>NC_132796.1:75363354-75988354 GCF_048418805.1 Vulpes vulpes | reverse complement strand
TGGCATTGTGATGCCCCCGGCTCTGGTTTTCTTTTTTAATATTCCCCTGGCTATTCGGGGTCTCTTCTGATTCCACACTAATCTTAAGATGATTTGTTCCAACTGTCTGAAGAAAGTCCATGGTATTTTGATAGGGATTGCGTTAAATGTGTAAATTGCTCTGGGTAGCATTGACATTTTCACAATATTAGTTCTTCCAATCCATGAGCATGGAATATTTTTCCATCTTTTTGTGTCTTCCTCAATTTCTTTCAGAAGTATTCGATAGTTTTTAGGATATAGATCCTTTACCCCTTTGGTTGGGTTTATTCCTAGGGATCTTATGCTTTTGTGTGCAATTGTCAATGGGATTGACTCCTTAATTTCTCTTTTTTCAGTCTCATTGTTAGTGTACAGAAATGCCACTGATTCCTAGGCATTGATTTTGTATCCTGCCACACTGCCGAATTGCTGTATGAGTTCTGGCAATCTTGGGGTGGAGACTTTTGGGTTTTCTAGATACAGTATCATGTCATCTGTGAAGAGGGAGGGTTTGACTTCTTTGCCAATTTGAATGCCTTTTATTTTTTTAAGGATTTATTTATTTATTTATTTATTTATTTATTTATTTATTTAGGAGAGAGAGAGAGAAAGAGAGAAAGAGGCAGAGACACAGGCAGAGGGAGAAGCAAGCTCCATGCCAGGAGCCCGATTCGGGACTCGATTCCGGGGCTCCAGGACCTCGCCCTAGGCCAAAGGCAGGCGCCAAACCCCCGAGCCACCCAGGGATCCCCTGAATGCCTTTTATTTTATTTATGTATTTATTTATTTTTGTTGCCTGATTGATGAGGCTAGGACTTCCAGTACTATGTTGAATAGCAGAGGTGAGAGTAGACATCCTGTTGTGTTCCTGATCTTAGGGGAAAGGCTCCCAGTGCTTCCCCATTGAGAATGATATTTGCTGTGGGCTTTTCGTACGTGGCTTTTAAGATGCTGAGGAATGTTTCCTCTATCCCTACACTCTGACGAGTTTTTATCAGGAATGGATGCTGTATTTTGTCAAATGCTTTCTCTGCATCTATTGAAAGGATCATATGGTTCTTGTTTTTTCTCTTGTTGATATGATTGATGTATCACGTTGATTGTTTTAAGAGTATTGAACTAGCCTTGCAACCCAGGGATAAATCCCACTTGGTCATGGTGGAATAATCTTCTTAATGTACTGTTGGATCCTATTGGCTAGTTGTTGAGAATTTTTGCATCTGTGTTCATCAGGGATATTGGTCTATAATTCTCCTTTTTGGTAGGGTCTTTGTCTGATTTTGGAGCCATCGCCTGAGCCGCCACCTGGGCTGCTCCTGAGGCCCATGGTGTGGGGGGCGCTCTCCCCCTGGGGTGCAGTTCCTCTGTTAGTGCCCCAGGAAGCCTGAGGGCATCCCCGCCCCTCCTGGGATCCTGCCTGAGTTCCCTGCGAGCACCTTTCTGTTCGGGAAAATTGGTAAAGTTTCTGCTTCTCCTGGACAGGGCTCTCCTGTCCTGGGGGCACTAGCCACCTGGCCTTAGCTGGCTCCTCGCGCGGCCCCTCCCCTTTGGATGCTTTTTTATTTCCTTATTTTTTCCCCGTCTTCCTACCTTGATAGAAGCGCAAACTCTTCTCACTGTAGCGTTCCAGCTGTTCTCTCTTTAAATCTCAGGCCGAATTCGTAGGTTTTCAGGATGATTTGAATGTTATCTAGGTAAGTTGGTGGGGACAGGTGACTTGGGGATCCTACTCTTCTGCCATCTTGCCCCGACCCCCCAGAAATTATTTTAATATAGAGATGTTTAGAATGTACTCCATATCGAATCATTTACTTGATATGAATATATTCTTGGTTTATTCTTACTATATGCTTAGAATATTCACTGTGTATTCTGTCAGGATTATTATATGTTATATTTTAAGATTCTTTTCTCAGTAAAAAATTATATTAATCCATTTCAAAAATTATATATGGGGGAGGGGCAAGATGGCGGAAGAGTAGGGTCCCCAAGTCACCTGTCCCCACCAAATGACCTAGATAACCTTCAAATCATCCTGAAAATCTACGAATTCGGCCTGAGATTTAAAGAGAGACCAGCTGGAATGCTACAGTGAGAAGAGTTCGCGCTTCTATCAAGGTAGGAAGACGGGGAAAAAGAAATAAAGAAACAAAAGGCCTCCAAGGGGGAGGGGCCCCGCAAGGAGCCGGGCTGAGGCCGGGGCGAGTGTCCCCAGGACAGGAGAGCCCCGTCCCGGAGGAGCAGGAGCTGCACCAACCTTCCCGGGCGGAAAGGCCTCCCGGGGAATTGGAGCAGGATCCCAGAAAGGCGGGGATGCCCTCGGGCTCCCTGGGACAGTAACAGAGGAACTGCGCCCCGGGGAGATGCGCCGAGCTCCCTAAGGGCTGCAGCGCTCGGCGGGACCCGGAGCAGCTCCGAGGGGCTCGGGCTGCGGCTCCGCGGAGCGGGCTGCGGGGCTCCGGGAGCAGCTCCGCGGCGGCAGCTCGAGCGGAGGAAGAAGCTCCACGCGGAGGGGGCGGCGCGACTCCGGGAACAGCTCGGAGGGCCTCCGGCGGCGGCTCCGCGGAGGGGGCTGCACGGCTCCGAGAACAGCTCCGCGGCGGCGGCTCCGGGCGAGGAAGAAGCTCCGCGCGGAGGGGGCGGCTCGGCTCCGGGAACAGCTTGGAGGGGTTCGGGCGGCGGCTCCGCGGAGGGGGCTGCGGAGCGGGAGCGCGAATCCAACAGCGCAGGCCCCGGAGCACAGGGCGCCGGGACACAGCCCAGGATCCGGCCTCCCCCCTGGACAGGCAGAGGCCGGGAGGGCCCAGGACAGCAAGGACGCTCCTGCCTGGAACTGAGATCAGCGGCCCCGCCCCGGAGCCCCAGGCCTGCAGACGGAGAGCCCCGGAGCTACTGCGGGGGCTGAATCCAGGTTCCCAGAGCTGCCGCCCCGCCATTGTGGCTCCCTCCCGGGGCCTCACGGGGTGAACAACCCCCAATGAGCCCTGCACCAGGCAGGGGCAGTGCAGCTCCCCCAAGTGCTAACACCTGAGAATCAGCACAGCAGGCCCCTCCCCCAGAAGACCAGCTGGACGGACCAGTTCCAAGGGAAGTCAAGGGACTTAAAGTATACAGAATCGGAAGATACTCCCCCATGGTTTTTTGTTTTTTTGTTTTTGTTTTTGTATTGTTTTGTGCTTTTTTTTCTTTCTTTCTTCTTGATTTCTGATTGCTTCCCCCACCCCACCCCACCCCCTTTTTTTCTTTTTTCTCCTTTCTTTCTTTTTCTTTCTCTTTATCTTCTCTTTCCCCCCCCTTTTTTTCTTCTTTCTCTTTTTCTCTTTTCTTTCCTTCTCTCTCTTTTTCTCCTTTTCCCAATACAACTTGTTTTTGGCCACTCTGCACTGAGCAAAATGACTAGAAGGAAAACCTCACCTCAAAAGAAGGAATCAGAAACAGCCCTCCTCCCACAGAGGTACAAAATCTGGATTACAATTCAATGTCAGAAAGCCAATTCAGAAGCACTATTATACAGCTACTGGTGACTCTAAAAAAAACCAAAAAGGACTCAAGAGACTTCATGACTGCAGAATTTAGATCCAATCAGGCAGAAATTAAAAATCAATTAAATGAGATGCAATCCAATCTAGAAGTCCTAATGACGAGGCTTAACGAGGTGGAAGAACGAGTGAGTGACATAGAAGACAAGTTGATGGCAAAGAGGGAAACTGAGGAAAAAAGAGACAGGCAATTAAAAGACCATGAGGATAGATTAAGGGAAATAAATAACAGCCTGAGGAAGAAAAACCTACGTTTAATTGGGGTTCCCGAGGGCGCCGAAAGGGCCAGAGGGCCAGAATATGTATTTGAACAAATCATAGCTGAAAACTTTCCCAATCTGGGAAGGGAAACAGGCATTCAGATCCAGGAAATAGAGAGATCCCCCCCCCTAAAATCAACAAAAACCGTTCAACACCTCGACATTTAATAGTGAAGCTTGCAAATTCCAAAGATAAGGAGAAGATCCTTAAAGCAGCAAGAGAAAAAAAGTCCCTGACTTTTATGGGGAGGAATATTAGGGTAACAGCAGACCTCTCCACAGAGACCTGGCAGGCCAGAAAGGGCTGGCAGGATACATTCAGGGTCCTAAATGAAAAGAATGTGCAACCAAGAATACTTTATCCAGCAAGGCTTTCATTCAAAATGGAAGGAGAGATAAAGAGCTTCCAAGACAGGCAGGAGCTGAAAGAATATGTGACCTCCAAACCAGCTCTGCAAGAAATTTTAAGGGGGACTCTTAAAATTCCCCTTTAAGAAGAAGTCCAGTGGAACAATCCACAAAAACAAGGACTGAATAGATATCATGATGACACTAAACTCATATCTTTCAATAGTAACACTGAACGAGAACGGGCTTAATGACCCCATCAAAAGGCGCAGGGTTTCAGACTGGATAAAAAAGCAGGACCCATCTATTTGCTGTCTACAAGAGACTCATTTGAGACAGAAGGACACTACAGCCTGAAAATAAAAGGTTGGAGAACCATTTATCATTCAAATGGTCCTCAAAAGAAAGCAGGGGTAGCCATCCTCATATCAGATAAACTAAAATTTACCCTGAAGACTATAGTGAGAGATGAAGAGGGACACTATCTCATACTCAAAGGATCTATCCAACAAGAGGACTTAACAATCCTCAATATATATGCCCCGAATGTGGGAGCTGCCAAATATTTAAACCAATTAATAACCAAACTGAAGAAATACTTTGATAATAATACACTTATACTTGGTGACTTCAATCTAGCTCTCTCTATACTAGATAGGTCTTCTAAGCACAACATATTCAAAGAAACGAGAGCTTTAAATGATACATTGGACCAGATGGATTTCACAGATATCTACAGAACTTTACATCCAAACTCAACTGAATACACATTCTTCTCAAGTGCACATGGAACTTTCTCCAGAATAGACCACATACTGGGTCACAAATCGGGTCTGAACCGATACCAAAAGATCGGGATAGTCCCCTGTATATTCTCAGACCACAATGCCTTGAAATTAGAACTTAATCACAACAAGAAGTTTGGAAGGACCACAAACACGTGGAGGTTAAGGACCATCCTGCTAAAAGATGAAAAGGTCAACCAGGAAATTAAGGAAGAATTAAAAAGATTCATGGAAACTAATGAGAATCAAGATACAACCGTTCAAAATCTTTGGGATGCAGCAAAAGCAGTCCTGAGGGGGAAATACATCGCAATACAAGCATCCATTCAAAAACTGGAAAGAACTCAAATTCAAAAGCTCACCTTACACATAAAGGAACTAGAGAAAAAGCAACAAATGGACCCCACCCCCAGCAGAAGAAGACAGTTAATTAAAATTCGAGCAGAACTAAATGAAATCGAGACCAAAAGAACTGTGGAACAGATCAAAAGAACCAGGAGTTGGTTCTTTGAAAGAATTAATAACATAGATAAACCATTAGCCAACCTTATTAAAAAGAAGAGAGAGAAGACTCAAATTAATAAAATCATGAATGAGAAAGGAGAGATCACTACCAACACCAAGGAAATACAAACGATTTTAAAAACATATTATGAACAGCTGTACGCCAATAAATTAGGAAATCTAGAAGAAATGGATGCATTCCTAGAAAGCCACAAACTACCAAAACTGGAGCAGGAAGAAATAGAAAACCTGAACAGGCCAATAACCAGGGAGGAAATTGAAGCAGTCATCAAAAACCTCCCAAGACACAAGAGTCCAGGGCCAGATGGCTTCCCAGGGGAATTCTATCAAACGTTTAAAGAAGAAATCATACCTATTCTACTAAAGATAGAAAGATCTTTCCTGTTTGGAAAGATAGAAAGAGATGGAGTACTTCCAAATTCGTTCTATGAGGCCAGCATCACCTTAATTCCGAAACCAGACAAAGACCCCACCAAAAAAGGAAAATTACAGACCAATATCCCTGATGAACATGGATGCAAAAATTCTCAACAAGATACTAGCCAATAGGATCCAACAACACATTAAGAAAATTATTCACCATGTCCAAGTAGGATTTATCCCCAGGACACAAGGCTGGTTCAACACCCGTAAAACCATCAATGTGATTCATCATATCAGCAAGAGAAAAACCAAGAACCACATGATCCTCTCATTAGATGCAGAGAAAGCATTTGACAAAATACAGCATCCATTCCTGATCAAAACCCTTCAGAGTGTTGCGATAGAGGGAACTTTCCTCGACATCTTAAAAGCCATTTACGAAAAGCCCACAGCAAATATCATTCTCAATGGGGAAGCCCTCGGCGCCTTTCCCCTAAGATCAGGAACAAGACAGGGATGTCCACTCTCTCAACTGCTGTTCAACATAGTTCTGGAAGTCCTCGCCTCAGCAATCAGACAACAAAAAGACATTAAAGGCATTCAAATTGGCAAAGCAGAAGTCAAACTCTCCCTCTTTGCCGATGACATGATACTCTACATAGAAAACCCAAAAGCCTCCACCCCAAGATTGCTAGAACTCATACAGCAATTTGGTAGCGTGGCAGGATACAAAATCAATGCCCAGAAATCAATGGCATTTCTATACACTAACAATGAGACTGAAGAAAGAGAAATTAAGGAGTCAATCCCATTGACAATTGCAGCCAAAAGCATAAGATACCTAGGAATAAACCTAACCAAAGAGGTAAAAGATCTAAACCCTAAAAACTATAGAACACTTCTGAAAGAAATTGAGGAAGACACAAAAAGATGGAAAAATATTCCATGCTCATGGATTGGCAGAATTAATATTGTGAAAATGTCAATGTTACCCAGGGCAATTTACACGTTTAATGCAATCCCTATCAAAATACCATGGACTTTCTTCAGAGAGTTAGAACAAATTATTTTAAGATTTGTGTGGAATCAGAAAAGACCCCGAATAGCCAGGGGAATTTTAAAAAAGAAAACCATACCTGGGGGCATCACAATGCCAGATTTCAGGTTGTACTACAAAGCTGTGGTCATCAAGACAGTGTGGTACTGGCACAAAAACAGACACATAGAACAATGGAACAGATTAGAGAACCCAGAAGTGGACCCTGAAATTTATGGTCATCTAATATTCAATAAAGGTGGAAAGACTATCCATTGGAAGAAAGACAGTCTCTTCAATAAATGGTGCTGGGAAAATTGTACATCCACATTGGAGAAGAATAAAACTTGACCACTCTCTTTCACCATACACAAAGATAAACTCAAAATGGATGAGAGATCTAAATGTGAGATAAGAGTCCATCAAAATCATAGAAGAGAACACAGGCAACACCCTTTTTGAACTCGGCCACAGTAACTTCTTGCAAGATACATCCACGAAAGCAAAAGAAACAAAAGCAAAAATGAACTATTGGGACTTCATCAAGATAAGAAGCTTTTGCACAGCAAAGGATACAGTCAACAAAACTAAAAGACAACCTACAGAATGGGAGAAGATATTTGCAAATGACGTATCAGATAAAGGGCTAGTTTCCAAAATCTATAAAGAACTTATTAAACTCAACACCAAAGAAACAAACAATCTAATCATGAAATGGGCAAAAGACATGAAGAGAAATCTCACAGAGGAAGACATGGACATGGCCAACATGCACATGAGAAAATGCTCTGCATCACTTGCCATCAGGGAAATACAAATCAAAACCACAATGAGATACCACCTCACACCAGTGAGAATGGGAAAAATTAACAAGGCAGGAAACAACAAATGTTGGAGAGGATGCGGAGAAAAGGGAACCCTCTTGCACTGTTGGTGGGAATGTGAACTGGTGCAGCCACTCTGGAAAACTGTGTGGAGGTTCCTCAAAGAGTTCAAAATAGACCTGCCCTCCCACCCAGCAATTTCACTGTTGGGGATTTACCCCAAAGATACAGATGCAATGAAACGTCGGGACACCTGCACCCCAATGTTTCTAGCAGTAATGTCCACAATAGCCAAACTGTGGAAGGAGCCTCGGTGCTGTCAAAAGATGAATGGATAAAGAAGATGTGGTTTATGTATACAATGGAATATTACTCAGTCATTAGAAACGACAAATACCCACCATTTGCTTCAATGTGGATGGAACTGGAGGGTATTATGCTGAGTGAAATAAGTCAATCAGAAAAGGACGAACATTATATGTTCTCATTCATTTGGGGGAATATAAATAATAGTGAAAGGGAATAGAAAGGAAGGGAGAAGAAATGGGTAGGAAATATCAGAAAGGGAGACAGAACATAAAGACTCCTCACTCTGGGAAACGAACTAGAGGTGGTGGAAGGGAGGGAGGGTGGGGGGTGGGGGTGAATGGGTGACGGGCACTGAGGTGGACACTTGACGGGATGAGCACTGGGTGTTTTTCTGTATGTTGGTAAATTGAACACCAATAAAAATTAATTAAAAAAATTATATATTGTGTTCACTTTTTTGAGAATAGGGTTAATTTAACTATTATATTTGTAATTATTTTGTCTAAAACATTTTTTGGACAGATTACCTCGTTTTGCCTATCAAAAAAATAACTAAATTCTTTTGTTAGTTGCATTATTCTTGTAATGAAATAAGTTCAGATCTTTCACTTTTGAAAGTTATCTACAATAAATTAACCACAACCATTTTAAGTGTTTTGTCATGTATAGATTTTTTTAGACTGAACTATAGTTGACATATTATATTAGTTTCAAGTATACCACATGGTGATTTGACAACTACATACAATGCAAAATGCTAACCACAATAAGTGTAGTTAATATTTGTCACTATACAAAGTTATTACAATATTATTGAATATGTTCCCTACGCTATACTTTATATACTTGTGAATTATTTATTTTATAACTGGAAATTTGTACTACCTCTTAATCCCCTTCACCTATTTCACCATCCTTCCTTCTCTCCCCTCTGGCAACCACTGTTTTTTGTCTATATTATGACTCTGTTTGTTCTTGTTGTTTGATTTGTTTTGTTTTATAGATTTGATGTTTTTGTTTGTTTTACTATGATGCTTCCATGAAAGTACTTGCAATCAGCATCAGGCCTGTATGCTTCTTCTTCAACAAAGAGAAACTGTCTCAGAGACCAAAAGAAAAAGGCTATGGCAAGTACTTTTGGGTACAGGCTTCTGCTAGCACAAGATCCTATAGAACAAGAATTAATTATATAAGACTAAGTGAAATGATGTGAAATTTTAAAATAATATTCTTGATAGTTCAATATTTTATTTTCTGGTTTCATAAGAAAGTGTTTTCTTTCCTCCTAAGCTATCTATGACTTACAACAATTTAGTAGACTCTACTTTTTTTTTTTTTTTTTTTAGGATTTTATTTATTTATCCATGAGAGATAGAGACACAGGCAGAGGGAGAAGCAGGCTCCATGCAGGGATCTCAATGTGGGACTCGATCCCGGGTCTCCAGGATCAGGCCCTGGGCTGAAGGTGGTGCTAAACCACTCAGCCACCCGGGATGCCCAGTAGACTCTACTTTTGTAAACTCAAATGAAAAGTTTTTAAATGATTTTATTCTTACCTTACCCATTCACAATTTGGAGGCTCTACTAAATATTATTATTATTATTATTATTATTATTATTATTATTATTATATCAATGTAGTTATTTGCATAGGTTCAATAAGAATCTGTTCTCCTTTTACTAGGACATAATTGAAAATATTGGTTATACAACTAAAGACTTGCCTAAGATGTTATATTTGAGATTTATGCTTATTTAATACAAGTGATCAGGTACTTTTAAAGAAGTATGGTTGACTTTGGGACACCTGGGTGGCTCAGTGGTTGAGCGTCTGCCTTTGGCTCAGGGCATGATCCTGGAGTCCCGGGATCGAGTCCCATGTCGGGCTCCCTGCGAGGAGCCTGCTTCTTCCTCTGCTTCTCCCTCTGCCTGTGTTTCTGCCTCTCTGTCTCTCTCTGAGTCTCTCATGAATAAATAAATAAAATATTAAAAAAAGAAGTATGGGTGACTTTATAAAGCTAAAGCTTATCCCTTTTGGGATAACTGGCCTGCACCCTGGCTTCCAGCATTCTTAGACTTACAACTGAGTAAGAAAGATTGCTTTCTGGTAGGCCAGGAACCTAGCATATTTTAAAGACCTCAAGAAGAGAGGAAATCACCTAAAAGTATAGGTACTACAGATAAAATCTGGCTTGCTTCTTAATCTTAGGACTGCAAATAATGAGAGGCTTATAAAAGTCCAATCTGATATTCCTCACGAAAATTTCTATCAAAGCAAACTTCAGAAGACCATATGGCAAATTAACACACTTGCTGCACCTATGTAAATAATCAGGTCAAATCTAATGAGACAGATCATATTTTGTGATGAAGATAATCTTTTTTTGAGATGGCTTTTGATCAAAGGAGGGTGGAATTGTACTTAAAAAATCAGGCCTGTATGATAGAAATTTAATTGACTCCCCACGTCACTCGAGAAAAAGTTTTGTCTCCATTTGCAATTCATTTCAACATTCTTTTATTCTATAAAAGTGTTTGCTCTTTTAACTTTTCTTTGATCCAGTTATAATACCTGCTTGGTATATTCATATCATATTAATAAAATAAAACTTTAACCCATGTGTATTTTTATATCTGTATGTAAGTTATTATTTTACTTTGTTGTATTTTAACAGTATATTATTTTTGACTACCTTTTTGGGTTTATATCATAGAGCTGATATGTTCTATGAGAGAACTTTGTAATTTAAGAAAAACTATTCATAAAAAGAAGTGCTCTCATATATAATCCTGGTGACAACCTAAATAGCTTTTAGTGTCATTTCAGTTACATAGTCTATTCTACATCCATTTTCCACCATGATTCCATATAGCAAACAAGTCTAGACGGAATCATAAGCTATAGAGAGTAACTAAGTCATGACTTTGGCTATCACATGCTACTAAAATAAGACTTTTGGGGGAGCCATTTTTTGACATATTTGTAGGATGTGATTTATCCCCTTACCAAATCACATTTCATCTTCTTCATTTATGCCCCATTTCCTCTTTCCGTGGTTGTGTATACATATTTTAAAACTAATATTTCTGCTTGTTAGCTTAGAGCAAATTATCTTATTTTCTATTTTAGTTATATGCAACATAAATAACTTTCATTACCTTCTAGTTTGCAAAAGAAGACTTAAAATAGTTATTGAGGGATGCTGCATGGCTCAGCGTTTGAGCATCTGCCTTTGGCCCAGGGCGTGATCCTGGAGACCCAGGATCAAGTCCCACATCAGGCTCCCTGTATGGAGCCTGCTTCTCCCTCTGCCTATATCTCTGCCTCTCTCTCTGTGTGTCTCTCATGAATAAATAAATACTAAATAATAAGATAGTTATTGGTATTTGATAAGACTGAATATCTCCTTAAGTCCCTCTGCATGGATTGTGTGTGTGTGTGTGTGTGTGTGTGTGTGTGTGTGAAGTATTGGAAACTCTTGATTTTACTCTTGTCACTATGGCTATTATCCTATTGATTCCTAGCACGAGCTATTCAGAAGACAGGAAAAAAACAAGAAATCAAAGGTAGTTGATTCCATAACCTGAAGGGCAGTTACCAACTCTAGGTCTTCGTATAAAACTTCTAGTAAGCCTATTGTTCATCTATTACCCATGTATCATGATAGTACTAAATATTACATATTAAAATGTCTATGTAGCATTTGGCTTTTTAATTTTTTTTAAGTTAAAGTGTATTTTTATTTATTTTTTATTTATTTTTTATTTATAAATTTATTTTTTATTGGTTTTCAATTTGCCAACATATAGAATAACACCCAGTGCTCATTCCATCAAGTGCCCCCCTCAGTGCCCGTCACCCAGTCACCCTCACCCCCCGCCCACCTCCCCTTCCACCACCCCTAGTTCGTTTCCCAGTGTAAGGAGTCTCTCGTGTTCTGTCTCCCCTTCTGATATTTCCCATTTTTCTCCTTTCCCCTTTATTCTCTTTCACTATTTTTTATATTCCCCAAGTGAATGAGACCATATAATGTTTGTCCTTCTCGGATTGACTTATTTCACTCAGAGATTTGTTTCACCTTAGACCCTGCAATATGGTGTCAAGCAGAATCTAAGGTGAAACAAGTCTCCCAAGAATTGTAGCAGTATTTTTTTTGCCAGTTTTAATTTTTTTGTTTTTGAGTTTTCTTTTTTTATATATAAATTTATTTTTATTGGTTTTCAATTTGCCGACATGTAGAATAACACCCAGTGCTCATCCCGTCAAGTGCCCACCTCAGTGCCCGTCATCCAGTCACCCCCACCCCCTTCCCACCTCCCCTTCCACCATCCCTAGTTCGTTTCCCAGAGTTAGGAGTCTTTCATGTTGTGTCTCCCTTTCTGATATTTCCCACTCATTTTTCTCCTTTCCCCTTTATTCCCTTTCACTATTTTTTTATATTCCCCAAATGAATGAGACCATATAATGTTTGTCCTTCTCCGACTGACTTATTTCACTCAGCATAATACCCTCCAGTTCCATCCACGTTGAAGCAAATGGTGGGTATTTGTCATTTGTAGCAGTAATTTTTAAAAGATCCCTTCAGTGATGTAGATGTTCAAATGACAGAAATTCCTTTTGGCCAAAGTGGTAGTCTTTCGGTGCAAGGGAATGCTTTTCTTCTACATTGCTTTAGTTGGCTCCATCTTGCTAGCCTCTGAGAAGTTCCTAAGTGGATTCTAGTGAGCCTAATACTATCAAAGAAAATAATTTTTTGTGGTCTCTTGTCTCTTTGTAATCAGTTCTGATCACCTATGGAGACTCTGAACAGATCTCCTGCCTTACAACTGACCAATAAAAGAGCAATTATATCTGAGAAAATGTTTATCACCACCAACAGCCTATATCAAACTACCATGAGATGATGGAAGTTACTACAAAGTAGTAGTTTAGCCTGGCCCATGGTGTTTCCATGATCTTGAAAAGGCTCATTACCTTTTACCAACAGGGAAGGGTACTCAAGTGAACATGATTTTTTTTTATTTCAAAAAAAAATTGCTTGATTAGACTTCTGTTTTGGGGAAGATGGAACAGATATACTTTTCCCTTTTCATTCTGCTAAGTACAACTGAAGCTCTGGATATTATACATAAAACAAACAAAAGAATACTATTAAAAGGCGGGGAGAGGAAGACAGGCTAGGGAATCTCAGGATGCAAGGAATGACATGATGGTGAGTTTTCTGGGTTTTCTTTCTGTCTCACATATTCCAGATTTGTTGCTCAACAAGCCAGCAACCTAGAAATGTCAACAGGCACAAACAAAAAAGTCCAACAAAGACTTGCTTTCTCTAGCTAAAGGACAAGGAAAAGGGCAGCTTGGGAAAATAGAAAACTTTTAGACAATAATCACCCTACTCTAGCCAAACACCACAAAAAAGTATGCCACCACTTCTACACATGCCAGCAAAAGCTGACAGGAGAGTCTAGACATCTACTCTCAGGATGCTATAACAAGGTATCTTAAAACCCTTATCAGGCTGGTATCAAGGAAGGTCAAATAGGAAGCCAAGACTTTCATCCCCATCAGCTGTAACACAGATCACCCTCCTCCCTTCCCTTTGTGGGGTCAGTGGAGATCATGTGGGGAGTCTGGACTTCTACCCTCACCCAGCTGTAATGAGGCACATCTCCACCTTTCCACTGAGTTGCCGTAAGATGAAGCATTTCACCACTGCTAAGTGATAATGCAGTCATTCACACCATGGCATCAATGGAGAACATGGGAGAATCTGGAACCCCCATCCATTCAGCAGTAGTGAGGAGATCCTCATTTTGAGTGTCATTGGAAGCTGAGTAGTGAACCTAGACTTCTATCTTCACCAGGCAATTATGAGGTAATGACCACCCCCCCATTTTCCCGGGACTGAGGCTTGCAATGGTTCCATGCTCAGCACAAAAGTCTCCTAAAGTTTCTCTCTCCCTCTCTCTCTGCCCCTCTATCTCTCTATCTCTCAAATAAATAAATAAATCTTTAACAAAGAAATGAAAAGATAGCCAGCTATCTGGCTAAAAGATGGCCATCCAGACAGAAGGGTTTAAATAAGAACATAATAGAAAAAAAAAATCCAGATTTAAATTGGAAACTACTAGTTATAGCAAAAACTAGGCAAATCTCAACTAAATGAATAAAGACAATAGATATCAATACTAAGATGTTAGAGATGTTAGAGTTAATAGACAATGGTTTAAACAGCCATGATAAAAAAGGCTTCAACAAACTATTATGAACACACTTGAATCAAATGAAAAAATAGGAAGATTTACCAAAGACTAGTGTCAGCAAATAATTAGAAGGTATAAAGAAGAACAAATGGAAATTTTAGAACTAAAAAAATACAGTAACCAAAAAGGAAATCCAGTGGTCAGCCTCAACAGTAGAGTAGAGGGGACAGAGGAAAGAATCAGTTAAATGGAAAAGAACAATAAAAATAACCAATTATGAAGAACACAGAAAAGAGATTAGAAAAATTTAACAGAGCTCGTAAGACCTGTGGGACTAAAACAAATGATGTAATATTTATTCATTGGAGAAGAGAGGAAAATGAGGATAGGACAGAAAAAGTACTCAAAGAAACAGTGGCTGAAAAACATCTCACAAATGGCATATGACATAAACTTACAGATTCAAGAAGCTGAATGAACTCCAAACAGGATAAACATTAAAAAAGGAAATCCATACCAAGACACATTATATTTAAACTTCTGAAAAACACAAAGATAAAATTTTGAAGAGCAAAATGATACGTTACTTATTAGATTAAATTTACAATTCTTATTCAATCTATTGTTGAAAATTCTATCTGGGGCAATAGGGTAGAAAAAGAAATAAATGCCATGCAGATTGGAGAGAAAAAAGTAAAACAGGCCCTATATGTAAGATGACAGGATGTCTATGTCAAAAATCCCAAGTAACCTATAAAAATAAAATCCCCCTACGCTTATAAATTCAGCAAGGTTTTAAGATATAACAATAGAAGAATCAAATGTATTTCAGAAAAAAGAATCAATTGCATTTCTATAAGCTATCATGAAACCATGGATATCAAAATTAGAAATACAAAAGCAAAAATTAAAAAACCAAATAAATAAAAATACAATGTCATTTATAATCATCAGAAAAGTAAATGCTTAAGTGTAAATCTAACAAATCATGTATAATTATGTGCTAAAAACTACAGAACACTGATGAGACAAATCTAAAAAGAGGATATGAATAAATGGAGAAACACATTCATTGTGTTAATAGATTGTTAGATTCAACATAGTAAAGATGTCAGTTCTTCACAAATCGATAGATCTGAATAAATGAAGAAACACACTGTGTTAATAGATTGTTAGATTCAATATGGTAAAGATGTCAGTTCTTCACAAACTGATATGAGTTTTAATTCATTTTTACGAAGTTCCAGCAAGACTTTTTGAATGTGTATACAAGATTATTCTAAATTTATATGAAAGGCAAAGGATCTAGAAAAACTAAAGCAATACTGAAAAAATACCCAAACCAAAGGGAGAGAAATTTTTGTCTATGAGATCTCAAGACTTATTGTATATTTACAGTCATCAAGGCTGTGTGGTACTAATGGAGAAATAAACATACAGATCAACAGAACAGGAAGCCTAGAAATAGACTGACACAAACATGCCCAACTGATTTCTTACAAAAATGTAAAAGCAAGCCAATGGAGGAAAATAGCCATTTCAACAAATGGTGCTGAAATAATGGGATATCCTTAAGCAAAAATAACGAATCTTGAAATAAATTTCACAATTTAGAAAATAAAATTAACACTCCAAAACTAAATAATCCGTGAAAAAATGAGCAGAAAACATTAACAGACATTTCTCCAAAGAAGATATACAAATAGCCAACAGACACATGAAAAAATGCTCAACATCACTTGGCATCAGGGAACTACAAATCAAAACTATGATGAGATACCACCTCATACCAATCAGAATGGCTAAAATTAACAAGTCAGGAGAAAACAGATGTTGGCAAGGATGAGGAGAAAGGGGAATCCTTTTACTCTGGCGGTGGGAATACAAGCTGGTACAGTCACTCTAGAAAACAGTATGGAGGGTCTTCAAAAAGTTAAAAATAGAGCTATCCTACTACCCAGCAATTGCACTACTAGGTATTTATCCAAAGTATAAAAACATAGTGATTTGAAGTGATTAAACTGTACCCAAATGTTTATAGAAGCAATTTCAATAGCCAAAATATGGAAAGAACCCAGATATCATTGGTAGATGAAAGAATAAAGAAGATACGGTATATATGCAATGGAATATTACCTAGCCATCAAAAAGAAAAAAAGAAATCTTACCATTTACAACAATAAGGATGGAATTTGAAGGTATCATGCCAAGGAAAATAAGTCAATCAGAGAAAGACAATTATCATTTTAATTCACTCATATGTGGAATTTAAGAAACAAAATATGATCATAGGGGAATGGAGGGGAAAATAAAATAAGAAAAAATCAGAGCAAGAGACAAATCATAAAAGACTCAACTCTAGTAAACATACTGAGGGTTGCTGGAGGGGGGGTGGGTGGGAGAATGGAATAACTAACTGGGTGATAGGCATTAAGGAAGGCAACTTGATTTAATGAGCACTGGGTGTTATATGCAACTGATGGATTACTAAACTGTACCTCTGATACTACTAATACACTATATGTTAATTGAATTTAAATAAAAAATTAAGTAAAATAGATTAAGAATTTACATGTAAAATGTAAAAACTATAAAACTTTTTGGGAAAAAATCATAGGGGAAAATCTTTGGAATCTAGGGCCATGCAAAGAGTTCTTACGCTTGACATCAAAAGCACAGTCCAGAAAAGGAAAAATGGACAATTTAGACTTCATCAAAATTAAAATTTTTTCACTGTGAAATACCATGTTAAAAGGATGAAAAGCTGTCAACAAATTATATCCATCAAATTATCAGTCTGAGTAAGACTCTTAGTGACCTTGGTAAGGACTGAAAAAACAAAACATCTGTAAGAATAAAAGATATTATATTACGAGGTATGGAAGTCATATATGGCCACCATCCAGAGTGGGAGAAATATGTACAAACCACATGTCTGACAAAGAAATGGTATCAAATCAAACAAATAATAATAATATCCAGAATACTATCTAGTAATTGAAATAGTATCCAAAATTGTCCAGTGAGAAAACCAAACAATAAATTAGAAAATGAGCAAAATCATGAAGAGACATTTTACCAGAGAATGTACAGATGACCAATAAACACTTAAAAATAGGGAGGAGGGGCAATATGGTGGAAGAATAGGGTCCCCAAGTCACCTGTCCCCACCAAATTACCTAAATAACTTTCAAAGCATCCTGAAAATCTACGAATTCGGCCTGAGGTTTAAAGAGAGAACACCTGGAACGCTACAGTGAGAAGAGTTCACGCTTCTATCAAGGTAGGAAGACGGGAAAAAAGAAGTAAAGAAACAAAAGGCCTCCATGGGGGAGGGGCCCCGCGAGGAGCCAGGCGGAGGCCGAGGCGAGTGACCCCAGGACAGGAGAGCCCCGTCCCGGAGAAGCAGGAGCTGCACCAACCTTCCCAGGCGGAAAGGGGCTCGCAGGGAGTTAGAGCAGGACCCAGGAGGGCGGGGATGCCCTCGGGCTCCCTGGGACACTAACAGGGACCTGTGCCCCTGGGAGACTGCGCAGAGCTCCCTAAAGGGCTGCAGCGCACAGGGCGGACCCGGGAGCAGCTCGGAGGGGCTCGGGCAGCGGCTCTGCAGAGGGGGCTGCGCGCCCGGGAGCAGCTCTGAGGGGGTCAGGCAGAGGCTCGGCGGAGACGGGGCTGCACAGCGGGGAGCATGAATCCAACAGCACAGGCCTGGGAGCACAGGGTGCCAGGGACACAGCCCAGGATCTGGCCTCCCCCGGGGACAGGCAGAGGCCAGGAGGGTCCAGGACAGCAAGGTCGCTCCTGCCCCAAGCTGAGCAGATCAGCGGCCCCGCCCCCCCGAGCATGCAGGCCCCTGCAGGCTGAGACCTCTGTAGTTACTGCAGGAGCTGAATCCAGGGCTCCAGAGCTGGCCGCCTCCACTGTGGTTGTTCCTCCTGGGACCTCACAGGGTAAACAACCCCATTGAGCCTCACAGTGGTCTCACGGATAAATAGGATAAACATGACTCACTGAGCCCTGCACCAGGCAGGGGGCAGAGCAGCTACACCAAGTGCTAACACCTGAAAATCAGCACAACAGGCTCCTCCCGCAGAAGACCAGCTAGACAGAAAAGTTCCAGGGGAAGTCAAGGGACTTAAAGTATACGGAATCAGAAGATACTCCCCACTCCTCCGTGTTTTTTTTTCTTTTTGATTTCTGTTTGCTTCCCCCAACCTTTTTTTCTTTCTCTTTTTCTTCTCTCTTTTTTCTTTTTTTCTTCCTTTTTTCTTTTTTCTTTTTCTCTTTTCTTTCCTTTCCTTTTTTCTCTCCTTTCTTTTTCTCCTTTTCCCAATGCAACTTGTTTTTGGCCACTCTGCACTGAGCAAAATGACTAGAAGGAAAACCTCACCTCAAAAGAAAGAATCAGAAACAGTCCTCTCTCCCACAGAGGTACAAAATCTGGAGAACAATTCAATGTGAGAAAGCCAATTCAGAAGCACTATTATAAAACTACTGGTGGCTCTAGAAAAAAGCATAAAGGACTCAAGAGACTTCATGACTGCAGAATTTAGATCTAATCAGGCAGAAATTAAAATCAATTGAATGGGATGCAATCCAAACTAGAAGTCCTAACGAGGAGGCTTAACGAGGTGGAAGAACGAGTGAGTGGCATAGAAGACAAGTTGATGGCAAAGAGGGAAAATGAGGAAAAAAGAGACAAACAATTAAAAGACCATGAGGATAGATTAAGGGAAGTAAATACCAGCCTGAGGAAGAAAAGCCTGCGTTTAATTGGGGTTCCCGAGGGCGCCGAAAGGGACAGAGGGCCAGAATATGTATTTGAACAAATCCTAGCTGAAAACTTTCCTAATCTGGGAAGGGAAACAGGCATTCAGATCCAGGAATAGAGAGATCCCCCGCTAAAATCAATAAAAACCATTCAACACCTCGACATTTAATAGTGAAGCTTGCAAATTCCAAAGATAAAGAGAAGATCCTTAAAGCAGCAAGAGACAAGAAATCCATGAAATTTTAAAGGGGAGGAGTATTAGGGTAACAGCAGACCTCTCCACAGAGACCTGGCAGGCCAGAAAGGGCTGGCAGGATATATTCAGGGTCCTAAATGAGAAAAACATGCAACCAAGAATACTTTATCCAGCAAGGCTCTCATTCAGAATGGAAGGAGAGATAAAGAGAATCCAAGACAGGCAGGAACGGAAAGAATATGTGACTTCCAATCCAGCTCTGCAAGAAATTTTAAGGGGGACTCTTAAAATTCCCCTTTAAGAAGAAGTCCAGTGGAACAATCCACAAAAACAAGGACTGAATAGATATCATGATGACACTAAACTCATATCTTTCAATAGTAACTCTGAACGTGAACGGGCTGAATGACCCCATCAAAAGGTGCAGGGTTTCAGACTGGATAAAAAAGCAGGACCCATCTATTTGCTGTCTACAAGAGACTCATTTGAGACAGAAGGACACCTACAGCCTGAAAATAAAATGTTGGGGAACCATTTACCATTCAAATGGTCCTCAAAAGAAAGCAGGGGTAGCCATCCTTATATCAGATAAACTAAAATTTACCCTGATCACTGTAGTGAGAAATGAAGAGGGACACTATATCATACTTAAAGGCTCTATCCAACAAGAGGACTTAACAATCCTCAATATATATGCCCCGAATGTGGGAGCTGCCAAATATATCAATCAATAACCAAAGTTAAGACATACTTAGATAATAATACACTTATACTTGGTGAGTTCAATCTAGCCTTTCTACATTCAATAGTTCTTCTAAGCACAACATCTCCAAAGAAACAAGAGCTTTAAATGATACACTGGACCAGAAGGATTTCACAAATATCTACAGAACTTTACATCCAAACTCAACTGAATACACATTCTTCTCAAGTGCACATGGAACTTTCTCCAGAATAGACCACATACTGGGTCACAAATGAGGTCTGAACTGATACCAAAAGATTGGGATCGTCCCCTGCATATTCTCAGACCATAATGCCATGAAATTAGAACGAAATCACAACAAGAAGTTAGAAAGGACTTCAAACACGTGGAGGTTAAGGACCATCCTGCTAAAAGATGAAAGGGTCAACCAGGAAATTAAGGAAGAATTAAAAAGATCCATGGAAACTAATGAGAATGAAGATACAACCGTTCAAAATCTTTGGGATGCAGCAAAAGCAGTCCTGAGGGGGAAATACATAGCAATAGAAGCATCCATCCAAAAACTGGAAAGAACTCAAATACAAAAGCTAACCTTACACCTAAAGCAGCTAGAGAAAAAACAGCAAATAGATCCTACACCCAGCAGAAGAAGAGAGTTAATAATGATGTGAGCAGAACTCAACGAAATCGAGACCAGAAGAACTGTGGAACAGATCAACAAAACCAGGAGTTGGTTCTTTGAAAGAATTAATAAGATAGATAAACCATTAGCCAGCCTTATTAAAAAGAAGAGAGAGAAGACTCAAATTTATAAAATCATGAATGAGAAAGGAGAGATCACTACCAACACCAAGGAAATACAAATGATTTTAAAAACATATTATGAACAGCTATACGCCAATAAATTGGGCAATCTAGAAGAAATGGCCATTTTTCTGGAAAGTCACAAACTACCAAAACTGGAACAGGAAGAAACAGAAAACCTGAAGAGGCCAATAACCAGGGAGGAAATTGAAGCAGTCATCAAAAACCTCCCAAGACACAAAAGTCCAGGGCCAGATGGCTTCCCTGGGGAATTCTATCAAACATTTTTTTTTATTATTTTTTTTTAAATTTGTTTTTTATTTATTTATGATAGTCACAGAGAGAGAGAGAGAGGCAGAGACATAGGCAGAGGGAGAAGCAGGCTCCATGCACCGGGAGCCCGACGTGGGATTCGATCCCGGGTCTCCGGGATCGCGCCCTGGGCCAAAGGCAGGCGCCAAACTGCTGCGCCACCCAGGGATCCCTATCAAACATTTAAAGAAGAAACCATACCTATTCTACTAAAGCTGTTTGGAAAGATAGAAAGAGATGGAGTGCTTCCAAATTCATTCTATGAGGCCAGCATCACCTTAATTCCAAAACCAGACAAAGACCCCACCAAAAAGGAGAATTATAGACCAATATCTCTGAAGAACATGGATGCAAAATTTCTCAACAAGATACTAACCAATAGGATCCAACAGTACATTAAGAAAATTATTCACCATGACAAAGTAGGATTTATTCTTGGGACACAAGGCTGGTTCAAGACTCATAAAACAACCAATGTGATTCATCATATCAGCAAGAGAAAAACCAAGAACCATATGATCCTCTCATTAGATGCAGAGAAAGCATTTGACAAAATAGAGCATCCATTCCTTATCAAAACTCTTCAGAGTGTAGGGATAGAGGGAACATTCCTCATTATCTTAAAGGCCATCAATGAAAAGCCCACAGCAAATATCATCCTCAATGGGGAAGCACTGGGAGACTTTCCCCTAAGATCAGGAACAAGACAGGGATGTCCACTCTCACCACGGCTATTCAACATAGTCCTGGAAGTCTTCGTCTCAGCAATCAGACAACAAAAAGACATTAAAGGCATTCAAATTGGCAAAGCAGAAGTCAAACTCTCCCTCTTCGCCGATGACATGATACTCTACATAGAAAACCCAAAAGCCTCCACCCCTAGATTTCTAGAACTCATACAGCAATTTGGCAGTGTGACAGGATACAAAATCAATGCCCAGAAGTCAGTGGCATTTGTCTACACTAACAAGGAGACTCTAGAAAGAGAAAATAAGGAGTCAATCCCATTTACAATTGCACCCAAAAGCATAAGATACCTTGGAATAAACCTAACTAGGAGGTAAAGGATCTATACCCTAAAAACTATAGAACCCTTCTGAAAGAAATGGAGGAAGACACGAAGAGATGGAAAAATATTCCATGCTCATGGGTTGGTAGAATTAATATTGTGAAAATGTCAATGTTACTGAGGGGAATTTACACGTTTAATGCAATCCCTATCAAAATACCGTGGACTTTTTTTAGAGAGTTAGAACAAATTATTTTAAGATTTGTGTGGAATCAGAAAAGACCCCGAATAGCCAGGGGAATTTTAAAAAAGGAAATCATATCTGGGGGAATCACAACCCCAGATTTCAGTTTGTGCTCCAAAGCTGTGGTCATCAAGACAGTGTGGTACTGGCACAAAAATAGACACATAGATCAATGGAACAGAATAGAGAGCCCATAAATGGACCCTGAACTTTATGGTCAACTAATATTTGATAAAGGAGGAAAGACTAAAAAAAAAAAAAAAAAAAAGGAGGAAAGACTATCCATTGGAAGAAAGACAGTCTCTTCAATAAATGGTGCTGGGAAAATTGGACATCCACATGCAGAAGAATGAAACTAGACCACTCTCTTTCACTATACACAAAGATAAACTGAAAATGGATAAAAGATCTAAATGTGAGACAAGATTCTGTCAAAATCCTAGAGGAGAACACAGGCAACACCCGTTTTGACCTCGGCCACAGTAACTTCTTGCAAGATACATCCACGAAAGCAAAAGAAACAAAAGCAAAAATGAACTATTGGGACTTCATCAAGATAACAAGCTTTTGCACAGCAAAGGATGCAGTCAACAAAACTAAAAGACAACCTACAGAATGGGAGAAGATATTTGCAAATGACATATCAGATAAAGGGCTAGTTTCCAAGATCTATAAAGAACTTCTTAAACTCAACACCAAAGAAACAAACAATCCAATCATGAAATGGGCAAAAGACATGAAGAGAAATCTCACAGAGGAAGACATAGACATAGCCAACACGCACATGAGAAAATGCTCTGAATCACTTGCCATCAGGGAAATACAAATCAAAACAAAAATGAGATACCAGTGAGAATGGGGAAAATTAACAAGGCCGGAAACCACAAATGTTGGAGAGGATGGGGATAAAGGGGAACCGTCTTACACTGTTGGTGGGAATGTGAAATGGTGCAGCCACTCTGGAAAACTGTGTGGAGGTTCCTCAAAGAGTTAAAAATAGGCCTGCCCTACGACCCAGCAATTGTACTGTTGGGGATTTACCCCAAAGATACAGATGCAATGAAACACCGGGACACCTGCACCCCGATGTTTCTAGCAGCAATGTCCACAATAGCCAAATGCCCACCATTTGCTTCAACGTGGATGGAACTGGAGGGTATTATGCTGAGTGAAATAAGTCAATTGGAGAAGGACAAACATTATATGTTCTCATTCATTTGGGGAATATAAATAATAGTGAAAGGGAATAGAAGGGAAAGGAGAAGAAATGGGTAGGAAATATCAGAAAGGGAGACAGAACATAAAGACTCCTAACTCTGGGAAACGAACTAGGGGTGGTGGAAGGGGAGGAGGGCGCGGGGTGGGGGTGAATGGGTGACGGGCACTGAGGTGGGCAATTGACGGGATGAGCACTGGGTGTTATTCTATATGTTGGCAGATTGAACACCAATAAAAAATAAATTTATTATTAAAAAAATAAAAAATAAACACTTAAAAATATGTTTAAAGGCATCCCTGGGTGGCTCAGCAGTTTAGCACCTGCCTTCAGCCTGGGGTATGATCCTGATGACCTGGGATCGAGTCACACATCGGGCTCCCTGCATGGAGCCTGCTTCTCCCTCTGCCTGTGTCTCTGTTTCTCTTTCTGTGTGTGTCTCTTATGAATAAATAAATAAATAAATAAATAAATAAATCTTTAAAAATGCGTTTAACATCATTTGGAAAATGCTATTTCAGCAAGTTAAAAGCACTGATCATGGGTCACCATAACAAAATTAATAATAATGAAAATCTTTGAAATATTGTGAGAATTACCAAAATGTGACACTGAGACATAAAGTGAGCCAATGGAGTTGGAAAAATGGTGAGTAGATTGCTTGATGAAGAGTTGGCAAAAAGCTTTTGCTAAAAAGCAGTATCTGCAAACCATAATAAAGAGCAGGGAAACACAATGAGGTATGCTTGTATTTCTTACAACTGCACGTGGATTCATGATTATCTTAAATTTAAAAGAGTAACTAGAAAAAAGTGGTTTTGGGGGTAAAAAAGAAAAAAGCAGCAAAACAATGACAGTATGGTGCTTATCTTTTTTCTTTCAAGAAGTGAAATCTGAAGTATTTGCCTATGGGAACCAAGGTTCGTTTTTGAATGGGACAAGCCAGGCTTTTCTCTACATAGCTGATACAAAATGTTTGTCTCCTTCCTGTCCTTCAGTAATAATGAGTACATGTGCAGAAGACTAAGAAAACTGGAGCAATGGAATCCAGAAGGAGACCTGAATGAGTCTTTAGTGATGCAGGAAATATATTTTTTGCTTGTTTGTATAAGGTTAAGGACCCCATTTTTTCATCCTAAGGTATGTCAAAATGTCTGTCATTCACAAAAATAAATAACTTTATTTAGACACTAATGTTGAAAACGTTAAATCACAAAGAAATAAACTAATTGTGAGGTGGAATATAAAATAGTGTTAGATAATTTTAAAGCTATTTGAATTGGATCATAAAACTAAGTGGTTTTTATTGTTTCAGCTTGTAAGTTGGGGTAAGTTCATAAACTATTCTATATTTTGCACATCATCTTTGATCAAAGAAGCAAAAATCCATTTTGAAAAAACTACAAGAAGGATAAAAGTAAATTCAATAAACATATACTCAGCTAGTGAATTAATATTTTATTTTAGTAACTCAGTAAATAATTAACATTGAAATTAATCTCTTCTAATCTGTCAAAACAAAAGAAAATATCTTGTTTGTCCTTTTCATAAAACCAAGTAATGTTAAATAGTATTCCAGTGGATGTAATTTTTAAAAGTTAAGTATTTTAGAAGTTCATCCATACAAATATAACAGCTTTGCTCTTATAGTTTGGATTTATTCTCTCAAATGATACGATAAAAGAAATACATCATACCATCATGTTAAGGAGGCTACACTTGTACACACACATAATAAGGGCTCATTAAATTTCTTTTTATCTAAAGCTTAGTTCTTTGTGTTATAACCATTCAGGACAAGGGTCCAAGTATGAAAAATCCATTCTGCTTTTAATAAGAGATAAGATAAAAAGTATATGATTATTTCAATAGATGCAGAAAAGGCATTTGACAAAGTACAACATCCATTCATGATAAAAGCCTTCAACAAAGTAGATTTAGAGTGAACATACATCAACACAATAAAGGCCATATATGAAAACCCTACAGCTAGTATCACACTCAATGGGGAAACCCTGAGAGCTTTCCCCCTAAGTTCAGGAAGAAGACAAGGATGTCCACTCTTGCTACTTTTATTCAACATAGTACTAGAAGTCCTAGCCTCAGCAATCAGACAACAAAAAGCAATAAAAGGCATCATGTCAATCGGAGAAGGACAAACATTATATGGTTTCACTCATATGAGGAATATAAAAAATAGTGAAAGGGATTATAGGGGAAAGGAGAGAAAATGAGTGGGAAAAATCAGAGAGGGTAACAGAACATGAGAGACTCCTAACTCTGGGAAATGAACAAGGGGGTAGTGGAAGGGGAGGTCGGCAGGGGGTTGGAGTGACTGGGTGACGGGCACTGAGGGGGGCACTTGAAGAGATGAGCACTGGGTGTTATACTATATGTTGACAAATTGAACTCCAATTTAAAAAATATACAAAAAACGCATCCAAATCAGTAAGGAAGAAACAAAACTTTCATTATTTGCAGATGACATAATATTCTATTTGGAAAACCCTAAAGACTCCACCAAAAAAAAACTATAGCTGTAGTCGTCACAGGGTACAAAATCAAAGTGCAGATCTTTTGCATTTCTATAAACTAATAATGAAGTAGGAAAAGAAAAAATTAAGGAAAAAATAATAAATTCCAATTACATTTGCACCAAAAATAATAAGATATCTAGCAATAAACATTACCTGTACTCTGAAAACTATAAAATACTGATGAAAGAAATTGAAGATGAAACAAAGAAATGGACATTCCATGTTCATGTACTAGAAGAAAGAACAAATATTGTTAAAATGTCTATACTAGCCAAAGCAATCTGCAGATTTAGTGCAACTCCTATCAAAATACCAATAGCATTTTTCACAGACCTAGAAAAAACGATCCTAAAATTGATACGGAACCACAAAAGACCCCAAATTGCCAAAGCAATTTTGGAAAAGAAAGCAAAACTGGAGGCATCACAAATCTGAACCTCATGTTATATATTACAAAGCTATAGTAATCAAAACATTATGGTACTGGCACAAAAATAGATGCATAGATCAATAGAACAGAACAGAAAACCCAGAAATAAACCTACAATTATATAGTCAATATTTTACAAAGCATGAAAGAATACCCAATGGGAAAAAAATGTCTTCAACAAACTTCTGGGAAGACTGGTCAGCTACATGCAAAATAATAAAACTCGACTACTTTTTTTACACCATATACAAAACTAAATTCAACGTGGATTAAAGACCTAAATGTGAGACATGAAACCATAAAAATCCTAGAAGAGAATGCAGATAATAATGTATCTGACATTGGTCTTAGTGACATTTTTCTAGGTATCTCTCCTAAGGCAAGGGAAATAATAAGACTTGCTTCTTCACAGTGAAGAAAACAATCAAGAAAACTAAAAGACAACCTATGGAATGGGAGGAGATATTTGCAAATGGCATATCCAGTAAAGGGTTAGTATCCAAAATATATAAAGAACTTATAAGACTCAGCACAACAAAAAAATGAATAATCCAATTGCAAAATGGGCAAGTCATGAAGAGACATTTTTCCAAAGAAGACATTCAGATGGTCAACAGACACATGAAAAGATGCTCAACATCAATCTTCGTCAGGGAAATACAAATCAAAACTATAATGAGATATCACCTCACACCTGTCAGAAGAGCTGAAATTAAAAATCATAAGAAAAAAAACCCACAAGAAACAACAAGCATTGGCACGGATATGGATAAAAAGGAACCCTCTTGCACTGTTGGTAGGAATGCATACTGATGTAGCCTCTATGGAAAACAGTATGAACGTTCCTCAAGACGTTAAAAATATAACTATCCTATGAACTAGTGATTGCCCTACTGTGTATTTACTGAAAAATACCAAAATACTAATTCATTTGGATACATGCACTCCTATATTTATAGGAGCATTATTTACACTAGCCAAATTATGGAAGTAGCCCGTGTCCATCAATAGATAAATGGATAAAGAAGATGTCATATATATATAATTGAATATTACTCAGCCATATAAAGAATTGTATCTTGACATTTGCAACAACATGGATGGTGCCTAAAAGTATTATGCTAAGTGAAATAAGTCAGTGAGAGAAAAACAAATACCATATTAATTCATTCATATGTGGAATTTAAGAAACAAAACAAAGGAGCATAGGGAAAGAAAACAAAGAGGCAAACTAAGAAATAGACTCTTAATCACAGAGGTCAAACTGATGGTTACCATAGGGGAGGTGGGTGAGGGGATGGATAAAATAGGTGATAGGGATTGAAGAGTACATTTCTCATGAAGAGCTTTGAGTGTTTTATGGAATTGTTGAATCACTATATTATACATGTTAAAGTAATATAATACAGTATGTGAACTATACTAGAATTAAAATAAAATACATTTAATCAGACTCAAGGAAAATTTGTAATACATTTGTAGATGATAGACTAATAACAAATTAAGGACAGATAAGAATATATAGGAATGTCTTTAACTTTTTGAGGTTGACATCATGGAGAGCATCATCCTACCACAACCATATATATTTTGATGGTCTTGTCAAGAATAGTATAATTGAGACAGAAAGAGGGTGACAGCAAGAGAAAGAGGGAGGGAGAACGCAAGAGAGAGCACAAACAGTTGCAGTGGCAAGGGTAATAGTAAATTTTCTAAGGCCTGTAAGTATGATAAGGAAATTGACTCTATGTGCAAAAGTAAAACAAAACAAAACTAGAGCTGTTTTAAAGGTTCAGAATATTAATGGAAAGTTATGTATAATGTATTTGTAATCCACGAGTCTGGGGCAAGTCAGAAGTAGAACAAACAACATTCTGAACAGTAAGTTGTTGCTTTCTTTAAAACAAAGAATGTGCTGCTCCTACAGCTAAATCCAAAATTTTTGGTTTTAGAGACTGAGGAATCCACAAAATCCTTAGCAAAACTTGTCAACTATACACTCTATGAAAGGAAAGGGAAAAATCAAAACCTCATGAGCAAAGGGTATTGCCATGAAGGCCAGTAAAGTACAGGGTACCACTTATTAACAGGGACCCAAAGAAATAATGGGTTGGGTCATATGGTCTCCACCTTGCAAGAAAACAAAACAAAAAAAAGATAAGGCATGTATTCAAAGAAAAAAAATGAGATAACCACTGGCAATATACTCTGTGCAGATACATATCTATATCTTTGTCATTTTGGGTCTCCTGGAACACCTGATAAACTGGCTTGCACAAAACATGTGCTCAATAAATATGTTTTGTCTTTTCTCTTCTGCTGAATAATAGTAGAAAATAGGATATCATATGAAGATTTGCTATTAAGGTATGATGATTCTTTTTTTAAATCTAACTCTCCATCCCAAAACAAAGACACAAATAATGGACACATGGTAATGTAGAACTCACTTGTTCCTTTCTTCTCTTACTACCTGCTCTCCTCCACAATGACAAAAAGATAAAAAATGAAGACAAAAAATTAAAGGCATAGGTCAACCTCCTAATGTTTCAATTCAGATAAAAACTGATAATTGCAAAGATGAAAGTTTCTGTCAGATGTGCCATGTTGACACCAATGATCTAATTCTTTAATCAACAAAATATTGTTAGAAGAATTAAAATCAGAAAAGAATAGTGATCTCATTGCTGCACATTCTGTCCATTTCAGTTTTTCAAAGAGCCAGGTTTATGAATGAAATGGTAAATAAATTCTATCCATCAAAAATATATTCTATTTTGTACCCTAACATTGAAATAATAGACAGTTGCAAAATAAGATGAGTTTATTCATAACATATTTTGCAGCCAAATATGTCCACTGGAACATGAGAAGAGCAACATTGTTTGGACAATATTATAAAGCCCAACAATCCAAAAGTTACAAAATAACTGGCAATAAAGAGGATAGCTTAGAATTAAAAGATAAAAGCTTATTTTCTACTTAAAGAATATATATATGTGTATATATATATAAATACATATATATGTATATATAAAATTATGGCACAGAATGGGTTGGAATGAGATGGGATAGAATGTAGCATGGTATGAAAGATGGGGTGTCCCATGAATTTGTACTATGACAGACTAAATATTGGTGCTTAGTGCTTGAGTCCTGGCTTTGAGCCCAAGATATATTTTTATCTTCAGGACAGAAAAGTAATACTTGGACACTTGTTGGAAGTGAATCACTAGCTCAACAGAACAGGAGTATGATATAATGTTACTTTCCTTATGTTGGGCTTACAGCAGCAGTAACATTACAGAAAGTAATGTTACTTTCCTTATGTTGGGCTTTTTTACATGCAAACATTTCTAATGAAAAGTCATCCTGTATGGTCCTACTGAAGAAGCTTCACTCTCAGAACCACATGAGGATTTTCTACCATTTCAGTTGTTTCTAAAGTTTCTTGAAAAGAACCAGATTTGAGACTTCTTCCAAGGCAAGCCACTTATAAACTTCTCCCTGAATTAATATAGACATACTCCATATTAATATTGAATATTAAGTATGACATTCATTCAAAATATCAAAGAAAATCTTCTCTTCATTTCCAGTTTAAACCTTCATGTCTCACAGGCTAAGGTGAGTGAGACATGAAGCATGATTAAAGCAGGTGAAAGAAAAGTGGAGTTTGAGCCTATGAAGTATTGACCTAGAGAGGAAATAAATGGCATAAAAGAAAAACTAACATTTGCTTCTCTGTTTTGTTAGAGTAGAGGAGACCTAATTTCTGTTTTCCACTGGCCTCTAGAAATATTGACAAGAGTTTATAGTACTTCACAAGATTTTTCTGGATTGAAGATTTTAGAAGATCTCACCATTCAGTTTCAACCATCACCTCAAAGGTTAAAAAACAACAAACTCAGCCAAGTCACTGGAATCTCCAGGGCTTGCTTTTAACACTTCTGTGGTCTCTTTCTTATTCCTGGATCAAGCTGGGCACATGTGAAGGTTGTTACTTGTACCACTCCAATTCTCTAGCATAAGGAGTGTGTGCACACAATATTTGTGTGTATACATACACATAAAGTTACAAAATAAGGCCTCAAAAGTCAATTTATAAAGGATACCGATATTCAGCCTCCTGATTTATTCCCACAAATAATATGCACAAGCAAACACACATATACATGAAATACTCTAGATGGTCCTGTTCTTTAAAATATTTAATTCCAGAGAGGAAGTAGTATATATGTTGGGAAATTCTGAAGACATATTTTTTGTATATATTTTTATTGGAGTTCGATTTGCCAACATATAGCATAACATCCAGTGCTCCCCTCAGTGCCCATCACCCAGTCACCCCATCCCCCCACCCACCTCCCCTTCCACTACCCCTTGTTTCCCAGAGTTAGGAGTCTCTCATGTTCTGTCACCCTCTCTGATATTTCCCACTCATTTTGTCTCCTTTCCCCTATAATCCCTTTCACTATTTTTTTATATTCCCCGAATGAATGAGATCATGTAATGTTTGTCCTTCTCCAATTGACTTACTCCACTCAACATAATACCCTCCAGTTCCATCCATGTTGAAGCAAATGGTGGGTATTCGTTGTTTCTAATGGCTGAGTAATATTCCATTGTATATATAGACCACATCTTCTTTATCCATTCTTCTTTCGATGGACACCGAGGCTTCTTCCACAATTTGGCTATTGTGAACATTGCTGCTAGAAACATTGGGGTGCAGGTGTCTCGGTCTTTCACTACATCTGTATCTTTGGGGTAAATCCTCAGCAGTGCAATTGCTGGGTCGTAGGGTAGCTCTATTTTTAACTCTTTGAGGATTCTCCACACAGTTTTCCAGAGTGGCTGTATCAGTTCACATTCCCACCAACAGTGCAAGAGGGCTCCCCTTTCTCCACATCCTTTCCAACATTTGTTTCCTTTCTTGTTAATTTTCACCATTCTCACTGGTGTGAAGTGGTATCTCATTGTGGTTTTTATTTATATTTCCCTGATGACAAATGATGCAGAGCATTTTGTCATGTGTTTGTTGGCCATTGCAGACATATCTTTAAGATAAAATTCATATGGATAATACATGTTCAAAAGTGAGAAAGGGAACACATTATTTTCTCTTTCTTTCCAAGTTTTTTAATTGCTCTACTTCAAAGAGAATAAAAATCATGACTGTCTACCTCATTTAAAGAAAAAACTTCTCAGCAAATGGAAGGAAGGAAGGAAGGAAGGAAGGAAGGAAGGAAGGAAGGAAAGAAGGAAGAGAAAATGATGCCTAAAATGTCATTGTTAGATATGGTGTGAATCTCTGCTTGGATTCATAAACTCACTAAGTTTTAAAAATGTTCCATTTTATACTGCATCTTCAATGTTCAATTACTTTGCCAAGAAATGAGTAAAGGCTCTGCATTTGAGCATCACAAATTATTTCTATTATTCTGTTGTTACATTCTCATGTACTTTTTTTACTGCCAGGTATAAGGAAGAAGGGGAATCTAAGTGGCAACAAAAAAACCCTGAAGTCCAAAAGGAGAGCATTTCCTAGGGCCCCCAAAGATATTCTTTCGCCATTCCAGTATGACATGATACTACTCATTTTAGCACCATGTTGAAATTGTGTCTTTTGGTTTGTCTGGCTTTTGGATTTTTTTTACTGACATTTATTACATTGTCCTTTCTAAGTGAGCATTTACGATTTTTTCCCATCTCTATTGTGAGCAGAGGTAATATTTTCCCTTTCTCTTTTACCTCTCATAGATCACAGCATGGTATTAGGTATATAGTAGATGCTCAATAAAAACCTATTAATGAAATGATAATATACATACCATTGGTGTCACAGGTTACAACTTCACCAGATACTGATCACCTTTCCTCTGCTTCCTTTCTCCCTCTTTCCTTTCCTCTACTTTCCTTCCCTTTCCTTCCTTGCTTAAGGTATTATATTTATTGTGGGCCTAGTATGTGTCTTGCATTATACTGGCATGAAAATTAGTATACGTGACAGATTTTCCTTTCAATGAACTTACAGTTTAATCAGGAAAATAATATTTACATGAGGAACTATTGAGATTGAGGTGCCTGAGTGGCACAGTTAAGCATCCAACTCTTGGTTTTGGCTCAGGTGGTGATCTCGGGGTCATGAGATCGAGCCCAGAGTCAGGCTCTGCACTCAGTACAGAGTCTGTTTGAGACTCTCCTTCTCCTTCTGTCCCTCCTGCCTCTGCACACTCTCTTGTTCTCTCTCTCTCTCTCTCTCTCTCTCAAAATAAAGATAAATCTTTTAAAAAAAAACTATTAAGATTTAGTTCCTTCATAAATGTTAAGATAATAGGTATTATGAAATCAGAAAGGGGGACATTATAAGGTTTCATTTAGTTAAATGAGGTCTCTTAAAGGTGAAGCTATTAGAAATAAGCTCTGGGATGCCTGGGAGGCTCAGTGGTTGAGCGTCTGCCTTAGGCTCAGGTCGTGATCCCTGAGGTCACGGGATCGAGTCCTGCATAGGGCTCCCTTCAGGGAGCCTGCTCTTCTTCTGCCTGTGTCTCTTTCTGTGTGTCTCTCATGAATAAATAAATAAAATCTTAAAAAAAGGAAATGAGCTCTGGAACAAGAATATATTCCCCACAGTGTTCTTTCAAATACTAAGTTGGCTAATGAATGAAGGCTTAACACAATGTCTTAAACATGGTAAATAATCAACAAGTAGTACATATAATGACAAATATGATGATAGGAAAGAGCGGATTGGATAGAAGGATAGGCTTGCAATTTTTAAGTAGTAGAAAGCATATAAGAAAACAGTAGATTTTAGTAAAAGTATGGCATGATAGGAATAGTAACAATAAAATAGAGGACTTGTGAAGAATAAAAATAACAGAGAGGAAGGCCCATGTTAAGATTGAGGAGGACTCTGCGTATCAGACTGATGCATTAAGATTTATTTTTCCATAGGCAGTGAGGAGTCCTTGGCATTTGATGGATTCTTATTGCAGTGTAATGGTTCTTTAGACCCAGACAGGCATACCATGTACCTATTTCCCTCAACAGGACTCAGCGCAAAAAAAAGATTTAGACAACCAAATGAAAGTTTTTATCTAAAGTTGTCTATTAAGGGGATTGACAGTTTCTTTCTGATTCCAGCGTCTTACTCCTTGACTAAGAATGATTGAGCCAAATGGTTATTTTGATGTAGACATGACTTCAAAGACATACATTCACTCAGTGAAGGCCAAGTGAGAAGATTATGGACTATACTGAAATTGTTATTGCATGGAATCACATTCTCCCATACATTCTGAAATCATAAAACAATAATTAGCTATTAAATTGGCCTCAAATAATGTGGCAAATGTGCAAAGCCTCTGAATGCTCTCAAAGGTCTGTTCAGGAGAGTGAACACAAAACTGAAAAGTGGGAGAATTAGCATAAGGATAAAATAAATGGTTGAAAAAGAGAGGAAGAACAGTGGGGCAGAGTCACAATTTTCAATTATTTAAGAGAGTAAAACAGTCATACAATAAACTTCCATAATGGAAAATAACTCAGAAATTGAAACTTCATTAAGTGGAAATGTAATGCAAAAAACACATTGTAAAACTAGCACCTTACTGGACATGTTGCAAATAAGGATACAGGCTTGATAGAATCCTAGAATTTAAGAAAAATCTTGAGAAATCCCTTTGCCCATATTCCTGATCTAACCTCACCTCAATCATCTCAAACAAGAGAGACTCTATCCTGTTTGAAACCAAATTGTAAAAAACAGCCCAGAGGTAAATTCATAACGTCCATAGTGATGTGTTCTGATGTTTGACAGTCTTCACTGCCAGTAATTTCTTTCTTAAACTTTCTCATTCTATAGTGTCATTTCCTGTGGCTCCGCCCTCACTGCAGATGGGAAGCATCTGGTCCTTAATGACTGCCCTTCAGGTCCTAGAAGATCATTACTAAATCACCTCTTAGCCAGCTTTTCTATGGGCTGAACAATCTCAATTCCCTTTGGTTTTCTCTTCTTCAGTTTATTTTCCTGCTGTTTATCATTTCTTCTCTGGGATAGCTTTATAATAAGAAAAACAATCTTGCTGTATTTCATGCCAAATAATCATGCAATTAAAGCTCTAACTTTAAAAAGAGAGCATATATCCGCCTAGGCTTCTAAGGCCAAGAATATTTTTAAAATTAGCTTTTTTTCCCCTTTTCTCGATGACAAATGCCAGTGGAAAATCTTACTTAACCTAAAACAAAAACAAAAACAAAAACAAAAAACAAACAAACAAACAAAAACAACAGTATTTCTCTAAGGAGTTGAACTGTGCAGAAGAATTATTTTTGCTGTGGACAGAAATCAACCTTTTTTTCTGTCTTCATGGGTAAATCATGTAGTTACGTAAAAGGAAAAATTACTCAAAATGCCACTGACATAGGAAGCTCTACCAACTTGGGCAAGGGTTATATTCCTGAACTCAACTCTGATCATACCTTTCCTGGTTCTCCTCAGTAACCGAAATAAAGCTGATGATGGAGGAAAATCTCCAGGCCTTCAAAAGATAAAGTAACACTTTTCCCAAAACTTAGGGGAAAAATACTGTCAGAGGGTTGAGAAAGTCATAATCAATTTTAAAATATAGTAACTCAACCCCGATTCACCCCTGCAATTCAGATGAAAGCTTTATGAGTTGTTTTGAAGGCAATATAATTTACCAACCTCATTGTACATTATGCCATTTATAAAGTCTTTTTTTAAGTATTTTATTTATTTATTCATGAAAGACACACACACGGGGGGGGGGAGAAAGAGAGAGAGAGAGAGAGAGAGGCAGAGACACAGGCAGAGGGAGAAGTAGGCTCCATGCACCATGCACCGGGAGCCCGATGTGGGACTCGATCCCGGGACTTCAGGATCACACCCTGGGCCAAAGGCACGTGCCAAACTGCTGAGCCACCCAGAGATCCCCTATTTATAAAGTTTTGATGGTTTGTCTCTTCACTTGGAAGTTGAGCCCCTATGCCCCTGCTAGAATTAGGCATGAGTCTCATAGTAAAGAGGGTAATATTATCATGTGAACTTTTAAGTTAAATTCTGTCATCTAGGCACTGAGAACCTTGTGAATCTGTAATATAGACTGGGTATTGTGCAAATGTGCTGTTATTTAGAGAAGAGTTGTCAAGGAATTCCATTCAGGGTAACATGCTATCTTTTTTTATGTGCAGTGCAATATTATTATTTCTACAAAGAGAAGATTTGAGGAAAATGCCATAATTTTTTTTGAAAATGCCATATTTTTAACTGATATCAGGCCTTTCCTCCAAGGCCTATCAGGATGACTTAGTAAAAAATCGAAGAATATGAGTCCCAATAACATTGGTCACAAAGGAACAAAAACACATAGGGAGCTTTGGCCTTACCTTATTTTTTTTTTTCAACTAGTGTGTTTTTTTTTTTTAATTAACTTTTATTGGTGTTCAATTTACCAACACACAGAAAAACACCCAGTCCTCATCCCGTCAAGTGTCCACCTCAGTGCCCGTCACCCATTCCCCTCCAACACCCGCCCTCCTCCCCTTCCACCACCCCTAGTTCATTTCCCCGAGTTAGGAGTCTTTATGTTCTGTATTTCCCCGAGTTAGGAGTCTTTATGTTCTGTCTCCCTTCCTGATATTTCCCAACATTTCTTTTCCCTTCCTTTATATTCCCTTTCACTATTATTCATATTCCCCAAATGAATGAGAACATACACTGTTTGTCCTTCTCCGATTGACTTATTTCACTCAGCATAATACCCTCCAGTTCCATCCACGTTGAAGCAAATGGTGGGTATTTGTCGTTTCTAATTGCTGAGTAATATTCCATTGTATACATAAACCACATCTTCTTTATCCATTCATCTTTCGATGGACACCGAGGCTCCTTCCACAGTTTGGCTATTGTGGCCATTGCTGATAGAAACATCGGGGTGCAGGTGTCCCGACGTTTCATTGCATCTGAATCTTTGGGGTAAATCCCCAACAGTGCAATTGCTGGGTCGTAGGGCAGGTCTATTTTTAACTCTTTGAGGAACCTCCACACAGTTTTCCAGAGTGGCTGCACCAGTGCCTTACCTTATAATAGAATAATAGCTGGAACTCAGCTACTCTTTGAGAGTGCTATTTCCCTCCATCATCATGTAGTGCTCCTCCAAATGTCCCTGTAAACCAGTGGCCCTCAAGGGCAATTTTGCCCCCCAGGGACCTTGGCAATGTCTGGAGTAATTTTAGGTTGTCATAACTAGGGGATTGTAGGGCTACTGACATCCAGTGGATTGAGGCCACGGCTATTGCTAAATGTCCTACAGTACACAATATGAGCCTACATAACAAAGAATTATCCATCCAAAAATGTCAAGAGTGCTAAGGTTAAGAAATCCTTGCTTAGCCTAAACAATGTCCTTTGGATAGAGGGAACATTCCTCAACATCTTAAAAGCCATCTACAAAAAGCCCACAGCAAATATCATTCTCAATGGGGAAACACTGGTAGCCTTTCCCCTAAGATCAGGAACAAGACAGGGATGTCCACTCTCACCACTGCTATTCAACATAGTACTAGAAGTCCTAGCCTCAGGCAATCAGACAACAAAAAGAAATAAAAGGCATTCAAACTGGCAAAGAAGCCAAACTCTCCCTCTTTGCAGATGACATGATACTCTACATAGAAAACCCAAAAGAGAATATAAAAAATAGTGAAAGAGAATAAAGGGGAAAGGAGAAAAAATGAGTGGGAAATATCCTAAAGGGAGACAGAACATGAGAGACTCCTAACTCTGGGAAACGAACTAGGGGTGGTAGAAAGGGAGGTGGGCGGGTGGTGGGGTGACTGGGTGATGGGCATTGAGGGGGGCACTTGATGGGATGAGCACTGGGTGTTATTCTATATGTTGGCAAATTGAAAACCAATAAAAAATAAATTTATATAAAAAAAAGAATGCCCTTTGACTGACACCATTATCTAGAGGAAGACAGTTCTTGTTGTAGTCTGAACTTTGTGTCACAGTCTGCTTTTCTCAGGATGTTGTTTTTCTTCTAATGTGTTGCACACTAAACCCTTATTTGTCTCCTCCTTACTTTCTGAAATATGGGAAGACCTGAGAAGACTCAAGATATTTTTCCTTGCTTCCTTGGGAAGACTGTCCAACTTCTACCACTAAAGGCTGTGTACTTCCTGCTGCCTGTTCTCCAATTTTAGTCTTGTGGGAAGTTTCAGTGTGAGCATATACCCTTTGTCTTATGAGATGACTGGAATGTTCCTTTCAAGTTCAGAGAGAGCCAAGCTGCCCTGCCCCACTCCTTGAACACTACCATTTCTACCCACAGGTAGGTTTTCTACACACCCTTTCCCCTGATTTTTTGCTTCTACTTCATTGTAGCTTCTGGCTACACTTGTGTGCACTCAACTCAAATATTTGTTGGGAAGTTTTCTACATAGTGATTTAAGTCTGGCTAATATGTTTTCAAGTTCATAATGACTATAATTTAGTACTGGAAGCAATATGAGTCATTCTGGTTAATCAAACACTCTGGTTAACTAAAAGTCATTAGAGATACCATGCCAGAATCACTGACTGTTTTATTAAGGAATTGGAAAGAAACCAAATATATTAAACACAAACTCTAGTGAACATCGTTTAATCTGTACTTGATAATTTAAATGACTCATTAGGATCTTTTATTGTCTTAGGGTGATTATTAGAATCCTCTGTCACTTTGTCTTATTTTGCTTGACTGATGCTGGGTAGAAGAATCCGTTTAATTAAGGAATTGTGTGGAAAAGAATTGGGCCCTCAGTATTATTGGCTGACTAAGGCAAAGGAATGGGGCTGCTCCATTGTGGAAATCTGTTGCCTACATATTGACAAGTCTTTAATTCTAGAAACATAGAAAACATAAGAAGTAGAGAGCTAAAAAAAAAAAAAAAAAAAAAGGTATGCTACCCTCAGTTGCATATTGGATCTCTCAGTTATAATTTCCAATTATCATCTCCCAGTAACCCAGAAAGTGGTACTTTTGCAATTTAAAAGGCTTTAATCCTAGCTTTAAATAACCCCCTGACTTTACTCACCCAAGGCTGTCACTAGGTATATTGTTATTCTGCTGTGCCTTTACCCCAAGGCTCTGAGACCACACTGGTACTTGGGGATTGACTATACTAGAATCCTGGCCCTGTTATGCTTTCCCTGACCCTTTCTGTGGTTTCACAGGAATTCTCAACACTCAAACAAGTGCACAAACTTGGTGATCAACTTGCCTGTGCCTTTTGCCAAAGGAGGATCACAATTTTGTTTTGTTGCCCTGGAAAATAGAATATAATAGCTCTGTTCCAAGTATGTTAAACCCCTAACAGCTCTCCTCTCACAGCAAATACTACAATATCATAAAGATGCATTCTGGGGGGTCCAAATTTTCCCTCCTCCTTTTTCTTTCTTCTGGCAGAGCACTTCATTGCTCTACATAGTCCCTGCAGTGTCACAGACCTGGTGAAACAGTTAAAGATAATAAACATAGCCCTATCTGGAAGTGTGATTATTAATTTGCAATTTAGAACTTGAAACTCACTTTCTTGCTTCATTTCTATCTTTACTTTCTGTTGTTTTCTTGTCCACTACCAGCCTGAAATAACCTGCAAAAGGAAAGCTAAACAAATTCCAAGAATTTTAGGCCACAGGCAGAATTTCCAGAAAGTCAGAACCCTATATTGAACATTTTCTACCTCTCATCATGTCTACTAGAAAAGAAAAAAAAAGTACAATTCTAAGTACCAGAAACATTCTTGAATCCCCTCTGTGGATTACTTTTTTTCCTAATGAGAAAGTGCTATCATTCATTTACAAAGCTGCTGCATAAGATCTGCCATTAGTAGAAAAGTTCTTTACTCATTAATCTGAATAAATGCATCAAGTGCTTACCATGTGATGGAGATTTTACATATATTATCAAGATTCTTCCCAGCAACACTGCAAATAGTAATATGAACCTCATTTTATGGATATGGCAACAGGGTCGGAGAACTTAAGTGAAGTTTATGTTCTTTTTCTAATACTATGCTATGGTTACTGAAGCATTGGACTGTTCACCAGGTCTAGATTATGAATAAGTCATTTGTCAAGTAAGCTGACAGAGTTGTTGGATATGCTAGTTCAGGTCCTTCGAGAGGCAGAAGCCCTGGCAGGATTAGACATGAAAGAGCTTAATTTGGTGGGTGGGAGAACCTGTGAGGGAAAATGGGGAGGAAGAGAAAGGAGGTCAGGAGATTCAATAGATTGTGATGCAGTTCTTACCCTTGTGGAGAAAAGAGGGAAGAAATAAGTGTTAGTTAAGAGGTTTAAATTGCAGAGCAATTCTAAAAAAGCTTCAGCAAAGCCAATGGGGAATTTTTGCTAAAGTCACCCATCAAAGGAATCCTGTATCTCCCAGGCCTGCCATTGTGTTCTGGCCATGGCTCAGTCATTGGCTGGGGCTATGACGAGTGTGGCCTCTAAAGCAGTGGTATATGCAGAGCACAGCAGCTAAGGCTCTGTCAGTTATGCTCTCCCATATAGTGGGAGAACTGAGAAGTAGATTTTCATTGCTATCATGGGTATATACTCTGGACTAAATTCAGGGGTCTACTCAAGGCCTTTGACCTAGTTAGGAAAGTTTGTTTACCCATATTTTACTAACCAAATTCTTTTGAGGGTAGAGGCTCTGTCTTACTATTTTTTTGTATCTTTCACAACACCCGATAGGCGCGAAATAGGTGCTTGGTGATTGGTATGGATTGAATATCACTTAGCTAGCAGTAGTCTTCCCTATTTTGCAAAGTAATAAAAATGATTTGATAACACTTTGCAAAAATGGGATGATAAATTCCTTAAAAGGCTCCTAAAATGACTAGCCCTAAAAAAGCAAAGCAGACAAACACTGGTAATTACAATTATAACCATTACGACTAAGAGTGGTAATTATAATCCATTGCCCTTCCTAATCTAGACCCTCCTCACAGAATGAAAAGCCTCAGGATTTGAACTATTATTTTTTTTTAAAGATTTTGTTTATTTATTCATTAGAGAGAGAAAGAGAGAGGCAGAGACACACACAGGCAGAGGGAGAAGCAGGCTCCATTCACCGGGAGCCCGATGTGGGACTCGATCCCGGGTCTCCAAGATCGCGCCCTGGGCCAAAGGCAGGCGCTAAACCGCTGCGCCACCCAGGGATCCCAGGATTTGAACTATTAGACAAAGACTCCCCAAATCACTGATAAGTCAACACACACACACACAGAGACACACACATATGTACTCACACTCACCCTTCTACGCATTGCTGTAGTATAATTTTAACTTCATATAATATAATCGTGCCTTCATTCTGGAGTGTAAAACAGCTCTAAACACACAGAACTTCTTTATCCCCTAGGGTCATCTCTAAATCCAGGAGAAGAGCTTAGGGAATCTCCTGGTTATCCAGGGTGGAATCAAGTCTATGTCATGGGCAAGACACGAAGAAGAAATAGGAGGCAGAAATAAGGCATCTGAGACAGTTGAGGCAAAGAAGGGCAAGAGAGCGAACAAAAGAGAAGAAACAAAAGTAAATGTGAACTTATGCTGGAGATAGTAGCTCAGCTGTAATAATGATCTTGGGGGTTGACCAGGGAGGTCATGCTACAGATTACTGCTGCCAGTGACTGCAGACACAAGAGCTCAGTTCCTTAAGTAATTAACCTGAATAAACACAAGCCATAATATTAGCTGCCATGTGGGATGTCTGGGTGGCTCAGCGGTTAAGTGCTTGCCTTCAGCTTAGGGCGTGATCCTGGAGTCCTGGGATCGAGTCCCACATCAAGCTTCCTGCATGGAGCCTGCTTCTCCCTCTGCCTCTCTCTCTCTCTCTGTGTCTCCCATTAATAAATAAACAAAATTAAAAAAAAATATTAGCTGCCATATGTTGAACATTCATGTGCCAGGCTCTGTGCTAACCATGTCACCTGTTATCTCAAATAATTATTTTAATACAACCTTGCAAAGTAGATATTAATATAATCCAATTTTCAGATGAAGCAGTGAAGTTTTCTAAGATAATTGCCTTGTGGAAGGTCACATCGCTAATAGGTGGCAGAGCTTAAGGGGGAACCTAGTTCTTTTAGATGCATTTACCTTCTATACTACTTTGCTTCATCACCTATCAAGACCATCTAGACTATCAAGTCTTTATAATGTTGTATTTGAGACTTTGGGATTATAACTAAGATTATTCATTGTTTCTGCTATCAAAGACCACAGATTTTACCATCTGATTAAAGAAAGTACACTCAACCTCTCAAAACAAACATACAAAAGCAAACCAGGATTCCAAAATGACATAAGTATATTGGGAGAAGGAAATCATTATGGCAGGTTGGAGACTGGGTGAGTCCATCAGGCAGAGCTTCCTGAAGATTTGGCAACTTTGAGCTACCCAATTAGAGAATAAAACACATCACCCTTAGATGTTTAGGACAGAAATTTGCTATCATTTTATAAGAACAAGTGATGCAGGACTTGCTGCAGCGTGCCTGGAAAAGTAGTGCTGAAAATGAAGACATTAGTCCAGAGACCTTATTTCTGAAACAAGAGGTATGATGGAAAAACTTACTTGAATATATATTGTACCATAAGACAACATTGTCAATATAAGTCATATGGGTCATCATCACAAAGTGTTACCACTGGGTGGGATCAAATCACCAGCACAAATGACACCCTCTTGAGCAGTTTCAGCCAAGATGCCAAAGGCTGACCGGGCATAAAAGGTGGCAGATGGACAGTGCCGAAGAGGAGCTTGCCCAGCTGCTGACACTGTATAAAACTTTGGCTGTGAAACTTCTGAAACAGAGTAAGTAAAATTCTAAGACCATCAACCTGAAACTAATTTTCTTGCTAAGAAGCAAAGGACCAGAAATGAGACCCATGGTGGGTGCACATTTTAACTGATTTCGGTCAACCTGTGGTATTGTTTCTGTCCCTCTCCTAGTCCTTTATGTGGATTTGGACCATCTCTGTAACATACTAAAGGGGAACACTCAGAAGCCCAAATACAGGCAACAGCACTCTGCTGTCTCTATCGTCTTACTCTCTTACTTGCTAAGTTCAACCAGATGTCCTTTTTCCTGACTCTTAGACCCTAATGCCTCTACACTCTGGCTGTGAATGCTTGCCTTAGGCCTTTCTTGATTTGAACAATGCATTCAGGCTTATTTATCTAATTTATTTACCTTAGGTGTCTGTATACAGTTTTTAACTTTTAACTTTGTACATACCATCAGAATCTGATGCTGCAGCTGTGGGTGAGAAACAGTCCTGCTACCCACCCCAGCCCTGTAAGGCCCACACTAGTTATGCCAGCTTGTCTGGAATTCTTGCCAAGATGGGAGATGGGACACCTGACATAGAAGAATGTTTCTCCATTGAAAAGACAGTTATAAAATCCAAAAGTTGTACTGGTTGCATGTTCAGGCCTCTGAAGGCCCAAAGGGAGATTATGGGAGACAGAACCTTGTCAGTCAAGATGATTAATTCTAAGGTATGAAAGCAGGTTGTGTTTCAAGCAGAGAAAGTGATGGCAGCATGCCCACAGAGGCAGTAGTGATACAGTGGAAAGAAAACCGGCCTAGGTGTTAGGAGAACCGGGTGTTAGCCAAAATCAACTACAAATTGTTGTGTGAGCTTGGGTCAGTCATGTACCTTCTCTGGGCCTTGTGTTTTGTTTTATCTAATAAAGAAACTACCTAATTAAGTGACTTCCTGAGTCAATTCTGCATTCGTAGTCTAGGAATAATTGACTGCCTAACAGGCAAATAAAGAGGGCATACATGACTCTGTGGACATCTGGAAGCCTGATTTCCAATGGGGCAGCTTTACTGGGAAATAAAAACAATAAATTTCAAAGCTGAATAAGAGAGATCAGAAATTGGACATTGGCTGTGTATTGTGGGTCCAGGGAAAGGGGTTATACCTGATGAGTAGTAATTCATTTGGAGCAAAGACTTCTAGTGGAGTTAAAGTTCAATAATAGGATTTTAAATGAAGTTGGAATGTAAGTGAGAATGATGTTTAAGTAATGATGTTTAAGAAACACTGAAGGGACTCAACTGATGTCCAATGCCTTCTCTGCTATTCTACCATGACATTGTAATCCCCACATTCTTTGTATCTATTAGAAAGAACATATATTACATACTAGGGAAGTATTGCACATAAAACTAGAATTGTTCATTTACACCTGAGTACAAATTACTTTCTTCAGATTAGCCAAGCACCTAGCAGGGCTCTGAGGCCATGGGATGCATGATAGGTAAATGTTGATGGGAGGAGGGGTGGCAGTGGGAGTGAGGTCAGAAGTCAGCATAGGAAAGGGGGGAAAACGGTCCAGAATATGGGGGGCTATTTAGAAGTAGAGATCTGGTAACACATTGTACCTTTCTTCCCTAGTAGGGATCCCTAGGCAGTCAGTGGATATTGTAAGGATATATAGACCTTGAAAAAGTCTTGTGGCATTAGAGAGGGAACAATACACAGGAGGGTCAGAAAGTGAAGGCAGAGGCACAAGCTTTGTAAATATCAGTTATAGACACACAAACAAACATAGAAGGTTCAAACCTTTCTCCTGAGGTCCATACCCATGTATTCAGTTACACACTGGACATCCACATCTGGGTGTCCCACCAAGCACCTCAAAGCCAAAACGTGATCACAATAGAAGACATCTCTGGTATCCATATTCTGTATTCTCCTGTATTCTCCATCTTGGTTGATAGGACCATCTTATTTTTTTTTAAGATTTTATTCATTTTTAAGATTTTATTTATTTATTCACAAAAGACACACACACACACAGAGAAAGAGGCAAAGACACAGGCAGAGGGAAAAGCAGGCTCCATGCAGGGAGTCTGACGTGGGACTCGATCCCGGGTCTCCAGGATCAGGCCCTGGGCTGAGGGTGGTGCTGAACCGCTGAGTCACCGGGGCTGCCCAATGGGACCATCTTCTAATTACCTCGTTATCCAAGTCAGAAATACAGAATTCCTTCCAGAATCTTTCCTTTTCCTCATTGTGCTATCTCTCTTTCAACCACCACTTAGCTCTTAGATCCAAGATTATGTTTTTAAGGAATTCAAATATTTTCACCCCCTTTCCATTCTCTCTGTCATTGCTTTCATTCAAGTTCACCTTGCTTACTGTTTGGATTACTGCATTGGATTGGCTCCTAAATCAGTCTGCCTATATCCAGCCTTCTCCCATGATAATGCTGTAAGATCCTCCATAATGCTGAGAGTAATCTAAGATTTCTAATGATGGGACACCTTTGCATGTCACCACTGGCTTCCAGTTACCTACAGAATAAACAACAAACTCCATTACATGGCTTATAAGGCATGGATTGTAATCTGTCTACCTCTCTACTCTTGTTATCCATCACTTTTCTATATGTTCCTTTCATTCTAACTTAAATTATTTATCTTTTATGGAACTTGCAATGCTAATTCATATCCACGTGCCTTTGAATATGCAAACTCCTCCATCCCTCACCCATTTTGAACTAGCTAACTTCTTAACCTTTAGGACTTAGTTCAGACATCACATCCTCATGAAAGCCTGGATCTCTACCCCTTTTGCCTATCTCTCCAATAGGTGAGGTATGCTTCCACTGGGTTCTCATAGAATTTTATGTTTAGCTCTGCCATAGTCTTTGTCATGGTGTCAATATTTCCTAGCTATTTTTCTGGTCTCTTTACTAGATTGTGAGCTCCTCAGACAAAGATTATATCTTAATCATCTCCGTATTCCAACCTAGTAGAATGCCTGGCATAGATTAGGTGCTCAGTAAATGTTCAAAGAATCAACGAATGAACTCAAGAAATTTATTTTAAATTGTTGGATATCATATTTTTACCACCAAAACAAACTTTCAAATGCAAATTAAAGATTTTTGTGGATAGACTTATCTACTCAAATCTATTTCCTATTGGCCTCACATCCATATAGTCTGGCTAAATTACAAACCCTGAGATGCTAGCCTAGACTTCTCCAGTCTTAAGTATTTTGAGACTGAATCTAGCTACTTCGTGCTTAATTTTCATGAGTTTTCCTTTTATTTTAAATGTTGTATTTACTCAGCCATCAATGCTCTTTATAAAGAACTACCCAATTTGGACTCCCACAGTGCTTACACTGGCATTGTTGCACCTGTCAATCAGTTCCAGCCATTAACAGATTAGTTGGGAAGCCCAAGAGCCTGGGTTTAAGGGAGGGGAAAAACACAAATGGCCAAACCTGTTTCGCTGTCTTAGTATCTTTTACTGAAAAGGCTTTGTGTACCTTAATGTCCAATCCTTACATTACTTTTTAAAAACTTTTGAAATGGTTTAGTGCTTTTAGGCAAATAGCTTGTTAGTCTATCCTAGACATTTGTGCACAATGAAAGCAAACACTATCAGCAGTTTAATCTCCAAACACAAAAAAAATCTGGCCTATATGATCCTCTTGTAACTGGGCCTCAATGGATGTCGGTATTTTGAGCCTACTGCAACATTATTTGTAGTTACTGCATAAGAAAAAAATGACTGAAATAGCAAGAAGATTCCTGTCATGGCTAGTATGGTGGGAGAAGGAAGAGGGGACACTGGGAGGAAGTGTTTTACTGTAAGTCTGTGGCTAGTCCATGTTGCTATTAGCCACACCTGAGCAGCTAGGCCACTAAAAGTTTTCTGAAAATTCTTTTTCTAATTTCAAAATTTTGTTTAATTTAAGGATAGTTGACACACAATGCTACATTAGTTTTAGGTATACAACATCGTGATTCAACAACTCTTAACATTATGTGATGCTCACTACAAGTGTAGCTACCATAGTGACAGACGGTAGTAAATTTATTTTTTCAGGTGAGTTCTTGGCCCTAATTCAAATCCCCAACATAAACCTGAGTGAATTTAGATATGAATTGTATCAACAGTAACAAATACTAAAAGCTCCTCCTTTATATTTCATAAAACATAAGTAATTCATAGAGCCTTCAGCCAGATACAAACATGATAGATATGGATAAATAGATATGGCTTTGGCTTTTCAAAGATTCTCTTTGGAGCTTTAGCAGACATAAGTGATGGTAAAGGGCAGGCTTGAAGTTTGACATGACCTGACTGGCTATAATAAGAAACCAATGACCCCATAGTGGACCATGAAAAATTGTATGCCTGTCACTTCTGCCAATAGGCATTAAGTCTTGGGTCTTTTATTTTTTTAAATATTTTATTTATTTCAGAAGAAAAGTCTACTTAGCGCCATACATGTGTGTATAAATTCACTGCTACCAAAACTGAAATACTTCATTTTTAATAAGATTTAACTCAATTGCAATTCAATTTCCTCCAACAGTTTTAATTATTTAAACTTATATTCCTCTCTTTTTCTTTTCCCTTGAAGAGCCATATTTGAAATAGTGGTTCATTTCAAATGCTTTTGTATTGATTAGAATTATGCTTCTTCCATAACAATAAAGGAGTTTCTGAAGCAGGAAACTTTCCCAGGTATAAGAGAATACTGTCAGTATTACAGGGCTAATGAATCTGTAGGTAACCTGAGGATCATAGGGTAGAATTTTCAGGGTGAATGATTGCTCTTTCTCTTGTTCGGAATGACAAACTAGAATGTATGGCTGTCTCTTTTATCCTTCAAACTGTCCTTAGTAAGCATGTTTTCTTTTATTAAAAACCTCTTTGCCCAAACAGCAAGGAAAACAACACCAAATAAACAATTAAACCAAACAAAACAAAAACAAGAACCTTTCAAAAATCTTAAGGGGAACAAAGCCCATATGCCTTCCAAGTACTGCCAAACCCAGTATTTTATTTACCTGAAGTCCTTCCTTATGCCTAATCATATTCTTTCTTGCTTTAATTTATGGTTATTTCCAATTGCTAAGAAAAACTGAGAGGCAAATTTAGAAGGCAAACTATTCAAACTGAGTCTTTTCTATAGTGTGTCTGAGTGTGCAAATGAATGGATATGGATGCAATGGCAAATAACCTAATACTAAGAACAGACAATTGGCATTCAGAATTTCTTCAGATTCTCAATATCATTCAAGGACAGAAGGATGCAATGAAGTGTGTCTGATCAGATTGAGGGAGTCATTTTAGAATTTCCTTTTTATAAAATTTAAATTTAGCTTTCAATTTCCTAGAGTGACTATTCCAGATGGGCCGAGTGGTTCAGATAAAATAGAAACTGATCTACAATCACTCTCTCCCTTCAAGGGAAAGAGAAATAGAGCTTTTATTATTATTATTATTTCTAAGTGTCTCTGCACTGAGGTGAGATATATGCACTTTCCTTTTCATGTGAAAAAAAGGTGCAAGAATGAAGTCTGAAACAAGACAAGTGATATATATGCAGAGACAAGACTTTCTTCCCAGTAGGCAGAAAGATCTAATAAGCTGTTCCTTCCTTCCCTCTTCTTCTAGCTCCTCTCCACCTCCCCTTTCTGTTTTCTCACCATCCCAACCCTGTTAGAAGGAAAGCTACCTATTTAGACTATAATTTGGAATATACAGCCCTCATCTTCTACTACCCAGTAGCTCAGAGTTAGATTTAGAGCCATTTTATATACCACCCCCCCCCCCTTAAAGTTTCAGCTCAGTGACCTTGATGTCAGACAATGAGGATGAAGCCAGGGTGGTGAGTTGCAGCTGTTGCCTGTAACGTGATCCCTTTAGGGGAATGCCTGGCCCCTTGTGCAGGCTCCTATAAATGCAACAGTACAAAGTCAAAACTCATCTCAAATATCATCTCTTTGGGAGCCTTCCCTGCACTCGACCCCTGTCTCCTTATCCAGGGCTCCAGTGTTTCACAGTTTTTACTTCTATCACAGCATTCACCATGCTACACAATACACAGAGGTGATTTCTCTGCCTCCTCCCTAGGCTGTGAGACATTTGCAGATGCAAACTCTTGTCTTTTAACTCTGTATCTTCTATGCCTACCATAAAGTCTGGCACATAACAGACTTTAAATTAATGTTTGCTGAATAAATGTCAGGTTCACTCTAACAAGGTCTGTATCTGAGGGTCACCTAGAGCAGTGTAAATTTATTCTCTGTTTCCAACATTTCTATGAAAATTCAACTACCACAGAGTTAACATTCTATGTTATTATCTATTACCTTGACACTTCCAATCTATTAATTTCTTATAATTCCTAATAAGTTTTATTTAATATTTAACATTAATTTCCCATTTTATCATATATTTATGAATAAAGGTTTATATAAAATATACCGGGTATAATTAATTAGTGATTATGCTTAGCTTAGTAAGAATTTAACTGAATCAGACATGAGGAAGTCACATTTTGATACGATCAAACTAATAAATGTCTCTTCTTTCTAAATTGAACCTTTCCCTTCTTAATATTACCCTTCCTTTCTCTGCCACATTCCTGTTCCATAAATTATGCCCCTTCTCTCCCTCACTATTGGCTATTACTTTTCAACCAACAATAGGTTCTGTCCTCCCCATCTTAAAAGAAACTTCTCTTGACTCTTCTGTCATCTCGCGCTACCCGCCCTTACTGTTTACCTTCCTTTTCTGACCCTTCTAAACTGTAGACAGAATAAGTTGATACCTATAACCTCCGTTATCTTACCACCTACTCATTCCACAATCATTCTCACATTTGTCCTCTTCTTCCCAATCAGTCTTTGCTATTTCACTCCTATTTTTATTACTCTGCTGAAACCTCTCTCTCAAAGAGGACCATAAATTCGATGGAAGATCTTAAAGATTAAGAACATAGGCTTCAGAATTTAACAGATTTGGGTTTAAGTCCAGGCTGTACTTCTTAACTAGCTATGAGACCTTGATCAAGTTTCTCAGCCTTTCCAAACTTCATTTTTTTAATAATAAATTTATTTTTATTGGTCTTCAATTTGCCAACATACAGAATAACACCCAGTGCTCATCCCGTCAAGTGCCCCCCTCAGTGCCCATCACCCATTCACCCCCACCCCCCGCCCTGCCCTCCTCCCCTTCCACCACCCCTAGTTCGTTTCCCAGAGTTAGGAAGGAGTCTTTATGTTCTGTCTCCATTTCTGATATTTCCTACCCATTTCTTCTCCCTTCCCTTCTATTCTCTTTCACTATTATTTATATTCCTCAAATGAATGAGAACATATAATGTTTGTCCTTCTCTGATTGACTTATTTCACTCAGCATAATACTCTCCAGTTCCATCCACGTTGAAGCAAATGGTGGGTATTTGTCATTTCTAATGGCTGAGTAATATTCCATTGTATACATAAACCACATCTTCTTTATCCATTCATCTTTCGATGGACACCGAGGCTCCGTCTACAGTTTGGGTATTGTGGACATTGCTGCTATAAACATCGGGGTGCAGGTGTCCCGGCATTTCATTGCATCTGTATCTTTGGGGTAAATCCCCAATAGTGCAATTGCTGGGTCATAGGGGAGGTCTATTTTTAACTCTTTGAGGAACCTCCACACAGTTTTCCAGAGTGGCTGCACCATTTCACTTTCCAAACTTCAGTTGCCTTTTTTAAAAGGCGAGAAAATAACAGCCCCTACCTTACAATGGATCAAGTGGGACAATTCCTGTAAAATGCTTGAACACAGCATCTGGAGCACAAAAAGTGATTAAGAAGCAGTAACAATTTAATCTATTATAAATCCTTATTTTCTTCAATTCTGATAGCATTTGACACGAGGGACTAAAAACTGCCTTTTAACATCCTGATCTTCCATGATATCCATCACAATGAAAACCTCTGATTTTCCTCTTACCAATCTAACTGCTTTTATTTCCATCCACATTGCTGATAGCTCTTCCTCTTCCTACCCCATCAGTATGACTATGTCCTAAGTTTCTGTTCTTGATCTATTCTTTTTCTTTATTAATCTCTCCCTCAATGAAGATGAAAATACAGATCCTGAATCAGGAGTGAGGTTATTCCAAGTTCACAGCCACACTCATCACTCATCATCTTCCCTTTTAAACTCGCCTTCCTCCTGATTTGGCTCCTTATGCCACTAGCATCATATATTTGGCTTTGCTGCAGCTAAACTGTACCTTTACAACCTGTAAATTTACAACCCCCTAAGCATGCCACACACACTTTCTGATCTCTACAGCTTTGCTTGTATTGCTTATTTATTAAAATCCAACTCATTCCTCAGACTTTCTTAAATATTATCTGTTCTGTGAAATGTTTCCTATCAACATGGGTTCTGAAATAATAATTCCAGTTCTACTACTTTTTAGGCACGTGATCATGGGAAAGTTACTAAATATCTTAGCTTCAATTTATTCATTCAGAACATCATAATAATTATGGATGCTAACTGATCAAGCTGGAAGAGGATTAAATTAAATTAAAAAAATTCATACAAAGTGCTCTGCACATCATTTCATGTATAATAACCCAATAGACACTAGTAGTTCTTGTTGTTTTTGTTTCTGTTGCTACTACCACTACTACTAGTAGTAGTAGTATCATATCTTCACTTGGAACTCCAGAGCATTTGAATTCTGCCCCTTTTATTGAACTTTTCTAATTACAACTTTTGTTGGTACTATTTATCTACATAGTTGACACCTGTCATTAACCCCGTTCCAACTATTAGAATATGAGAACAAGAATCATGTCCTCCTTATTTTATTATGTAAGGGCTCAATATGTTTTTGTTGAATTTAAGTAAATTGAATCATATTTTCTGCTGGTCCCTTTTGGCATTTTTCTTTGTCACCTCCTCTTTTATTCAGTTCCAAAGGGAGCAGTAATGATTAGTGTAAGAATGTAAGGCATTTCATTGTAATATTTTCCTTCAATCTTTGAATAGATTCTGGCTTTCCTTTGTTTCATCTCTCATGGCAAATTGTCTTAGGGAAAGTGTTGACTAGGGGTAAGCGGACATAGGGCTTAGCCTTGGAGTTAATGGGAGAAATTTTCCTGATTAAAAGGAAGGGAAAGTCTATCTTTCCTTTCTGTACTTTGTTCAGACACTATCTTTTATACTCTCTTTTCAAACAAGGAAAGTTGGCCAATATTATTTATTGATTTATTTTGGTGTATATACCCATCAGCTTTGAAAAGATTATAAGGAGGGTGGAAGATGCATTCACAATTCTAAAAAGAACTCAGTTTAGCTCTATAATCTCTTTCCTGAGTTATCATACAGAATCCTAAAAGACAAATAAAAAGAAAGTAAAAACTATCTCTATTGGAAGTATCATTAGAGTCAAATTTAGGCAAGATATGAAACAAAGGCATTTTCCATATGTCCAAGTACTTCCCCCTGGTGCTTGTATGTAACTCCTTGGTGGCCCTCTTCAGGTGCTGGGCACCAAATGTTTTCTCCCTAGAGTTGAATGCAAAACCAAGTATCCATCTCTCATTTACACTCAGATATAAAAAACGAAAAACAGTTTAGGGAGTTTCAGTGTGTGTGTATATATATTACATTTTAAACACTAATCAAAACTTTCAGTCTAAAAGATGTCAATTTGATGGTTAGATCTTAACATTAGTCATGAGGCACCTGGGTGGATCAGTCCATTAAGTACCCAACTCTTGATTTGGCTCAGCTCACGATCTCAGTGTGATGATATGGAGTCCAACATTGGCTCCAAACTGGGCATGGAGCCTGCTTAAGATTCTCTCTCCCCACCTCCCTCTGCCACCCTCCACCACTCATGCTCTAAATAAATAAATAAATAAATAAATAAATAAATAACTCTATAGGTGAAAGTGGTGGTAGAAATTTTGAGGGAATAAATAAGCTTTCCTAGGGCTTTTGAATTTACATCACATAGGTCACCTCCTCTGCCTACATATAATACCCCATCTTAGCAAACTTGCTGTCAAATTGGTCTAAGGCTCCATAACAAAAATCATTAATTTTTCCCTTTCATTTGGAAAGTTGAAGACTCAAAGCAAACAGTTGTTCCTGTGTTAACAGCCTCTGAAGATCAAATAAAAGGGGAAACCAGTATAAACTCAACTAAGTTGATAACTAGGGGGTCACTCAGGATTTATCATATCTTCCTAGGGGAAAACTAAAGCAAAAAATAATTATCAACAAACATCTTAAGTAAGGACTTATAAATTTATGAAGGTGTTCATTCTCTCTTAGTTCCATCATATGCTGCATAAAGATCTAGCTGACTTGATTATTGTGGCCCCCTTTATCTATAGGCCTCTTGGATTAAATGCCTATCTGACAGTAAAATAATATATATATATATATTTAGCAAAGAATTAAATAGCAAAAATGGCAGGAGAGAAGCAGCATTAAAAGGTTCAACCGATTTGATCTATCTTCATATTTGGCCTGTAGCCCATATTTCTCTTTTCTCTCTGAGAGGTGAGAGAAGATTTCCTGACTGGAAATAAAATGAAATGAATGAATGTGTTGATGGTACAACATCACACTTGAGCACTAAGAGACTGTTTCTGTGCCAAATTCCTTTCTTCAAGGCAGCAAGGAAGAGAAACTTAGTTTTGTGTAAAAATTGCACAACTGGGTGTGGTTGAAACTCCTCTCAGTGAGAACTGGCAAGTGTGATTACATCTGTCTGGGACCATGGCTTTCCCAACTGAGAAAGTTAACCATTTGGATTTGTTATATTTGGAATCATGTCCTCAATAATGACAAGTTTTACACAAGTTAGATTATATGGCCTCAGTGAAGGCACATCATAATGGAAGGGTGGAAGAGCCCACTGCCTATTAGAACTCAAGTATTCAAACTCTTTTCTATTCAGCAGAAACAAAACTGAGCTAACATATTGCTTACAATTTGGAATTATTTCCTAAAAGTGAGATGTCTGTTTTGGGGCAAAACAGAAGAATGATCGTTGCCATGAATTGTTATGGAAAATTTATTCCAACTCCCTCTTCTACTACCTTCAATAAAAAATAACAATTTTGACTTTTCACTCGAGACTGTTAATAAGTCTTATTAAATACTGATAGAATAGGAATATTAAAAATCTATGGTTTCTCAAGCAGACCAAATTCTGAGTTCTTGTGTTAATGTCAAATTCTGTCAGTTGTTGAAAGCCAAAATGTCTCATTTCCAGAAACATATGGAAACTAAGAGGAATGATTCATTCACTACATTTAACTAAAAAGGATTTATTGACCATTTGCTCAACATCTAGCCCTAGATGTGGTCGAGAATGCAAAAGTATATGGCAGGGTCTTTAACAGGAAGTTCATGAAGACCACACCTGAACATCCTGAAGGCCACCGATTTCTATAGTTCAGTGTGGCTGTCAGCAAAGTTAAGCCATCATAAGTTTAGACAGGTTTAAGGCACAAGAATCAAAAAAGGAGGGCAGCCCCAGTGGCCCAGCGGTTTAGCGCCACCTTCAGCCCAGGGTGTGATCCTGGAGACCCAGGATTGAATCCCACATCGGACTCCCTGCATGGAGCCTGCTTCTCCCTCTGCCTGTGTCTCTGTCTCTCTGTCTCTCTCTGTATCTCATGAATGAATAAATAAAACCTTTAAAAATAAAAAAGGAAAGATGGAGGAATAATAGAAGACCTGGGAGAGTATGGAAAGACAGAAGAAAGATTGTGTTGTGCGAGACTGAAAAAAAAAAAAAAAACGTACAAAAGATGAGGAGGTGAGGGGTTAGTTAGGAAGAGGGAAGACACACTGGGGACCTAAACTTTAGGCTGCCTCCCCTCTTTAACATCCACACCAACTTTAAAAGTATTTTATTCCTGAAATCAAAAGCCAAGATCCATAGGTGGAAGGCAGCTGAAAGAAGGGCAAATAATAGGGGCCTCTGGCATGCTTGAATCGTTTCATCTACCTATTACAATGCCAAAGCCTTAGACATCCCTAAAGCTTGCATTGAGAATGAATCTTGCCTTCCCACTGCATTAAGATACTTAGGCTTGAATAGTGCGGGACCATCTTGCCTCTTATTAGGGAAGCTAAATTTCCAGTCAAAAAGCAACTAGGCTATTATATTGCCCCTGGAGAAACAGGTCTGGGTTTGTTGGCCTATTCATTCCTGAAATCGGATTCCGGATGCTGGAGAAAGGAGAGGCTGTTTTCCAAGGAAATTAGAGACTGTGTCAGGGCAGCTTGTCCTCACCATTCTTCTCCATTTTCTGTGAAGAAGGATTAGATGGGATTATGGATAGGGGTGATGTTCATGGCTTTGAATATGCCTTGTCTGAATTCTCAGCATTTAGGGCTATTCAGTTTTAACCTTTTGGCTAGACTACACATTTCACCAGATGTGCCAGAAACACTGACTAAATTTCTCTTTACTTCTCTGGCACCTCCTATTTGCCAGAATATTTTCCCTCAGATACAAATGTGTTCTATTTAAAAAGATGCTGTGGACACATTTCAAAGTATAGTTATGGAATACAGTGCTTCCCCCCCCCCCCATCACAATTAAATTTTTGTATAAAAAGGGCTATGCAAGTTCTCTGGGCTGGTTTTTTGGAGATACACATTTCCTTTAAAGAATTCTTACCCCATAACTGGATAAGATCTTTGCATAAAATCCTCCTTCGTCTCCATTCTTCTGTTTCTGATGATATAGGCAAGAGTCTCATGCTATTATATAGTCACAGAATCTCAGCCAGAGAGAACTAGAGACCATTCAGTTACCCTCATCACTTAAGGAGTGAGGAGGGGCACATAGGTGGTGGTTCAGTCGGTTAAGCATCCAACTCTATTTTGGCTCAGGTCATGATCTCAGGGTCGTGAGATCAAGCCCTGCATCGGGCTCCACGCTGGGTGTGCATCCTGCTTGAGATTCTCTCTCTCTCTCTCCCCCTCCCCTGACCACTTCCAGCTCTCTCTCTCTCTCTGACAGAAAGAAAGAAAGAAAGAAAGAAAGAAAGAAAGAAAGAAAAGAAAGAAAGAAAGAAAGAAGTGAGGAAATCAAAACCCATAGAGGAAATAGGATTTGCCCATATCACACAGCAATTTATGGTAGAGCTGGGACCTTTGACTCAGACAAGAGTGAAAAATAGCAGCATAAGAAATTTAGTATTTAATATTTCTGTTTTCCTTTCTTAGGCAACTTAGTCTCCAGGTTTTTCAATTTATTAACATTTATTTCATTTAATGCTTACTTTACAGTTTTCTTTCTTTTTTTCTCCTAAACCGCAAATGAATAGTAAATTTCCCATTTTGGTTAAAACCTTTAAGGGAAAAAAAAAAAACCTTTAAGGACAGTTGCTGAATCTTCCATAATGTTGTTTTCCACAGTGCCTTTCACAGTTCTTACACATAACTTGTTTGATAAATAGATGGAGGAGCAGCACAATTTAGTTAAAACGAGCTCTGAATTTGAAGCCAGACTTAGTTTTCATCTCAGCACTGACGCATACTCCCTATAGGGCCTTGAGTAAATTGTTTTCTATATTGGAGTCTTAATTCTGTATCTATAAAACAGAACTATTAACGGTATTTACCTCATTGTGGTGTTGTGATAATTGAGGTAATTCATATAGAGTGCTTGGCAGGGTAGCTGTACTACTAAACACTCAATAAATGGTGGTCACTCATATTACTTAGTGGAGGTGAGAGTGAATATTTGAAAGTGAGAGAGGGCCACTCTCAACAGGGCAGTCTCAGGGAAGAGTTTAAACAAAGGGTCAAGAGAGGAAATTGAACAGTTTCCCAGCATGCCCTTGAGTTAGAGTTTGGATTACCTTTTTAATTTTTGTTTAAATGTTGGCTTAAAGCCAATCCCTAAGATATTCTGAAATTGTCAGAACTAAAAGGGGCTTTAGAGATCACTTTGTTCAAATGCGTCATAGTATAGAGTTGGAAAGTGAGGCTGAGAGATAAACTAAATTCACCTTGGTCACAAATCTTGAGGTGGAACCGTGCTTTGAGTTTTTAAGGATTTCTTTCCAATACATTTTCTATATAATACCTCCTTCTACAAGGCACATCAGATTTCAAACACTGGCACAAAAACATACTCCAAAGCCATATCACATGATTTGAGCATTACGAAACATTTTGAATTAGCCATGCCTCTGTTCTCCTTCTTTAGCATGAATAATAAAATGGATGATAATATAATTTGGGGGTAAGCTTGGAGATTTAATTCCTAAAGGGTATGTATAGGATAGGTTGTGTGTGTGGGTGTATCAAACCTTCCTGCATATACTCTCAGTGAATGAAATATACAGAAAAGAAAAAGAGAAAGTTTGTCAAATAGAAGACTGAAAGTAAGTTTACCAAGTCAAAAGCAAACTGCTGTGGCAAGCTGGGCTTTATGGGGTGGGAGAGTAGCACCTTCGAGTATTCTCTTTCTTTAGGGAAAGGAAATCTGGAGTGGAAACTGAATGGGAAAATGTGGCTTTTTAGCTCCTGACTTTTTCTGTGAAGTGGTTAATCTCATCTTCTGTTTCTTAGCCATGTCAGTGCAACAGTCATATGAACAAATTGTACCATTTCAAAGGAACACAGGGAAAAAAAAAAAGAATCAAGCAGCAGGCTGAAGCATCCTAAAACAAAATTCAAGAAATGTTTTTATAAGTTGGCCAGTTCAGAATCAAGGAGACATGGCAGCAGGGAGACTATGGCTCTTAGCCTACTGATTAGTCTTGCTAAAGCCTGGGCCTTTTTCCCCAACATGATGCAGGAAAAGAAAAATTATCTTTGAATGGAAAAACTGTGCATCATTTAGATCAGACCTTTCCACTATATCTGATACTAGTCTTTCACTGTTTTTGAGCCGTTTTATAACTCTGTGAACTATAGAAAACTGATAGCAATGCAAAATAATTCTTACCCCTAGACACGTAAATTCTATCCACTGAATGTTCAATGGTTTCCCCCTTACACTTTGAAAAAAAAAAAAAAAACAATTTGCCTCCATTTGTACACCCATTTCAATATTCCTGATCTACAAATATAGCTCTCTTTTTTCTTTTTTTGAAACCATTGTGTAACATCTCAACCATTTCCTCATTAATGAGTTAAAGTCTTTAGCATTTGTTCATTTTCATATCTGGATGAAAGTCATGATTTTATATGTTTTGGTAAAATTACCTTTTAACAATAGTCATGACAAGGATATAAAAATACCCTATCCCTTGGTTATCTAGACAACTTATGCAGCAGATAACATAGTTCAAAAACTAGGAAGGCTTTGGCTAATAATTCAGACCCTCCAGATGTGGTTACTGGCCAGTCTTGATTTCCTCATGCTTGGTGGACTAGTCTCTGTTGCATTACATAGTAAGCAAGCTGTCTTTTCAGTTTTGAAATGGGCAGTGAGACAAATGCACTGTAGCATCAAAGCAGCTCTCCAAGGACATTTGCAAAAGGTGCAAAAGGCCCAGTGAGTAGCAGGAACACACTTCTCCTCTTCCTATCCCACCCCCTCCATCCACAGACATAAAAGCTCCAGAAAAATAAAGGATTATGCTGACACAGTCTTGCCTGAACAGAAAAAAAGTAAACTTTCACAGAGATACTATAGGCAAGGATTTCAGCAACTTAGGTGCCATTCCTGAACCAGCCATATGTAGAATGACTGAGAAGAGCTGACTTTGTGAAGCAAAGTAGCTTCCTTAATAATTGAATGGGATTCTGGGACACATGCTCAGCTCACACCTTGGGCCTATTCACACCCTAGCCAAAAAATGATGTGATAAAACAGTTTTCATCGGGGTTCAGGGATAGATTTGATTTCAAATCGTGATCAGCACAACTTCTTGTCATCAAGAGAACAATTTTCTGACTTTCCAAGGGTTTTAAGTAATAAAATCATTTCTTAAAGAATAGAAAGAGAACTCCAGGTTGAAGGTAGATGGGAGGTGGGGGGTAAGGAGTAATGCGGTAAGTGTGGGCCAGGTGGGGCTGGGAAATTGGGAAATATGTTAGTATTTGCAGCTCAAATGTCAATTCCTAGACTTCATTACATATTTATTTTCTGGCTTACAGAAGCATTTACTGACAGAGTACTGCATTCAGTTTCAGGAAATAAAGATCCTGCCTTTCTGCCAGTGGTTAAAGTGTGATAATAGGGTAGTCACTTAGCTTCTATGGAGTTTTGATTTTTTACTTGTAAACTAGAGTTATAAGTGTAAAATGGATAATGTTTGTTCTGAATTGGAAAAAAAATCTTTAGAAGAGTATGCTAGAAGATGATGCTTAAATGTTACTATGCATGATATAACAAGTTTATTTAAATAAAGCAATAAATGTTGGTCTAACTCAAAATATAGTCTTAATTTAGAAAATTAAGATTTTTCTAAAAAGGTATGTGAGGGCCTACTAAAGAAAGAAAGCCTGGGGTGCCTGGGTGGCTCAGTTGGTCAAGCCTCTGCCTTCATCTCAGGTCTTCATCTCTGGTCATGATCCCAGGGTCCTGGGACAGAGCCCTGCATTGGGCTCCCTGATTAGTGGGGAGCCTACATCTCCCTCTCTCTGACACTCCCTCTGCTTGTGCTCTCTCACTCTCTCTTTCTTTAAAATAAATAAATAAATAAATAAATAAATAAATAAATAAAATATTTTTAAAAAGAAAGGAAGACTTTTAAACTATGGAACAGTCTTGCTCTTCAATTCCATTAAAAGCAATAATAGATGACTAAAAAGACAGTTTCTGAGATGAATTAAAAAGCTGTTGCCCTTTTATTATTTTGTTTTCTTGTCACTGGTACTGTACATTCCTGGGCCAAACCTCAGACTTACTGAGTGAGAATCTTTAGTGAAAGGGAGAGCAGGAGTCTGCATTCTGTACAATTTCTCCAAGTGTTTCTGATGCACACTGAAATTTGACAACTGATAGGCTTAGAAGACAGGAGTGATTTTAAGGACAGGTAGAGAATAATACCTCAATGTATTTTAAATGACTAGTGTGGAGAAATTTTCAATTTTTGTATATTTATTTAAAAACCTGGTAAAAAAAATTTTACCTCTCAAGCACACTTGCCATTGATCATGTTTGTATTTTAAATCTTCCCCCAAAACCAAGGAGTCTGAAATTTCCATTCATCATACATAGAAGTAAAGGGTAGTCTGAAAATCACCATCACATTTACTTTCCCCTTTTTCCCCATTGCTCTGGGCTGGAGAGGGAGTTCTGGGTATGTCAGCATAAGGTCCATCTGGGACCACTCCGAACTCAAGATAATAGATTTAATGAGCTCGAAATGGGTTGTTGACCTTCTTCCAACTCATTAATGCCTTTCAGCAATTCTCCTCATTTCTCACTCTGTCAGCTTCTTTCTAAACACACCTTCTTGTGGCAGTTCACTGACAAAGGGATGTGTGTGCACCTCAAAAATTCAACGCACCCTTTTTCAAAGGCTCATCTGCCCCCCCCCCCAAAAAAAAGCAAGGTTTGAGAGGATTGCATTGCATCTCTGTTTTTTTTTTTTTTATGTCAGGTTGCTCCTATTCTGAAATGAATAATAGCTTTGAGAGCCTATAAGTCTAATATCTTCACTAATACTTGCTTAACCTACCTGTCTTTAGACCAGCGAAGAATATTCCAGCTAAGGTTTTTAACAGAATTTAAATACAGTACTCCTAAAACAATGTGCTATAATTCAAATTAACAAGCATTGGGAGAGATTCTGACACACTGAACTTATTTTTCTGAGTTATGCTGCAGTAAAGAATATTTGAATGGCTCTCTAAACATCTGTAGGTAGTTTTTAGAAATCTGAAGTGATGTTTGAATCTGCAAGGACAATTATTTCTGCTTTTTTCTAACTATTCCAACTCACCCTGAGTTCTCTTCTTTGTATGTACTTAGAGGCAGTTCCACAGTGAATAGTAGTTTATTACTTTCTAATTGCTATATTGAGGAACTCTATTTTTTTATTTTTTAAAAGATTTTTAAAATTTATTTGTTCATGAGAGACAAAGAGAGAAAGAGAGGCAGAGACACAGGCAGAGGGAGAAGCAGGCTCCATGCAGGGAGCCTGACGTGGGACTTGATCCCAGGACTCCAGGATCACGCCCTGAGGTGAAGGTGGCAAAAAAACGCTGAGCCACCAAGCTGCCCAATATATTGGGGAACTTTAAACTCTCAACTGTCCAGCCTATAGACACTTGAGGGCAGTAATCTACTTCTCCAAATAATCTGCTTCTCCTCTATCCCCCCAAACCCCTAGTACACAGTGGATAGTTGGGAACGGTTTGTTGATTGATTTGAGGAAAATATGCTCCAAACCATGTGTTCAGTAGTTACAAGATGAGATGCAATTTTTAAGTTGCTGTTAAGCAAGTGAGTCTGGAGATGTCAGCATACCTACTGAAATTAAATACACATAATAGGTCTAATCTTGTGGCCATATCCACGCAGAGTTCACTGCTCTGTGCTTCCACAAAATGTATTTAGCACTTTTTTGATCATGCTTTGTAATATAGTTCCACTCAGATCTTTCACACCCATTTGACTATGAATTTCTTAAAAAAAAAACTATTTGGGGATCCCTGGGTGGCTCAGAGGTTTAGTGCCTGCCTTTGGTCCAGGGCGCCATCCTGGAGTCCCGGGATCGAGTACCACGTCAGTCTCCTGGCATGGAGCCTGCTTCTCCCTCCTCCTCATTCTCTCTCTCTCTCTCTCTCTCTCTCTCTCACAAATAAATAAATATTTAAAAAAATAAATAAAAATTTAAAAAACTATTTACTTGGGGGGGTGGGGAGCACAAGAGGAAGACAGAGAATCTCAAACCTGCTGAGCATGAAGCCTGACTTGACTTGGGGGTCATTCTAACAACCAGAGATCATGACATGAGCAAAATCAAGAGTCGGATGCTTAAATAACCAAGCCACCCGGGCACCCCTTGACTATGAACTTCCTGAAGATACAAGTTATGCTTACTAATCTTTAATATCTCCAGGACCTAGCACAGAGATTGGCACAAAGTGGACTATCAATTAGTATTTTGTGATACGTATGTATGCATGTGTTATGTATGATTCAAGATTAGAACTCTTCATTATTTTCAAAAGGTAAGAATGCAAATGGTTTCCTAGGCCCCTTTCAGATTATAATACTATGGTTCCATATAAGTACTACAGAAATTGAAGTTAGCAACATTCAAACAAGACAACTATGTCTAAATATAACAAAATATAAACAAGTTTTTATGATTTGTATATGAAGGTTCACTTTGTGACTATATAGAAGAGATTTACTCTCTTTCATATTAAAAAATAAAGTTATTTATTATCTAATTCATGTTTGGAATTGCAGCAGGTGTTTTTATATACATTAAGTATCTTATTTAATTGTCACAACCACCCTTCTAAGTATCATTAGTCCTATGTTTCAAATGAGAAAACTAAAGCTCAAAGAGGTTACCTTATTTATTCAAAGTCACACAGAAAATTAGTGGCAGAGATATCCATGGAAATTATCCTTGGTTGTGAATTCATGCCATGTCAGTGTGACTAACTTTGTGATTTGATGTTACCACTATTGGCAAAATGGGCTGGCAAATGGCTAGCTAGTAGATAGGTTCAAACACTTCAGTATATAGGTTCCAGCCCCATATCGAGAGGTGAATGATTCCTGTGCAAATTACTTTGAATACCATTTCTTTCCACTCTTGTATATAGGCGATCTCTGATTAGAGATCTGATTAGAAAGGATATCTGGGGAAGATTAGAGGGCAAAAACTAGGCACAAAAGGGCAACTTGAAGTGTGAGTTGTAGATGCAGGTAATGCATAAGTGGAGGTATTAATGGGAAGGATTTACTACTATTTATGGACTGATTGTATGTTTGTATAAAAGCCTCAAGTGAGTTATAAGATCAACTGGTGGGGTTTCTTGCTGCATCCTTTTGAGCTACCTCCTTTCAAGATACCTCTCCAAACATTGACTATGACTCTGCAACATTGCACCATGTAGTCCCAGTGGCATGATCAGTTTAGGACAATCACTTAGCATGATGCAGCCCCCAAATACCTTTCCAACTTCATTTAGAGCCACTCTTGTTCCTTCTCACTCTTCTCTAACCATGCTAGCCTCCTTTTAGGTCTTTGACCAGGTCAAGCTCTTTCCCTCTTCAGGGCCTTTAATCTGTTAAGTCCTTCCTGGAATGCTCTTTCCACACATTTTCATTGGCTAACTCCAATACTCTTTGAGTCTCAGTTTAAATTCTTTCCATGGAAAGACCTTTTCAAAGGTACGCATTGACCCAATTGGAATATATTCTTCTTACTATTCTTTCTTTCTTCACTCTATTCTTTTCATTCATAACCTCTTACTATTAGTCGTGATATGTTTATTTTTGTGTTTGTTTAATGTCTATCTTTAAAACTGAACTCTAAGCTCCACAAAGGCAGGGGCCATATCTGTTTTTTTAAATCATCAACTATATTCTCAACAGATGATACCATGATTCATTTATGAAACGTACTCAATAAGTGTTTGTTGAATAAATGAGTAAGTCATCATAACTTATGGAAGGATCTTCATGTATTGATCAGAGACAGTAGAATCTACTTAGATTCATCTAATCTGCAAGTGTCCAAATGAAACTTGGTCCTAGAACTGGAAGAAACTGCCCTTCTGTTGTTTTTTATTAGATTAAATCTGAAGTATCAGGCCCACATTTAAAAATTTGAAAAACTGATGAGTACTCCACAAAGAGGTAGTAGAAGTAGAACTAATCAAGCTACTGCTATATCAAATACTATACTAGGTGTATGTGTGTGTGTGTGTGTGTGTGTGTGTGCATGTGTGTAAAATAAATTATATTTAACACAGGTAGAATAGTGCTTAACTAATAATATTAAATAAGAATTACTGTTAATTAATTCTCACAAAATCTCTTTTGATAGTAACCATTTCTCCCATTTTAGAGTTCACATAGTAGGGAGTCAGTGTTTGAACCCAGATCTATATAATTCCAAAGAAAAGGGGATAGGTTTTAAGACAAACTCACATGAAAAACAGATGTGGAAACTATGGGTTTTCTTGAAAAGAGCTTAGGGGTGGGGGCTGTCACAGATGGTTGGGCAATGGTAGCTGTAATTTAAGATGTAAACAACTGTCATATAGAAAGGATTAAGCTTATTCAATATTACTCAAGTAAGTAAAAGTAGTAGTGATGGTTTGGGTTATAACCAACACAGTGACTTTTTTAAAACTAAAACTCAGCACCCTTCAACAATGGAAAGACTGCTTTTATAGGGTGCAAGTTCCTTGTCACTGGACACATTCAAAGAAAGTCTAAATGACCATCTAGGCAGCCCTGGTGGCACAGCGGTTTAGCGCCGCCTGCAGCCCAGGGCATAATCCTGGAGACCCTGGATCCATGCAGGGAGCCTGACGTAGGACTCAATCCCGGGTCTCCAGGATCACACCCTAGGCTGAAGATGGTGCTAAACCGCTAGGCCACCTGGGCTGCCCTACTATGAGCATCTTAATTGATCTGCCTGCTTCTATGGTTGGCCTTCAAATCTGGGAAGATCATGAGGCAGTTCTGTGAAGGTGAGACAGCCCTTGAATGGGTTAAAAGCTGGAGGCCATCAGCTGATATACTTCCCGGCATTGGGGCAACGAGTCCCTTGTTGAAGGGAAGTCTGAAGAGTGCAATTCTATGTTCATCACAATAAATATCCTAATTGAAAGCCCATTCGGGGTTGATTCCAAGATATAAATGGGTAACTCTCTAACATTTCCTTACTATTATATAACATTTATATTTTACAAATGTTATGCCATAATTTGAATTTTCTCAATGGCTCTGTAACATACACATTTCTCCCAATTTTTCACAAAAGGAAAATGGATTGCAGGGGTTGTGACTCAAGGTCACACAGGTAATAACTGGTGAAAAGGGGACCTAAAAGCTTTGGCTTTAAAGTCTCACATTCTTTCTACTATGCTTCACTATTTCCCTAACCACATAGTTTAGTTGAGCAGAAAACTTCATTTCCAACCATGCTTCTCAGCTGAGGCCTCTCATACTCTTTTTTTTTTCTCTATTTATTCTTTCTGCGTAGGTGTGTGTGTGTGTGTGTGTGTGTGTGTGTGTGTGTGAGCATGTGTGTGAGCATGTGTGTATGTGATTATTTATTATTACTAGAAGTGTGGGTAAAATTGACACATATTAAGAAAAGGCAATCTTCAAAGTAATCAGGTTAAAACCTTCTTGGAGAGGTTTGCCTGGTTAATAGTAATTTTCAATGATATCTATTTAAAAATCAGTTGTTCTTCATGAAAATTACCTAATGATAATGTTCTAAGTAGGTGTTTATCCATGGGAAAGTGGTTGAGATGGAATCTAATTCCTATTAGATAATCCATTAAAGACAGCTTTAAAATGGCTTTGTATGCTAAGCACATGCTGAAGACAAACTTCCATATTCACCAACCCTTTGTTATTCACATACAGTAGGTAAAATTCGTAAGTAAGCTTCAAAGAACTTTCTCAGTGTCAAAGCCCAAAGACTTGCCAGCTGATTTGAGAGTGTGGTCAAACCTTGTTAATTAGTCAGCCTGTCAGCCTGTCAGAAGAATTATGTGGAGTTGCAGGTAATAGCTCATTAGCAAGAAATAGCTATTGTTAATTATGACAAGGTCAGGAAAGTAGTGTCTTTCCAAATTTGAGAGGATATTAAAAATAAGGAAAATGTCTTAGACTTGAATAAGACTCCAGATCAAATACAGGAAAGCATGGCTGAAAAAGGGAGCTTGATGGTCTTCTATTAGTTATATGATGCTCTGGGCCCAAAGAAGCTAGTCCTGAGAATGGGGTAACTGCTTCTTGAGGTGGTCAATGGCCACTCAGGGTCTTGTTCGCTGGCCCCTATCATCCTCTTATTTTCAGAGGAGTATCATCTTGACTGCTTCATTAAGAGCTAAAGAATTCTAGAGTCATTTTTTAGGTATAATTGTTTTGTAGAGTTAGCCATTCAGTGTATTTTAAAAAATTTATTGGCTGCCTGCCTAAAATGGGGGAGGAAAAAAGAGAGGAGTTTAAAAGAGATGATGAGAAAGTCCTAAAGACACACATTTGAAGATAATAAAAGCTACTCTTTAATAAGTGTTTGCTATTCCAGGAACTGTATCAAGTATTTTAGATATATTATCTATTTTAATCCTCACAACAGTCTTGGAAAGTAGATAATAAAACTATCCCCATTTTACATATGAGAAACCAGAAACAGAGAGTTTAGGTAATTTGTCCAGGGTCACATAGTATGTGGCAGTGCCACTGAGACCCAAGTATAAGTAACGCCCTAGTCCATGCCCTTAATAATTCTTAAAATAAGAACAATAGTAATTATTTAATAAGTATCCAATTATTATTTTTGTTAATTGTAATACTACTACTTGTCGACATAATAATTTACTGGGTAGGACTAAAAATATGAATCTTAAAAATTAGTAAATTGATAAATTAGATTTGGTCAAATGTAAAAAAATTAAGATTTTATTTATTCATTTATGAGAGACACAGAGAGAGAGGCAGAGACACAAGCAGAGGGAGAAACAGGCTTCCCCAGGGGAGCCTGATGTGTGACTGAATCCCGGGACCAAGCAGAAGGCAGATGCTCAACCGCTGAGCCACTCAGATGCCCTAAAAGTAAAAATTTTTACTCTTCAAAAGCTACTATTAAAAAATGAAAAGGCAAGCCATAGGCCAGGATAAAATATTTGCAACACTTATATCTGACAAGGGACTGCCGGTATATATAAAGAATTCCTTCAACTCAATAACAAAGAGGCAAACCACCGAATAACAATATGCAAAACATTTGTACAGATATTTCACACAAAAGATATGGGAATGACTACTAAGTGCATAAAAAGAAGCTCAACATTAATCGTCAGGTAAATGTAAATTAAAAAGATGAATGGATAAAGAAGATGTGGTTTATGTATACAATGGAATATTACTCAGCGATTAGAAACGACAAATACCCACCATTTGCTTCAACGTGGATGGAACTGGAGGGTATTATGCTGAGTGAAATAAGTCAATCGGAGAAGGACAAGCAGTGTATGTTCTCATTCATTTGGGGAATATAAATAATAGTGAAAGGGAATATAAAGGAAGGGAGAAGAAATGTTGGGAAATATCAGGAAGGGAGACAGAACATAAAGACTCCTAACTCGGGGAAACGAACTAGGGGTGGTGGAAGGGGGGAGGAGGGCGGGTGTTGGAGGGGAATGGGTGACGGGCACTGAGGTGGACACTTGACGGGATGAGCACTGGGTGTTTTTCTGTATGTTGGTAAATTGAACACCAATAAAAATTAATTTAAAAAAAAAAACCACAATGAGAAACCAGTTCATATCTATTATAATCATTAAAATTTAAGATACTGATATTACCAAATATTGGTAAGGAAGTAGAGTAATTGAAATTTTCCACAACTGCTGGTGGAATTGCAAAATGGTACAACTATTTTTAAAAATAATTTTATTGTTTCTTACCAAGGTAAATATTTATCTATCGCATTACCTAGCAATTCCACTCTTAGGTATTTACCCAAAATAAATAAATAAATCCACAGAAGGAATTACATATGAAAGTCCAAAGCAGCACAATTTATCATAACCAAAAAACAGAAAGAAGTCAAATGCCCGTATGCTGTTGAACTCATAAATCTGTATTACATTCACACAATAATAATATAAAAAAGATGCTGACACACACAAAAAACACGGGTAGAGTTCATAGACCTTATGATAAGCAAAAGCAGTCAAAAGCCAATGAGTAATATACAAGTCAAAACTACAATGAGATACCATCTCACACCTATCAGAATAGCTAAAATCAACAACGCAGAAAACAACAGGTGTTGGTGAGGATGTGGAGAAAGGGGAAGCCTCTTGCACTGTTGTTGGAAATGCAAACTGGTGCAGCCATTCTAGAAAATAGGATGGAGTTTCCTCAAAAAGTTAAAAATAGAACTACCCTATCATACAGCAATTGCACTACTAGGTATTTACCCGAAGAATACAAAAATATTAATTCAAGTGACACATGAATTCCAATGTTCATAGCAGCATTATTTACACTAGCCAAATTATGGAAACAGTCTAAATGTCCATTGACTGATGAATGGATAAAAAAAGAGTTGGTATGTATATACAATGTAGTATTAGCCATAAAAAAGAACGAAATCTTGCTATTTGCAGTGTCATGGATGGAACTAGAGAGTATTGTGCTGAGTGAAATAAGTCAATCAGAGAAAGACAAATACCATATGATTTCACTCATATGTGGAATCTAAGAAACAAAACAAATGATCAGAGGAAAAAAGAGAGAGAAAGAAACCAAGAAACAGACTTTTAATTATAGAGAACAAACTGACAGAGGGGAGGTGGGTGGGAAGAAGGGTTAAATTGGTGATGGAGAATATGGAGTGCACTTGTGCTGAATCACTAAATTGTACACTTGAATCTAATATTACACTGTTTGTTAACTAACTGGAATTTAAATAAAAACTTAAAAACATATACACTGACCAAAAGAAAATTTGACTCAGTAAAATGTCAACAAAATAAGCCACCACTGCTCAGATGGTGTTCAAAAATCAGTCTTGTATCCTTATAACCAAATCCAACCCAACAGCTAGAGAAGTAACTGTCTTAAGTGGATATGCAATAGCACCTATTCTTGTCTGTACTCCCATGTATTGTGGCTTCATTTTTCCCACTGGGAGCTGTTATCAAAAGCAGCCAAGGCAGGCAGAAATTTCTCCTGTAGGCCATTGCATAGAATATACAATGTCTCCTCTAATGTCCATTTTATTTCCTAAAGAACTCATAGGTCCCCTGAAGTTGGAGATACCAGTGTCTCTCTAAGTATGAATCCGAAGGCATTCCATAATCAGTTCCCTCCTGGCTCTCTGAAGGTAACTACTCCTAGATCAAAGAATGTTGCAAAGGGCTCTGATGTCCTATTAGGCTAATGATCTAATATCCATACACAATGTTATTTATTTTATTCTGTACCTAAAGGCTGGACATTGGATTTCTGACTATCCTGGTTCGTGATGAACCCTCTAATTCTATGAGAGGGTGCTCTTAGAATCTAAACATAGAGTTTATTAATCCTCCTGGCAATATCTGAACACAGGCCTCAAAGTTCTCTTTGTTTCTTTCATTGACTATCGAAGCACAGTCACAAATATCCTATCATTTTCAAAATTTGAGATACAAATTAAACTTCAGTTATGGTCCTAATTTCAAGCTCATAGTCCTTAAAGAATAAAAGAAACCCTGAGTAAAGGCATATCAGAGTTCAGTGGGGTTGATCAATAGAATGCCATTGCTCTTTCTCCTTTTGACTTGCAAAAGCAACTGAATAGAATTCCCATTATTCCATGGAGTATGATGTGTAAGACCATGGAAAATACTGTCTGAAAAATCAAAGAAACATTGGAAAAATGTTTCATTTCTGTATTGTGCTTTTTCACATTAGTGATTGTTCGCATGATATATTTAGTGGCACTTTGACAGCAAAACATTTGGGGGTTGAAGGAAAACTACCATATAGTTTAAAAATAAAAAATCCGTATGTTTCCAGAATTTTGAAACATTCTGTATTTAGTCATGTCCTTGAGAGCTGGGTTATTCTACTTTAGTTGAGTAAACCTGGAATTCAGGTAGCTACCATCACATGGTGGTATAGATATGGGTTACAAACTAATTCTTTCTCCTCACTTCCCTCCAGACATGAATCACTAAGATAAGCAATGGGTAACCATATCTCATTATCCTTTTCTGTCTATATATATATTCTGTAATAAAAATAACTATGAATCCAATGGCTAGATGACATGAATCTATCAAAGTAAAAACTATAAGCAAAATGCCTGAAGTAAAAAGATTACCTTCCACAATAAAATAGACTGTTATTAATCCTAATAAGCTTAATCAGATCATACTAACCCCTCAATCTAATTAGAACTCATTTGGAACCATTTCAGCTTTGAAAAGTTGCCCTAGGTCTTGGCCTGAGCACAAGTGCTGTTTGCCTCCTGCTTGATCTGTTGGATCTGATTGAGGTTGCAGGCATCAAGGCTTGGCATGAAGCTGGTCACTTTAAGCACTGAAACCTCTTAATCACTTGCTAACTATAATTACTCTCTGCTAAGACCTTATCTATTCCTGACTCACAGGCTGTTCTCACTTTAGTTTGAACTGGTATTCTTCTCGGACAGAGGATAGAGAGAACATTACCCTATTCAGGTTCCATGTTTTAAAGAAGGAAAAGCTAAAACTTTACAAAGACAGTAATATATACAATGACTGTTCCTATATCAGGAAGAATGTTCCTTTAGGGGAACTCTTATTATTATCCCTAGCTCTCTCTTGCTCTCCCTCTTTCTGGTATTTAAAAAAAATACTGTGGCAAAGTACGCATAACATAAAATTTACCATTTTAACCATTTCAAGTCTGTAATTAAGTGGTATTAACTACATGCACAATGCTGTACAATTTTATCACCATCATCTATTTTCGGGACTTTTTCATCCTAAACTAAATCTCTTTTAATGAATAAGAATGTTAATATTGATCACTTTGCTTAAAAACCTCCTAATCTCTGCCAAAGCTATTTGCTGTCCACAATTAACTGTTTTTTTAAAAAGAGTTGTTCATGAGGCCCTCTACACCCTCCTACCTTTTTTTCTTATAGAACTTTATAAATACTTTGAACATACAGACCCAAACCAATTTGAAGCAGTTGCTCAGAATAGCAGTTAACTCACATAAAGATTGTGGCACAAAGGGTGTGATATTCTTTCATGATACAGAGGATGAGGTTTCAGAACAGATCATAGAGAGGAGTTGAGTTTCTCCCTACTGAACTCTGCCTTTATTTCAGGAAGTTGCCAGTGCCTAATTCATGGTGAATCATCAGGCTAGAATAGTAGGTATAGCAGTTTGGATTTTCTTAGACACAGACAAATTAAGAAAAAAAAAACTAGCACGGTCCACACTATATGCTCCCTAATATTATCTCTAAAAAATATTTTTAATATAATAAAGTAGTTGTAATCAGTAATTAAGGTAGCCATACAATTTCACATAGAACAAGTGTGGAAAAAATAGAAGATCACGAAATTTTCTTACATTTGCTTTGGTTATTCTACTTTTATTAACAGGTTGTTGCAGTAATTTTTAAAATAATTCTAGCCTTATCTATCTCAGATTAATCAGTTTTTAAACAATTACATTTCAAAGTTGAAATGTCCATTAACACTTTCTTGCTCTGTCCTAAAAGAAACACTTGTCAGAAACATGATTTTGTTTTTTTGAAATATGAATTCTCTAGCCTTTTTGCTTTCTGTCTGCTAAAATAACTCATTTCTGTTTAGCCTCCAATTTGAATTTTTTAAAAGATTTTATTTATTTATTCATGACAGACACACACACACACACACACACACACACACACACACAGGCAGAGACAAAGGCAGAGGGAGAAGCAGGCTCCATGCAGGGAGCGTGACATGGGACTCAATCCTTGGTCTCCAGGATCCCTCCCTGGGCTGAAGGCAGCACTAAACCGCTGAGCCACCGGGGCTGCCCCACTTTGAATTTCTACTTTATTTGCCCACTTACTCTATCCTTCATTCTCACTTTTTAAACTGTCTTTCAAACTAGAGGCATGTCTGTCCTTACTTGTATCAAAAAATTCTCTGAGGACTGCTAACTTTGATAAATGAAAAATCTTTATTTGATATTTTAAAGCCTGATTACTTAAAGGAGCCATTATATACCATTTTGCAAAAAAGACAACCTTTGCTTAAGCAAAATTACATGGGAAAATATCCATACCCAATATATTTGATTTGTTTATTTTATACTTTAACTTGTTCTTAAAAGCATATATGACCAAAATAATACAAATACAAATTTAATAAACATAATAAATTTATCGTCCTGATTCTATGGGTCATAGTATGCTCCTTAAATTAGCCATATCCTATCATTGCTTCACAGCTTAACAGTCCCTTATGTAGCTTCATCTGACTCATCCAGTTTACAAAGGTCTCTTCTTTCCCTGAATTCCTACAGCAGTTACATAGGCTCTTTCCCCTTCTGCCAAGACAGCTGATCATATTGTTCCCCTGTTCAAAAGCCTGTAATAGGTCTACCTTGCCTTGAGAATAATTGCAAAAATTTTAACAGAGTAATTAAAATCCTTTATATACCTGGCTCTGATCTTCTCTTGCCTCAAAACTTTCATTTCTTTTTATATTGGCATGTTTCTTCTAGCTGGAATAGTGTGTTTCCTTTTTATTGCCTATTAAATGCCTATGAATCTTTTAACAGATGGTCAAGAGTAACTTCTCATATGGAAAGTTCTCTGAATCTCATAGGCTAAAGTGCCATATTATAAAGTGTTCATATTTAAACGAGTGAGGTACTGGTATAGGAACAGAAAAATATATGAATAAAACAACAGAGCCTCAAAACAGACCCATATATACCACAGAATTTAGTGTATGGTAAAGGAGGCATTTCAAATAAATAATGCTGGAACAATTGGCTCTTTGTTTGGAAAGACAAAACAAAAAAATATCCATACCACACAGCATTAAATAAAGCCAAATTGATTCTTTAATGAACCATAAATACCATTATAAAACATAGAAGTCAATAAAGGAGATTTTTGTATGTTTTTTAGGGAAGCATCTTAAAAAATGTAAACAGATGAAATGCTTCAATAAAATAATTGCTACATTTAACTTCACCAAATTAAAATGTCTCTATGAAAAAATATTCTAAACAAATTCAAATAAAAATCAGTCACCTAGGTATAATTATTTGAATTATTTACAACATATAAGACAAAATATTAATGTACAGAATGCATAATGAACTCCTAAAATTCAATTAAAAAGGAACAAACTCCCCAACAGAAATATGGATGAAAATATGAAAACGTTGCTGAATAAAAAATACAAATGTTCAATAAACATATCAAAAGATGCTCATTCCCAAAAAGGAAATATGGAAATTCGTTCTTAACAATAATTACTTTAACTGTAAATAAACCAAATGCTCCAATCAAAATACATAGGGTAGACCAATGAATAATCAATAAAAAAGACCTATCTATATGCTGCCTACAAGAGTCTTCACATCTAAAGACAAACACAGTCTGAAATTTAAGAGATAGAAAAAGATATAGGGTGCAAATGGAAATGAAAGGAAAGCTAAAGTAGCAATATTCATATCAGATGAAATAGACTGTAAATCAAAAACTGTAACAAAAGACAAAGAAGGGCATTACACAATGACCAAAAAATCTATCCAAGGAGAGAATATAACATTTGTAAATATCTGTGCACCCAACATAAGAGCACCTTAATATATAAAATGAATATTAAGAGACAGAAAGGGAGAAACTGACACTAATACAAAAATAGTAGGGTACTTTAATACCCCACTTACATCAATGGATAGATGATTCAGACAGAAAGACAATAAGGAAACACTGGCCATAAATGACACATTGAACTAGGTGGAGTTAATAGATATGTACAGGGGATGCCTGGGTGGCTCAGCAGTTGAGCATCTGCCTTTGATTCAGGGCCTGATCTCAGGATGAAGGATCGAGTCCCACATTGGGCTCCCCTCTGCCTATGTGTCTGCCTCTCTCTCTTTATGTCTCTCATGAATAAATAAATAAAATCTTTTAAAAATAGATATGTATGGAATATTTTATTCCCGAGGTGCAGAATACATTCTTTTCAAGTGCATATGGAACACTCTCTGGGATAGATCACATGTTAGTACACAAAACAAATCTCAATAAGATCTAGAAGACTGAAATCATATCACATATCTTTCCTGACCACAGCAATATGAAACTGGAAATCAATTGCAAGAAGAAAACTGAAAAAAGCACAAACACATGAAGACTAAACAGCATGCTACTGAACAGCAAACAGGTTAATGAAGAAATCAAAGAGGAAATTGCAAAATACCTCAAGACAATGTAAAAGCAAACACAACTTCCAAAATCTATGAGATGCAGAAAAAAGTAGTTCTAAGAAGGAAGTTCTTGGTGATACAGGACCACTTCAAGAAACAAACAAAAAATCCCAAATAAACATTTAACTTTACACCTAAGTGAACTAGAAAAAGTAGAAACAATGAGTCCAAAGTTAGTAGAAGGAAGGAAATAATAATGATCAGCGTGAAAATAAATGGAGACTAAAAAGACAATAGAAAAGATCAATGAAACTAAAAGCTGGTTCTTTGAAAGAATAAACAAAGTAAAAAACTTCTAGCCAGACTTATCAAGAAAAAAGAGAAGATTCAACTAAATAAAATTAGAAATGAAAGAGAAGTATAACTGACATCACAGAAATACAAAGGATCACAAGAGACTACTATGAACAAGTAATGAAATTGAACTGGTAATCAAAAAACTCCCAAAATACAGAGCTCCAGGACCAAACAGCTTCACAGGTGAATTCTATCAAACATTTAAGATGAGTTGGTACCTATCCTTTTCAAATTATTACACAAAAACTAAAGAGGAAAGAGTACTTCTAAACTTATTTTACAAGGCCAGTATTACCCCGACACCAAAGCCAGATAGAGACAGCACAAAAGAAAAGAAAAAAAAAAGAAAAAGAAAAGAAAAAAGAAAATAGAAAAGAAAGAAAAGAAAATTATAGTCTAATATACCTATTGAACATAGATGCAAAAATCATCAACAAAATATTAGCAAACTGAGATATAGTTTTTACCATTAGATTAGCAAATAATGAATTTGTTTGATGATACCATGAAATCCAGTAAACCTCTCAGTATCTAAACTAGAAAAAAAAGTGTGTGTGTGTATAAAAATGTTCATCACAGTGCTCTTTGTAATAGTAATCATTTGAAGATCCTAAATGAATATCAATAGAAGGACTAAATGAATAAATTGCAGTATATTAATACTATGGAACATTATGCAGTAATTAACAAAGATGAGGTCCTGATAAGGCATAGTGTTGAATGAAGCAAACCTGCAGATATTTTTGTACAGGAGAATGACAATTTCATGAAAAAAAAAGAACAAGAAAGAAAAATAATACTATATATTTTTATCAATACATATCTATGTATGAAAATGCTTAGAAAACGTTCTGGTTTAAGGGGATGCTAACCTTACCTATAATATACTTATGTGCTACTTATATAATTGAGAATTAAAAATAGAGTAAGAAATAAGGATGCCTGGGTGGCTCCATGGTTGAGCATCTGCCTTTGGCTTAGGGCATGGTCCTGGGGTGCTGGGATTGAGTCCCACATCGGGCTACTTATAGGGAGTCTGCTTCTCCCTCTGCCTATGTCTCTGCTCTCTGTCTCTCAAGGATAAATAAGTAAAATCTTTTTAAAAAAAATTAAAAATAAAAAGTAAGAAATAGTTTTTTTATATTTAAATATTCACTATAAATTGTTTTTTTTTCTTTTTTTTTTTTTTTTGCAAGCCTAAAAGGCTATTTCCCACTCTTACAGTTTGTAACAAATTATTGAAAGGAGGAGTTATACAAAAAAACATGAATTTAGCTTCCCCAACAATAAGCACCAGGATTAGGGAAAGTTGAATGAGACCAAGTCATACAAGTACAAAACTGGTTCCTGCCTTTATCTTTAAAAATATTTTTATTCATTATGGATTTTTACATTAATTTTTCTTTTAAAAATATTACATTAAATATTATTTACCTTGATTATTGATCTTTTTGGTACTCCTCTACATTTTGCATCCAAGGCAAGTGCCTCACTTGTCTCTCCATAGTGCAAAAGTTGTGTAACAATACTGTGAATCTAGTATTATTACATTCATTTTACAGGTGAGGAAGCTGGTCCAAGGAAACATAGCTAGTCAGCAGGTAAATATAGAGCTAGGATTCAAACTCAGACCTTAGACTCAATACTCATGTGTACCCACTCAAAGTTTTTATACAATTTTATTCTTTTTTTTTTAATTAATTTTTATTGGTGTTCAATTTACCAACATACAGAAAAACACCCAGTGCTCATCCCGTCAAGTGTCCACCTCAGTGCCCGTCACACATTCCCCTCCAACACCCGCCCTCCTCCCCTTCCACCACCCCTAGTTCGTTTCCCCGAGTTAGGAGTCTTTATGTTCTGTCTCCCTTCCTGATATTTCCCAACATTTCTTTTCCCTTCCTTTATATTCCCTTTCACTATTATTCATATTCCCCAAATGAATGAGAACATACACTGTTTGTCCTTCTCCGATTGACTTATATAGTTCAATGGACCTATGCTAATTCCCAATGACAATGTGCTTTATATATCTCCCATGTAGCTGTGTTTCACACCCTATTTGGCAATTTAGTTTTAGCCTTGGCACACTATTCATGGGAGCACTATGTACTTTATATTGCTTACCATCTGTCAGAGAGATATGGAAAAAAGTTTTGCCAGAAATAGGATATGAATTTTGTGGTACCAAAGTGGTCAAACCCATATTCTTTAAGAGAAAAATCATAAAGCTATGTAGAGTTGAAGGTAGATGTATTGGTTCCAACTTATTTTGATAAAAGGGTCTTTGAAAGGTAAATCACTGATTGTTCATAACTTTCATAACTATTTTGGGAAATAACTAATGAACATGTGTTTATTAAACACTCAGCTCCCATCTCTGGTTCTCAGTCAGCAGCACTAGAACCACCACAGGGGAATTTGGCAATATTTAAGTATGTATTTTGGTAGTTCAAACAAGTTCAAAGGATTAATTTTGACATATTCTCAAAAAATGAGACATTGTATCTCTGGAAGTGGTGGGGAGAGAAGATTTGGGGAGTCAGGAAAGACTTCATAGAAGAGGTTAATTGCATGCAAATCTTTGGCATATTTGAATATGGAAAGAAAGGCATTCTAGGCAAAGGGAAGAACTTGAGCAATTAACAAAAACATTCATATGTATTGACTACTCACTAAGTGCCAGGAACTGTTATAAGTGTTTCATAGTTTTAACTCACTTATTCCTTATAGTAATGTTATGTGATTAGGTTAAGATGATAGGGAACACTGACGGTCAGACTAAAAGGCTTGGAAATGACACTTACTGTATGTCTATATTGGATAGCTTCAATATTATGCTCATTAACAAATATTAAGTATTCTGAGAAATTCCAAAGGTAAAATGCCTCTTCCATGTTGTTTAATACAGACTCTCACAAACTTATTTGGTGGAAAAAATATTTTTATTGCTAAACTTTTGTCTACATCAGCGTTCCAAATGAACATGCTCTAGGAAACTTTATACATAATGGGGAATTACATTGGTTGCACAGGCAATGGAAAGGTAGATATAAATCTAAAACATAATTTGAAGTTTTATCCATCAAAGAAAGTGTTTCCCTTTACCAAATCATAAATGCTCTGTGTTATTGGTTTGGCTATACAATGACAAAGAAGTAACACAATGCATCCAAGATTTGTTCAACTGAACTGTACCTAATTAATTAATCTATCTCAGCATGATTTTTTTTACTTGATAAGTCATTTTATATTTCATCTGTAGGAGTAAGTAAACCAAAATGAATAGTATATACCATATTTAAAAAGAAGAAGAAGAAAACAAAGCTTGTCCTCCAAGGTGGTAAAATGAACTATAAAGGTAAAATAAACAAAACAGTGTGGTCTTAGTATAAAAAGTATCAGTGGATCAGAATAGATAACCCAGAGACCTATCAAAGCATATTTAATATTTTATTTATGTTAAAGGTGGCAAAATAAATCAGTAAGATATGGTCTTAAAAGTTATTTTATTAATGATTATAAAGTTATATCATTTAAATATATAGAAATCAAAAAGTCAGATTCAAACCCTACACGTTATACTGAAATAAATTCCAAATGGCTTGGAAATGCTAAACGAAGAAAGGAACACATAGAAAACTAAAAAGAAAATAGGTGACTATCAAATTATGGTCAAAGGTGTAACTTTATGAGCATAAAATCAATAGGAAAACAAAAAGAAAAGTTTAAATATTTTATACTTTTATTAAAACTATCAACTGTGAAATTATCTCATTAAAGTTGAAAACAAAAAAATGAGGGGAATCAACAAAAGCAAATTTGGTTTATTGAATAGTCTAATGAACTATGCAGAGTTTGGGAAAGATTAAGGAAAGAAAAGAAAAGGCACAAATAATTTTTTTATAAATAAGAAAGGAGATCTTGTTATAGATAAGGTAGCCATCAAAAGATAAAAACATTATCAGCAAGTTTAAGTCAGTAAATTTGAAAACTGAGGTAAAATGGAAAAATGAATAGAAAAATATACCTTCAATAAATTGATTCAAGAAGAAATACAGGACTACTACTGTAGTTCATGACTGAGTAACAGGGCCAAATTTAACTTCTTGCCTTAAATAAGGAGATGACTGGACAAAATATATAAAACGACAGTTTTCACACATTAGACAAGAGACAGAGCAGAGTAGTGATCTCTGACAGGAGAAACAAAATGAGGTGAGCCTCATGATGGTCTCAGCTTCCTTGAGAAGCTGAAGAGGCTTGAAGAGGGTTTTCAGGCCGCAAAACAGGGAAAGGGAATCTCAACAGAGACCAGTAGTATCTTTGAGGTAAGGAGACAGAATTTAGGATTTTAGGAGGCCAGGGCATCTATAATTTATGGTTTAAATACTAGAGAGGACATACAGAATTGTGGAAATCTTCAGAGGGGTACTCTGAAGCCCTTGGCTGAGCATGAGGGTACAATTGATTCCAAGTAACAACTGCATTCTGGAACAAAATCCAACAATATTTAAATGAATATAAAAACTCCAACACTTAAAAACACAAAATTCACAATGGCCAGCATTAAAGGAAGCAGAAAAATATGACCATAACCAGAAGAAAATCAATCAGTATAAAAATATCAAAAAACAAAGCAAATTACTGAATTAAAAACACAAACAGTATACTTGTCATATAAATATTCTCAATATGTTTAAAAGCATAGAACATGAATGTGATAGAAGCACCTGGGTGGCTCTGTAGTTGAGCGTCTGCCTTTGGTTCAGGGCGTGATCCCAGGGTTCTGGGGTTGAGTCCCGCATCAGGTTCCCCATGGGGATCCTGCTTCTCCCTCTGCCTGTCTCTGCCTTTCTGTGTCTTTCATGAACAAATAAATAAAGTATTTTTTAAAAAGAACATGAACATGATAAAGAGAGGAACAGAAGATATATAAAAATATATAAGTAGAATTTCTAGAAATTAAAACCACAATGAAAAATAAACTGATAAGATTAAACAGCCAATTAAACACTACAAAAGAAAAAAATTGTGACTTAAAATGAAACATATATAGAGAAAAGTCTGGAAAAGGTGAATAGGTGGGTGGAATGATAAAAAATATTCTACATACATTTAATTGGAGTGTCATAAGAGAAAGGGATGAGGAACAAAAAAAAATGAAAAAGACTAAAATTTTTCAATATTTGATGATAACTATATTATTGAACATTAGTGATCAAGAGACACTCAAAGGAAGACAGAAGGAAATACATTTTTTCTAAAAAGTATTCAAGCCAGAATATAATAGAACATAATATTTAAAAGGCTGATATAGTGGTGCCTGGTTGGCTCAGTTGGTTAAGCATCAGCCCCGGGTCCTGGGATCAAGCCTCACATGGGACTCCTTGCTTAGCTGGGAGCCTGTTTCTCCCTCTCCCTCTGCCTGCCAGGTTCTCTCTCTCTCTCTCTCTCTCTCTCTCTGCCAAATAAATAAGTAAATAAATAAAAGAATCTTTTTAAAAATAAAAGGCTGAAATAGACTGTCAACCTAGAATTTTATAGTAAGCAACCAGTAAATATTTGGGTAAATGTAGAGAATTTTATTTTCTCCTATGAAATTGCTTTCAGAGGTATTTGACATTATAAAGCTTAAAAAAAAACCAACAACATATTGTGGTGTTCATATAAAATGTATGACAATACTAATGTAAAGGTCAATGAGTAGATAACTGTTGGAAGTTTCTTACAATTTATGTAAAGTGGTATTATTTAAGACTCTAATAAATTAAATGATTCTATTGGGAGCCCTAAGGCAACCACTCTAAACAAAAAAGAATAGAGAATTAAAAAGCCAGTGGTAGAAATGGAATGGAATTAAAAGAATACTCAAATCTAAATAAGGCAGAAAGGAGCAACTCAGGAAAAGAAAAAGATCAGTAAGATGGTAGACTTAACTACAACCATAATCCCATAATCACATTAGTGTAAATAAAGGAAACATGTCAATTGAAAAATGTAGATTGTCAAACTTGAGAAAAAAAAAAGGAAGACACAGCTATGTAGTGTCCTCAAGAAACATTCTTTTTTAAAAAAGATTTTAATTTATTTATTCATGAGAGACAGAGACATAGAGAGAGAGAGAGAGAGAGAGAGAGAGAGAGAGAGGCAGAGACACAGGCAGAGGGAGAAGCAGGCTCCATGCAGGGAGCCCAAAGTGGGACTGGATCCCAGAGCCTCCAGGATCACATCCTGGGTTGAAGGTGGCACTAAACCACTGATCTACCCAGGCTGCCCAAGAAACATTCTTTAATGAAAAGAATGAAAGAAATAAACAGCTTAAAAGTAAAATGACAGAAAAGGATATACAATAAAACCTAATTAAAAGAAAGTTGGAATGGCTTTATTAATATCATACAAACTGTCAGAGCAAGTCATATTATTGGAGGTAAAGGAGGACATTTCATGGTGATAAAATAATTAATTTATAAAGACAAGAACTTAACAACCCTAAACCCTTATTCATCAAATAATAGAACTATAAAACACACAAAGCAAAAATAGAACTAAAAGAGGAAATATATAAATTCACTATTATAAAGATTTCACAATCATCTCTCAACTTTCAGAACAAGTAGTTGGAAAATCAGAAATGATTTAGAAGACCTGAACAACATAGTTAACAAACTTGACTTAATTGATATCAAGGCAGACACTTAACCAACTGAGCCACCCAGGTGCCCCAACAACACAGTTCTTACTATGAACTCAATGTTTATATCCCCCCTCAATTCATGTGTTTAAGTATTTTTTAAAGATTTTATTTATTTATCGATGAGAGACACAAAGAGAGAGAGAGAGGGAGGCAGAGACACAGGCAGAGGGAGAAGCAGGCTCCATGCAGAGAGCCTGACATGGGACTCAATCCCGGGTCTCCAGGATCACGCCCTGAGCTGAAGGCAGAGCTAAACCACTGAGCCACCAGAGCTGCCCACAATGTGTTTAAGTTTTAAACCCCAATATGATGATGTTTTGAGCTGATACCTTAGAGAGGTAATTAGGTATAGATAAGGTCATGAGGGTGGGGCCCTATGATGGGATTAGTGTCCTTATAAGAGGAAGAGAGACTATTCTCTCTCTCTCTCTCTCTCTCTCTCATGTTACAACACAGAGAAAAGGCAATCATCTGCAAGCCAAATATCCTACCAGGAACCTACTCAGATAGTACGTTGATATTTGACTTTTCAGCCTTCAGAACTAGAAGAAATAAATGTCTGTTGTTTAAGCCATCCAGTCTATGGTAGTTTGTTATAGCAGCCTGAGCTGACTGAGTAATTACTAAATAATACATAAGCCAAAGAAAAAAATCAAAAGAGAAATTAGAAAACATATTGACTTGAATAAAAACAAAAAATATTAAAATTGTGTGATGCAGCAGAAGTAGCAATTGGAGGAAACTGTATACATTAAATGTTTATATTAATTAAGTAGAAAGTTTGTAAATCAATGATTTAAGCTTCTACCTTGAGAAATTGGTAAAAGAAGAAACTAAACCCAAACTAAGCACAAGGAATAAAATAAAAAAGAAAATATAAATGAAATAAAAATACATTAAAAAATTTAAAAAGGTAATTATATAGGTCTTTTCAAAGAAAAGATGGATGCAACTCCTAAAACTCTGGATAAGTTGATCACAAAAAAAGGGACACCTGGGTGGCTCAGTTGGTTGGACATCTGAGTCTTGGTTTGGCTCAGGATATGATCTCCACCAGGGAGAATGGTGAAAATTAACAAGACAGGAAACAACAAATGTTGGAGAGGATGTGGAGAAAGGGGAATCCTCTTGCACTGTTGGTGGGAATGTGAACTGGTACAGCCACTCTGGAAAACTGTGTAGAGTTTGCTCCAAGAGTTCAAAATAGAACTGCCCTATGACCCAGCAATTGCACTACTGGGGATTTACCCCAAAGATACAGATGCAGTGAAAAACTGAGACACCTACACCCCAATGTTTATAGCAGCTATGTCCACAATAGCCAAACTGTGGAAGGAGCCTCTATGTCCATCGAAAGATGAATGGATAAAGAAGATGTGGTCTATACATCTTCTATACATCTATACAACAATGGAATATTACTCAGCCATTAGAAACGACAAATTCCCACCATTTGCTTCGACGTGGATGGAACTGGAGGGTATTATGCTGAGTGAAATAAGTCAATCGGAGAAGGACAAACATTATATGGTTTTATTCATTCGGGAAATATAAGAAATAGTGAAAGGAACTAAAGGGGAAAAGAGAGAAAATGAGTGGGAAATATCAGAGAGGGTGACAGAACATGAGAGACACCTAACTCTGGGAAACAAAGAAGGGGTAATGGAAGGGCAGGTGGGCGGGGGTACGGGGTGACTGGGTGACGGGCACTGAGCGGGGCACTTGACAGGATGGGCACTGGGTATTGTACTATATGTGGGCAAATTGAACTCCAATTAAAAAATATACAAAAAAAAAAAAAAAAGGACATGATCTCATGGGTCAAAGGATCAAGCCCTACATCTGGCTCCACACTTAGGGGAAGTCTGTTTGGATATTCTCTCCCTCCACTCCCCACACTCACACACACTCTCTCTCTCTCTCAAATAAATAAATAAATCTTCAAAAAAAAAAAAAAGAAAGAAGACACAAATTATTTATATCAGGTCTGAAAGAGAAGACATTACTAATATCCAACAGGCATTAAACAGATATTAAGAGAATATTATAAACAACTTTATCCTAATGAATGCAATAACTTAGATGAAATAGTAAAATCCCTTGAAAAATAAAAACTAAAAAAGCTTACTCTGAAGAAATAAATAGCCTGAGTATTCCTACATCAACTACAGAAATTCTAGATAAAACCTTCCCAAAAAAGGAAACTTCAAACTCAGTCCCACTGATTAATCATTCCTAATACTTAAAGAACAAAGAACACCAATTATGTACAAATTTTTCCAGAAAATAGAGGAGAAAGAAAAACTTCCCAACTAACTTTATGAGGTTTGTATCACTGAATTCCAAAGCTGGAGAAATACATCACAAGAAATACAACTGGCTTATTATCAGCCATATATTTTTGACAAAAATTAACAAATTGAATAAAAAAATATTAAAATGACTACACTTCACTAACCAAGTAAGGTCTATAATATGCAGTGCTATTGTAACACTGTGAAAATCAACAAATAATTCACTATATAAGCAGATCAAAAATAGGAAAAAAATTACAATCATGTCAATATATGCACAAAGGCATTTGACAAAATGTAATATCCTCATGGTAAAAATATCTCAACATAGTAGGGAACTTCCTCATCCTGATAATTGGCATCTATGGAAAATCTACAGTTAATATCATACTTAATAGAAAAAGGCTGAAGCCCTTTTGTCAAAGGGGCCCAATGTGGGACTTGATCCCAGGACCCTGGAATCATGATCTGAGCTGAAGGCAAATGCTTAACCGACTGAGCCACCCAGGCACCTGAAAGAGAGAATCTTAAACAGACTCCACACCCAGTGCATATTCATTATGTTAGTGAAAAATTGACGCAGCTTAAATATCCAAGAAGAATGGAATTATTAAATAAATTATGGCATATCCAACTGGTTAAAAAAAGTCATAAACCGTAATATAATTTGCTAGTTAAGGGGTTCTTGGGTGGCTCTGTCAGTTAAGCATCTGCCTTTGGCTCAGGTCATGATCTCAAGGTCCTGGGATGGAACTCTGAGTTGGGCTGTCTGCTCAGTGGGGAGTCAGCTTCTCCCTTTCCCTCTGTGCATGCTCTCTCACTTTCTCAAATAAATAAATAAATAAATAAATAAATAAACAAATAATATTTTAAAAAAGAAAAAGAAAATGAGTGATGCTATCAATTTGCTAGTGAAGAATGTTTACCTACATGAGGAATATTCATAATAAAATATGAAATAAAAGACCAAGAAACTGACTCTTAACTGCAGAGAACAAACTGGTTGCCAGAGGGAAGTAGATGAGGAGTTAGGTGAAATAGATGATGAGGATTAAGATTGCACTTGTTGTGATGAGTGCTGGGTGTTGTATAGAATTGCTTAATCACTATATTGTATACCTGAAATTAATATAACACTGTATGTTAACTAATTGGAATTTAAATAAAAACTTTAAAAAAGAGGAATTAGAAAATTAAATTATGCATTTAGATATCAAGTTCATAATCTCTCTATGTTTATAATTATATATTAAAATGATCAGAAATACACTGAAATATTAACAGCCATTATCTTCAAATAGTAGTATTGTAGGTGACTATTTTCTCCTTTATCATTCTTATACTTTTCAAATTTTCTATAATGAATGCTTGTAATTTGTACAATCAGCAAATAAGCATTTGTCAACATTTTTTTAAAGTACAGAAAGAAAGCAAAATTTTAATGTTAGTTTTTGGCTATGGAAAGAGAAATTGCATGAGCATAGCAGTGCCATCAAACCCAGATTATTTTGTGCATTTAATCCTTTTTGTAGTTCATCTACAGCAGGTTGTACATTCTAGATTCTAGGTCAAATCTTTGCTTCTAGGTTCCCTGTACTATGTCAGTTGGTGTGTATCCTGGGACTTCCAAGAACTTTGTATATTAGGCTGAACAAAATCTAAGCTGAGTCCACAGAAAGAAAAAAAATATCTCAGAATGCATTTCCAAACCAAATGTTAATGATTTAGGATTATCTCTCCCACCTCTCCCCTTTTAATTTATGTTATCCTTCCCTCTCCTGCTTAGCAGCATGAAAATTTAAGATATTTTCTAATTTATTTAAAATTTCCATTAAATGCTTTAAGTTGCACAAAATTGGTCTCATGAGGCCTAGGAAAATTCATTCTAAAGCAATCAGAAGAACTGTCAAAGCCTTATCCCTTAAAGGTTATCCTAGGGTTACTTCTCTGCCTTACTCTGTGAACAGCCTTTCCTGGAGAAGCTTCAAGGTCTTGGTTTGATAATTGGTTTGACAAATTTGTTTGCTTGCCCTCTTCCACAACTTTTATGTACTTATGTTGTAAAATTTGCTGCTAGTTCTTCTGTTTCAGAAATCATGCTATTTCCTATTGTCGCCAAAGGTCTGACGTTAGCAAAATCCCCAGTTGTACCTATGGTAGAAGTCAAGGTGATTGTCCTGGGCCCCTTGTTAGGGGAAATGGGGGATACATACTATTGGCACCTATACAGTTATTCAGCAGGTGGACACAAGGGAAGTAAGTAGCCTTTGACAGAGTATGCAAAAAAATACATGAAGTTCTTGGAGTTGTCCTCACACCAGCACTAAGACATAAATATTGCCCAGAAATATACTTTTCAATTTTATTTCTCTCTATATAAATGATTCTGCTTATTTAAAAGTTCTTTTCCAGGGCACCTGGGTGGCTAAGTTGGTTGAGCGTCCAGCTCTTGATTTTGGCTCAGGTCATGATCTCAGGGTCATGGGATGGAGCCCTAGGTCAGGGTCCACTCTCAGTGCAGAGTCTCCTTGTCTCTGTCTCTGCTCCTCCCCACACCTTTCTCTCTACCTCTAAAATAAATTTAAAAAATAAAATCTTTTAAAAAAATAAAAGTTCTTTTCCAGGGCACCTGGATGGCTCAGTCAGTTAAGTGTTCAACTCTTGATTACAGCTCAGGTCATGATCTCAGGGTCATGAGGTTGAGCCCCATGTCAGGCTCTGTGCTCAGCAGAATCTGCTTGAGATTCTCCTACTCTGCCCCTCTACCTACCCATGCTCAATAAATAAATAAATAAATATATAAATAAAATATCTTAAAGATTCTTTTCCATTTGGTTTATTTTAGGCTTATTTCACTGGGTATAAATATAGGACTTGGAGTAGGAAAGCATATTGGACTTGTCATCAGTGCTCCAATGAAATGCCTTAATAGTAGTACATATTTATCTACCGACACATATCTAATGAAAATGGACTGCAAAGATAATTTTACCTGAATAATTTACTTGCAGCAAATAAGTTGTAAAAGCAATCTGTGCTACAACATTTCAAAGAGAGGGAGCAGTACAGGTCTTATTCATTGGTGTTTATAGTAAGGCAAAAGAATAAGACTTGGGCTTCAAGGACTATCTTGGTTTCTTGGTTATCAACATAATAGTCTGTGGAGACACTACAACCATTCCACATAATTTATCTTTGGCTCAGGAAGGGTGTCCAATATTTTGATTTGTAGCATTTTTACCAACCTGTTGATGTTCTGAGGCAGTATGGACAATTGTATAATAACAATGTCATTGAATAGAGTCAGAATTGAGAAGTGACTTTCATATCTTTATGCTTATGTGATCTTGAGTAAATTAATGTTCCTCTTTGAGCTTTAGTTCCTTATCTGTTATGGAGTATTAATATTATATCGATTTTTTTGTGATAAGTGCAATAATAAAAAAGCAGCATCTGGCTCATAGTAAATTCTCAATGCTTATTAGTAATAGTGGTAGTATAAATAGAAGTAGTAGTAGTAGAGTTGTTATTTTTTATTTTTAGCCTTCTATTTCAGTGATTATTAAATACAAATTACTGGATGCCATGGTGGAGGCCAGTTTTCTAAAGTTTCCCTGAAGAAAAAAAAGAAAAGTAAATGCGATTGGTTATCTTTTGTTTTAGTACATACGCTGCCAAAGAGAGCACTGGTTATCTTTTGTTTTAAGTTTAAGATATTTTTAAAAGGTTTAGCCATGGTTATATTTAAACTTTTGCCTTCCTCATGTGAATTTATTTTAGGGGTTTAAAAATCAGGATAGCGTTTGAGTTTTTCCTGAAAGTGAAACTAAACCCATTAGCATGACAAGACAAACATGAAAAGTTAGTTAGAGGGAAAAATTACTCCATTTTAGCATTCATATTCCTGAATGCCAAGTGTAAATGTAACTACACAGTAAAACTTTTATCCTCAGTAGAAAGCTCATCCACAATATTTTCAACTCAAGAGTCAGGAACGTTGGCAAATACTGAGAGGCTACTTCTAACATTATTCCTGAGGGGAGAGGGCTAGATACCATAGTAGCTGGAATTTTTATCCAGTGGAATTCAATTCCTGAAGAAGCAGAAAGCCTCAATATAAATTGTATCTCAATTATAAGACAACCCCACAACATGGACCTTGAAGGCAACACAAATCCATTGTTTTATTCACTTATTCAATAAATATTTATTGATCACATAGCACTAGAAAGGAATTAAAGCAAGAGTCCCTTTACATGGACTTTAGAAATCAATAATAATTTTCAATATCTCCTCTTAACTATAGGAACAGTATGAATTTGTCTGATAAATATTAGGACTAGTGTTTGGCTTCTGCTCCTTTTGTGATTATATGTGGTGTACTTTCAAGGGGTCAACAGCTTTGAAGGCATGTCACCCTACACGGAGTTCCAATAACACTTGTATCAGAACTGCCTTGGTTTTGTCTCCTTACTTTTGGAGATTTAGAATTCTAGATGGCTAAACTAAAATAGAAATATTTCAATTGCAGTGAGGCAGACTGTATTACTTTTTAGAAAGTTCTCAGATGCTGTGACTTAAAGTGGTTCAAATCACAATTTAAGGTACTTGTAGGAAAAATGAAACATGTAAATATTAAAATCAAGCCCTGAAATCATGGTCTATGTCTTATACAACCTCTATGTTTGACATATTACTTAACCCTGAACAAAGGAGGTGACTCCTTCCTTGAAAAATATAGTTTGTTTAGGCCCTACCTCCAGTGTGAGAAAATCATATATGTTTATTGATCTATAAGCATGTTTATGGAAGTTGATCAAAAGAACTTATAGCCTTTCTACTGTATAGATTATTATAAAGTAAACCTTGTGCAAAGAAAGTGAAATTTTTCCTACAGCTGAAAACATCTTGAACTCTTCAAGGCTCACATAACATCAGAGCAATGGAAACCATATTTTTTTTTCTGTGTCCTATGTCTTACCACAGAATGGAAAAAGAGATTGGGGTTTGATTGGGGGAGTGGAAGAGTGTGGTCAGTGGAGGGGAAACTATTATATTCTGGCACTTAAACTTCTTCATTATAGGGTTTTGAGTGGGGGTGGTTGGAGGGTGCATACATGCTTTCTCATAAATCAGTGTCATCTGGAAAATGTGCCCTCATTTTTGGCTGATGAGAGATACAGCTAATGTTTTAAAAATCAATTAAATCAATCACAACAGTATGTACCTAGTGCCTACTATGGCAAGAAAAGGGAAGCAGAAAAGATAGACTGTCTCTGATACAACTTAGTCAAGGTGACAAAATATACATGGATTGTGGTAAAGCATGATTCGCTATGTTAGTGCCATCAACATTTAGCATGGAGGCAAACATGTGACTTGCGAGTTATTGGGAAGAAATTATCTGGCTCTACCTTTTACAAATAACTCCATCAATCGATAGTCAATGAGAATACCTCAGTAAGTTTTAGGCACCTTTTTTTGGGGGGGGTGTGAATATTTCTAGAAGTAGATTTCCACTAATGTCACACAATCCCATTTAAAAAAAGGTAGTGGGAGTTTTCACTCTTCAGCTCCATTATCAATGAAATCCTCTGGCCATAGTAGGCTATAGGATTAAATTTGGTTAAATAAATTATTTTTTGCAGTTGCCTTCTCGAAAAGAATTAATCACATAGCTGGTTTATATTACTCATTGCAATACTATGATGGCATCTACTATTTCTGTGGTATTGCTGCAGTTTTTCCCAGTAAGTCTAACACTGACATGAAAGTAAGGTCATGTAGGTGCTGCACATAAGTGTTCTATCACATAACCAAGTCTCAGTGCCCTAACCGAACATAAGTTCCTCAAAGGAAGTGAAAGTGCTAAGCCTTCTGAATACCTCCAAAGTGACTTCTACCAATATCTGTGTGTAAAGCATGCGCATATTACACACTGCTGACCTACTGACCTATCAGAATTTTGACATATATATTCATGAGGCTTAGGCTGATTCCTCATCTACTTCTGTATCTTTAATTTTAACTTTGTGCCAATGGATGATCTGGTTAATGTCTACAAGAGTCAGGGGATTTTTTAATAAATTGTATCTATTAGCATATTGCATAGCATGCCTTTTCTGACCACATATCCAGCAATGTATACTGCTATAGTCTCAAAATTGTACCATCTGGCACAGAGAAGAAAGAGCTCAGGTTTCTCCCAAGTGTACTTAGCACTACTATTTTACTTCTCTAAACACAGCATTAACATAGAGCTGATTTCACATTCAAGTACCATTATGGACAGCAAAGGGACCATTCAACACTCCACACACTCTCTTGCTATCTAGCCTCCCTCTGGACTTTTCAGTGATTCCTGCTTTTCGGAAAAAGAAATTAAAACATGTTACTCTTAGTTGATTCTACTACGGGAAGACAGCTCTGAGAAAGAAAGCATCATGAGCTTTGACTCATTCTCAGACATGTGATTATCATCCAAAGTGTAAATGTCAACTCTTTTTGGATTAGCCTGGCTAAAAATGACCTTTGGGACTGGAAGATGGGATTGCTGTATACAGATCTTGCTTGGCCTGTTAGCTTGCAGCACCACTGGGCCTTTCCTATATCTTCTCTCTTCTCTGCAGACTTCTTTCCCTTTGCATAATAAACTCAGGTCTTTCTCATTCTTAAGAAACATTCTCTTAATTTAAGAATCCCTCTAGTTATTGCCTTGTCCAATCTTTTACAGAAAAATTATTTGAAAGATTGGCTCATATTCATTATTTCTTTTCCCTAATTCTCAGTCACTGCTTTCACTAAGGCCAGCAGTGACCTCCATATTTACAAACCTAATGAATAATCTTCTGCCATATTACTTCATTACATCATATCTCTTAGGTATTTGACATTCTCTCTTAAAATTTCATTTTTTGTTGGCTTTCATGATACTATCCTGGATTTTTTTTCTCCTTAACCATTGGCAAATCCTTTTCAGTGTCCTTCATGGTCTTCTCGTTCTTCTTCATGTGATTCCTCTGCAATTGTTTAAACACTGCTATTACCCCTGGTGCTCATCCTTAGCCTACTTCTGTTCTTACTCTATAGAATTCTTTGGAATGATTTGTTCCAAACTATGGCCTAAATTTCTAGTTATATCTGGTGATTTCCAAGTCTGTATCTCAGAACTCTTAATTGTATTCCAGATTCATTTTTCAATTTTCTAAGTAATATTTCCACCTGGATATCTCACAGGCATGTCATATTCAAAATGTACAAAGTCAAATCCATTTTGTTTCCTTGAAATTTTCCTCCTAGTTTTATGGTGCCACCATGCATGTGATTTTGTAAGTCAGAAATCTGTAAGTCATCACAAATTCTTCCTTTTTCTTACTACTAATATCTATTCACCATTCACAAAATCATGTTGCTCCTGTCTTGGTAACACTAGCATTGGTTTCTTTCAATTTCCTTCAAACTTTATTCTTTACCACCTAAACTGAGGTATATTTCTTGCCCAGCTAACAGTACTTCTTAATTGATTTCCTTCCAATTCCAATTCATCTGTCACATTGACATCAGAGTAGATGACATCAGTCCACTGACTTAAAAACCTTCTGTGTTTCCTACTGCTTTCAGGATAAAGGTTAAACCGTTTAGCTAAGTACACAAAACTTCACGACCTTTATCTCTTCCACTAGCTTCATTCCTATCACTTCTGTACATAGGCATTTTTCTCCATTCATATCAAAATGTTTAATTCCCTCAAATAAATCACATTAATGCAATCTGAATAACATTTTAATGTACTAGATGTTAGCAAACATTTTGTAAAGAATCAGATAGTAAATAATTCACAGTTTGCCAGTCATACAGCTTCTGTGCAACTTTACCAATGCAGTGTGAAAATGGCCACAAACAATTCATAAGCTAAATGAATGGGCATAACTAGATGCTATAAGAAAACTTTATAAAAATAGGGGCTGGTTTGATTTGATCCCTGGGTTATAGTTTGCTTGTGTTTGAACAGTATGACCATAGTATATAAAGAAATCTTGTCTTGAATCTTTTTGTAAAGATTAAATCTAATTTTGATTTTTTTTTGTATCAATTAGGATTTTCAAATGTAAGGTTTACTTAAGATACACTGTACTCATGACACTATGTAAAAGTCATTAACTTCAGAAAGATATAGGACCAAAGAGTACTTAATTTCTATTCATGAATTAACTTCATGGTCATCATAAAGACTTAAGCTTTCCTAAGCAGTCTGTAAGTCTGTATTTTCTCTTGGAAAATATATAAAATTCTAAGAATTATTTGCTTCATAATATTTGACAAATTCACTTATCCTTGTGGTGTATTTTCATTTTTCCTAATGCTAAAGTTTCTTGTAGATCCTTTCCTGTATTTCTAAGTGTTTGTGCTTACAGAGAAGGGAGAAATCCAGAGTCTGATAAATGCTGGCTATGTCAGGAAAACACTGATGTCATCAAATACTCCTTTGACCTATTATATCATTGGGCATGCGGACTGAGTGTCCCTACTCTGAAGGAAACTGAAGGTAAAAATCCTTGGGGTGTCTTTATTTCTAGATATGGAGGTAAAATTTTGAAAATTTGATTTTGGGAGCACCTGGGTGGCATAGTCAGTTAAATGTCTGACTCTTGGTTTCAGCTCAGATCATGATTTCAGGGTTATGAGACTGAGTCACACATTCGGCTCCACATTAAGTGCAGAGTCTGCTTAAAGACTCCCTCTCCCTCTCCTTCTGCTCCTTTTCCCTACCACACACTCTCTCTCAAATACATAATAAATAAATAAATAAATAAATAAATAAATAAATAAATAAATAAATCTTTAAAAAAAAGGAAATCTGATTTTGAAGTTTGATCTAGTGACTGATCATTAAGGAAGGCTTTGATAATTTCCTCTGAAGTAGAAGGAAAAAAAATAGAGTCAAACCCAGGGTTTACTCCTATACATAAGTAGAATGGGTGGTTATCTATGGATTAGTTTTTGTGAGCCTCCCCTAAATCTCCCTTATCATAATTTCGAATACCAAAAGTACTGTTGATCTTTTCCCATAGTGATCCCCTTTCCAGAGGCAAATTTGATTAGTTTAGTGTGCTAATTATTCTAAGCAACGTTTGTTTTTGTTTTTGTTTTTTTTCTAAGCAACATTTGAATTAAGGCAATGTTTTTAAAGAATAAGTCATGTAAAAATAAATTGTTATCAAGAAGGAGTAACATATTAAGCAATTACTACCCATTGCAACCATAATATGAGATTATTGTCTTTGATTCTGTGGATGAGACTGAAATGAGATACTGGAATCACAAGAGAGAAAGAACTCTTCATAGATCCTTCATAACATGGATCAATCATATTAGTCCTGAGCTACTTACATGTAGAAGAACATGTGAGGAGAAAAAGAAATTCAATGCTTTTTTAGACAATGGGTATTTAGGATTCTTTGTTATACCAGCACAACCTTCTATATCATAACTAATTTGAATAATTTATTAACATCATCATTTACCAATATTCAAGGGATCTAGTTTATGTTTCAGGCTACTAAAATAAATTATAGAGAATTTAGGAACTTGGTTACGAGACACTTTTTAAAGAAAGATTTATTTATTTATTTGAGAGAGAGAATATGTGAGCAAGTGCAAGTGGGGGGAGGGACAGAGGGAGAGAATCTCAAGTAGAGTTCCTGCTCAGTGAAGAGCCCTAATGAGGGGTTTGATCTCATAACCTATGAGATCATGACCTGAGCCAAAATCACAAGTTGAACACTTAACCCACTGAGCCACCCAGGTGCCCCTGAGATAATTTTAAGATTTTATTAAATATTTATGAGCCCTGCCAGTCATATGTATATATTGAGGAAGCATGGATAGTTGTGTATAAACTGAGCCAAGTCTCTTCTTTCTGGGTCTCAGTTTCCTCAACCATGAGAGAGGTATTTGAACCACATGATTTCTAAGGCTCTTTCCATTTACAAAGGTTATGATACTAAGATTCTACAGGCTCTACTGCATTTTTGCTCATGAGTGATCTGGTAAGATCAATCAAGGAAAGGGAATAGGAATTTGAACATGGTGAGAGAAAAGTCACATTTAAGCTTGAATTATGGCTGCAAGAAATTAACTCCTAAGTGCTTTCAAAACTCTAGTAATGATATCTAACATCTGCATCATCAAAAGTGATCCATTTTATTCAGAAAAATCTACTTCTACTTTGACAGATGGACATTCTTGTTTCTAAAGTGGTGTCAAAGAAAACTACCCTCTCCAATTCCTACAGATTCTCTTCTTTTTTTTTCTTTCATAGGTGATATCTGAAGTGCACTTTAGCTCAATAGGGCAAGGTAATCTCCAAATGAATGGCACTGTGTTAACTGCCATGTTCTTCTTCCCTACTTCTATTCATAGCCATCCCTTTTCATGCCAAATATTTTCCTTCCTGATGCAAAGCATGCATAATGGAGGAAAAAAGTGCTTACCTGCTTAAAATTGGGAGGTAGAATTGCTGAACTCAATATTTCTTCAAACTCTCAATCTGTGAGTAATTTCTCATTACTACACTTAAAGAGAATATGACACTGACTCATTTCAGAAAACCTAACAAGCCCAAAATGATTTAATCTGAGAATGGCCATAGAACGTTTCTCATTTAGCTGTACAAGTAGTGCTGGCCCAAGGAGAGCAAGTTTTGACAGGTAAAAAACTCTGAGGAAGATCTACTTAAATTACAATATACTGGTCATTCCTACAGAAAGAGTGTATCTGTAAGTCAGGATAGATTGGTTATGCCACAACAATCATGCTCATATCTATCTTAAACCCCAAGAAAGGTTTATTTCTTATTTAGGTTTCATGTGTAATGTAGGTTGGTGGGGTGGAGGCTCTGTCCATGGTAATCACTCAAGGAGGACATATCTTGAAATGTACTTCCACAATCACCAAAGAAAGATAATTTTAAGACTTAAGCAGAGCACTGGGAATTTAATATTTATACCGAAAAGATGACACATGTCACTTCTGCTCACATTTCAATGGCCAAAGCAAATGATATAGCCACAACTAATTTCAAGTGGGCAAGAGAGTACAATCCTATCATATGGCTGTAAGGAGAGATGAAATATTTGTGCATTTTATTGACTACCACAGAGTAAAAGACTGAAAATCATGAGACAACATTTCTGGTTTTAGATATGTCACCTAGCATTTAAACTCAATGAGCTTTATAATCTTCCACACTGGTTTGCTGTGAGGATCAAATAAGTAATAGAAACTGAAAATTATAAACCATTAATCAACTGTAATTTTTAATTACCCATACTTTTATTATGAATTCTTTTCATCTAAAAATAGGGACATGGATGTCTCTTATGTAGACAGAGTGTTAACAGCAAAGATTTAGCAATTAATTGCTATTCATAAAAAGTACATACACATGATTTCCTTAAAGTCATGTGTTTGACTCTTCATAAAAAAAATGAAAATGCTAGAACACCTGGGTGGCTCAGTTGGTTGAGCATCTGACTCGGTTTTGGCTCAGGTCATGATCTCAGGTCATGATCTCAGGGTCATGAGATAGAGCCCCACATCAGGCTTTGAGATCAGTGTAGAGTGTCCTTGAAATTCTCTCCCTCTCCCTTCGCCACAACCTCTCCCCCACCCCACTCTCTCTCTCAAATGAATAAAACAAAAGCTTTTAAAAAATGAAAATGCTGTCAGTGTAGTTCTAGGGTGAGTAACATATTCCAGAGATCAGGGTCTGTGTTGAGAGATGGCTAGATGCAATGCCAGTTGTTTTGTGCATTTAACAATGGTCACGGCCATTCTCACATTCAAATAACTTGTTTTTTAAAGCCAGCATTCCATGCGATACAGTAATGGGAAGTATTAATTCAATGAATTGCTGCAGTTAAAATTGGCCTTAATTGAAATTCACCCAGTTGATGTTTCCTAGACTGGCATGCATAAGGAAACAGATGCAGATTTTAACAAGGTAGTAATCCCAAATTCCCTTTTTGCATCTCTGAAGGAATCAAATAACTTAGTCTTTTAAATATGTTAAGCTTTAATGATGCTTAAAATGTTGTTACAATTCATATCAGTCACATACTATGCCAGAACAGCCTAAGCTGGGTTTTATGACACCACCCATTTTGTATCACCTCTACCAGGGATACTTTGAGGTACCTCAAAAGATATCATAATATTCTAATAAGATGCTTAAATAAAGGGATTTTAACTGTCTTCTGATTTTTCTTTTTTTAAAATAACAGCTTTATTGAGATATAACTCACATATATGATTTTCTTTTTAATAAATCTATGCTATATGGCACATTCAGAAGAACCAGAGAATGTCACAAAATCAAAGTTAAGGTGATAGGGAATATTGGTTGAAAAAAGAAGGGGGCAGTAACTCATTATTCATTTTCTTGAGTAATACTGTTCCTTCCAAGAAGATAGCAATAACATAAATGATGTGGTGACTGCTGTATTTATGGCTATTTTTATTTTTGTCTTCCTCTGTTTCCCTGTGTCTCTGACTCTCTCTTTCTCCTCTCTCTCTCTCTCTCTCTCTCACACACACACACACACACACAGTTTTGAAAGTTTTATTATCTTCTATTTATTTATTTTTATTTTTTATTATCTTCTATTTAAATTATGTTAATATGCACTGGGGCCTGATAGTAGAGGGTACCCTTTGTAAAATCTAATGCATGAGTGAAATTACTAACGAGAAGTGACTTCATGAAGGCAATTCTCTGGATTTTCTTTTCTTTTTTAGGATTGCACCTTCCTTTAAAGAAAACTCTCCACAAATCCCTGGATAAATGCCACAGTCTATAGATATTTAGCAAATACTCCCTGGGGAAAAAAGCATGAGACTTCTAGTGCATCAATAATGTCATATTTAACAGACTATAAAGCTTTCCAGGCTAAGAAAATCCAAGACAAATTGACAAACGAGATTTTTATATTTCAGTCTGCCAGATTCACTCACAAATAATGGTATGGCAGAAGATACTAAATATTTCAGAATGACATAATCCACTGCAATAGAATTAATTATTCAAATGTAAATGAACTCTTAAGAAGAAAGGGAAAGATGACTCATTACTCAGAGATCTATCTATTTCTTTGGTAAGATGCTATTTCATTTAGCTGGAGGTCCTCTGGTTCTCTTGTACTCATGGCATAATTCTCCACTGGGGGTCTCCCTCATCTCTAATCATTAAAATAAATTATTCCGATTTTCTGCTAGAACCATGGCTTAAATATGTTACTGTTAGTATATGAATGGCTACGAATGTTCCCCACCTGTGTGTCAGAGTATGGAGAATGCTCATGCCTTTCATGGTCCAGGGCCCTCAAATGTAAGCTACTTTCCTCATAAAGCTACAGCTTTAGCCTTGAGAGAGTGTACTGCTCTGGTTTCATGCTTAGAGAAGTGTTTCCTTCATTGCTTTACATTTCTCTATTTACACCACTACCCTCCATCTCCTCCTTTATCTTGGAAAGCTAGTATGTTCCAAGTTCTGCCTCTTATGTGCATTTATTACCTAACAGAAGCTGGACTTAAAGGTTCCACTTGAGAAAAATACTTTCATAATTGAAATAAGCCATTTTCTCCCCTTCTCTAATTTTTATCTCCATTTCTAGAACCATCTGAGTTAGATAGTTTAAATTATTTGTTCTGCCCTTTTCCTCAGTGTATCTACTCAGCCAGATCAATAGAACAATAGTTCCTCTGGGAATATCTGCAGCAGAATAGAAGGACATTTGCAGAATGGATACTCAGAGATATCATTTAAGATAGATCCCTACCTTCAGGCTGGTATCTAAATTATTTAGATCTCAGGATTATCCTATCTCCCCTTGAAGATCTTCATAATTTCCAGTCGGTTGTTTTGTTTTAATCTGTTTCCCTAGAATGGTTAAAACTATCTTCCTTATATCCCACTGAAATGTTTGTACTATGATTTTATCCCTCTTCCTCATTTACTCTTCTTCATAGATCGAAATAAAAGGTTTAAAATATCCTCTAAAAAATCCTTCTTAGATTTCCAAACATTATTTTGGCCACTTTTCAAGCCACAGCTTCTCAGGCTATCTGGGTTTTCAGATGTCCTTAGTGTGTTGTGTTCTAGGTTTCTCAAACTGCTTTGCAAATGTTTTGTCAAGAGTTTATCTGAGGTAAGAGGGAGTGCAGTGGCTACTGAAAAAAAGAAAAGGTGAATAAAGAGAGCCGACAACTTGGGAAGCCATATATTTTTGTAGCAGTGCCATTCACCCATTAGTCACCATCAGAAACCTGGTCATCAACTCTACTCCTTCCTCTCCTTCATGCTACATATATAATCATTTACCGAGCCCAGTCATTTCTACTCCTATCTCTGAAGCCAAACCCTTTCTTTACTCCTCTTCCACTATCTCTTCCTAACTCCCACCCTCCCACATACAAATATACCCTAATATACTACTCAAGAGCTACCAGTCAGAAGTATGAATGAATCACTGTGACAGCTTCTTAACCAGTTCCCCTACTTCCCCTATTTTCAGTATTGCCATCCAATTCATCTTTCAGACAATACCACAAAACTAGATTCCTAAAATGTAAATATTAATATGATTTTTCCTGTTTAAAATGGTCAAAGGGCACAATTACTTCAGGATGAAGTCTATTTTAGTTTTAAATATAATAATGGGAGGCTCTACATGAGCATGCTCTAGGTTATCTCTTTGGCTTTAATAACTAGCATTTCTCCATTCATACCATTTGTCACCTCCCCTAAGTTGCACTGGGTTATTTGTGCTTCCTTTAATACACCACACACTTTTGTGCCTCTGTGACTTTTCATTTGTCATTTCTCTCTGTGTAGAATATTTTTCTGTCACACCTCTGCTTTTAAATTGCTTAAAAACTATAATCTCTCTGGAACAATCTCTAATCTCCCAGGTATAGCATTTTACATGCTCTTTTAACTCCTGTCTCATAATATTTCTACAATTTATATCTGTATCTCCATTATTAGATTGAGAGGGGCTGCATCTTATGAACTTTTTTTTTTTCAATGTATAGTACAGTGTCTACTATAGAGTTAGTGCTCTACAGAATTTTTAGGGAAGGTGGATAGATGAAAATATTTTGAGAATTGGGATGTCTGGGTGGCTCAGTGGTTGAGTGTCTGCCTTTGGCTCAGGGCGTGATCCTGGGATCCAGGATCAAGTCCCACATTTGGCTCCTTGCAGGGAGCCTGCTTTCCCTCTGCCTGTGTCTTTGCCTCTCTCTGTGTATGTCTCTCATGAAATAAATAAATTAAAAATCTTAAAAAAGAAAATATTTTGGGTATCAAGAGAGGAAGTTGTGACAGATAGGTGGTCAAACTGGAGCATGTCCCACAGTTTGTACCCTGGCTGGCTTATGGCCAGTTGGGAAGTAGGAAAGTTAAGTTGTTGAAGTTCTTAACACAGTCAAAAGGCATGGATACTCTTCCAGGTTATCAAAAAACTACGGTCCAGTTTTCCAATTTTGGCTGATTAGGAAAGAATGTGGAAGCCAGGCTCCCCTGGCTGAGGTAGCTAGGTAGCAAAAAGCAGAAATGTAAAGCTGCTTAAAAACTTAGGCCAAGAAACACAATGAAAGAGATGTCTACATGCACGTACCTATTTGGGGGGCCCTACTTCCTGTCTCACTGTTCACAAGTGACCTGTCCTCTGGAGCTAAATACTAGACTTTAGCTAATACTATAGCTAAAGACTATACTAGGTGCCAGCTCTTTCTGGGTTGCTGCCATTAAGAATGTACATATTTTAGTCATGGAGTTGGCACTGGTTTTATTTTTCTGAGGAGACTTCTGTAAACAATGCACTTTGTTTTGTTTTCCTTTTGTCTGGCCTCCAACCATACTGGCTCCTCTTCCCACTATTCCCATGTGAATCACTCCAAGCCAAGTTAGGATGGCAGCTCTCAGATCCTGAGGCTGACATGACACTCTAAAAATCTTCACCAGCCAAATTACTCTCCATAGATTGCTTACTCTCCATAATTACATTTTCTCCTGACTACCCTATAGCCTTTCCTCCTTCTTATTTCTTTGACCCATTTCCTTTCCTTGCTGACAGCAGGTGGTCAGTGTTGTTTTGGAAAGAGAACCTGGAATCAATTCAATCCAAAGCAACAAAAACTGTGCTTCAATGAACTATTACTTGCCAAATATAGACTTTTACAAGAGATTAAGCTTTTAAATATTGATAGCCTACAATAATGTAAGCTTTTTAATATTGATAGCCTACAACCCAGCCTACAGCCATGGCTGAAGGTGAAGATGTAATGTAGGAAAAGTGGTTTAGAGACAACAATAATTAAGTTTTGCAATTATACTACCTTAGTCCATCAAGAGTCAACTTGATTCTTCTGTACTTTGTTTATAAGTTGATATTAAAATTCCTGGAAGATGTTGACCTGGAAGATATATGATTAAAATGGCACTGTACCCTTGGGACGCCTGGGTGGCTCAGCGGTTGAGCATCTGCCTTCAGCTCAGGGCATGGTTCTGGGATCCGGGAATCAAGTCCCACATCGGGCTCCTTGCGGGGAGCCTGCTTCTCCCTCTGGCTGTTTCTCTGCCTCTGTGTGTGTGTGTCTCATGAATAAATAAGTAAAATCTTTTAAAATAAATAAATAAATAAATAAATAAATAAATAAATAAATAAATAAAATGGCAGTGTACCCAAACCCATTTTACAGATAGGCTACTGGCAAGAGGAGATGTCATAGAAGTAGTCTACCTTAGTCCCTTATAGCAAAGCTGTAAAATACATAACAGAATAGAATTTCTCAGTTTCTAGGTCCTCAAAGCTTCTGTATTTGCAATAATCTCCTCAAAATCAGCTTTACTCATAATTTATTTATATGTAACTTCCTGTTCTAATTTTGTTTTTAACAGAGATGAGTAGTAAACCCAACCCTGGCTCTACAGGGCCAAAGGTAAATTTCAATGGTTTCTCTGGTCCCCTGAGTGTATTCTGAAAAGACCATATTTTCCTTTTAAAATGCCAATTTTCCCAACCGCTAACAAATACACAAACACCTAGTATTCAAGGATGTGTACTGTATCCTAGAAAGTTTTGAGGAGACAATAGCCACTGAAATAGCATTTTATAGGTAAACAAATGGAGGTTTGCAAGAGTTACCTGAAGAATACAAATGATGGAGCTAACTGACCTCCCATGCTGGGCCCTCTCTAAGTTTCCTTTTCTTGGGAGCCACCTAAAACACTGTTAAAAATATAACTGGCAAGTCTCTTTGCTGCTTTGTTTGTTTGCCTAATACTTATCAAAAATCAAAGCCTTGAGTGTATGTAGGAAGAGAAGGGGAGGGAAGAGAAGGGCAAGACAAGGCAAAGCAGGCATGGAGTGAGAGGCAGCCAGGCTGATTGTCCAGAATAATGAATGGGTGAGCTGGCTCCATTCCACAAGTGATTTGATCACATCCTGGCTTCTCCAAACCACACAAAGGCTACGGCACAAGACAGGCAGCGTTCCATTTGTCTTTCTTTGCCAACACTGCCCATCAGCCTATCATTCTGACATTCCCAAAGTATTACTACTGTACTATTAGAAAGGGAAAGGTTGGCAGGCAAGGCATATCTACAGTTATTTCATTAAAGCTGAGTGTTAAAATGTGCTTCTGAATGATAAAAAAATCCAGTTATCAAACAACTAAAAGCTAGTCCTCAAATACTCAATGGGTCTTAAATTTCTCTTCATATATTTGCTAAGTTTACTTTCATTGCTTTTCTGGAGCACCTGATTCAATGACAGTAGCAGTTATAGAAGATGATGCATTGCTCAAGGGCTATTTCACATATAAACACAAGGACTTGGTGAGAAACTAGACATGTCAATTCTTCAAACTTCCAAGAATCCATCTCACGGTGTGGAATACGTTGAGGATGAAGATGCCATTAAATGTTTCTTAAGCCACTGTCAGTCCTCTGGCTCTCCAAACCTATTAAGTTGTTATCTTGCTATCTCTTCCTCTTTCTCACTTTGTTTCTATGTATTTCTCCCTGGATGCCTTTGTACTCCTCTTTTTCCTCTCTGGAAACAGCATGGTATATTAGAAACAGCCTGGACCTTGTGACAGACTGACTCAATTTATAATTGTGTCCTTTTGGCTGTGAGATCTGTAGCCACTCTGTACCTCAATTTTCTCATCTGCAAAATAAATGTGCTTGTAATTACCTCACAGTTTTGTTGAAAGGATTAAATGAGATTATATGCAGAAAATAGCTTAGATATAGAAAATACTTGAATATTATTCAGCTTATTCTCCCTTCACTTTCTAAGCTTTCAACTCCCTTGCTCTGCTACTTTTTGCATAGTCCGATTGGTGCCTGCGGGGCTAATGAGACAAGTGTGCACATCGTTCTACCTTTACACAGAATCTAAATGCCAAGTATCTCAGTGATCCCAAGCATAGAATTTGGTGCCACACTGCTTGAGTTCAAAGCCTAACTCTGACTCTTACTACCTATTTCTTTGGGCAAGTTATTTAACTTCTCTAAGGCCCAATTTCCCTATTTATAAAACAAGAATAATAATGGTCCCTCCTCATAGGATTTAGATGAAGATGGAATGAGTTAATTCATGTAGCTGGCACTACATAAAATGAACATATAAAATGTGTTCAATAAATGTGCACTGTTAAAAATCAAATATTGCCTTCTCAGAGAGGCTTTCTCTGGCTACCCTGTTTAAAATTGTGGCCACTAAAAAAATAAAAAATAAAATAAAATAAAATAACTGTTGCCATTACTCTTACTCTCTTTTACCTTATCCTGCTTCATTTTTATTCTTAACAATTACCACCGTGTGACAGAATATATATTTATCTGCTCATGTATTTGTTTATTTTTTGTCGTGCTCCCTCTACTACTAGAATATTATCTCCATGAAACTAAGCTCTTTATTTTCTTTAATCCCCAAGACCTAGAATAGTGCTAGAACATAGTAAACACTAAACAAACATTTATTGACTGGATGAATGAATTCTACCTAAAGCATTTCACTGAGAGGAGAATCTCAGCTCTTTTATGATAAGGGGTGGGGGGATCACATCATGAGTGTGGGAACATTCCTATTGTCTACTGATCCTCTTTCTAGAAAGAGTATTCTGAAAGCTAAACTAAGCCCTCTTGGTGACTAGAACAGTTGAATATTTCTCTTTAGTGTAGGCATAAACTCCTGCTTATCTGGCAGCCTGGCTATGAGGCTTGTAAGTAAGTTCCCTAAGATATATCATATTATGAGGCTCTTTTTAAAAAATAATTCTGCTTCTTTAAATTTTCCTTCCAGGTCATAAAAGATTTTTGAGTGGTTTACCACCTTAATAGAGTAACCGTGGATATCAAATCCCACCTCTTCCTTTTTACTAGTACAGCACCAAAGCAGATATGACAGGTGAGTGAGAGTCACAGCAACTTATACAGTTGCTTATATAGCAACTATGTATAGTGAGAATGGGGAACAAGAGGGCTTCAAGCCAAGTGCCTCCAGGCAGCTCCATTGACTATGTCTACTTGTAAATCATAGGAGCAGTAAAATGCTACTCATAGTCAGCTTGTTTTCTACTCTTAACTTTGAGATTTTTCTCTTGATTTTGCAACTGAATAGGTATTACCCATTTAGTAAGAATCTTTCTCCTCTGGTAATATGAAGCCCTGCATTGTCCCTAAAACTTCCCTTCTGTTTATTTCTGCATAACACTATTATTTTTAAGTAATATATTAAAGCTAAGGTCAAGAGAGGATTGCAAATTAGACATTAGCACAGGAAAAGCCAGGCTGTTATGCAGTGGCAAAATGAACCAGAAGCACTCTACCTACTAAATTATGAGAGGAAATAGCTCTGAGCTCTAGCATTACTCATATATGCTTTATATGCATGACCTTCAAATGGCAGTAATGAATATCACTTTTCCTGTTGATAAATACTGATTCCTCTGTGCTGGTGGGAATCTCAAGTCCATTTGGATTTGAACTACCAGCTGTGACTTATTAAAAGGCTACATGCCCCTCAGCATGTATGGCTGCTTGGCTAACTCCTGTTCATACAACCTACCAATTCTAGGCCCGGGATTTCAAAGCAAATATGGATCAAAAAAGATTTCAGATAGCACTTCTTCACTTTAGATATGACTCCCAAGGTGAAACTAAATCTTAATGGCTTCTGAAGGTGAGCTGTGAGGAAAATTTACTTGTGCCACAACCTTACTAAGAGTTAGCAACCGTATCTCAGAAAGCATATGGTATGAGGGTATGCCATCCCTCTGAGTACTGTAATACCTCTAAACTATTCTAAGAGTTCATGCTGTGGATAATTTTATAAGTAGGACAATCTACTACCAGCATTTTTCTGGAGAATGACATTTCTTTATAGGGGTTAAGACTGACCTAGTTTAGGGTTAATGAATTATCTGGCTCAAAGTGAATTATGATAAGCTCAATTCCATGATGTCATAGATCAGAATTGTAAACAAAAAGCAGCCTACTTAGGTCAAGCCTGAAAGGAAATAAAGCTGTGGGGACCTAAGAAGTATCTGCTAATGAAAACTAGGCAGCTCACCTATGGACTCTATTTCTCCTTTCTAGTTCAGCTTCTCTTATAGGATTTCATAGAGGATAAGTTTATGATGGTATCTTTGCATTACTTTCATTGTTGTTGGCTTTGTGATTTCAATATAAGATGATAAGAAGAGGGAAAAGAAACAATAGGTAAAATGTCCATAAATGAGAGGCAAAAAATGTCCTCTTTTTTACATGTTATCAAAATGACATTCAGGGGGAAAAAAACCTGTTTCCCTACATAGAGTAGAATCGAGAATACAGTGTTATAGAATTGAATAATAGGCAGTGTACTGCATCAAAGGCATGATCTTCAGGAAGCATTGTGAAGTCAGCAAAGTTTACCTTCATACATGCAGAGTGATTTTCACCTTTTTCCTTCTCTGAAGTCCATATACCATCTTTCCTGTCCGAGCTTGACTCCTGCTCTTTTCCTATCAAAATTTGCTCTATTTCATTCCCACTCAGTTGTAGATGACTGTAAAGGCGTGGCATGTTACCTTTTCCAGGAACTCTTTTTGTAAAGAATAAAGAACTTAAGTGAAAGGAGACATCTCTGAGACGAAAGTCCATGTACCCATGCAGAAGTTGAAGAAGACCGTGATGCATACATGGACCACAAGTGGGTGTAAGTATATTCTCAGCTCCTTTGAAATTCTACCATAGAGTATATCGTTAAGCTGGCCTGGCTCAGAACAAGAGTCTTCATGTAAATTCTTAACGAAGCTTCCGTCTTTAAACATGTGGTAGAGATCTCAACTTGAGTCTTGTTATGCCCATTAGTAGAGTTCAGGAAAGTCAGGACAATTAACAGTAAACTAGTAGAGTTAATCTGCTTGAGAGCTAAAGGAAGAGGGAGAATTTTGTCAATGCTTTGCAAGGGTTCTTGAGGAAATAAAGGGAAATGGAGAGGCCAACCTGGTGCCTAGTGCCCCATCCAGTCTCAAGGATTGGAATCTGAGCCCCATGGAGAGCAAGACTTAAGATAGAAGCCAAAGATGCCATTTTTACAATAGCAATAGGAAAAGAGAGTGACACAAGCCATAGTGCTTCCAGTGCCCAGGTGAAAGTGCTAGACTGGGGGTAGAATAACATTCTTTCCATTTTATCCAGAGTAGAGCTCGCACAGTGAGGCCTGATAAGACCCTAAGTGTTATTTTGGATTTTCTCAAGGTTCGCTACTTTGGAGAACACAAGAGATTAAACAAAATATCATGGTCCCACAAAAGGGCATGATAGCAATGACAACATTAAAGTGACATTTTCAAGTGTCTTCTTGGAAAACAGACATCAGCAAAAAGCCTAAAGTGGATGAATATGAAAATACCATTTGTAAGTACAGGTGTGACATCTCTGGTGATTTTCCTATATAACTGAGTGACACTTTGGGGGAGATAATTAAGGAATTCTGAAATAGGCAAGTGGAAATCATAAGGTATTATATTGGCATTATTACAGTTCATATGACCTCATTTGTAACTACTAGCTGGAGAGGTCTGAGGTATTCACATTGCATATACAAAGATGGCTCTACTGACTTAGAACTTTTCAGGTGTGTATATGAGACTTTTTTCTTTTTTTCAATAATGGAAATAGCTTTCTAAGAATCCACAACCTCTTAATGGATCTCCCTTTTGGTCAAGAGTATGCATCTGTGTCACAGCTATTCTGGAGAAAAAGAGTAAAGCTAACTGGCCCTTATAAGAATCAAACCCATGGCCTTGACCTCATTGTTACATTCTAGCCATCTGAATTAACTGGCCATAATCCTGGTAAATATTTTCCTTTTGAACTCTAGCAATGTAATAAAGACAAATTGGGTTATGAGTAAAAATTAGAAGACTCTTTGAGTCAATGGCTTTAGGCTTAGAAGAGGCAATGTGAAATAAAGACAAACATCTGCTCTGAGCAGGGATTAAAAACTGTACCAAGAGATAAAGTGGAACCTACACCCAGGGAATGAAAAAAAAAACATGTAACAAAACTTGAGGTAAACAGCTTTAATTAAAACACAGACTTCCTAAATCCATTTTCTATGATTATTTGCTATTATTCTTAGGAGCTTATTAAGCAGTAGCATATGTCACTAATACACAAATCTTATTACACATGTAAAATGTATTCAGTACATAGGAGAAGACCATGATTAAAACATTTCTGCAAGATACTGCTTGATTTGAAAGGAGATTTTAACTTTAGATTTCTGAAAGTGCATAAAGTTTGAGTCAAATCTTGAATCATTTTCTGGGAAACTGAAACCAAACTGAGGTTGTCCTTTTTATTCAGATGGAAAAATATTCATTGAGTTTTAATATGTGCACAGTATTCAAAACAAAAAAATAATTTTTAAATCCAGTTGGCCTTTGTTTTAAAGAATAAAGAAGGCAAAAATTTGAGTGTGGAGTGAGTGGAGGGACTCATTCCCTTTGGCCAATCTAGAAGCTGCTTTACCTAGACAACACTCTGAAATGAAGGTAGTAGAGAAGGAAGGTTGTGAAATATGTGTTTTCTACTGTAAGACACTTTCTATTTAAAGCCAATGCCTAAGTAGTGCTTATCATGGGCCAAGCATACTAAATAGTTTGTATATGTTAACTTGCTACCACAACCCTGCAAGACATGTACTCCTGTATCCCCATTTTACAGTACAAGAAACTGAGACAAAAAGAGGTATATATATGTGTGTGTGTGTGAATACATATATATAATGGAATACTATTCAGCCATAAAAAGAATGAGATCCTGCCATTTGCAGTGACATGGATGGAGTTAGAGGGGTATAATGCTAAGAGAAATAATACAGAAGAAAGACAAATACCATATGATTTCACTCATATGTGGAATGTTAGAAACAAAACAAACAAGCAAAAGGGAAGCAAAGAGAGAGACAAACCAAGAAACAGACTGTTAAGTATAGAGAACTGATGGGGGATGGGTTAAATAGATGATGGGAATTAAGGACTGCACTTTTGATGAGCACCAGGGGTTGTATGGAAGTGTTGAATCACTATATTGTACACTTGAAACTAATATTACACTACATGTTAACTAACTAGAATTTAAATAAAGCCTTAAAAAGAAGAGGTGACAAGCCCTGCCCAAGTCACCATACAGTAAGTGGTAGAACAGGGATTTGACTCCAGACAGTTAGATCCCAGAGTCTATATTCTTAATTACCATACCATGCTGCCTCTTAGTATAGGTGATGGAAGTATTTGCGGTGTGAACCTTTAAATATTCAGAACTACTTTACCAGTTTGAATGAGCAAATAACTTTAATAAGTACAAATATTAAAGAAAAGATAAAACATACCGAAGAGTGTTATTCATGCCTTTCTTCTTCCGAGACAAGTAAATAAAAGACAGTGCAGATTATCTGCAAGTCAATAGTTTTATAGAGTGCACAGCAATGTTTTATGAAAGAATAACATTTTTACAGTGTCATGAACTATTCAAAGCTATATCAACTGCCAAGTAGAACCTTTTATTGCAGCGTTGGAGGGAAGACTACTCTTCCAAACTCTTTTTTTTTTTTTTTTTAATTTTTATTTATTTATGATAGTCACAGAGAGAGAGAGAGAGGCAGAGACACAGGCAGAGGGAAAAGCAGGCTCCATGCACCGGGAGCCCGATGTGGGATTCGATCCCGGGTCTCCAGGATCGCGCCCTGGGCCAAAGGCAGGCGCCAAACCGCTGCGCCACCCAGGGATCCCTCTTCCAAACTCTTATTCAGAGTTTCAATAACATGAAGATAGGCAATTGTTAGCATTTGGAGTTGTGCTCCAGGATGAAATTTGGAAGGGGGCTCTTTCTATAGGTCCCCTTCTAGTCATAGCATGAAAACTGCAAAGGAACGGTGTAATTTGTTGTTACCCAAATTAATGGTACCCAAAAGGCATAATTTTTTAATTAACAGAGACATAAGTATCAAGAAACAGTTTCTATTTCCTATAAAGCTGCTAACATTTGTATTTACTCAAAAATATGTAGATTCCTGGTATTTCTTTTCGGATCTGGCAGAATATAATATTTGTGTCAAAGAAATATTACTACTTATGGGATCTCCAGGAAACAAATTTTGCTGGCTAGGATTACATTGTATTATTCCAGTGTCTGTCTTTATTTCATTTAATAGGCTTTGGGGCAATGGTCTCTCATCTCTTTGGAAATATGACAGCTCACCACTAACAGCAATGCTAGGGAACATGAGGATTGTTAACAGATGGATCCAAATTAGAACATCTGCTGGACGGCTCTCTAAATCTTCTCTAAGCCACAGCACATAGTAGGATATGATTTGTCTAAACTGCTAAGAAGACTTTCAACTTCAAACAACCATACAATAAACAAATATATTCCCATGTAAGAGATAAAAAGGAAATTTTATATAGCTCTACGTTTTGTGGCAATATGGCATAAAGGTCATCTGAAGCTGACTACACTGTTGTATATTTTTCTGTTTCTCTAAAGAATGATTTAGTAGTAAAGAGATTCTTGCTGCTTCATGTTTTTGTTATTACCTCATTTATTATTTTTTATACATTTATTTTTTATTGGTGTTCAATTTGCCAACATATAGAATAACACCCAGGGTTCATCCCATCAAGTGTCCCCCTCAGTGCCCGTCACCCAGTCACCCCCACCCCCTGCCCACCTCCCTTTCTACCACCCCTAGTTCGTTTTCCAGATTTAGGAGTCTCTCATGTTTTGTCTCCCTTTCTGATATTTCCCACTTATTTTTTCTCCTTTCCCCTTTATTCCCTTTCACTATTTTTTATATTCCCCAAATGAATGAGACCATATAATGTTTGTCCTTCTCCGATTGACTTACTTCACTCAGCATAATACCCTCCAAATCCATCCACATCGAAGCAAATGGTGGGTATTTGTCGTTTCTAATAGCTGAGTAATATTCCATTGTATACATAGACCACATCTTCCTCATCCATTCATCTTTCGATGAACACCGAGGGTCTGTCCACAGTTTGGCTATTGTGGACATTGCTGCTATAAACATCGGGGTGCAGGTGTCTTGGCGTTTCATTGCATCTGTATCTTTGGGGTAAATGCCCAGCAGGGCAATTGCTGGGTCGTAGGGCAGATCTATTTTTAACTCTTTGAGGAACCTCCACACAGTTGTCCAGAGTGGCTGCACCAGTTCACATCTCCACCAACAGTGCAAGAGGGTTCCCCTTTCTCCACATCTTCTCCAACATTAGTTGTTTCCTGCCTTGTTAATTTTCCCCATTCTCACTGGTGTGAGGTGGTATCTCATTGTGGTTTTGATTTGTATTTCCCTGATGGCAAGTGATGCACAGCATTTTCTCATGGGCTTGTTGGCCATGTCTATGTCTTCCTCTGTGAAATTTCTGTTCATGTCTTTTGCCCATTTCATGATTGGATTGTTTGTTTCTTTGGTGTTGAGTTTAATAAGTTCTTTATAGATCTTGGAAACTAGCCCTTTTTCTGATACGTCATTTGCAAATATCTTCTCCCATTCTGTAGGTTGTTTTTTTAGTTTTGTTGACTGTTTCTTTTGCTGTGCAAAAGCTTCTTATCTTGATGAAGTCCCAATAGTTCATTTTTGCTTTGGTTTCTTTTGTCTTCGTGGATGTATCTTGCAAGAAGTTACTGTGGCCAAGTTCAAAAAGGGTGTTGCCTGTGTTCTCCTCTAGGATTTTGATGGAATCTTGTCTCATATTTAGATCTTTCATCCATTTTGAGTTTATCTTTGTGTATGGTGTAAGAGAGTAGGTCTAGCTTTATGGTCAACTAATATTCGACAAAGGAGGAAAGACTATCCACTGGAAAAAGGACAGTCTCTTCAGTAAATGGTGCTGGGAAAATTGGACATCCACATGCAGAAGAATGAAACTATTAAATTAATTTATTTTCCCTATTTGTTTCCATAATATTTTGTTAGAAAATTATTTCAGATATGATTTTAATGTCTATAAAAGAGCCGAGTGAATCCTCCATTAAATGTTTATAATGTGATGAACAAAATAAAAACCAAAGAAAAGATTGAACCTTTTCTGGGAAATGCTAATTACCAGGCCAGTCACATATATGTTCTCAAGTTTACACAACATTTGAGACTAAAATTCTTTGCATACCATAGTGCTTAGAAATAAAGTTTATTATGCAAACAATGCAATGAGGGGTCTAAGGATATGTAATGATTCAGATACAACTTGGATGAGAGGATGATATTGGGGAGGGATGATGGTGTTAGGGATGCTATGATAGTTTTGGAGGCAGATAGTGTTATTTTTATCAAGAATCTCAAGAGAAAATGCAGCTTGGCTTAAAGCCATAAGAGATAGAGTTTTGTGTTCTAATTTCATTTCTTGATTACTGGATGACCTTGAAAAAATGTCTTATATATTGGCTCTCAGCTACCCTGTGTGTGTGGGGGGGGGGGAACCTACTAAACAGTGGTCCTATCGAGTAGCTATGGATACGTCATTATGATAGATTACTTTTTTTAAAAAAGGCATCACAAACGTGCAGAAAAAGCCTGACAAAACAATTTCAGATAGACCAAGGACACAAGCAATTACATAAAACTTCTTGTAATGTCCCCCTATAGCATGACAAAATATAACAGTGTGAACACAATAGTCATTAATTTCATTAGTTCTTTTATGCAAGGCACAATCCTAAATTGGAGTGGGATATATGGTGGATAATGCCTCTGGTTTAAAGAAGTAAACACTAAATGACTAATATAATCTTAGCCTGTTTGATCACGTCTTTGCAAAGGCCTCTGAAGTCTAAAGGATTTTACTGATCACTGACTACTGAACGGACATAATGCAAATGAGAGATGAATTAAATAAGACCTGCATTTCAAGTTCACAAAGTTATGGGGCTTGCTCTTTAAAAGAGGGAAAAAAAAGTCTTGTTCTCCATCTGGAACTCCCAATCTTTCAGACAAAAGAATAACTCATAAATGTTTAGGTACCTACTAAAGACAACTGACTATACCTCTAATTTAAAGCTTTAATCTCAAAACCTTTTCTCCAAAGCTAAAGCTTCAATGTAACATCATAGCATGGTATGGATTGGGGAGGGCAGGGAAAGGGAAGTATGAAAACAAAATACTACAAGACATTTAAAGTTTACCTATATTTTAACTAATAAGGAACTGTTACTGTCTGAAATACCCTTTGATCAACCTGGGACTGTCAAGGGACCAGATTTCATGCTAAGCCATAGAGGAAAGCCATCTCTGAATTATGCCTATGAGTATTCAAAAGGGATCCTTGGGAATTCTGCTTCTAACCATGAAAGAATAACCGGTACTGGATTTACTCTTTTACCATAAACAACTAGGAAATTGGACAAAGGATATAGAGTAACTGTTTTCAAATATTTCGACAGCAAGCCACATGGGGCTTTGATCCCTCAGAGAAGGGAAATAAGCAAGGTGACCCTGACAGTTACCCTGGCTTTCTGCCTGGGAGAATTTTAAACTGCAAAGTAGGGCAGAAAAAAAAAAAAAAAAAACAAGCAGGGAGAGCATGGTATTCTCGCTGAGTTGAGGAAATAGCGGTTGAGGTTTGAGAAGGCTGATGTGATTGGGATTTGCAAAACAGAGTGCTAAAGAAATTGGCACTAGTCAGAGAAATAACTTTTCAAATCTGCATGGGCTCCTCTTGAATCTTTGTCATAATATTAAGCTACACATGAATAGGGTAAAACTAAGAGTCTAATCAAAGAACTACCAGGGAACTGTAAGCAAAACAATTCCCAAAACATACACAGGGATATGAAATGCTTGAGTTCTGATAATCCAAAATGTATGTAGAAACCTCAATGAATGTCTAAGACAATGAGTAGAGAATGCAGAAGGGTCTAGCTTTACAGTTAAATGTCATACACAAGTTGGAAAAATCAGCCAATAGAAACAGACCCAGAAATGATATAGACAATAGAATTATCATAAAAATACCCTAAAACAGTTATTTTTGAATATTACAGAGATGAAGGAAAAGATAAACATAGCGAAGATAGAAATGGAAACATAAAGAAGTAGATACAACTAGACCAAAAAAAAATCGCTGGATGGGCTTCATGGAAGATTAAACATTGCAGAAGTAAAGTACAATAAATTTACAGATTAAACCATAAAAACTGCCACAACTGAAGGACATTGAGAGAAAAAAGCTAAAAAAATTAGAGAGATCCCCGGTGACATATGAAACAATATAACACAATCTAATATATGTGTAATTATCCATTAAGTGGAAGAGCAGAAAAACGAAGGGAAGAAATATTAGCTGAAAGTTTTCCAAATTAGTTTAAAGATATCAAACACAAATTTGATAAGGTCAGTCAATCGTATGTAGAATCAACACAGAGAATGCTACTCTGAGACATATAATTAAATTGCTGAAACCTGCAACAATAAGAACATTTTAAAGCAGCCAAAGGAATTCTAAAAAAGGTTCCTTACCCTCAAAGGGCATTATTTTTTTAGAATCCTTGGTTAAAATGTAAATACTCTTTTTTTTTCAGCTTTACTGAGATACAATTGATATAAAGCATGTGTAAGTTTAAGGTATACAACATGTTGATTTGACACACAAATATTGCAAATTGATTATAATCATAGAATTAGCTAATACCTACATCAGATCGCATTAACAATCATTTCTTTTTTTGTGGTGAGAACATTTAAAATCTACTCTTTTAGCAACATTCAAGTATATAATACAGCATTAACTGTAATCATGTATATTAGATTCCCCCCAAAACATAAATATTGTTGAAGAGAGGATACATTATATAATTCAAACTCTTCTGTGGAGTTGTTTCAGGATTAATTTGGAATAGGACATCTGATGGAGGACAGAGCTCTGAGGCAATAGGACATAGGTTAAATAAATGTGAATGAGTTATAGTATGTGGGGCAACCCCAAGTGATGTGTTTCTAAGAGGGGAGATAAAAAGATATAGCAGATAAATTTTATCTACTTTGAAATTTAGATTCAGAATGGTTGTGGCCTCTGACTAAGGATCCCAGCTGGGGCACTCAGTGTTGAAGATAAAAGCTTTTCAAAATTAAAAAAAGACCTATAAAGCATTTCAGAGTTAAATTTCTTTTTTTTAAACATTTTAATTATTCATTCATGAGAGACACACAAAGAGAGGCAGAGACATAAGCAGAGGGAGAAGCAGGCTCTGTGTGGGAAGCCTGATGTGGCACTCAATTCCAGGACCCCGGGATTATGACCTGAGCCAAAAAGGCAGATAGATGCTCAACAACTGAGCTACCAAGGTGCCCCAAAGAGTTGAATTTCTACGATCAGTCCTGTTGAGCTAGCCTATTTTCCCTTAAGCACTAAGCCTAAGATTTCCAAGTCCTGCCCCAAGTGACTAGTGGTACCCTGGGTTATGTAATATAAACCATATATTTGGAGTAGCTACAGGTGTGCAAGATTGGGAAAGCAAAAAACAATGATTTTTTTTACATTTGTTTCTTATTGGTGTTCAATTTACCAACATATAGAATAACACCCAGTGCTCATCCCGTCAAGTGCCCCCTCGGTGCCCGTCACCCATTCACCCCCACCCCCACCCTCCTCCCCTTCCACTACCCCTAGTTCGTTTCCCAGAGTTAGGAGTCTTTATGTTCTGTCTCCCTTCCTGATATTTCCCACACATTTCTTCTCCCTTCCCTTATATTCCCTTTCACTATTATTTATATTCCCCAAATGAATGAGAACATACAATGTTTGTCCTTCGATTGACTTACTTCACTCAGCATAATACCCTCCAGTTCTTGAAATGCTTTGTTTAGAAAAACAAATTATACACAAATATTGATTAACTAACCTCCATATTTACATCCCCATTTAAATCACCTACCGTAATTTAAAAATAAATATAAATACTAGAGATAGGGCAACCCGGGGAGCTCAGCGGTTTAGCGCCACCTTCAGCCCAGGGCGGGATCCTGGAGACCTGGGATCGAGTCCCACATCAGGCTCCCTGAATGAAGCCTGCTTCTCCCTCTGCCTGTGTCTCTGCCTATGTCTCTGTCTCTGTGTCTCTCATGAATAAATAAATAAAATCTTTAAAAAAATACTAGAGATAAATTTTACCTAGTTTTATTATTTGAACACAATTATTTGAACACTGATTATTAATCATCTTGACTAAATTGGAGCTTTCTTTCATATACTATTAGGAAAATATGTAACTTTTAAAAAGCCACAGACATTGGTTCAGCCCAATCTAAGTCATTAGTAGCCATGGAGCTAAAATTTCTTTTAGCTACTTTCTCCTTTTGCCAGTTTTAGTTGTCCTAGTGAGATTTCCTCTTGGTTTGCTTGTAAACACGAACTTGTTGAGGTAGTTTCTATAGCCTGATATATTTGGTTCTCTGCTTCAAGGTCCCTGCCAATTAATCACAAAAAAAACTCCTAAAACATGTGGTTATTCATAATCTTCTGGGCCAAAGTTTTGCTATAATTATCTTTTTTCCTGGCCTTTTAACCAGCCCACAATGACTTTCTTTCTTTCTTTCTTTCTTTCTTTCTTTCTTTCTTTCTTTCTTTCTTTCTTTCTTTTGCATTTCCATTTTTATTTTTTTTTATTTTTTTTTAATTAATTTTTATTGGTGTTCAATTTACCAACATACAGAAAAACACCCAGTGCTCATCCCGTCAAGTGTCCGCCTCAGTGCCCGTCACCCATTCCCCTCCAACACCTGCCCTCCTCCCCTTCCACCACCCCTAGTTCCTTTCCCAGAGTTAGGAGTCTTTATGTTCTGTCTCTGTGGCAGAGCTTAGTGACTAGGTGATTTTTTAAGCTATTGTGTGGAAAAGAATCTCTCACTCATATTGTGTTTACTTAAGAAATCATTCACAATATGAGTGAGAGATTCTTTTCCACACAATAGCTTAAAAAATCACCTAGTCACTAAGCTCTGCCACAGAGTCTAGGAATTTCTACCAGGAAATTTTAAAACTGTTTCTTAGGAGTGAAGGCTATTTTTCATTACCATGAATTTTTCAGAAAACAATTTGCCAGATATCAAAAATTATGACATTATAAATTTGCAAATAAAACCAACTAGTGTATGAAGACTCCTTCACCCAATTTAAACTTAACAGAAAATATTTTCGTGTTTTTTTTTAAATTATCAATTTGTTCAAACTAAAAAAAAAAGAACAAATTTTAAATTAAAAAATATTCCAGGAAAAAAAAAATATTCCAGGGATCCCTGGGTGGTGCAGCGGTTTAGCGCCTGCCTTTGGCCCAGGGCGCGATCCTGGAGACTCTGGATCGAATCCCACGTTGGGCTCCGGGTGCATGGAGCCTGCTTCTCCCTCTGCCTATGTCTCTGCCTCTCTCTCTCTCTCTCTGTGTGACTATCATAAATAAATAAAATTTTTAAAAAATATTCCAATATGTAGTTTAAACATTAGAAACTTCTCAAACATTGAACAATTACATATCAGCATTAAGTATTATAGACATGTACCAGTTAGTATAACATTAGCTGTATCAGTAAATTAAAAAATCTTAATGTCTTAACACAATAGAAGTGTATTTCTCGCTTATTCAGAGACCCAGGCTCTATCACCTTCAACATGAGTTCTAAAGCTACTTTGGGATTCAACATCATACCTGAAGATGGAGGAATTGAGAGAGGACAGAATTGCATGGGAAGTTTTTATATGCCAGGCCTGTAAGTAACTTAAATTATTTCCATTCACACGTCAGTGGCCAGAAATTCAGTCGAAGGCCACATTTAAGTTAAGGAAGGCTGTGGAGTGTATCCTAGCAATGTGTCAAGGAAGAAAAAGAAATGAGTTCAATGAGCAATTAGACTATCACTGCCACAGGTATAATCTTGTGGAAAATGGAGGATGGCATTGGTCACCAAGAAATACTTGTCACAGGTCTAAGAATATCACTTAACAAATATTTACTGAATCCCTACTATCACTAGGCACTATATTAAGCATCAGAATTAAAGAATAACTAGAATAGCTTGCTACCCTTCATATGTTCATAGTACAGTGAAGGAAAACACACATAAACTGACTTTTGCCATTCAGGATAGGTAAATACAGGAAATCAAAGATCTTATCTCTAAAAGAAATTCTTCTCCTTTACCATTTGCCCACCCTTTAGCTCAGGAGAGATTATATTCTTTTTACTGGATAGTAATGGAGTGTGAACTGAGTAATTAGGTTGGAGAGAATTCATAACTTTTATCTCTTCATTGCTGTATTGTAGACACTTTTATTTGCAGCCAAGAAGTTACACACACTTTTTGGAGCTAAATTCTTGCTTATTTAACATTCACTAAACATTCTGCTTTATGTGCCTTACCAACATTTTTAAGTGAATGGAAGGATAAATTTTTTTGCCACTGAGTAGATTTTTTTTTTTTTTTTAGGTCTGCTGTTTTGGGGGATATGAAGGTGGCTGGGGGTGGGTAATTGTTTCACAGAAATGTTCAGAGGTGAAAGGAAACAATTCAATAATATTAAAAAATTGCTCTGGGCATCCCGGGGGGCTCAGCGGTTCAACGCAGCCTTCAGCCTGGGGCGTGGTCCTGGAGACCCTGGATCGAGTCCCACGACAGGCTCCCTGCGCAGAGCCTGCTTCTCCCTCTACCTGTGTCTCTGCCTCTCTCTATGTGTCTCTCATGAATAAATAGGTAAATAATCTTTTTAGAAAGTTGCTTTTAGGGATCCCTGGGTGGTGCAGCGGTTTGGCGCCTGCCTTTGGCCCAGGGCGCGATCCTGGAGACCCGGGATCGAATCCCACATCAGGCTCCCGGTGCATGGAGCCTGCTTCTCCCTCTGCCTGTGTCTCTGCCTCTCTCTCTCTCTCTCTGTATGACTATCATAAATAAATAAAAATTAAAAAAAAAGTTGCTTTTATCAAAAATGGAACATATGAAATTCTTAAAGTCAAAAGCTTCTTTTACCTACATCATAAAAAATATGGCATCCTTTGGATAAATACCTAATAGTGCAATTGTTGGGTGTTAGGATAGTTGTATTTTTAACTTTTGAGGAACCTCCATACTGTTTTAAAAGGGTAATAGGCATTAAGGAGGGCACTTGTGATAAGCAATGGGTGTTAATATGTAAGTGATAAAGCACTATTCCCGAAACTAATAATGCACTATATGTTAGCTAATTTGAGTTTAAATAGAATCTTGGAGAAAAAAATAAGGTATCTATGAAGACTGGGTACCAATTTTCTTTTTGAAAATGCATTGCTTCTGATTGATATTTTTTTTTTTGGAAAGTGCATTGATTCTTCTCCATTCCATTTGCATAAGTGATGCTAATAAAATATTCTTTAAAATAACCATGTTCAGAGACATAATGGAATCCTGAAATTTTGAGGAAAATGTTCTTTAGGGCAACTTTTCCAATTCTTTTTAAAACTAGCATTGGGGGGATCCCTGGGTGGCGCAGCGGTTTGGCGCCTGCCTTTGGCCCAGGGCGCGATCCTGGAGACCCGGGATCGAGTCCCACGTCGGGCTCCCGGTGCATGGAGCCTGCTTCTCCCTCTGCCTGTGTCTCTGCCTCTCTCTCTATCTCTCTGTGACTATCATAGATAAATAAAAATTTAAAAAAAAAAATAAAAAATAAAACTAGCATTGGGTTGTGGGGAAAATATTAGACTGGGTGTCAGGAGAAAAAATTGTCGTCCTGTTCTAACACTGTTCACTATATAAACGTGGATAGCATGTCACTTATTTTCACTTGGCTTCACTTCAGTCTCTGTATGTATAAATTATATTGAATAATGTCAATTTTAAATACATATATATTACATATAATATATGTATATATAAAATCCTATAATTATAAAACATAATAATACTATATATATACAGATAATATTCTGTTTTTAGTATTATTATAGTATTATACCTATATCCACTTGTGTACATGTGTGTATATGAAGTGCAGCATGAGGGTTTTCTAGAATGCAGATGCTGCTTTATTCTTTTAGCATAAAATTTATTACAAAAGTGATACAAGTTTAATATATAGAATATAGCTAAGCCAAATAAAAATTACTTGTGATCCCACTAAGTAGAGATGACCACTCTTTATGGTATAAGTTCCTAGACTTTTTGTCGTTTGGTAAATACTACTTAGAATCTTTGACACTCCTAATATGCCGTAGGCATACACCTACATATTTAAAGTACATCCCATTTTGAGAAATGGTTTACAAGCAACCAGGGGAGCATTTTTTCCATTATTGGCATTAGAGGCATCAGCTATTTTCAGTCTTTCAGACCCCATAAGCTTGCAACAAAAATAAAGGAAACATTCTGATGACTTCAAGGTAAGGAACAGAGAAAGTATGGATAGGGCTATAAATAATATTAAAGCTAGTGAAATGACTTGGATGGGACAGAAAGATTTATTTTCTAGTTTATCTGAACACACTTGTGAGATAGACAATGGAATACAGCCTTAGTATTCAATTATATCCCTTTTTATTGAGTCAGGGGATGTTTAAATTTATAGAGCTCTTTGAAAGTCAGCATTTTTAATAAGTGGCACTGAGAAAAGATTATACTGAGGGAGATCCAGGTAGCAATATAGTAGAACATGAGACATGAGGGAATTTATAACGGCTGAGCTAATTGAGGTGGATGACACTCAGGAAGGTGGACTCCAGTGAATTATCTGCTCATGTTCCTGAATGCTGCCTATTCCCTTGTCTCTCCCTCTTTATCAATGACAATTTCAGAGTTCTCAGATCCTATCTTCTAGAATTGAGTCGCAATATAAAAGCTATTAGTTTGTCTAGCAGTGCCATTCTCAGACCCAAAAATCATTCCTTACAAGAAATATATGTTATTATAAAAACAGACAAGTCTCACAGACTTTGGAACCTAGGAAGAAGCCATATTTTGGGGGGATATGTAGAAAAGCAATAAAAAACTAAATGGAAAATGGAACCTATGAAAACATTTAATAAAGAAGATGGCTGTCTAGATCCTAAGATTTGGAATTAAGAGATTATATTCTATTTAGGTCCTGGTCCATGAGGATATGTGAGCTGCAAGAGTAAAGATATGCTACAGATTGGGTTCTCTGGAAGTATATGCAGAAATGGAGTTTATTAAGGCATGCTGGGTGTTCATTATGGATCAACGCCTATTGAAAGGAGGGGAAAGATGTAGGATTCAAGAAAAACTGCCATGCAGGACAATCCCACAGGAAACTGGAATATAAATGGCTCATCAGCTCATCTCATATTGGACTCAGATGATTGGGACTCTACATTCCTGATGTAATTAGTTATTAGATAGGAAAGGTATGCTCCTAGTGAAATGTGCTATTTGTTGCTGTGACAAACCCTGAAGCAGGTGACAATGGGAGGCTGTTGGCTCACACACAACATAAAGATAAACCAAGTCTTTCCTTTAAGGACAGTCTGGGCAATAAAACTCTCTGTACACCACAGAAATGGAGTGAGATGGAAAAGAGTTACATAAAATGAAGGTCAAGGTTTCTGTTAACCCTAAAACCTTGTTTTAAAAATAATAACACATATAATAATAGACTTGGGTCATTTAAAAAAGCTCAGTCCTTGTTATTGAGAAAGAGGTTAACCACTATATTACAGAGAAGGAGATTCCAGTCATTGCTATTAATTTGACCTATGACTAATTAGCAATACACACATACACGCACACACACAATACACCAATACACATCTATGAATGTCATGAAATAAATAATAAAATACTTCATACCAAGCTTTGTAAGATAATGTACTAACTGCATGTTCTTCATATGTAGAAAAAGCCAAATCCAAAGCACTGAGTTTATTCTATACCAAAGATGAAGGACTCTGGTTAAATTTTTGGTTGATCTTTCTATCCCAAAATACTTATGGACAGTAAAAAGAGGAAGTCCACTTAAAATCCATATGTTTAATGGATGGAGCCAAAGAATATTATGCTAAGTGAAATAAGTCTGTCGGAGAAAGACAAATGCTATATGATTTCATTCATATGTGCAATTTAAAAAATAAAACAAATGGACAAAAGGAAATAAAAGAGAGAATTAGGCAAACCAAAAAACAGAATCTTAGATATAGAGAACAAAATGATGGTTACAAGAGGAGAGGTGGGGAGGGGGATGGGTTAAGTAGGTGATAAGGATTAAAGATGCATTTGTGAAGAGCACAAGTCATTGTATGGAAGCGTTGAATCACTATATTCTACACCTGACACTAATATTAATCTGTATACTAACTAACTGGAATTTGAATAAAAACTTTAAAAAATAAAACCCAAGGCAGGCCAGAAAGGGCTGGCAGGATATATTCAGGGTCCTAAATGAGAAAAACATGCAGCCAAGAATACTTTATCCAGCAAGGCTCTCATTTAGAGTAGAAGGAGAGATAAAGAGCTTCGAAGACAGGCAGGAAATGAAAGAATATGTGACCATCAAACCAGCCCTGCAAGAAATTTTAAGGGGCACTCTTAAAATTCCCCTTTAAAAAGAAGTCCAATGGAACAATCCACAAAAACAGGAACTGAATAGGTATCATGATGACACTAAACTCATATCTTTCAATAGTAATTTTGAAGGTGAATGGGCTTAATGACCCCATCAAAAGGCGCAGGGTTTCAGACTGGATAAAAAAGCAGGACCCATCTATTTGCTGTCTATAAGAGACTCATTTTAGACATAAGGAGACCTACACCCTGAAAATAAAAGGTTGTAGAACCATGTACCATTCAAATGGTCCTCAAAAGAAAGCAGGGGTAGCCATCCTTATATCAGATAAACTAAAATTTATTCCGAAGAATGTAGTGAGACATGAAGAAGGACACTATATCATACTTAAAGGATCTATCCAACAAGAGGACTTAACAAGCATCAATATATATGCCCCGAATGTGGGAACTGCCAAATATATCAATCAATTAATAACCAAAGTTAAGACATACTTAGATAATAATACACTTATACTTCGTGACTTCAATCTAGCGCTTTCTACGCTCGATAGGTCTCCTAAGCACAACATCTCCAAAGAAACAAGAGCTTTAAATGATACACTGGACCAGATGGATTTCACAGATATCTACAGAACTTTACATCCAAACACAACTTAATACACTTTCTTCTCAAGTGCACATGGAACTTCCTCCAGAAAAGACCACATACTGGGTCACAAATGAGGTCTGAACTGATACCAAAATATTGGGATCGTCCCCTGCATATTCTCAGACCACAATGCCTTGAAATTAGAATGAATGCACAAGAAGTTTGGAAGGACTTCAAACAAGTGGAGGTTAAGGACCATCCTGCTAAAAGATGAAAGGGTCAACCAGGAAATTAAGGAAAAATTAAAAAGATTCATGGAAACTAATGAGAATGAAGATAAAACTATTCAAAATCTTTGGGATGCAGCAAAAGCAGTCCTGAGGGGGAAATACATCACAATACAAGCATCCATCCAAAAACTGGAAAGAACTCAAATACAAAAGCTAACCTTACACCTAAAGGAGCTAGAGAAAAAACAACAAATAGATCCTATACCCAGCAGAAGAAGAGAGTTAATAAAAACTCGATCAGAACTCAGTGAAATAGAGACCAGAAGAACTGTGGAACAGATTAACAAAACCAGGAGTTGGTTCTTTGAAAGAATTAATAAGACAGATAAACCATTAGCCAGCCTTATTAAAAACAAGAGAGAGAAGATTAATTAATAAAATTAATAAAATCATGAATGACAAAGGAGAGATCACTACCAACACCAAGGAAATAGAAACCATTTTAAAAACATGTTATGAACTAGGCTATACTCCAATGAATTAGGCAATCTAGAAGAAATGGACGCATTTCTGGAAAGCCACAAACTACCAGAACTGGAACAGGAAGAAATAGAAAACCTGAACAGGCCAATAACCAGGGAGGAAATTGAAGCAGTCATCAAAAACCTCCCAAGACACAAAAGTCCAGGGCCAGATGGCTTCCCTGGGGAATTCTATCAAACGATTAAAGAAACCATACCTATTCTACTAAAGCTGTTTGGAAAGATAGAAAGAGATGGAGTACTTCAAAGTTCATTCTATTAGGCCAGTATCACCTTAATTCCAAAACCAGACAAAGACCCCACCAAAAAGGAGAATTCTAGACCAATATCCCTGATGAACATGGATGCAAAAATTCTCAACAAGATACTAGCCAATAGGATACAATAGTACATTAAGAAAATTTTTCACCATGACCAAGTAGGATTTATCCCTGATATGCAAGGCTGGTTCAACACTCGTAAAACAATCAATGTGATTCATTATGTAAGCAAGAGAAAAAACAAGAACCATTTGATCCTTTCAGTAGATGCAGAGAAAGCATTTGACCAAATACAGCATTCATTCTTGATCAAAACTCTTCAGAGTGTAGGGATAGAGGGAACATTACTCAACATCTTAAAAGCCATCAACGAAAAGCTCACAGCAAATATCATTCTCAATGGGGAACAAGACAGGGATGTCTACTCTCACCACTGCTATTCAACATAGTATAGAAGTCCTAGCCTCAGCAATCAGACGACAGAAAGATATTAAAGGCATTCAAATTGTCAAAGAAGAAGTCAATCTCTCCCTCTTCACCGATGACATGATACTCTACACAGAAAACCCAAAAGCCTCCACCCCAAGATTGCTAGAACTCATACAGCAATTTGGCAGTGTGGCAGGATACAAAATCAATGCCCAGAAGTCAGTGGCATTCTATACACTAATATTGAGACTGAAGAAAGAAATTAAGGACTCAATCCCATTTACAATTGCACCCCAAAGCATAAGATACCTAGGAATAAACCCAACCAAAGAGGTAAAGGATCTATACCCTAAAAACTACACAAAAACAAAAAAAATAATAATAATAAAAACTACACAACACTTCTGAAAGAAATGGAGGAAGACACAAAGAGATGGAAAAATATTCCATGCTCATGGATTGGAAGAATTAATATTGTGAAAATATCAACGTTACCCAGGGTAATTTACACGTTTAATGCAATCCCTATCAAAATACCATGGACTTTCTTCAGAGAGTTGGAACAAATTATTTTAAGATTTGTGTGGAATCAGAAAAGACCCCAAATAGCCAGGGGAATTTTAAAAAAGAAAACCATAGCTGGGGGCCTCACAATGCCAGATTTCAGGTTGTACTACAAAGCTGTGGTCATCAATACAGTGTGGTGCTGGCACTAATACAGACACATAGATCAATGGAACAGAATAGAGAATCCAGAAGTGGACTCTCAACTTTATGGGCAACTAATATTCAACAAAGGAGAAAAGATTACCCACTGGAAGAAAGACAGTCTCTTCAATAAATGGTGCTGGGAAAATCTGGACATCCACATGCAGAAGAATGAAACTAGACCACTCTCTTGCACCATACACAAAGATAACCTCAAAATGGATAAAAGAGCTAAATGTGAGACAAGATTCCATCAAAATCCTAGAGGAGAACACAGGCAACACCCTTTTTGAACTTGGCCACAGTAACTCCTTGCAAGATACATCCACGAAGGCAAAAGAAACAAAAGCAGAAATGAACTATTGGGACTTCATCAAGATAAGAAGCTTTTGCACAGCAAAGGATACAGTCAACAAAACTAAAAGACAACCTGCAGAATGGGAGAAGATATTTGCAAATGACATATCAGATAAAGGGCTAGTTTCCAAGATGTATAAAGAACTTATTAAACTCAACAGCAAAGAAACACACAATCCAATCATGAAATGGGCAAAAGACATGAACAGAAATCTCACAGAGGAAGACATAGACATGGCCAACAAGCACATGAGAAAATGCTGTGCATCACTTGCCATCAGGGAAATACAAATCAAAACCACAATGAGATACCACCTCACACCAGTGAAAATGGGGGAAATTAGCAAGGCAGGAAACCACAAATGTTGGAGAGGATGTGGAGAGTAAAGGGAACCCTCTTGGACTGTTGGTGGGGATGTGAACTGGTGCAGCCACTCTGGACAACTGTGTGGAGGTTCCTCAAAGAGTTTAAAATAGACCTGCCCTACGACCCAGCAATTGCACTGCTGGGGATTTACCCCAAAGATACAGATGCAGTGAAACCCCAGGACACCTGCACCCCGATGTTTATAGCAGCAATGTCCACAATAGCCAAACTGTGGAAGGAGCCTCAGTGTCCATCGAAAGATGAATGGATAAAGAAGATGTGGTCTATGTATACAATGGAATATTACTCAGCCATTAGAAATGACAAATACCCACCATTTGCTTCGATGTGGATGGAACTGGAGGGTATTATGCTGGGTGAATTAAGTCAATCGGAGAAGGACAAACATTATATGGTCTCATTCATTTGGGGAATATAAAAAATAGTGAAAGGGAATAAAGGGGAAAGGAGAAAAATAAGTGGGAAATATCAGAAAGGGAGACAGAACATGACAGACTCCTAACTCTGGGAAACGAACTAGGGGTGGTGGAAGGGGAGGTGGGTAGGGGGTGGGGGTGACTGGGTGGCGCGCACTGAGGTGAGCACTTGATGGGATGAGCACTGGGTGTTATGCTGTATCTTGACAAATTGAACACCATTAAAGAATAAATTTATTTCAAAAATAAAAAAAAATAAAAATAAAAGAATGAAAAAAAATAAAACCCATATATTTAGAATACATTTGGAAGGTAATGATCCAATACGGTGAAGTGGGCAAAAAATGATAATAATTACCATTTATTTACCATTTGCTATGTATTGAAAATTTTTAAGCCCTTTACATAAATTATCCTACATAACTCACATAAAAACTCATGAAGTAGCTATTGTAATCTACATTTTAGAGATGAAGAAACAGATTGGAGATCATATAGTAAATGATAGTGTGGATTCTTAGCTAGACAACTTATCTCCGTACTCTATATTCTTATCACCCTAAACTGCTATGCCATAAAAAGGAATTTGATTGTTCTATATGACTCCAAGAAATAAAATAACAAAACTTCACAAGGATCTAAACAAATTGCTCACTGTCTAATTTTTCAAAAGTACTTTACAACGCTTTCCATTTTGTTCTAATTATACTGGCTTGGAGCAAGTAAAGTTCTTTTCACCTCAGGACCTTTGCCAATGCTGTTTATTTACTCTGCCTGAAATGCTGTTTTCCCTTACTCTTTACCTGGCTAATCATTTTGTCACTTCTTCAAGTAAGCTTTTCCTGACTTCCTCTCCCTTAGAACAGTTTTTCCTGTTACATGCTTTCATGGTTCTCTTGACTAATTCAAGGCACATATAAATTTTTCAAAATATATTGGTTTTCTTGTTTACTGTATGTCTTCCCACAGTAAATATGATTTTCTTGACAGCAAGAATCATATTTATTCTATTCACGATATTGTTTTATGCTATTTAGTGCTTAGCATATTACATGCATGCTTACATGCTGGTTGGCTGGATAGCTGTATGCCTAAATGAAAAATTGTCACTAATGTATGGAAGCTAAAGGAAGACGGAACTAAACTATAGTGAAACAGGCTATCCTGGAAGGTACTAAACTTCTTTCCATTAAAGATGATCAAGTAAAAGATGTACAGACACAATAACAGAATTTGATAGATTATTTAAGAGCCCAAATTGTTACATCTTTGATTGCAAGCACTTTGACTTTCCTACTCCTCCCATCAAGAGATAGAGTCTATTTCTCCACCCCTTGAAACTAGGCTTGGTCATATGATTTGCTTTTGCAATGGGACATTAACAAACGTTGATAGAAGTAGAGACTCACAAAATATGTGCACCCTGAAACTTCTCCTGTCTAGAATCATGATCCCCCACCATTTGGAGTTTGCATTAACTTTGAAAATGAGAAAACAGGGACGCCTACGTAGCTCGGCAGTTGAGCATCTGCCTTCAGCTCAGGGCATGATCCCAGTCTGGGAGCGAGTCCCGCATCAGGCTCCTTGCAAGGAGTCTGCTTCTCCCTCTGTCTATGTCTCTGCCTCTCTCTGTGTCTCTCATGAATAAATAAATATTAAAAATAAAGAAAGAAAATGAGAAAGCAGATGGAGAGAGACGCAACCAACAGCTGGTAGTAACCACTGGACATACAAGTGAGGTCATATTAGACCATTGCTAGATGGCAAAGCCACCAGATGACTGTAGCCATACGAGTAAACCCAGGTGAAACCAAGAAAAACCTGCTTAGCTAAGTTTTGTCCAAATTGGTGACCTACAGAATCACAAGAAAACATATATGTATATAATGGCTGTTTAAAACTAAATTTTGAGAGGGTTAGTTAGACAGTAAGAGATAACTGAATCGGGGGAGTATAGAATATTTTTCAGTAACAGAGGTGTTTATTAGATGACTTTAAATGGCCTCAATATCAAAAATCTATAATTGTACTTAATGTCTTTTTTAAATATTTAAATGGCCTTTGAAAGAGCAAATGGGGCCTTTGTATTAGAAATGCACCATAGAGGCTATTCATCTGTTTGTTTAGATTTACTGTACATGCCATAATTAAAGAAGCATTTCAGCATTTCATTTGTACTTAAAGCTCACATAATTTTTTATTATTCATGAGAGACACAAAAAGAAGCAGAGACATAAGCAGAGGCAGAAGTAGGCTCCATGCAGGGAGCCCAATGTGGGACTCGATCCCGGGACCCCAGGATCCTGCCCTGAGCCGAAGGCAAACACTTAACCGCTGAGCCACCCAGGCGTCCCAAGCTCACATAATTTTAAATGCATTCTCTAAATGCTTCCTAGGAAGCAAAATAACATTTAGCTGAAATCTGTCTCATGGCTTGTTCTATGTCTCCACAGAATGCAGGAGGTATAATTCATCCATTTAAGACAGATGGAATAGGTATTGCTTTGAATTGTTTGAATATTGTGCACAAGAAACTGGAGAAGAAAATTAACTGCCATATGCTGCCTCATTCAAAGTATCAGATGGTTAATAATAAAACAGAAAAAATAAAATCATTTAGAGCCATTTTAGGACCATATGCTCAACTTCACTGAGAATAATCAACTATAATATATTTCAGAAAATAGAAGTGGAGAGAATATAATTCTACTCCTTATATTTTTTTTTAAATTTTTTTTTTTATTTATGATAGCCATACAGAGAGAGAGAGAGAGAGGCAGAGACACAGGCAGAGGGAGAAGCAGGCTCCATGCGCCGGGAGCCCGATGTAGGATTCGATCCCGGGTCTCCAGGATCGCGCCCTGGGCCAAAGGCAGGCGCCAAACCGCTGCGCCACCCAGGGATCCCTCTACTCCTTATATTTGGTGTTAGATTCCAAATCATTTCAAAATCTCTTAGATATTTTTGTATATATTTTTTATTGGAGTTCGATTTGCCAACATATAGCATAACACCCAGTGCTCATCCTGTCAAGTGCCCCCCTCAGTGCCCGTCACCCAGTCATCCCATCCCTCTGCCCACCTCCCCTTCCACTACCCCTTGTTTATTTCCCAGAGTTATGTGTCTCTCATGTTCTGTCACCCTCTCTGATATTTCCCACTTATTTTCAGAAATGTAGTTTGTACCTACAGGTAACAGGACCTCTGATAAAGATGAATTCAATTACTTATGAAGTATGTTTTTCCTCTTTCTTGCCATAACTCAAGTTTCTTCTTCAAAGGTCAGGCTCCAAGTGCACAGTTTTCAGAACATTTTAAAAATATTTTATTTATTCATGAGAGATACACAGATAGAGGCAGAGATATAGGTAGAGGAAGAGTAGGCTCCCTGCAGGGAGCCTGATGTGGGACTTGATTCCAGGACCCTGGAATCATGGCCTGAGCCAAAGGCAGATGCTCAACCACTGAGCCACCCAGGCATCCATCAGGACATTCTTGCTGATACAACACAATACATGCAAATTCCTCCTTCCTGTTGTACACACCCAATTCTATACTTGTCCTGTGTGTGTGTGTGTGTGTGTGTGTGTGTGTGTTTGTGTGTATCAGTAGATAGTGAATATTATTTTTTAAGATTTTATTTATTTATTCATAAGAGACACACACACACACACACACAGAGAGAGAGAGAGAGAGAGAGAGGGAGAGACACAGGCAGAGGGAGAAGCAAGATCCATGCAAGGATCCTGATGTGGGACTTGATCCCGGGACTCTGAGATCATGCCCTGAGCCAAAAGCAGACACTCAACCACTGAGCCACTAAGGCATCCCTGAATATTATTAATTTTATAAAAACTCACCATAGGGTTCCTTGAGGTAGCAGGAACACCTAGTATCATCTTTCTTATTTTCCCTCCTCCCCCTCTCCATCTCATTCATCTTACTGTATTGTTTTTGTTTATTTGCATATCTGTTTTCCTAACTAAATATTAAATACCTTTGGGATAGGTGAATTATGAGACTTGGAACACTGGATTTAAAAAAAGGCACATTTTAATTCTACTTCTATATGGTCCCTAGAATAGTCAAATTCATAAAAACAGAAAATAAGGTGGTGGTTGCTAGGGTTTGGGGGAAGGAAGAATGGGGAGCTAGTGTTTAATGGATACAGAGTGTCAGTTTAGGAAGATGGAGTTCAGGAAATGGATGGTAGTTATGGCTGCACAACAACGTGAATGTGCTGAATGCCACTGAAATATACACTTAAAATGATGAAGATGATACATTTCATGTTATGTTTATTTTACCATAATAAATTTTTTAGGAAAAAATATAAAACAATCTAATAGATACCACCACCACCAAAAATAGCACATATTAGAGTCTCAAGAAATTACTTGAATAAATGAGTGAATCAATTTAAAATACTGTTAACTAGAGCTTTAAAGTTACATTCAACAAATATTCTGTGAAAAGCAAGGTACTATACATCCATTTATTCATTGGGACTCATGGGATTCTTTGTTTATTTCTTTAGTTAATTCTATGTTTAGTAAGCAGAGAGACAATGCATAAGATGCAAGTTCTGGCTTTGGTAAGTAAGGTAATTGGCAAATTTTCTCTCCAAAAAGCAACTGTAATGATGGGAAAATTGACAAAAATAACCACTTAAGCAATCTGGAAATTGGCTAAAGTCATGTAAGAATCTGAATATAATTTATTCATGAAAAACTGATGATGTTTGGGTAAGAAAAGTGGTGATCTTAGTGGGGCTTCTCTCTGCCTTACTGCCTTTTCCCTCCCCTGCCCCTTCTAACCAAGGCAAAGATTCTATCAGCAGGCAGCAGACCATGAGAAATGGCAACTTCTCTGCTGCCATCAATGCGATTTGGAAAGGTGAACATTGGAAAAACTCATGCCCAACAGTGTTGTCAGTGGAAGTGATCATTTTGGAGGCAGGTGAGTGAGAAGGACCAACAGCTCTATTAACTCAAGGCTGCATTCATGTTTGGGACACACATAGCCCTGAGTGCTAGCCCAAGCTATATACACACCTCTAGCCAACCCTGAGGCTGCAAACATGTACGTGCTTATTAAGAGTAAATTCTGATAAGATGTGAAAGGGCCCCAAGAAAAGTAAAATTTGCATAGTTTAGACTTTGAGTGTTCTTCCTTACACATACATAAGCCCATCAGCAAAGGCTTATCGGTTTGAGGGGCTTAGGGATAACCTATGACAGACAAATCACTGGTTAACAACTAAGTTATGTGACCCAGGAGCAACTTCTATGAATATAGACTTAAAGTAAGAAAAGGAAGAAAAACTTGACAGTGATTTCATAGGCTACAAACAGTGGGCATGACAGATTTCATAGAATTAGTTTAGGCAAGTCACTAAACAAAGAGAAAATAGCAACTATAATAAGCCATAGTGGTGGTGAGGAGGTCAAAATCCAGAGATGCAACACTGTTATCTAAAATGCTCAAATAAAATCTACAAAACATGTAAAGAAACATGAAATCATGATTTATACACAGTTTAAAAAAATCAGTCAATAAAACTGTCCTTTACATGAAAAGGTATTCAACATCACCAATCATCAGGAAACTGTAAATCAAAACCATGATGAAATATTGCTTCATACCTGTTAGAATGGCTATTATCAAAAAGATAAGGAGTAACAAGTGTTGGCAAGGATGTGGAGAAAAGGGATCCTTATGTACTGTTGGTGGAAATGTAAATTGGTACAACCACTATGGAAAATGATATGAAGGCTTTTCAAAAAATTAAAAATAGAACTATAATATGATCTAGCAATTCCATTTCTGGGCATTTATCCAAAGGATATTAAAACATTAACTCAATAAGATATATGCACTCCCATGTTCATTGCAGCATTATTTATAATAGCCAAGATGTGAAAACAACTATAGTGTTCATTGATGGATGAATGGATTAAAAACTGTGCCATAAATATATACAATGGAATATTATTCAGCCATAATAAAGGCTATCCTGCCATTTGCAACAACATGGAGGGAACTTTAGGGCATTGTGCTAAATGAAAAGTGAAGTAGGTCCAATGGAAAAAGACAAATACCATACCATATGATCTCACATACATGTGGAATCTAAAACAAACAAAAATTGACAGATGTAGAGAAAAGATTGGTGGATGACAGAAGTAGGGGTAGACAGTTGGCAAAATGGGTGAAAGTGATGAAAAGTTACAAACTTCCAGTCGTAAAATAAATAAGTCTTGAGAAAAGAATATACAGCATAGTGACCATATTTAATATATATGTCAGAGAAGTTCAAAAAGTTCCAAGTAAGATAAACACAAAGGAATCTATACCTAGATATATCATAAGCAAACCACTCAAAGTCAAAAACAAAGGCAAAGTCTTGAAAGCAACAAGAGAAAAAAATAATCACATATAGGAGGACCATTAATATGATTACTGCAGACTTCATAACAATGAAGGCTAGAATGATATATTTAAAATGCTGAAAAAAATATCAACAAAAGATTCCAAATCCAAAATGAAGGCTAGGAATTGGGCAAGATGGTAGAGTAGGAGAATCCTTTTTTTTTTTTTAAATAAATTAATTTCCTGAGCTCACCTTGTCCCATGGACATCCCAAGATAATAGCTCTATTTACAAAACTAATTCTGAAAACAATCTGAGGACTGAGGGCGGAGTTAATCACAGAGAGAAGGTCACATCAAAAAGCTTAGGAAAGATGGAGATACGGTTGGGTCCTAAACACCTGGTGGGACTAACCACAAGCAGGAGGGACACCACAAGCATAGAGAAACGGATTAGATAGCAGCCACCCCCAGCGCTGAGGACCTACACTGGGAAGACAAGTCCTCATAATATCTGGCTATGAAGCCAGTGAGGTTTAACTTCAGGAGCTTTAAAAATCAGTGGGCTTAATGTTAGGAAAGCCATAGGGTTATAAGAAATAAATCCCTACCCTTACAGAACTAGCATAATAAATAACTTGGCCTGAAACAGCATGGAAGCAGTAGTTTGAAAATCGCCTGAGGTATAACTGAGTGATATTTGTTGACTAATCTTAGAACATGTGCTGGAGTGTGGGGGATCTTCAGGAAATTTCTCTGGGAATGAAAAGGCTTGTGGACATCATTTCTCTTCCCCTTCCCCAGCCTAGATAGCTGGATGCTTGCAGGAGCCAGTGCTAGCAATCTCCATCTACCTTTCTAGCACTGCATCCACCACTTGGCATTCTGCTACAGACTTGCTCCATTCAACCCATCTGCTTCAGCAGGAATCCCTCCAAAATAGCTCCTACCCCATCATGCCCTGCAGGCAGCCCAACCAAGAATTGGCACCACTCCAAAGTGACTCCTTCCCTGGGGAGAAGGGAGATAATCCCATACATCAACACACCCACAGTTTCAGTAGCCTAGCCTCTTAGATGGCTGTGGAGGGAGCAAGCCCTGCCCTTCAGTGTATCTGTAGCTGAGGCAGAAAGACTAATTGCAGACATCTAGGCTGACTATTGCACCCATCCACCAACAGGCCTGCAATAGCCACATATAGAGCACTTAACAATGCAGGGACCAAAGCCTGACCAGTGTATCTACAGCAGACAAAGTGAATCACTTTAGCAAATTGGGCTGAAGGAAGTTGCAACTCAGCCACAACATTAGGGCACATGTCACGAATATACGGGACACCCCTGGAGTGACTGGTTCTGGTAACCAGGGAGAATTGTGTTACAGTATACCACAAGACCTATTCTACACAAGGGCACTACCTTCAAAACTAGAAAACATAGCTGACTTACTTAATACATAGAAACAAAGAGTTAGACAAAATAAGGACAGAGAAAAATGTGTCCCAAATGAAAAGCAAACAAATAAAACAAAAATCACAGCAAAAAAGCTGAATGAAACAGAGATAAGCAATATGCCTGATTAAAAAATTATAAGTAATAGTCATAAAAATACTCACTGGACTTGGGAAAAGAGTGGTTGATCTCAGTGAGAACATTAATAAAGAGAGACAATATTTAAAAAAAACAGAGCTGAGTATTCAATAACTGAAACACAAATATGCTACAAGAAATTAACAGCATATTAAACGAAGCAGAAGAACAGATTAGGAAGACAAGGTAGTGGAAAACAACCAAGCAGAATAGCAAAAATAAAAAAAGGAACAGTGAAAAAATGAGAATAGGTTAAGGGAACTCAGTGACATCATCAAGTGTAATAAAATTCACATTATAGGGAGCCCAGAAGAAGAGATAAAGAGGCAGAAAATTTATTTGAATAAGTAATAGCTGAAAATTTCTGTAATCTGGAAAAGGAAACATTCCTAACTAGGCAACATAGAAGGCACCAAACAAGATGAACCCAAGGAGGTGCACACCAAGACATGTAAAATCATTCAAATGGCAAAACAATAATGATAGATAATTAAAGAAACAAAAGAAAATAACACATTTACATGGAATGGACACCCTATAGGACTATAAGCTGATTTTCAGCAGAAACTTTGAGACCAGAAGACAGTGACATAATACATTCAGAGTGGTGAAAGGAGAAAACCTATACCTCTACCTGACAAAGTTGTCATTCTGCATAGAGCTAGAACTAAAGTTTTCCAGACAAACAAAAGTTAAAGGAGTTCATTATCACTAAACTGGCCTTATAAGAAATGTTAAAGGGAATTTTTGAGTAGAGAGAAAAGGCCACAACTAAAAGTAAGAAAGTTATGAAAGTTAAAGCTTTGTAAATAAAAGCAAACATATTGTAAAGGTAGTAGATTAATCATTTATAAAGCCAATATTGTTAAAACACAAAAGTAGTAAAGTCAATTATATCCACAAAAGTTAGTCAAGGGCTAAACAAAAATATGTAAAATATGACATCCCATACATAAAATTTGGAGGGGAGGAAAATTTGTGCTTTTAGAATGTGTTCAAACTTAAGCTATCATCGACTTAATATAGACTGTTACACACATAACATGTTATATAAGAACTCAATTATAACCCAAAATAAAAAACCTATAGTAGATACGCAAAAAATAAAGAGAAAGAAATCCAAGAAAAACACTAGAGAAAGCCATCAAACCAAAAGGGAAGACAGCAAGAGAAGAAAGGAACAGAGAGCTACAAAAAACAACCAGAAAACGATTAACAAATGGCAATACTTACATATCAATAATTACTTTAAATCTAATTAGACTAAATCTAAAAAGAACATAAACACACAGAAGCTAAACAACATGCTACTAAACAACAAATGGGTCAGCCAATAAAACAAAGAGTAAAATAAAAAGTTCAGAAACAAATTAAAATAAAAACACAATGGTCTAAGATCTTTCAGATAGAGCAAAAGCAGTTCTAAGGAGTTTCTAGCAATACAGGCCTACTTCAAGAAACAAGAAAACTTTCAAGTAAATAAACTAATGTTATACCTAATGAAGCTGAAAAAAGAGGAACAAACAAGGCTCAAAACTAGTAAAGAGAAGGATATAATAAATATTAGAGCAGAAATAAAATAGAAACTAAAGGAACAATAGAAAAGATCAATGAAACCAGGAGCCGGTTCCTTGAAAAGATAAAATTGATAAATATTTGGCCAGACTTATGAAGAATAAAAGAGAGGACTCAAATAGAAATAGAAACAAGGTAGGAGAAATAACAACTGGAGCCACAGAAATGCAAAGAATTACAAGAGAATATTATGAAAAAATTATATGCAAATTGGACAACCTATAAGAAATGGATAATTTCTAGAAATATACAATCATCCAAACTAATTCAGAAACAAATAGAAAATTTGAACAGACTAATAACCAGCAAAGAAATTAAATCAGTAATAAAAAATCTCCCAAAAGACAAAAGTCCAGGGCCAGATGGCTACACAAACAAATTCTACCAACCACTTAAAGAAGGCTTAATACCTATTCTTCACAAATTATTCCAAAAAATAAAAGAGGAAGTAAAATTTCCAAATTCATTTTATGAGGTCTGCATTACACTGATAGAAAAACTATATAAAGGCACTACAAAAAAAGACAACTACAGGCCAATATCTCTGATGAACATAGATGCAAAAGTCCTCAATAAAATATGAGCATACCAAAGCCAACAATACATTAAAAAAATCAATTGCCACAATCAAGTGGAATTTATTGCCAGGATACAAGGGTGATTCGATATTTCCAAATCAATGTGATACAGCACATCAACAAGAGAAAGGATAAAAACCACATGATTATTTCTATTGAGGCAAAAAAACATATGATAAAGTATAAAATCCATTCATGATAAAAACTTTCAACAAAGTGTGTGTAGAGGGATCATACACCGACATAATAAAGAATACATATGAAAAATCCACAACTAACTTCATACTGAATCAGGAAAATTGAGAGTTTCACCTCTAAGATCTGGAACAAGATAAGTATACCCACTCTCACCACTTCTAGTATTCTCAACATAGTATTAGAACCCTGTTTGCAGCAATCAGACAAGATAAATAAAAGACATCCAAATTGGTAAGCAAGAAGTAAAACTCACTATTTACAGATGACTTAATACTGTATTTAAAAATTCTAAAGTCTCTACCAAAAAAAAAAACTATTACAACTAATAAATGAATTCAGTAAAGTTACAGGATACAGGTATCTGTTGCATTTCTATACATGAATAACAAATTATCAGGGAGAGAAATTAAGAAAACAATCCCATTTATGCCTGCACCAAGAAGAATAAAATAAGTAGGAATAAATTTAATTGAAGAGGTAAAAGACTCTGAGAACTATGACTTTGTTGAAATTTAAAATGACACAAACAAATGGAAAGATACTCCATGCTCATAAGTTGTAGAAATTAATATTACTAAAATGTCCATACTACCCAAGGCAATCTGCAGATTTGATGAAGTCCCTATTTCAAAAGTATTTTTCACAGAACTAGAACAAATAATCCTAAAATTTGTATGAAATCACAAAAGACCCAAAAGCCAAAGCAATATTGAGAAAGAACAAAGTTGGAGGTATCTCATTCCCAGAATTTGAGATATACTACAAAGCTTTCGCAAAAAAAAATGGCATGCTGCTGGCACACACACACACAAAAAAGACACATAAAACAAGGGATGAGGTTAGAGAGCCCACAAATAAACCCACACCTATATGTTTAAATATTCTATCGCAAAGGAGGCAAAAATATACAATGGGGAAAAGAGTATTTTCAATAAATGATGTTGGGAAAACTGGAGAGCTACACGCAAAAAATTAAACTGGAGCACTTTCTTACACCATACATAGAAATAAACTAAAAATGGATTAAATACCTAAATGTGAGACCTTAAAGTATAAAATCCCTAGAAGAAAACATAGATAGTAATCTCTTGGGCATCAGCCATAGCACCATATTTATGGATATACCTTCTAAGAAAAACAAAAGCAAAACTAAACTAAAATAAAAGGATTTGCACAGCAGAAGAAACTACCAACAAAAGAAAAAGGCAACCTAATGAACGGGAGAAGATATATACAGATGATATATTCAAGAAGAGGTTAATACCCAGTATATCTAAAGAATTTATACAGCTTATACACACACACACACACACACACACAAAACAAGCAATCTGATCAAAAGTGGACAGAAGACCTGAATAGATATTTTTCCAAAGAATATATACAGATGGACAACAGACACATGAAAAGATCTTCAACATCATTAATCATTAGGGAAATGCAAATCGAAATCACAATGAGACATCACCTCACACCTGTCAGAATGGCTAGTATCAAAAGTATCATACACAGCAAGTGTTAGCAAGGATGTAGAGAAAAAGTAAATTTCATGCATCATTGGTGGGAATATAAATTGGTGCAGCCACTGTGGAAAACTGTATGGGGTTTCCTCAAAAAATAAAAAATAGAAGTATCATATAATCTAGGAATTCCACTATTGGGTATTTACCCAAAGAAAACAAAACCACTATAAACACTAATCTAAAAGATATATGTACATGATATTTATTGCAGCATTATTTACAATAGCCAAGATATGGAAGCAACTCAAGTGTCCACCAGTAGATGGATGAATAAAGAAGATGTGGTATATAAACACATACACACACACACACACACACACACACACACACACACACACACTGGAATATCACTCAGCCATAAAAAGAATGGGATCTTGCCATTTGCAACAACATGGAAGGTCCTAGATGGCATTATACTAAGTGAAATAAGTCATAAAGAAAGACAAATACCATATGATTTCACTTATATGTGGAATCTAAAAAACAAAACAAATGAACAAAGAAAAAACAGACTGTGAAATACAGAGAAAAAACTGGTTTTAGCCTGAGGAGAGGTGACTGGGTGAGTGAATGGGTGAAATGGATAAGATCAAGAGTACACTTACTTGGGGTGCCTGTGTGGAACAGTACAGTTGAGTATCTGACTTTCGGTTTCAGCTCAGGTCATGATCTCAGGGTCCTGAGATCAAGCCCCGCATAGGGATTTGTGCTCAGTGCAGTGTCTGCTTAAAATTCACTCTACCTGGGGACGGTGGAGGAGTAGGGACCTCAACTCCCCTGGACCCACGAAATTACCTAGATTACTTCCAAATAATCCTGAAAACCTACGAATTCTACCTGAGATTTAGATAGAACAGCTAGAACTGCTACAAAGACAAGGGTTTTCACTTCTAACAAGGTAGGAAGGTGGAAAAACAAAAAAGAATCAAGCGGGGGAGGGGCCCTGGGAGGAGCCCAGCTAAGGCCAGCTAAGCCCAGCTAAGGCCCTGCGAGGGGCCTACATCCTGAAAGCCTCCGGGACAGGAGAGCCCAGGCCCCGAGAAGCAGGAATTTTAAAAATCTGGGCCGGGTTCTTCCCAGACTGAAAGGTGCTTAGCAGGGAAATTGGGCAGAATCGCAGGAGGGGTAGTGGAGCCTCCAGTGTCCCAGAGTCACTAATAGAAGAAGTGCTGCCCCGGGGAAGAGCACACCACACACTGAAGGCCGATCTCGGTAAAGGGCTGAAACACGCACCCAGCGGGGCCTCAGGAGAAGCTGGGTGGGCAGGCAGGGGGTCCAGGAGGAGGGGTCTGTGCCCTGCTACTTTTGGGAGGCACAGCCCCGGGAGCCTAATTCCAGCAGCACAGGCCCCGGATACCAGGGCGCTGGGTGGACACAGCCCATGATCCTGCACTTGCCCCGGGACAGGCAGAGGCGGAGACGGGACAGGAAATCAACAGGACATCCTGCCTCTGGGTGCCCCCAAGCTGGGAAGATCAGCATACCCATGCCGCCGGGAAACATCTAGGCCAGTGTGTACTGGGAGACTGCGGTAGCTACTGCAGGAGCTGACTCCAGGGCTGGAGACCTGGCCGCCACCAGTGCTGATCCTCCTTGTTTCACCCTGTGCCTGGGAGGGGTGGGGCTGCCAGGGAACAGAGGACTCACAGGGACAACAGCTCGCTCTGAGCCCAGCAACTGGAAGGGGGCGGGGCAGGTCCCCCAGGTACACATACCTAAGAATCAGCACAGCAGGCCCCTCCCCCAGAAGACCAACTGGAAGGACAGGGGAAGAACAAGTTCTTAACCAAGCAGCACTGGAACGCTCCAGGGGAAGTTGAGGGATTTACAGTATACAGAACCAGAGGGTACCCCTCTTTTTTTTTTTTGCTTCCTTTTTCCAGTACAACTCATTTTTATATCAGATAGTTAATTTCCAATTTTTTCCCTTTTCCCACCTTAACTACTATATTTTACCAGCTCTTCATTTTTAAGTTTCTCCCTTTCGACTTTCATATTTCAACAATTACAGGTCCTAGATATATTCTCCACATCTAGATTCCCTTCAACATACTCAATTTTAGGAGATATAAAAGATATGTATTTTTTGTTTTGTTTTGTGTTTTTTGTTTTCTATGTCTCATTTTGTTCTACAATGGTAGAAGTTAATACCTTAGAAAACACGACAGGTGTGCACCCAGAACCAAGTGGTATACCGTGCTGGTTCATTCTGTGAGATTCTCCATTCCCAATCTGCCCCTCTCTTTTATGTCATTTATGCTTTGATTGTCAATGTTGGGGCCCTCTACAAGTTTTTCTGGTTTATATAAATTTGGGGTGAGCATCTTCTAGCATACAGAACTTAATATACTCAAACAAGAGGGTCACCCTCTAGAACCCCTCAGGTAGACTACATTCACCCTCTACTACAACATCGTAACCACCACCATCTCTCAGTAACCCCCCCCCTTTTTTTCTTTCCTCTCCTTTTTTTTTCTTTTTACTTTTTCTTTTCTTTTTTTCCCCTCTCTTATTCTTCTTTAGGATTCCTGGCCATTTGTTTTTTACTACTTTTTTTTTTTTAAGATTGTACTTATTTATTCATGAGACACACAGACACACACACACAGAGAGAGAGAGAGACAGAGAGAGAGAGAGACAGAGACACAGGCAGAGGGAGAAGCAGGTTCCATGATGCAGGGAATCCAATGTGGTATTCGATCCCAGGACTCCAGAATCTCACCCTGGGCTGAAGGCAGGTGCTAAACCACTGAGCCACCCAGGGATCCCCATGTTTTAAAATTTGTTTTTCACTTTAGTGGTACTTTTGTTTATTTCCTTCCATCGTGGTTTTCAATTTCTGGTCTCTGACTTTAGCAGAATCATCTGGGGGAAATCTATTTAGGTCGTGGTTGATATTCTTGATGCAGCCCACTCATACAGCCACTCTGCACTGAGCCAAATGACTAGAAAGAATAACTCACCAAAAAAGAAAGAATCAGAAACAGTACTCTCTGCCACAGAGTTACAGAATTTGGATTACAATTCGATGTATGAAAGCCAATTCAGAAGCACAAATAGAAAACTACTGGTGGCTCTGGAAAAAAAAAAGCATAAAGCATTCAAGAGACTTCATGACTGCAGAATTTAGATCTAATCAGACCGAAATTAAAAATCAATTAACTGAGATGCAATCCAAACTGGAGGTCCTAATGACAAGGGTTAATGAGGTAGAAGAAAGAGTGAGGGACATAGAAGACAAGTTGATGACCAGGAAAGAGGCTGAGAAAAAAGAGAAAAACAATTAAAAGACCATGAGGGTAATTAATGACAACCTCGGAAGGAAAAATCGATGTATAATTGAGGTTCCAGAGGGTGTCGAGGGGGCCAGATGGTCAAAAAGCATATTTGAACAAATCATAGCTGAAAACTTCCCTAAATTGGGGAGGGAAACCGGCTTTCAGATCCAGGGGAGTTAGAGAGGTCCCTCCCTAAAATCAATAAAACCCATTCAACACCGCAACATTTAATAGTGAAACTTACAAATTTCAAAGATAAAGAGAAAGTCCTTAAAGCAGAAAGACACAAGAGATCCCTAAGTTTTATGGGGAGAAATATTAGATTAGCAGCAGACCTCTCCACAGAGACCTGGCAGGCCAGAAAGGGCTGGCAGGATGTATTCAGGGTCCTAAATGAGAAGAACATGCAGCCAAGAATACTTTATCCAGCAAGGCTTTCACTCAGAATAGAAGGAGAGATAAAGAGCTTCCAAGATAGGCAGAAACTGCAAGAATATGTGACCATCAAACCAGCTCTGCAAGAAATATTAAGGGAGACTCTGTAAGAGAAAAAGGATGCTCAAAGAAATAATCCACAAAATCAGGGACTGAATAGGTATTATGATGACAATGAATTCGTATCTTTCTAGAGTAACTCTGAATGTGAATGGGCTAAATGATCCCATTTATCAAAATGGGATCAAAACATGCAGGGTTTCAGACAGGATAAAAAAGCAAGACCCATCTATCTGCTGTCTACAAGAGACTCATTTTAGACCTAAGGCCACCTACATCCTGAAAATGAAAGAGTGGAGAACCATTTACCATTCAAATGGTCCTCAAAAGAAAGCAGGGGTAGCCATCCTCCTATCAAATAAATTAAAGTTTATACCAAAGACTGTAGTAAGAAGTGAAGAGGGACACTATATCATACTTAAAGGATCTGTCCAACAAGAGGACCTAACAATCACGAATATTTATGCCCCGAATGTGGGAGCTGCCAAGTATATCAATCAATTAATAACCAAAGTTAAGACATACTTAGATAATAATACAGTAATACTGGGAGACTTCAACACAGTGCTTTCTGCAAATAACAGAATTTCTAAGCACAACATATCCAAGGAAACAAGAGCTTGAAATGATACTCTGCACCTGATGGATTTCACAGATATTTATAAAACCTTACATCCAAAAGCAACTGAATACACATTCTTCTCAAGTGTTCATGGAACTTTCTCCAGAATAAACCACATACTGGGTCTGAACTGATACCAAAAGATTGGGATCGTCCCCTGCATATTTTCAGACCATACTGCTTTGAAACTTGAACCCAATCACAAGAAGAAATTTGGAACAAATTCAAACATGTGAAGGTTAAAGAGCATCTAGCGAAAAGATGAAAGGGTCAACCAGGAAATTAGAGAACAATTAAAAAGATTCATGGAAACTAATGGGAATGAAGATACAACCGTTTAAAATATTTGAGATACAGCAAAAGCAGTCTTGAGAGGGAAATATATTGCAATATAAACATCGCTCAAAAAATTGGAAAAAATTCAAATACACAAGCTAACCTTGCACTTAAAGGAACTGGAAAAGAAGAGCAAATAAAACCTACACCAAGCAGAAGAAGAGAGTTCATAAAGACTTGAGCAGAACTCAATGAAATAGAGACCAGAAGAACTGTGGAACAGATCAACAATACCAGGAGTTGGATCTTTGAAATAATTAATAAGATATATAAGCCAATAGCCAGAAAAGGAAAGAAATAGAAAACCTGAACAGGCTGATAACTAGGGAGGAAATTGAAACAGTCATCAAAAACCTCCAAAGACACAAAAGTCCAGGCCAAATGGCTACCAAGGAGAATTCTATCAAACGTTTAAAGAAGAAACAATACCTATTCTACTAAAGCTGTTCGGAAAGATAGAAAAGGTTGGAATACTTCCAAACTTGTTCTATGAGGCCAGCATCACCTTAATTCCAAAGTCAGACAAAGACCCCACCAAAAAGGAGAATTCTAGACCAATATCCCTGATGAACATGGATGCAAAAATTCTCAACAAGATACTAGCCAATAGGATACAATAGTACATTAAGAAGATTATTCACCATGGCCAAGTGGGATTTATCCCCGTGATATAAGGCTGGTTCAACACTTGTAAAGCAATCAACATGATAGATCATATCAACAAGAGATAACACAAGAACCATATGATCCTGTCAATAGTTGCAGAGAAAGCATTTGTCAAAATATAGCATCGAATCCTGATCAAAACTCTTCAGAGTGTAGGGATAGAGGAAACATTCCTTAGCATCTTAAAAGCCATCTATGAAAAGCCCACAGCAAATATCATTCTGAATGGGGAAACACTGGGAGCCTTTCCCCTAAGATCAGGAACATGACAGAGATGTCCACTTTCACTATTGCTATTCAACATAGTACTAGAAGTCCTAGCCTCAGCAATCAGACAGCAAAAATAAATAAAAGGCATTCAAATTGGCAAAGAAGTCAAACTCTCCCTCTTCACAGATGCCATGATACTGTACGTAAAAAAACCAAAAGCCTCCACCCCAAGATTGCTAGAACTCATACAGCAATTTGGCAGTGTGGCAGGATAGAAAATCAATGCCCAGAAGTCAGTGGCATTTCTATACACTAACCATGAAACTGAAAAAAAAAAAGAAATTAATGAGTCAGTCCCATTTACAATTGCACCAAAAATCCTAAGATACCTAGGAATAAACCTAACCAAAGAGGTAAAGGAGATATACCCTAAAAACTACAGAACACCTCTGAAAGAAGTTGAGGAAGACACAAAGAGATGGAAAAATATTCCATGCTCAAGAATTGGAAGAATTAATACTGTGAAAAATGTCAATGCAATGCAACCCTGGGGTAATGTACACATTTAATGCAATCCCTATCAAAATACCATGGACTTTCTTCAGAGAGTTGGAACAAATCATCTTAAGATTTGTGTGGAATCAGAAAAGACCCCGAATAGTCAGGGGAATATTGAAAAAGAAAACCAGATCCGGGGGCATCACAATGCTGGATTTCAGGTTGTACTACAAAGCTGCGATCATCAAGACAGTGTGGTACTGGCCCAAAAAGAATAAATCAATGGAACAGAATAGAAAATCCAGAAATGGGCCCTCAACTAATGGTCAACTAATTTTAAACAAAGCAGGAAAGACTATCCACTGGAAAAAGGACAGTCTCTTCAATCTATGGTGCTGGGAAAATTGGATAGCCATGTGCAGAAGAATGACACTAGATCATTCTCTTACATCAGACACAAAGATAAACTCAAAATGGATGAAAGATCTAAATATGAGGCAGGAATCCATCAAAATCCTAGAGGAGAACACAGGCAACACCCGTTTTGAACTTGCCACAGCAACTTCTTGCAAGATACATCTATGAAGGCAAGGGAAACAAAAACAAAATGAACTATTGGGACTTCATTAAGATAAAATCTTCTGCACAGCAAAAGAAACAATCAACGAAACTAAAAGACAACCTACAGAATGGAAGAAGATATTTGCAAATGACATATCAGGTAAAGGGCTAGTATCCAAGATCTATAGAAAAGTTTTTAAACTCAACAGCAAAGAAACAATCCAATCATGAAATGTTCGAAAGATATGAACAGAAACTTCAACAAAGAAGACATACACATGGCCAAGAAGCACATGTAAACATGCTCCACATCACTTGCCATCAGGGAAATACAGATCAAAACCATAATGAGATACCACCTCACACCAGTGAGAATGGTGAAAATTAACAAGACAGGAAATAACAAATGTTGGAGAGCATGTGGAGAAAGGTGAACCCTCTTGCACTGTTGGTGGGAATGTGAACTGGTACAGCCACTCTGCGAAACTGTGTGGAGGTTCCTCAAAGAGTTAAAAATAAAACTGCCCTATGACCCAGCAGTTGCACTGCTGGGGATTTACCCCAAAGATACAGATGCAGCGAAAAACAGAAACACCTGCACCCCAATGTTTATAGCAACAATGTCCACAATAGCCAAACTGTGGAAGGAGCCTCGGTGTCCACTGAAAGATGAATGGATAAAGAAGATGTGGTCTATGTATGCAATGGAATATTACTCAGCCATTAGAAATGACAAATACCCACCATTTGCTTCAATGTGAATGGAACTAGAAGGTATTATGCTGGGTGAAGTAAGTCAGTAAGAAAAAGACAAACATTTTATTGTCTCATTCATTTGGGAAATATAAAAATTCTAAAAGGTATTTTAGGGGAAAGGATAGAAAATGAGTGGGAAATATCAGTGAGAGTGTTAGAACACGAGAGACACCTAACTCTGGGAAACAAAGAAGCGGTGGTGGAAAGGGAGTTGGATGGGTGGTTGGGGTAACTGTGTGACGGGCACTGAGGGGGGCACTTGACGGGATGAGCACTGGGTGTTATGCTATATGTTGACAAATCAAACTCCAATAAAAGAATATATACAAAAAATATCCACATATGAATAAGATAATAAAAATATGAAAAGGTGTTTAATACTATTTGTAATCAAGATTATACAAAATAAAACTACCATGAGATACCACTGCATACACCAGAAAGTTTAAAAATGTGACAAAGAATTACAATGCCAAGATCACACAATCACTTTGAAAAAAATTGGTGGTTCTTTTCAAAGTTGAACATGCAGTTACCATAATATCTATTTATTCCCACTCATAGGTAGATATCCAGGAGAAATGAGTCCATATGTTTACCAAAGCCTTTAACAAGAATATTGATATTAGCTTTATTTACAGAAGCCAAAACATGGCAATAACCCAAATTCCCATTAACAAGAGAATGGATAAACACATTTTGGTACAATCATTCAATGAAATCTTTCAGCAGTAAGAATAAATTCCTAATCCAATGATAATATAAATCAATCCCCAAAACATATTGAACACAACATACCTTTGCTTGTCCACCTCTGGACTAAAAGTCATCCAACTATACTCCAGTAAAACTGACACCCCAAACAGTTCCCCAGATAAGCCCAGCATGTCCATGTGTTTGCACACTTTCTTCCCTTTACCTGGCAAATTCTTCTATCCTGTTCATCTCATCTCCAGGGGATACCAGAACTGTAGGAGCCATGTCATTGACCCAAGTTTATCCGTGCATGTCAGTCTGCATCTAACCTATACTGCCACTCCTTCAAGTGGTGAAACTTCTTTCTCTTACTAAATCTTTAGTTCCTTGAAGTCAGGGGCTCTGTGCTCATGCCAAATACTTGGCATATTAACAAAATGTAGGTATTTAATAAACTTCTGTTCATTAAAAAAATGAGCAATAGGGTGCATACTGTTAGAATCAATTACATGAAGTTCAAAAACTTGCCAATCAAATATATGCTAACAGACTACATACTAGCATTGCAGAGTATAAACTGGAAGTGGAAATGAAAGAATTTTCTGGGGTGATAGTTTTTATATGTTGATGTGCTAATTACATAGGTACATTTATATGTAAAATTTCACTGAGCTGGATAAAAATCAAAACAGAAAATCAGTAGTGCTTCTATATATAATAATAAAAAAAAAACAAAAAGAAAATAAAGAAAACAATTTCACTTACAGTCAAATAAAAAATAATAAAATACTTAGGAATAAACTTAACCAAGGAGGCAAAAGACTTGTATGCTGAAAAGTAAATATGTTGCTGAAAGAAATTAAAGACACAAATAGAAGACTTAATATTGTTAATACATCAGTAAAACTCAAAGCCAACTACAGCTTTAATAAAATCCCTATCAAAAATCACAATGATTTTTTTTGCATAAGTAGGAAAACCCATCCTAAAATCTACATGGAATCTCAACAGATCTTGAATAGCCAAAACAATCTTGAAAAAGAATAAAGCTTGAGGCCTTGCATTTCCTGATTTCAAAGGTTACTACAAAGCTTTACCAATCAAAACAGTGTTGTTCTAGTATTAAGAGAGACATTTAAACCAATGGAATAGAAGAGAGAGCCCAGAGATAAATCTTTTCATATAGAATCAAATAATATTTGATAAAGGGGTCAAGGAAATTCAATGGGGGAAAAGATAGTCTTGGGAAAATTGGATACCCACATGCAAAAGAATGACATTGGACCCTTAACTTACACCATATACAAAAATGAATTCAAAGTGGGCCAAAAAATCTAAACATAAGAAAGAAACCTATAAAATCCTTAAGAAGAAAATGTAGGGGGAAAGTTTCATGACATTGAATGCAGTCATGATTTCCTGGGTATAGCGCCAAATGCACAGGCAACAGAGAAAAAAAAATAAAATGGACTTCATCAAAATTAACAACTTTTTGAAAAAAAAAAATTAACAACTTTTGTGCACAAAGGACATCACCAACAGAGTAAAAAGGCAATCTAGAGAATGAGAGAAAATATTTACAAACCATATGTCTGATTAGGGATTAGTATCCAGAATATATAAAGAACTCCTACAACTCAACAACAAATGAAAAATAAACAACTTGTAAATATAGATGGCCAACAGGAACATGAAAAGATGCTCAATGTCAGTCATCATCAGGGAAATACAAATCAAAACTACAATGAGGTAGCACCTCACATCTGCCAGTATGGCTAAAATCAACAGTACAAGAAACAACAGGTGCTGGCAAGGATGTGGAGAAAGGGGAACCATCTTGCACTGTTGGTGGGAATACAAACTTGTGCAGCCACCATGGAAAACAGTATGCAGGTTCCTTAAAATGTTAAAAATAAAACTACCCTATGATCCAGCAATTCAACTTTATATATTTACCCAAAGAATATAAAAATACTAATTTAAAGGGATACATGCAACCTGATGTTTACAGTAGTGTTCAGTAGCATTATCTACAATAGCCAAATTATGGAAACAGCCCAAATGTTGACTGACTGAAAATGTATACAGAAGATACCATATATATAATATTATAGTATATTATAGTATACTATATATAGTATATATAGTATATTATATTATAATATGGTATATTATAATATATATATATATATATATTATTCAGCCATAGAAAGAATAAAATCCTGCCATTTGCAATGATGTGGATGGAGTTAGAAAGCATTATGCTAAGTGAAATAAGCCAGTGAGAGAAAGACAAATACCATATGATATCAGTCATATGTGAAACTAAGACACAAAACAAACAATCACAGGGAGAAAGAAGGAGAGAGGCAAACCAAGAAATAGACTTTTAAGTACAAACTGATGATTACCAGAGGGGAGGTTGGTAGGGATGGGTGAAATATGTGTTGGGGATTAAGGATTGCGTTTGTTGTGATGAGCACAAGGTGATGTATGGAAGTGTTGAATCACTATATTGTACACCTGAAACTAATATTACACAGTATGTTAATTAGTATTTAATTTAAATAACAACTTAAAAAGATGAACAACTTGATTTAAAAATGGGCAAAGGAGTTGAGTAGAAATTTCTTCAAAGAAAATATACAAGTGGGCAATAAACACATGAAGAGATGTTCAATATCACTAATTGTTAGAGAAATGTAAATCAAAACTATAATGAGATACCATTTTGTATATATTTAGTATTACTATTATTAAATAAATGTGTTGGTAAGGATGTGAAGTAATTGGAACCTTTGCATTGCTGGTGGGAATGTAAAATGGTGTGATTGCTATGGAAAATGATATAGAAGGTCCTCAAAAAAATTAAATATATAAGTACCATATGATTCAGTAATTCTACCTTTGGATACATATACTCAAAAGAATTGAAAACAGAAACTCGAATAGATATTTGCACATCAATATTCCTTAAAGCATTATGTATAATAGCTAAAAAGCAGATGCAACCCAGGTGTCCATCTGAAGATAAGTAGATAAGCAAAATGAGATATATCCACACAATGGACTATTTTTCAGTCTTAAAAAGAAAGGAAATTCTAATAACATGCTGCAACATGGATGGATTTTGAAGACACTATGCTAAATGAAATAAGCCATGCATAAAAGAATATTTTTTTTATGATTCCACTTACACAAGATACCTAAAATAGTCAAATTTGTAGAGACAGAAATTAGAATGGTGGCTGCCAATGGCTTGGAGTAGGCAGGAATGGGGAGCTTTGCTTAATACATATGCACTTTCAGTTTGAGAGGATTAAAAAATTCTGGTGATGGTTGAACAAAAATTTGAGTATTCTAAATGTCCTGAACTGAACACTAAAACATGGTTGAACTGCAATAAAAATAATTTACTGAGTTGTACACTTAAGATTGGCACATGTCAAAATGGACAGCATCAGATTAAAAAGTCTATGAGTCCATGTTAATAGTAATGAAAGAGGATAGAGATCTTTTTTATGTAGAAATATCAATTGATATACATGCAGAAGTTAGAAATCATCAGTTATCAACCACCACTGCCATCACTGATTCAGGAAAGAATTATCAAAAAAGGTTTATTGAACAGAGTATTCACATTGTCTCAAGGTATCATCCAACAGATTATTAATTAATTATAAAGGATAAAAGATGCCTTTACAGTGGATTAATCTGTCAGATAATCCCTCAAGCAAATGATCAAAGGTAGAATAACCAATAGTGGGACAAAGATAAGTCATGTGCCTCTGTAAGTTAGGCACAAAGAAGTACACAAGGATCATTCCAGTAGCATTTTGGTCAAAAATGTATAACATGAATCTAATCATGAGGAAACAATCAGACAAATTCAAATAGAAGGTAATTCTACACTACAATTGGTCTAGTTGCTTCAAAAATGTCAATGTCATGAACTCAATTAGAAATAAATTTAAATTTTACAAAGGTCAGGCAACTGTTCTAGATTAAAGGAGAAAGGCATGATCAATAAATGATATACATAATCTTTAATTGGATTCTGGATCAGGAAAATACTCTAAAGAACATTATTGGAATAACTGGAGAAATTTGAATGTAGAATATGTATTAGATATAGAATTATATCAACATTAAATTTCCTATGATAATTGTATTCTAGTTATGTATGAGAAGATCCTTATTTTTATAAGACAAATGCTAAATTATTCACAGGTGAAGTATCATATCTGGAGCTTATTTCCAAATGGTTTAGAAAAAATACATACATACATACTTAGGCATATGTACATCCAAAGAGATGATATAAAGATGGCACAATGTTAACAATTTGGTAAATCCACATAAAGCATATATGGATATTGATTGTAATTTCAACGCAATATTTCTGTGCATTTGAAATTTTTCCAAATAAATAAATTCATGAAAAATAAAATAAATATCTAAAAAAAGATATTCACCCTCTCTCCTTAAAGGCATCTGAAATACTAAGGCTGAAGCTGCTATATTTGAAAGAAAGAAATGAATAGCTGGATGGCTGAATAAATAGTCAGGGTTGGATGCCCTAAATTCTAGTCCAGGTTCTGTCATTAACTCATCATTTCACTTGGGTTTCCTCATGAGTCAAATAGGGGGTGATAATACCTCCTTGCCATGACTGCTTTATAGGACTGTTGTGAGGATTAAATGAGATAACAGATGGGAAAGTACACTGACAAGGGGAAAAGTTCTATTCAAATTCAGAATACTCTTACTGTTATTGCCATCCTACATTGTCCACTATCAAATTTATTTCTGGACACTAACAACTACTGATTTGCACATTTTCAAAGGTGTGCATTAACCCCTTTCCTTTTGAGATCCTTGTATCCTATGACATGGGTATTCCCTGAAATGATTGATAGTCCTTGCAGGCTATCATTAGCACTCAATGAGACCACTGGCGTCCAAGAGGATTCTGCCACATGTCTGTTTTCTGGGCAGCAGTTCCACATATTTTCCATTTGAGTCAGTGGTAGGAGTTCTGGTTAAATCAAGTGTAACCAGAGAAGATGGTGGGCAGAAGGGAGGCTGATAGAAGGAAAGAGGAAGGAAAGGCGGTAGGGTCATAGAGAGACTACTTGATACATTTCAAGGGAGAGAACCAGAAAGTCCTGACTGTTATATACAGATATCTACCTCCTTGGTGTGTTGTGGTTTTTCACAAGAATAACCACTTACCACTGCTCACCAATTTGTCATGTGGTTAGTGGTGAAAAGACGATCCAAAAGCCAATGTCTCATTCACATTATTTGGAAATACGCAAATTAGTTATTTTTCAATAATCATTACATGGGGCAGGATTCATTTTTTTCTTAATTATCAATTCAAAATCCTTAGCATATAAATTGTGCTACAGTTAATCTAAGGGTAAATCTTATTTTTTTAGAGATTTTATTTATTTTTTCATGAGAGACACAGAGAGAGTCAGAGAAGGACACACACATACATACTCATATTCATTATATGTCCTCTTTTGCTTGTAGACTTTGGAAAGAAAGACACATTTGTGAGTTATCATCCACAGCTGGCCATTATTTACTTGGTGGAGACTTTGATCAACATGGGAACATAAATAGTAGACATCTGGAAATACAGGTTCATTCAACTGTAATATCTTATGAATGAAGGCTACGGATCAATCTTCTTTAAATTATATCTGCTACGATTCATTTATTCAATTCTTACAACTGACTCTAAAACCTGGTCTCTTGGCTTGTGGTTAGCAGCTTTTTGTCAAATTCTCATTAAGAAGATAACCAAGTTAGATCAAGAAGCAGCACATTAGACTTTGGCCAGGCCAGACTCTCTTCCTGGCCTTTGTGATTTTAGGAAATTAAAATGAAAATGTTCTTAGCTTGCTCATCTATAAAACGGACCAATTAGTTCTAGCTTAATCTTAGTGTTATGATGATGATCAAACCCAGAAATGCATTTAAGGTGATCCATACTATCAAATGTGAACATTATTACTTTACATTAAACTTTGACATATGTGAAATACATGTCCCCTGCCCAGAGAGCACAAGACCAGAAAAAGCAAAAGACAACACAAAGACAATTTAGTGTATTTTTCACTTATGACTAAGTCAACAGCCAGGATGTCAAATAGCACTCCTAAAATCTCTGTGTAGCCAAGTTGTAAAGATTTTTAAAAAGTATAGAGCCTGGCAAAGAGCACCTGCCAAAATGCCAGAGTCCCTTTCTCCTGGCAGCATTAATGGAACCTGTAATAGCAAAGAGTGACAGCATTCCTGTCAATAACTACCATCATGGGAATAAGAGCTGCACAGTGCTTGTCTAGGCATGATGGAACCCATGCTATTTCTAAATGTGAAGCTTTGTCCAAGATTAAATATTTGCACCAAGATTTAATCTCTAATATTTGAGAGAACACAATCAAGGAAGAATGGATTGAGGGAAATGCTGATGAAAGATGTTGTTAAATAATTAGGTACATTTTCCATGTGGTGAAGAATTTTGAGGGGTCTGATCTTTCCAATAACATTATTTTGGCCTGAGTTCCCCCAAAGAATGATGGAATTAAATAATATATTTCTTGAAAACAACAGGCAAAGCCTCAAATGGACAACACACTAAGCACATCTGATGAAATTCAAGAAAATTTCATATCCCTAGCATGCAGAAAATTATGAAATATTTTATTAAATATTTATTTAATGATTTATTAAAATTATTAAATATTTCATCAATTTTCCAAAATGATGAAAGAATTTCTAAAAGCTAGACAAGGAGAAGTAAAGATATCATAAATGGAAAAAGGTGGGAAAAGATTGAGGCTAGTTGTTACTATGGATTATTTTAGAACTTCTGATGCTAGAGTTGATATAGTAACTATTTTAATCATTACTTACTGACATAATTCATTTTAACTATGGGATTAAGATAGCTCTAGGTATATATTGCAACTTCCATCTATGAATCTCAAAGTATCTAACAAATATTAACTACCACAGTTCATGAGAAATCAATGATGTTTGCTGATGGGGAAAGACTTATTAACTTGCCTATAGATTCAGAATGCCATGGGAAGGGTAACCTGTATGAATTTACAAAAAAAAAAAAAAGAGGAGTTTAATTTCACTCCATTGTTTTCTCTCTTGATGGATTCAGAAGGGGCAGGAAGGAGGGATAAAGAGCAGCAAAGAGGAGTTTTCTCTTTTTTTGTATATTTTTTATTAGAGTTCGATATGCCAACATATAACGTAACACCCAGTGTTCATCCCATCAAGTGCCCCCCTCAGTGCCCATCACCCAGTCACCCCAACCCTCCACTCACCTCCCTTTCCACCAACCCTTGTTCTTTTCCCAGAGTTTGGTGTCTCTCATGTTCTGTCACCCTCACTACCTCTGTATTTCAGAGAGAAGAACTGAGCAAACTCAATAAAACTGCATAGAGCAATTAAATGACTAGGCAGTTCACAAGGATGCACTGAGAACATATACCCATATCTGTGTCAGTCACTGATATGAAAAGTAGTAGAAGCCACTATCTCTACCTTTCAAGAAGTCTATAATCTCTTAAAATACATTAATTCCTACTGTTAATTTTGTCAGATGTTTCTATCATACTGTGGTTACAAAAGAAAATGTCCTTATATTTTTAGACATGCATGATGAAGTATTTAGGGGTGAAATATCACGTATTTACAATTAGCTTAAAATAAATTTGGAAAAACGCAGAGGCAGCAAATCATAAAAAGGTCTAAATGACAACTTCTGAAAGACACTTTTTGTGGGGCTTCAATTCTTCATAGTAGCTGAAGGTAAGGGAGTTTTGCCTTATATTTTATCGCGTCTTCGGCTGATTGATATATGTCTTATTCTAAGATGGTTTTACAGACATTCAAACAATTTACAAAGTCAAATAAATTTAAAATAATAGTTGAAATGTAATGAGGAATCACAACATGGAAAGTCTACTCTTATGCGAGGTGGGCCCCAAAGTGAACTTTAAGCTGTCTGGAGCAACATGGATGAAATATTCATCCATTTATCTGGAAAAAAATAAACTGGTTACCTATAAAAAAAAATGATACTTTACAGCAAATATTTACTGAGCACTTGCCATATGTGTCAGGCATAGTTTTAAGCACTTTTCATGTTCATTGAATTCACCAAAGGGGCTACTTTATTCTCATTTTACCGGTGAGGAAACTGAGGGTCATAGAGGTTAAGTGATTTGCCAAAGACCACACAGCCAGGAAGTGACAGAGTTAGGATTTAACCCTAGCTAGTCCTGACTAGAAAACTCAGATTTTATTCTCTAATTAATACTCTTTTCTTTGTAAGCACAACTATTCCCAATAATAAGACCAGAGAGAAATGTATGTTTCATGATTTTTCTAGAGCAAATAGTGAATAATGTTCTCAAAAACTTTACTGTAAACACAAAACAAGTTTCATCAGGCTTGCCATAATGATTTATAAATATCCTATCCAGTATTTGCAGCAAATGCGTTTGTAGGTGCTTAGAAACGATGTGCTTTAAGTGGCTTAAACACACCTTCCTCCATCTGATAACATTGTTAACCTGTTAAGAATAATTACACCCTCTTTTTTCAGAGAAATCTGATTCATTACATATTCTGAATATTGGAGCCCAAATCTCTGATATGTTAAAAGTGGCAAGGCTCATTTAGACTTGATATATACATATTCTATATAGGATTATGTATGGCAGTCTTTGAATGTTGTGATAGATTAAATAATGAAGTCAAATAGGAAATGATGGCTGACTAGACTGACTGTTAAATTCAGTTATGCTAGCATGCTGTAAATTTGGTCTTGAACAAATCAGCCAAGTACCCCACCAACTGCCTACTTCTATCTCCTTTCTTCTTCTTATTTCTCATTCATCCTCTAAGTGGGGCCTTTAAGTCCGGAACTTCGGCCTAGAGGATAGCTCAATGATGAATGTGCAATAAAAGTGATAAGCAGGGCGTGGCTATTTTCTCAAAATCTAGAATTATCTGATTATGTAAGATGCAAAATTGAGATGAGCTGCCATTAAATTACAACATTACAGCACTTCAAAGTCTGGGTTTATTAACTTCAGAAAGGACTAGTCATTCATATAACTGAACTTGGAAGGAAGCCGGGGAAACAGGTGGCTTATTACTAGACCCATTAAACAAGAAATTTATGCATTACATATCTATCTTGAGGCAATTAGGCTGATCATTTTTTAACTTTTATGGCTTCATTGAAAACTCCTGGCAATAAAGTAATTGTAAAATAAGTATCCTAGCATTTATCGATGATATCAAAGGCAATAGATGTCCCATACATTAGAAGTAAGATGAACCCTTATCCACTTCTTCCCTGAAAAATTCAGTACTTCCAAGGCGAATTCATTGTTCTGAAAGATATGTAAATATAAGAGGCCTACTGTATAAATGGCGAGTAAGATGGATGAGACAATTTGTTTTGATTGCCAAATCATTTTTTTAATATTTTATTTATTTATTCATGAGACACACACACACACACACACATACACACACACAGAGGTAGAGACACAGGCAGAGGGAGAAGCAGGCTCCGTGCAGGGAGCCCGATGTGGGACTCGATCTCGGGACTCCAGGATCACAACCTGGGCCGAAGGCAGGCACTAAACTGCTGAGCCACCCAGGGATCCCTGGTTGCCAAATCATTGTTGATTTTAAACAAGCTCTAGTTACCTGCTGAATTTTTATTATTTAAAAACAGAGTTGCTAACATGGATTTGAACACAAATATGTAAGCTCTGTGTAAAACATGCTATGAGCATTACTTCACTTAATGTTCATAACCCAAAAAATTAAGACCATTATCTCTATTGCATGGATGTGAAAACTGAGACTAAGAGAGGGTACATAAGTGATTCAAGGTCATGCAGCTAGAAAATGCTGGAACCAGTATTACATTTCAAATAGCCTAACTCTAAACTTACTACCATGCTATACCATTTGTGGCAGCATAATACCAAAGCATTTGGAGGATAAAGGCAAAATATTTCATAATCATCTAAATACCCATGTTATAAATCAAATTTTTAATGGTATGTTGTGGCAGACTGAACAGAATCACTAATGAAAATCTTAGTAAGATTCCTAAATTTGGTCAAAGGTCAGGCATCAGAATATGGGAAAAAAAAGTACCCCATTCCAGAGAATAGGAGACTGGTCAACAGAGAACCAGATTCTAAGACCTGCTGTTTTCTAGCCAAGCAGTGCCAGATCAAGCACATGATTGAGTTTCAAGTGGAAAGAATTTGGTAGGAGTCCAAGTTTGATAGGAGATAAGTAAGTTTCAGTGATCCAGTTATTGACAACCACTAGGGATTAAGTGTACTAAACAAGAAATTGATTACTGGGAAGCATTGAGATACCAAGGACAGTACAGGACCAGCAGGTGAATGAACTAGATCAATGGTTCTTAACTTTATCTTTATATTAGAACTACCTACTCCAGAACAACTAAATCAGAATCTCTTGGAGTGAGCTCAAGACATTTGTACTTTTTAAATCCTTCAACTGACTATAATATCAGACAAGTTTCAGAACCATTGAACTAAGTACCAAGTCATGGAGTAATTAGAATTTTTTATATTTCCCTATGTAGAAACAAAAAGTATCCCAGAAGGTGAGGTGGGACTGAGTATACAGGTATGTAATTACTGATCTCAACACTAAATGTTAGAGTGATGTACACAGGCAAATATGTCATGTTATTCTTTTTCAAATAATGCCAAATGCCCAGATGGCTCCAAATATGATTGCTGTATGGTTCTGAATATCCAGATGCTTGACATCATGTAGAAAATTTATTTTAATGACTAAATGAAATCTATTTTTTACATAATGTGTTGATATGCAAAAGTACTAACTTATATAGACATGGGATTTATCATTATGATTCAGATATATTATGTGTCAAATCACCTCTTTCAAATCAAATAATTCCATATAGCAAAACTTGATAACTGCCTCCAAACTTGTCATAGTCACAGAAGAAAGTTACAACTTTTGAAACTCAAGGTTTTAATTCAATTAAAATTCATTGATGGCCATGTACTGAATTGCTTAATTTAATATATATTAGGAATGTACGATATTAAGACTATGATAATGGCTATGTCAAGAGTTATTGAGAGAATCAACTGAAATAATATATGAGAAAGTGCTGATAAATAGGAAATGCTGGAAAATGTTAAAAATTAAAATTGATTTAATGAAATTTCCACAAACCATTTAGGCATCCTATGAGCAAATAGGCTGTAGTTATCCATACAACTACTACTAAGTAACATCTTATGTTACTTGGTGATAAGGATGATTTACATCACTAAGGCACACATAGCTTCATGATTTGCAACTAAACATCAGATGACTGTTTTATTTTCTTTAAATGTCCTGGTGTCATATGATTTAAGTTAAAGAATAAGCCACAGTATATTTGTTCCTCTCTAGTCCTATTTTATTGTTCTTGTCTTCCAAATCCCCATGTGAGTCTCTAACCCATTTAATGTAGCTAGAAAAACCCACTTGGCCTCAACCTGAGTTTCTTCATTGTCAGAAATAGCTATAAGAAAGGAACTATCTGGGGGGATCCCTGGATGGCTCAGCGGTTTAGCGCCTGCCCTTGGGCCAGGGTGCGATCCTGGAGTCCCGGGATGGAGTCCCACGTCGGGCTCCCTCCATGGAGCCTGCTTCTCCCTCCTCCTGTGTCTCTGCCTCTGTGTGTGTGTGTGTGTCTATCATAAATGAATAAATAAATCTTTAAAAAAAAGAAAGGAACTATCTGACTAATACCTTGAGAACAACTGAATTTAATCTAAGAGAGTCTAAGCAGTTAGTTTTAGCAAGCACAACATTATAGCCTAATCCTTCATTTGTGAGTTTCCCTTCAATTCATTTGTGCTCACACAATTACCTTTGAACTCACTGTTTTCACACTTAAAGTTCTGCATGGCTCTGTATTAAATACCTGCAGGTGTTTGAGTAATTTAAGGAAATGAATAGGCCATAAACTGTTGCTCTGAGAAGAAAAAACAATATGGCACAATTTTAAGTTTTAAAAGGTAAAATCCAGTCTTAGGTATGCTGTGGTAAAATTAGATTAGGAAGAATTTTAAGAATTTGGTGATACTTCTCTTATGAAGCTGATAAACTCAAAAGAGTCATTTTTATAAATCAAATTTGACAAGTGATTAATCTATAGTAAATACTCATTAAAATGGGAAAACAATTTTGAAAACTATATTAAAATATAACTGAAAAGTAGTACTTGAAAATCACCTGAGTGTGAGCATACCAAAATGCAAATGATGACCCCCAACTCATTGACAAATGAGGTATAAGCAAGATAGGTACAAAGAAATATTTTTCTGGTTCAAAGTGATGAAAAGGTAAATAGAATGATCCGTTCCAGGTACCTAATTCTTGTAGTACTAAAGGGTCCTTGACTAAATGCTTTAGAACTCATGCAGTTCTTCTCAGAAAGGGAGAGAGAGCAATCATCACGTAGCATATAATAAAAGGAACTTAGGCGGGCAGACTGGTTAGATAGATCAGTCATCAAAAACAAAAAAAACTGCTACTATTGTGTGAGGATACTTTGTACCTTCTGTTTAATGTTTTTAGACAATTATTAACTAATCAACTTCTGAATAGGTACCAAATAGGTATGAATTTTAAAAAGAACAAGATAGAATGAGGTTTTCTAGAATGTGTTTAAAGTGAAAACTAGGCTTCTGCAGTCAGATAGATATTGAAAAAACCTCAGTTTAAAATAAAAGTGAAACAAATTTAATCAATTCAGGACTTCTCTAAAGTTTTAATAAACATTTTTTTTAAGAAGAGCACCAGAGCAAGTGGAGTAGAAGAGCAAAGGAGGAGGGAGAGAGAGAATCTTAAACAGGCTCCATACCTAGTGTGGAGCCCAATTTGAGCTGGATCTCATCCTGAGATCATGACCTGAGCTGAAATTAAGACTCAGAGGCTCCCAGGCATTGTTAATTGAAAACCAAAACCTACTTTCACATTCAGTCTAGACATTGAGACCAAAACCATACCTTACTGTCTATATTAACATGACTCTGCTATTTCATTATCTTTATAAGCATTTATTTACTCTTCCAAGACTGTCTTGTCCAAGTAAATAGTTTCTTCACTATAGGAAATACCTGAAAGACTCAACCAACTCTTCAATGGAAAGTATTCAACAGACAGTTTGAGTCCTAAGGTTCTTTGAATCCTCCCCTCAAAATCCTCATCTTGCTGTTCCCTCCAGTCCTGTACTGTTGTATCATTCATGGTTCTTGGTCAATTCTACTCAAACCCCCACATTTGTAATTCCCACTATAATCAAAATTTCTAATACTTAATAAATTCACCTTCCTGACTCTAAGACACAGTCAAAAGCTTTGTGAAGGTATCTAAGAAATAAAGCCAGGTTTGTTTTATTCACAAGTTCTGTTGGTAACATCTGGGGAGACTTTATGAGAGAATCATTATAAAGATGGTATAGGGCATGTTACTTTCTAAATTTACTTAACCTCCCTTCCCAATAAATGCTTGTAGGTACATGTACGTGAATTTGTATTTATGTGTATATGTGTATGTGTGTGTGTGACATCACATACATTCACACATTTTGAGAAAGGCTAATATAGTGAAAAGGATCTTGGATTAAGATCAGGAAATCTGCTTCTATTTTTGGGAGTAACTCTCTCTCCTTATTTGAGGCCTTAACTTTCCTAACCTATGAATAGGGTTATAGGATTGGATGATCTCTGAAGATATGGCAGATTAATAAACTTTTTTTCTATCAGTGCACTCATGGCAAAAGATGTACAAATGTCTGAGTTGTGACATAAGTAGGGAAGGTTATAGATTATAAACAATTCCTAGCATACTAACCTTTTTCTCCAATTCAAGAATTAATATAGAAATGTAAGCCAGTTACCATAAGGCTATACTTGAATCTATTTACAGGTTTTATTGGTAACCAACTACTTGAAATAAGTCACTAGTAAATAGTAACCTGAAGGTTGAAAACAACAGATCTGAAACACCTTTGGCTCTATGGCTATAATTTCTTCAAGGAGTGTTGGGAAAAGCTACACCAATCCTAGAGAAAGCAAATTTCTTTTCTTTTAATAAATTTCACAATTGATTTTCCAAAGCAAGATATACCATGCAGCTATCTATTGGAATCACAGCTAAAAAATAAAATTAAATTCATACAATACCTACTCAATTCCAACAGATACTCTGGAAGTCATGATGACTGTTAATTGGAACTTTGTAAACTCGTTTCCCATAGTATCTTTCTTCTGGACCAGGGGCTGAATGCCTTCTCATTTGTAGAGCACATTAAAATGATGCTAATTATACCATCTTACATTTGTATTGTACTTTATATTTTGCTTACATTATTACTGAATCCATACAATAATCCTGAGATGCAGGTAAGGGGGGTGGTTATTTTCCTATTTCCTTTTCAGAGATAGGAAAATAATTCTGTACAAGTAACTTGCTTAAAGGGGTGCCTGGGTGGCTTAGTCAGTTAGGCATCCAACTCTTGATTTCAGTTCAGGTCAGGATCTCTGGGTCATGAAAGAGTCCCATGTCAGGCTCTTTGCTCAGTGAGGAGTCCACTCGAGATTCTCTCTCTCACCCTCTGCCCTTCCCTCTGCTCTCACTTCCTCTCAATCTCTAAAATTAATTTTAAATTTTTTTTTAAAAAGAAATAATTTCCTTAAGTTTACACAGTAGAAGACCCAGGATTCCACCACAAATTTTTCAGATTTCAATTCTTTCTTTTCTCTTCCCTTAAAATTTCTTCATTATCACCACTTACCAAAGACTTATTATATCTAGTGGCCTCTTCATTTGTTTTTTCTTCTTTCATTTGTTCATTCTTTCTCCATCCTTTCATTCACTCAACAGATATTCATTGCTTATTTCTTTCTCTTGATTTTCTACCTTATTCAATATTCATCACTTTCTGTTTGCTCTCAGTTCTTTCCTACTGTATCTGTCTCCTTCTTTGGCTTTATTTTCCCTCAGACCCCCTATAGTTTGTTCCCCTAAACTCTGACCTCAACATTATTCCATTTTCTCTCTTTGCTGTGCCCTTTGGCAATTTCATATTACTTTAAGGCTCCAATTATTATTATATTTGTATGAATGATACCTAAATCTCTCTTTCTACTATGAGAGAAGTACATATAAATTATATGAAATCTTGAATAAAGTAGCACTCACATCAAGAATTTATTTTGTTTTTAAGGGATGATAAAGTGGGAATCAGAAATTTCCTGGTTAGTAGGTAACTTTTATTGGGGCCTTAATGTGTGGAGTAGGATTTGAATATGCAGAAATGGTAGAAAAAGTTTTCCAATAGAGGGAATAGGATGGACGAAAAACACATTGGTGGAAACAACAGACCATGCATGGGAAACAGCAAGCATTTCAGTTTGCATTATAAAATAAATAAATGCTGTAGTCATGATGTTTGCTGAGAATTGGAGGGGGAGGGTCTTATGTGATAGCCATGGGGATTTTGATTGTATTCAAACTAAAGTACTAGCAGGATTGCCAAGTTGAAACACCTAGGAGGGAGATGCATACATGAATTAGGAATTAGGTAGAAAATTCATCACACGTTTACAGTATTATACCTGGATATTATTTACTCACCTGGATATTATTTACTTTCTTGAGAGAATGATCTGTAAACATTTCCTATTAATTACCATCTCATTCTCAGCACTTAGTATGACATCCTGGTGTCAATAAAGGAATAAATAATGCCTACTTAATAACTGGCAAATTTCCCTTCAAAACACTCCTGACCTTTATTTCCATGACTTTATAAATCATATTTCTTGTGCCTAGAGGAAAGAACTCTAGTCTGAAAATCTGGAGCCCAATTTCAAATGATCTACTAATACCATCCTAACTAGCCCTGCTGTATCCCCTCTATGCCTGAACTCCTGTCCAAACCTGTAACCTGTGTTAGGTACCTTTCCTCTGAAATATTTCAGGCTCTCTGCACATTCTATTACACCAATACTTACTATGTACTTTTTACCTACTTCTCTGTGTCTTCTACTAGACAGTGAGATACTTCTAGAAAACGACTGTGTATTTTATATTTCTTTTCCCAAGTGTTTATCTAACATATAGTAGACACTAAAAATATCATCCAGCGAATGTAGAACTGATGGTTTCAAAAGCTGTTTTAAATATCACTACTCAATCTTGAATTTACTACATTCATTATTTCCTATATGCATGCCACTCTAATTAGTATAGTGTAATATCAAATGGATTCTGTTCTGAAATAGCTTTTCATCTACTAGGGGAGATGTGTCCTGTACAAATACACACACACACACACACACACACACACACACAGTATACATATACAAATACACAAGCTATAAAAGTCAACTAAACAATTTCCAAGCAGGTGCTTTCACTGCCCCCTAAATCTTTCATTGGAGCCAGATGTTTGACATCCTGAATACTCAACACCTAGATGATTTCTAACTTCCCCTCCAGATGTCATGCCATTTTGTAATTATGGGCTCTCTCCTGTGTTCTAGAGCTACTGTCAAAATCAACTCTGAATAGCTTGATATGACTTTTGAAAACAATGCAGTAACTTCAGAATGATGGGTTAAATGAAAAATACCTGTCTAGTGCAAGAAGGATAGAGTTCTTTCTTGCCAAGACACTACTGCACAGGGTTACTTGCTATCTAAATAAACAATATGCACTCAATAAAAACATGGTCTGGCTGGGGAAAACCATCGCAACCAGAGGTCTCCAGACCTATAATCACATATTCAAAAGAAAATGTTTGAGCCTCCATATTATTTATTCATATTCATTCCCCCCATTCATCCCTTGACTTGTAGGCATTGGACTTCTCTCAGAAATACAGTCTTATACATCACAAACTTCTAAACCTTACTGGCAATCCTTCAACTTCTATAGGAATAGATTTTCTGTGAATCCAAGTACAGCTCAGAATCTTCTATTGTCACATAAACTAAAACAAACCACGAGGAAAGAGGTGTAATTCTCACAGGTTTATATGATATTTTCTCATTTACTTTTATCAGATAAGCTAGATCCATTATCCATTTCCTTGCTGCCAAGTCACAAAACATATATCAAGGGATTTGCATCATATCTGTTCCACTCTATTCCTCCTGCTTACAAGTTCCTAGTTTTCTTTCCCACCACATCCCTAACAGGAATCTCTAGCCATTCAAGACAGTCTCATGTAATAATCTAAACAAGTCTTTTCTTCCCTCTCTCCTGCTTTAAATGTTCTAAGGTTAGTTCAGATCCTTCAGACTCACTGAAGATCCTCTTGATCACTCAAACCTCCAGTGAGCTCCCAAAACACGTATCATCTACTGCATTCCAGTCATGCTTCATCTTGCTAATCTTTGACCTGAGAGTTGGATAAATTTTTTAAGGCCTAAATGTATAAGATAGAAATCACTCTAATATCCTCACTGATCTTCCTCTTCAGTGGTGAAGCTGGCAAATGAGCACGCAAAAAGATGCTGGAGTAGTCCAATGTAAACAGAGATTTCTAATATGGGGTCTGAAACACTATGAACTTCCTGACATTACATGCACAATTTTCAGCTTCTGGACATTATTTTCCCTGCAGAATTTGTGTGATTTTCATTATATTCTCAAAATGATCTGTGATTACCAAATATTTGAGAACTATTGGTGTGTTTTTTTAAAGAACTATTGGGGTGTCTGTCTCCTGGCTTTATCAGGAAAATATTGGTCTGTGGTTCTGTCTTCAGTTGAAAGTGTTGGGCCGGCGGGATCAAGGGGGATTGGGAGGCACCAACAAAATGGCGGCAGCCCCTCCACCTTGTTGCCCCCACCTCAGAACTTTCCCACCACCAGCAGACCTCACACCCGAGGACACATCAAGGGGAGACAGGATCTATGTAGGAAACCTGAACCATACTTTACTCAGACCCCATATAAGGGCATAAGCAGTTATTGCCCCATACTGATTTCACCAGTAATATGCCCTAATACCTATCATCCCATACAGACACACAACCCCTTACTCCTCCCCCCTTAAAAATCCCACTTGCACTCCCCGGCCCATGACTTCCTTGCTCTCTCCCTTCCCTAGGGGCTGCGGAACCTCATCCAAGAACCTGTCCCATTAAAAGCCTGTTCACCAACTTTTGCCTGGCCTCTCTATTTCATTTCACTACCAATCGGATTAAACCTGACAGAAAGAATTTTGCAATCAGTAAACATATCCTCTCTGACTTCCAGGACAGTGAAGGAGGAAATGGCTATAAACCCATGGATGTTCTGAAAAGAAAATAACTCTGTGTTCAAAGCCTTATTATTATGATTAGCATGTCTTTTTTCCTGACATGTTCATAGCACTGGGCAATTTATAAAGCTCTTCTTATACACTCCTTTCATTCCCATCTTAACTCTGTTTTTTCTCCCACTTCTCCTCGACCTTGATTTGATTGATTTGCTCTAGCAGGATCTGCCCTGGAGGCTGACAAAGGTTAATGTTTTAAACAAGTTAAAGAAAGCAGAATCTTTGTTTACAGTGGTTTACTGGTGCATTTGGTCCTTAAGGAACTTGGTAAGGTAAAAGCTCTGAAGCAAAACTTCTATTAACCCTTTCCTTCCTTTTTGTGACTACCCCCATCCCACTGTACATCAGTAGTTTCTCCTCAAAAGCTTTCTTTTATTCCCTCTTTTATTCTTGGACCACCTTGTGTACTTCTAGGATATTTCTGCTCATATTTCTTAGCTACACTTGGCATAGTGGGTTACAATGTTTTAGTATTTTTCCACATATAAGATTTTTAATAATTGTGCTCTGGTAGGAGTCTTTCCTCTTATTTGGTAAATAAATAAAGGCACAGAAGGATATGGCAACTTGCTAAAGATTCAGCAGGGTTGAAAACAAAATTCTTGTTGTTCCACATGCCTCCACACTACACTAAATCACACTGTTCTCCTGTACTGGATAAATTAAGCACTGTGATTCCAATGGTTATTGTCTGTAAATGTCAAACCCTTGTGCATTCTTGGTGTGACTGTAAACTGGTATAGCCACTATGGAAAACGATATGGAGGTTCCTCAAAAAAATTAAAAATGGAACTACCATATGATCCAACAATCCAAAGGAAATGAAATAATTATCTTGAAATATTTATACTTGCATATTCATAGCAGCATTACTCACATAAGCTAACATATGGAAACCACCTAAGTATCTATGGATGGATGAATGGATAAAAATGTGGTAGGTATATTCATTAATACAAAAAATATAATTCAGTTTTAAAAACAAGGAAAACCTGCCATTTGTGACAACATAGATAAACCTGGAGGTTATCTATCTAAGTGAAATAAGCCAGAGTCAGAAAGACAAATATTGCATGTAACTACTTATATTGGGAACTTTAAAAAAAAGTCAAACTCATAGAAACAGTCAAAAAGAGGTTGCTGGGGCTAGGGGTAGGGAAAATAAGGAGACTTTGGTAAAAAGCACAAAATTTCAATTATAAGATATATAAGGTCTGATAATCTAATGTATAGTTGATAATGCTATATTATATAATTAAAGTTTGTAAAGAGAATAATTTAAATGTTTTCATAAAAACAATAACAACAAAAATGTTAAGTATGTAAGGTGATGGATGTGTTCGTTAACCCACTGGGAAGAATTCTTTTACAACGCATATGTATATTAAATCATCACATTATATATTTTAGTGTCTTATAATTTTATATGTCAATTATACCTCAATATTTTTTAAACACACACTCACAAAAAGAAAAGAAACCACAGAGAAGAGGTGAAAGGCCCATGTCCAATCATGATATCTATCCTTGAGAGCTGTTTGGAGCCAATTTAATAATCCATGAAAACAAAAATTGCCTGTGACAATTTTTCACCCAGAAATGCCATATGGTTGCACTGCAATTAGAGAAAAAAGACTTTAAAAGTGTGGAAATAGAATCTTAAGTATTTGCATCACATATAGAATTTTAGATTTGGTTTCACTCAAATTTTTAGTTCCTCTGTAACCTGTTTATTGAAGGAGACAACCACCTAAAAAGTGACTGGTATACATGCAGTATCTAAGCATATAATTACACAAGAATTCAATTTTAAAGACGTATAAGTTATTCTTTGTAAAACATTCAGTTAAACATGGGTTAATAGTCTCATTCAGTCAGATGTTTATTTCAAGATATTTGCTCTAAAGCAGAGATAACCTTTTGTTCAATACTCTACTATACAGTAGATGCTAATTTAATTATTCTCAAAGCTAAAGTAAAAATATTTTTTCCTGTTAGTTTACCTAGCTATTGATGAGGCCAAGTTTATGGCTCCAGTTATAAAAGCCAATCATCTTCTCTCTAGTCCATCTCTACAATTATTGTGTCAGTCTGTAATCTTGATTTTGGGTAATGAATTTCTGGCTATTTGTTAAGGAGAAGGCACATGTGGTTGGGTGGATGGGTGGCTCAGGAAAAATTCTTCATTATGGCTAGAACAAAAATTCAAAGCCCTACTGAGACTAGGTCTATGGAACTTTTTATATGTATGGCACAAAATACTCTACTGAACAGAGTTTTTCTAGAAAATTCTTTGCAGATTTCAAGAAGCAAGACCCAAGAATACTTGCTTCAGAAATAAAGACATCATCCATACTCACACTATCCTTATGGACCTAGAGCAACAAAGTTGATAAAATGGAAAAGAGTTTTCTCATCATAACCAGTGATCTTTTCTAATATATAAAGAGTTGGTTAAATAGAACCAATGAAAAATACGAAAATGCTGGTAAGTGAAATATCTCTACAATTTGCATGGCTTAAGAAGCTCAATTAGATCTTGATTTGCATCCACTTTCTATGTAAGTGTGAGTGGTCAGCTTCAGTAGTATATCCAGTCAATATAGCTAAGGGAACTGCATTCTTTAAGTCACACCAACAAAGTAGTCTACTAAATGTGCTTTCTATATGGTGTTAGTTCCTTTTCCAGCTCAGTGCACTTTACCTAAGATAAAGTGTATTTGTTATCTACAATTGCTAGAACAGTTTATCACAAATTTAGTGGCATAAAGTCAAACAAGTTTATTATCTTTTTAGCTTTATTGAAGTATAATTGATATACAATGTATTGCTCAACTTTAATGTATACACCTTAAGGGGTTTGGACATAGGCCCACACTCCTAATACTATCAATCCAATCAAAGTACTAAATATATTCATCACCTCCAAAAATTCCTTATGCTCGTTCATGTTTTGTTGTAGTAAGAATACATAACATAATATTTAAACTTTTAAATGTATAAAATTTACAATACCACATTGTTAACTATATGCATTATGCTGTACAGCAAATCTCTATAACTTCATCTTGCATAACAGAAATTTTATAATCGTTGAGCAACAATTCTCCATTTTTTTCCTTACCCCATCCCCTTATAACCACTCTTCTATTCTTTCCTTTTATGAGTTTGACTATGTTAGATACCCAGTATGAGTGGAATCATGCATTGTTTGTCATTATATGATTGGTTTATTTCACCTAGCATAAAGTCCTCTAGGTTCATCTATGCTATTACAAATGGCAGGATTTCCTTTTTTTTTAAAGATTGAATAATATTCCATTATATGCATGTGCCATATTTTCTTTATATATTTATCTGTCAATGGCCTTTGGGTTCTTTCTATATATCAGTTGTGAATAATGCTGCAATGAACATGGAAGTGCAGCTATCTCTTTGGGATCCTGATTTTAATTATTTTGGATATACACCCTTAAGTAGGATTGCTGGACCATGTGGTTGGTAGCTCTATTTTCAATTCTTTGAGAAACATCTATACTGTTTGCCATAGTAGCCACATCATTCCACATTCCCACTGACAGTGTACAAGGGTTTCAATTTCTCTACATCTTTACCAATACTTGCTTTTGTCTTTTTGAGGTTTTCTTTTTCTTTACCTTTTTCTTCTAGTAATACCCATCATAATAGGTATGAGATGTTCATATCTTACTGCAGTTTTGATCTGTATTTCTCTGATTATTTGTGAAGTTGAACACCTTTTCATACACCTGGTGGCCATCTGTGTCTTCTTTAGAGAACTGTCTATTAAAGTTCCTGGATCATTTTAAAAATCACGTTACTTTTTGTGAGTTTTTTGTTTTTGTTTCTTTTTATTTAGGGTAGGATATTCTTATATATTTGTGATATTAGCCCATTATCTTGAGATAGATAGTTTCCAAATATTTTCTCCTGTTGTGTATGTGGCAAATTAATTATCTTATAGTTCTGTATGTCACAAGTCTAACATAGGTCTCACTTAGTCTAAAATCAAGGTTTTGGCAGGGCTTCATTCTTTTCTTGATGTTCTAGGTCACAACATGTTTCCTTGCCCTTTCCAGCTTCTAGCAGCCTTCCCTTGGCTAATGGCCCCTTTCCTTAGTCTTCAAAGACAACAATGTTAAGTTGAGTTAATCTCACACATCAGGGATCCCTGGGTGGCGCAGCGGTTTGGTGCTTGCCTTTGGCCCAGGGCGCGATCCTGGAGACCCGGGATCGAGTCCCACATCGGGCTCCCAGTGCATGGTGCATGGAGCCTGCTTCTCCCTCTGCCTGTGTCTCTGCCTCTCTCTCTCTCTGTGACTATCATAAGTAAATAAAAATTAAAAAAAAATCTCACACATCATATCACTCCTACCAATCCTGCCTCCTTTCACTTTTAAGGACTGTTGTAATTACATTGAGCCCATGCAGATAACATAATGTAATTCTAGGTACAATCTTAATTTCCGTTTTTCATGTAAAGTAATATGCTAACAAATTTAAAGGATTAGGTTATGGATACCTTTTAAAGGAGCTTTATTCTGGAGTGAGGGGCAAGATAGAGGAAGAGTAGGGTCCCCAAGTCACCTGTCCCCACCAAATTACCTAGATAATCTTCAAATCATCCTGAAAATCTACGAATTAGGCCTGAGATTTAGAGAACAGCTGGAATGCTACAGTAAGAGGAGTTTGCGCTTCTATCAAGGTAGGAAGGGGGGGAGAAATAAAGAAACAAAAGGCATCCAAGGGGGAGGGGCCCCGCGAGGATCCCGGGGAAGGCTGGGGCGAGTGCCCCCAGGACAGGAAAGCCCTATCCCGGAGAAGCAGGAGCTTCACCAATCTTCCCGGGCGGAAAGGCGCTAGCAGGGAGTTAGAGCAGGACCCCAGGAGGGCGGGGATGCCCTCAGGCTCCCTAGGACACTAACAGACACCTGCGCCCCAAGGAGAGTGCCCCGAGCTCCCTAATATTTTTTTAAATTTTTATTTATTTATGATAGTCACAGAGAGAGAAAGAGAGAGGCAGAGACATAGGCAGAGGGAGAAGCAGACTCCATGCACTGGGAGCCCGATGTGGGACTCGATCCCAGGTCTCCAGGATCGCGCCCTGGGCCAAAGGCAGGCGCCAAACCGCTGCACCACCCAGGGATCCCATGCTACCTAAAGGGCTGCAGCACGCCCACGGCTGGACCCAGGAGCAGCTCGGAGGCGCTCAGACGGAGGCTCCTCGGAGAGGGGGCTGCCCAGCCAGGAGCACGAATCCAACAGCACAGGCCCGAGAGCACAGGGCGCCGGGGACACAGCCCAGGATCCGGCCTCCCCCCGGGGACAGGCAGAGGCCAGGAGGGCCCAGGACAGCAAGGACGCTCCTGACCCAAGCTGAGCAGATCAGTGGCCATGCCCCTGGAACATCAAGGCCCCTGCAGGCTGAGAGATACGTAGTTACTGCTGGAGCTGAAACCAGGGCTCTAGAGCTGGCCACAGCAACTGTGGTTGTTCCTACTGGGGCCTCACGGGGAAAACTACATCCACTGAGACCTGCACCAGGCAGGGGGCAGAGCAGTTCCCCCAAGTGCTAACACCTGAACATCAGCACAACAGGCCCCTCCCCCCAAAGACCAGCTAGACAGACAGGGGAAAAACAAATGATTGACCCAGCAGCACTGGAAGGGGAGGTCAAGGGACTTACAGTATACAGAATCAGAGGATACACCCCCTTGTTTTTTTTGTTTTTGTTTTTGATTTTCTTTTTTTTTTTTTTTTGCTTTTTGATTTGTTTGCATTCCCCACCCTGTTTTTTCCTTTCTTTTTTTCTCTTTTTCATATCTTTTATTTTCTTTTTTTCCTTTTTTCTTTTTTCTTTTCTTTCCTTTTTTCTCTTCTCTCTTTTTCTCCTTTTCCCACTACAACCTGTTTTTGGCCACTCTGCACTGAGCAAAATGACTAGAAGGAAAACCTCAAAAGAAAGAATCAGAAACAGTCCTCTCTCCCACAGAGGTACAAAATTTGGATTACAATTCAATGTCAGAAAGCCAATTCAGAAGCACTATTATAAAGCTACTGGTGGCTCTAGAAAAAAGCATAAAGGACTCAAGAGACTTTATGACTGCAGAATTTATATCTAATCAGGCAGAAATTAAAAATCAATTGAATGAGATGCAATCCAAACTAGAAGTCCTAACGATGAGGGTTAAAGAGGTGGAAGAACGAGTAAGTGACATAGAAGACAAGTTGTTGGCAAAGAGGGAAACTGAGGAAAAAAGAGACAAACAAAAGACCATGGGGATACATTCAGGGAAATAAATGACACCTGAGAAAGAAAAACCTATGTTTAATTGGGGTCCCCAAGGGCGCCGAAAGGGACAGAGGTCCAGAATATGTATTTGAACAAATGCTAGCTGAAAACTTTCCTAATCTGGGAAGGGACACAGGCACTCATATCCAGGAAATAGAGAGATCCCCCCCTAATATCAATAAAAACCACTCAACACCTCGACATTTAATAGTGAAGCTTGCAAATCCAAAGATAAAGAGAAGATCCTTAAAGCAGAAAGAGACAAGAAATCCCTGACTTTTATGGGGAGAAGTATTAGGGTAACAGCAGAACTCTCCACAGAGACCTGGCAGGCCAGAAAGGGCTGGCAGGATATATTCAGGGTCCTAAATGAGAAAAACACACAACCAAGAATACTTTATCCCGAAAGGCTCGTATTCAGAATGGAAGGAGAGATAAAGAGCTTCCAAGACAGGCAGGAACTGAAAGAATATGTGTCCTCCAAACCAGCTCTGCAAGAAAATTTAAGGGGGACTCTCAAAATTCCCCTTTAAGAGGAAGTCCAGTGGAACAATCCACAAAAATGGGGACTGAATAGATATCATATCACTAAACTCATATCTTTCAATAGTAACTCTGAACGTGAATGGGCTTAATGACCCCATCAAAAGGCGCAGGGTTTCAGACTGGATAAAAAAGCAGGACCCATCTATTTGCTGTCTACAAGAGACTCATTTTAGACAGAAGGACACCTACAACCTGAAAATAAAAGGTTGGAGAACCATTTACCATTCAAATGGTCCTCAAAAGAAAGCAGGGGTAGCCATCCCTATATCAGATAAACTAAAATTTACCCCGAAGACTGTAGTGAGGGATGAAGAGGAACACTATATCATACTTAAAGGATCTATCCAACAAGAGGACTTAACAATCCTCAATATATATGCCCCGAATGTGGGAGCTGCCAAATATATCAATCAATTAATAACCAAAGTTAAGACATACTTAGATAATAATACACTTATACTTGGTGACTTCAATCTAGCACTTTCTACCCTTGATAGGTATTCTAAACACAACATCTCCAAAGAAACGAGAGCTCTAAATAATTCACTGGACCAGATGGATTTCACAGATATCCAGAGAACTTTACATCCAAACTCAACTGAATACACTTTCTTCTCAAGTGCACATGGAACTTTCTCCAGAATAGACCACATACTGGGTCACAAATTGGGTCTGAACCGAAACCAAAGATTGGGATTGTTCCCTGCGTATTCTCAGACCATAAAGCCTTAAAATTAGAACTAAATCACAACAAGAAGTTTGGAAGGACTTTAAACACATGAAGTAGGTTAAGGACCCTCTTGCTAAAAGATGAAAGGGTCAGCCAGGAAATTAAGGAAGAATTAAAAAGATTCATGGAAACTAATGAGAATGAAGATACAATGGTTCAAAATCTTTGGGATACAGCAAAAGCAGTCCTGAGGGGGAAATACATCTCAATACAAGCATCCATCCAAAAACTGGAAAGAACTCAAACACAAAAGGTAACTTTCCACCTAAAGGAGCTAGAGAAAAAACAGCAAATAGATCCTACACCCAGCAGAAGAAGAGAGTTAATAAAGATTCGAGGAGAACTCAATGAAATCGAGACCAGAAGAACTCGAACAGATCAACAAAACCAGGACTTGGTTCTTTTAAAGAATTAATAAGATAGATAAACCATTGGCCAGCCTTATTAAAAAGAAGAGAAAGAAAACTCAAATTAATAAAATCATGAATGAGAAAGGAAAGATCACTACCAACACCAAAGAAATACAAACCATTTTAAAAACATATTATGAACAGCTATACACCAATAAATTAGGCAATCTAGAAGAATTGGACGCATTTCTGGAAAGGCATAAATTAACAAAACTGGAACAGGAAGAAATAGAAAACCTGAACAGGCCAATAACCAGGGAGGAAATTGAAGCAGTCATCAAAAACCTCCCCAGACACAAAAGTCCAGGGCCAGATGGCTTCCCAGGAGAATTCTATCAAACGTTTAAAGAAGAAACCATACCTATTCTATTAAAGCTGTTTGCAAAGACAGAAAGAGATGGAATGCTTCCAAAACTCGTTCTGTGAGGCCAGCATCACCTTAATTCCAAAACCAGACAAAGACCCCACCAAAAGGAGAATTATAGACCAACATCCCTGATGAACATGGATGCAAAAATTCTCAACAAGATACTAGCCAATAGGATCCAACAACACATTAAGAAAATTATTCACCATGACCAAGTAGGATTTATCCCCGGGACACAAGGCTGGTTCAACACTCGTAAAACACTCAATGTGATTCATCATATCAGCAAGAGAAAAACCAAGAAACCTATGATCCTCTCATTAGATGCAGAGAAAGCATTTGACAAAATAGAGCATCCATTCCTTATCAAAACTCTTCAGAGTGTAGGGATAGAGGGAACATTCCTCAGCATCTTAAAAGCCATCTACGGAAAGCCCACAGCAAATATCATTCTCAATGGAGAAGCACTGGGAGCCTTTCCCCTAAGATCAGGAACAAGACAGGGATGTCCACTCTCTCCACTGCTATTCAACATAGTAGTGGAAGTCAGAGCCTCAGCAATCAGACAACAGAAAGACATTAAAGGCATTCAAATTGGCAAAGAAGAAGTCAAACTCTCCCTTTTCACAGATGACATGGTACTCTACATAGAAAACCCAAAAGCCTCCACCCCAAGATTGCTAGAACTCATACAGCAATTTGGCAGTGTGGCAGGATACAAAATCAATGCCCAGAAGTCAGTGGCATTTCTATACACTAACAATGAGACTAAAGAAAGAGAAATTAAGGAGTCAATCCCATTTACAATTGCACCAAAAAGCCTAAGATACCTAGGAATAAACCTAACCAAAGAGGTAAAGGATCTATACCCTAAAAACTATAGAACACTTCTGAAGAAATGGAGGAAGACACGAAGAGATGGAAAAATATTCCACGCTCATGGATTGGCAGAATTACTATTGTGAAAATGTCAATGTTACCTAGGGCAATTTACACATTTAATGCAATCCCTATCAAAATACCATGGACTTTCTTCAGAGATTTTGAACAATTTATTTTAAGATTTGTGTGGAATCAGAAAAGACCCCAAATAGCCAGGGGAATTTTAAAAAAGAAAACCATAGCTGGGAGCATCACAATGCCAGATTTCAGGTTGTAATACAAAGCTGTGGTCATCAAGACAGTGTGATACTGGCACTAATACAGACACATAGATCAATGGAACAGAATAGAGAATCCAGTAGTGGACCCTCAACTTTATGGTCAACTAATATTCGACAAAGGAGGAAAGACTATCCGCTGGAAAAAAAGACAGTCTCTTCAATAAATGGTGCTGGGAAAATTGGACATCCACATGCAGAAGAATGAAACTAGACCACTCTCTTTCACCAGACACAAAGATAAACTCAAAATGGATGAGAGATCTAAATGTGAGACAGGATTCCATCAAAATCCTAGAGGAGAACACAGGCAACACCCTTTTGGAACTCGGCCACAGTAACTTCTTGCAAGATACATCCACAAAGGCAAAAGAAACAAAGCAAAAATGAACTATTGGGACTTCTTCAAGATAAGAAGCTTTGCACAGCAAAGGATACAGTCAACAAAACTAAAAGACAACCTACAGAATGGGAGAAGATATTTGCAAATGACATATCAGATAAAGGGCTAGTTTCCAAGATCTATAAAGAACTTATTAAACTCAACACCAAAGAAACAAACAATCCAATCTTGAAATGGGCAAAGACATGAACAGAAATCTCACAGAGGAAGACATAGACATGGCCAACAAGCACATGAGAAAATGCTGTGCATCACTTGCCATCAGGGAAATACAAATCAAAACCACAATGAGATACCACCTCACACCATTGAGAATGGGGAAAATTAACAAGGCAGGAAACCACAAATGTTGGAGAGGATGCGGAGAAAAGGGAACCCTCTTGCACTGTTGGTGGGAATGTGAACTGGTGCAGCCACTCTGGAAAACTATGTGGAGGTTCCTCAAAGAGTTAAAAATAGACCTGCCCAGGACCCAGCAATTGCACTGTTGGGGATTTACCCCAAAGATACAGATGCAATGAAATGCTGGGACATCTGCACCCTGATGTTTATAGCAGCAATGTCCACAATAGCCCAACTGTGGAAGGATCCTCGGTGTCCATCGAGAGATGAATGGATAAAGAAGATGTGATCTATGTATACAATGGAATATTACTCAGCCATTAGAAATGACAAATACCCACCATTTGCTTCAACGTGGATGGAACTGGAGGGTATTATGCTGAGTGAAATAAATGAATCGGAGAAGGACAAACATTATATGGTCTCATTCATTTGGGGAATATAAATAATAGTGAAAGGGAATAGAAGGGAAGGGTGAAGAAATCGGTAGGAAATATCAGAAAGGGAGACAGAACATGAAGACTCCTAACTCTGGGAAATGAACTAGGGGTGGTGGAAGGGGAGGACGGTGGGGTGTGGGGGTGAATGGGTGACGGGCACTGAGGGGGGCACTTGACGGGATGAGTACTGGTTGTTATTCTGTATGTTGGCAAATTGAACCCCAATAAAAATTAAGTATATTATTAAAAAATAAAAATAAAAAATATAAAAAAATAAAAATAAAGAATCTTTATTTGATCTACCACGCAAGGTAACGTTCAATGCTACTAACAGCAGAATACATCTGGCTTTCTTTTCTTTTTCATTTTTTAAGATTTTGTTTATTTACTTGAGAGAGAAATAGCACAAGCAAGGGGAGAGGCAGAGGGAGAGGGACAAGCAAACAACCGCTGAGTGGGGAGCCTGACATGGGCTGAAGTTTGCCCATGAGTTTGGCCATAGTGTGCTCGTCCTGAGCAGTAGTTTTACGAATACACCTGTTTTGCAGGCAACATGACTGTGTAAAGCTGAAGGACCCGGAGATCATGACCTAAAGTCAGATGCTTAACCAACTGAGTCACCCCTGTGCCCATTTGTTTTTCATACTAGTTACCGAACCACAGATGTAGCTTTTGATAAGGCGTGCTCAGTGAGACGTTGGTGGGTATAACACACACATATACACAAATGCATGTATTACATAAAAACGTATGTACGCAAACACATACACTTTGCTACACTAGTTATTCCATGGTGAATTATGTTTATAAAATGATGGATAAATCAAAACTCAATAAGTTCCTTTATTACACAAGATTGCAGAAACTGATGGACCAATATTCAGTACAATTTCCAAGATGGGGAGAGGGTATGAGGCCCTTCCCAGATTTAACTGATTATAAAACTTTTCTTTGTAACTTGCTGGACCACGTGGGAAACACTACCCTAAGATTTTTTTATATCTAGTTCCAGTTGCTTTTAGAAACAGCCCAGTTGGTCTATCCTGTGGCTACAAACTACATCGTACCATTTATCTTCCCTTTTGAAATGTTTTTCATTGATTATTCATGGTAGAATTCAGAGGTATAGCACACAAATATATACACGTGCTTCTTTCTTGTACTTTATGAAATTAAACATAATTTATATATTTTCAAACATGTTAAGTCCTGAGAAAATTCTATTATTTTCTGTAAGCTAGAGGCTCCTAATGAGTACCAGTTGTTAAAAAGTCCATCATCTTATATCTAGTCTACAACTACAGTCATTGTCTCAGTCTATAATCTTCCTGTTGGCCAATGAAAGGCTGGCTTTTTTTTCATGAGTTCCTCAAGCTTCTTCAATGGTTAAATCATTCTTTTCCTTTAATTCTCCTTTGTGGTGGCTCCTCTGATCACTCCATATGAAGTAGTCTCCTCCAGTGAGTTTAATATCAAATTATCTTGTTCTTTTCCTTCATAGAAGTTATCAGGATCTGTGAACAACTTATATATTTGTTTGCTTACCAATATTTATCTCTTTCCCCAACTAAAATGTAAGCACCATGAGGGCAGGAAGTTTGTTGGTCTTGTTTTCTGTTAAATCCTATACCTGGAATGTTGCCTGACACATAGCAAGTGTTCAATAAATATATGATGATTGAATGAATAAATCCCTATTCTATGGATTAAAAATAAGTTGAGCTACTGAGGCGAAATTAGTTGCCTAATATCAGTCTTCTTTGTGACACATCTAGGACCATATCCCTTGTTTCCTAATGCTTAGAGAAATTTCCTTTGCTTAATAGAATGTAATTTGTTAATTACTGGTTTGTAGATCTACTGTGATTTAGTTGGATTTTACTAATCAATATTTTCTCCCACTGCTTTAAGAATGAGTCTGTAAACACTGGTACTTGATCAAGGAATAAATCTTCCAGTGTTGGACACAAAAAAGGAATGGGAAAGCTCACATTTCTTCTTTTTATAACTTGGCAGTAAAGAAATGCTTTCCCTTTTTTCTTTTCTGCCAGCTCCTGAGGGACCTTCTGTGGGTGGCTCTACAACTATTCTTTCCAATTTCTGAAGCCTAAGAGCATCTACTGAGGAACTGTTTTTCAGAGCTAGCAAACATCAGCTACTTGAAGTAAGCCTAATGAAATGCAAGTAGCAGTGTGGAGCAGGGTGAAATTCAAACACAGGTTTGCATTAATTTTCTTATTTTAGCTTTTTCATTTGAGTATAGTTGACATACTATACATTCGTATCAGGTATACAACACAATTATTCACCATCACAGGTATACAACACAATTATTCACCATCACAGGTCTGCAATAATTTTGATGAAAGAGAAGCAGCTTGATGATTAAAGCTAAGTGATGTGAATAACATAGCCCATCTATGGTATACGGCTGCCATTAGCTTTGTTAGTATTTCAGAAGTTGTTTATCTTGGCAATATGGTCTCTGAAAAGGACTCTGATGTTGAAAGCAGTCCCAAGTATTTGAATGAAATCTAACTGTGGGCATAGTACTGTCAAGGTTGCTATATGGGTCTAGAAGAAATGAAAAGAAATACCCTTCTCCTATACTCAGGGGGATTCTGGGTCTCACCTTCCTTAGGGAAAAATAATGAAAGTTAGCTTTATAGAAGATTAGTGGCTGTTTCAGACAGCAATACATTGCAGTAGAACAGAGATTTTCAAAAGCCATTCTGTAGAGCCCCAGGGGATTTATGGCAGTGGCTGGACCCCAGTTGGATTGGGACTTCATTAGGGTCATCATTTCCTTCACTAAAGCTGATTCCTCTCAATATGTTTTCATATTGGACTTCAGCTTTAAATTGCTTTTAGAGAAATTGTTCCACTACTAAAAGGGGAATACCACTGAAATAGATAATGACTCTTAACATATTAAGATTCCAATACCACCATTTTTATTTGATACCCTGTGTTTCTCTTAAGTATGTGCTAAATGGTTTTTCAACATTAACATTAAAACGAATTAAGATTAAATTTGTAATTAAAATTTTTAGAAATTGAGATAATTACAAATCCTTAAGAATGTTTCCAGACTAGGTTTGATAAATGCAACACTATTAAACCCATTTGTGAAATGTATCTACAGTCTGTCCATACATAGCAAAATTCCTATTCCAGATGAACTCAAATATTAGTACAACTTTAGTTATTATATTTTTCATTTCCTCCATCCACACCATCATGATGTGCACAGTCTTTTAAATCAGATATTCCCATTGTGTGCATATGACTGGGAAGAAGGGAAAGTGAAGGAGTAATAAGATAGACATCCCTATTTTAATCCTTGCTTTGAAAAAAAAAGTCTCATGATACATTATTTTGACCTTCTAAGTATTGTATATTTTAATTTGATAGCCATTCCACTTCTTTTCTACAGTTCATTGAGGCTGTAAACAAGAAAAGATGTACAATGGCATGCCCTGAAAATTATGCATTGTTGAAAAGGTCAAGATAGTGGATTCAAATGTTGTTATTTGTAATTTACAGAACATATGAGGCATTCAAATTCAAATAATTCATCTTCTTGACAGATAGAGTAAGAACAACCTAAAATGATACAGCATGAATCCATTTGATAAACAGGCAAACGAAATAAAATATAGCCAGAGCCCAATCTCTTTCTTGATTTCCTAAGATGATACTCCATTTACTTATTCTTCCATAGGCACTAGAAACCCATGAGGTTGCCTGGAAAACAAGTTACATTTCCTTCAAACATTAACTTAAGAAATGTTGAAAGAAGGAGAATTTGAGAGTAGATTACATTTTGTTATACAAAGAGATAGTAGGAATCTATTATAAAAAAGCACTGGCAGACTTGGGAAAACTGTACCTTAGGTATCATGCCCCAATTAGCTGTATGACCTTAAAATGTCACTTTAATTCTCTGGGCTTGAGTTTACTCATGTGAAAAATAATGTAATCAGACCAGAAGTTCTCTTAGGATCCTCTTAGCTCTAATATTGTGATCTCTCATGTGATGTTGTGATTTATAATCCAAATCTCTTTCCACACTTTTCTACAGTAGTAGACTGTCTCCAAAAAATGCCACCAAAAATTACATAGTTTCTCTTTTGAAACTAGGAATTGATTTCTCTTCCCCTTGAATTTGGGTTTGTCTTGTGACATATTTGGACCAATAGAATATGGTGAAAGTGATGCCCATTTTAGGCCTAGTTTTTATTTTATTTATCTTTTTTTAAATTTTTATTTATTTATAATAGTCACACACACACACACAGAGAGAGAGAGAGAGAGAGAGAGAGAGAGAGAGAGGCAGAGACATAGGCAGAGGGAGAAGCAGGCTCCATGAACCGGGAGCCCGACGTGGGATTCAATTCCGGGTCTCCAGGATCGCGCCCTGGGCCAAAGGCAGGCGCCAAACCACTGCGCCACCCAGGGATCCAAACTTTTATTTTACTTATCTTTTTTTAATTTTTATTTATTTGTGATAGTCACACACACAGAGAGAGAGAGAGGCAGAGACATAGTAGGCCTAGTTTTTAAAAGACCTAATACCTTCTCCCTGTCCTAGAAAAGAGTTGCTAAGTAAAGAAGCTTGGACTAAAAAAATGAATAATAAATACAGTGTGGAAAGAGTAAAGCCACGTGGACACGAAATGAGGTGCTTTTGACAAAGTTCAGCACCAAGGCCCAAGAAATGTCAGTGAAGTCATGATGAGATTCCATGCTCAGCAAAGATCTCAACTAAATTCAACTTCATGAATGATCACAGTTGAAATAATGTGCAGCATCAGAACCACTGAGAACCCCACAGCATCATAAGAAATAATAAATACTTTTTTAAGACACTAAATTTTAAGGTTGTTATAGAGTTATAGATAATTGAAATGCCCATTTCAGTGAATGACATCTCTATTCATTCAAACGTTCAAATCAGAAACCTGGCAAACTTTCATTACACTATCCTCTTTCTTACCATCCCATATCCAATCCATTGGTAATTCCACTAGATGCAAGCTCTTGAAGACAGATACCAGACTTGCTTGCTCATTACTGCATCTCTAGCACTTTAACACAGCGTCTGAGGCATAGTAGGTTAATTTAAGTGATGTTACCTCCACCAACACCTTTAGTCTTAGCCACCTTCATATTTTGCATGAAATACTACAATATCTTTTTAACTAAAAGAAGCTCTATGGGAGTGCCTGGGTAGTCAATTGGTACCTGACTCTTGATTTCGGCTCAGGTCATGATCTCAGGGTTGTGGGATAGAGCCCTGTTCTGGGCTCTATACTCAGCAGAGTCTGCTTGTCCCTCTGCACCACCCCAATGAATAAATAAAATCTTTTAAAAATAAAATAAATAAAATAAGCTGGGTGAAAGCTATTTAGGAACCCTGTGCTATTTTTACATTTCTGTAAGTCTAAAATTATTTCAAAATAAAAAGTTAAAAAATATATGTTTTATGTATATTGCATCTTGAGACTTTTTTGATTCTTGAGGTTCTGCATGGTGTGAAAATTCCTCACCTTTATGATGTCACTTCATGTCATCCATACTTCTGTTTCCACAGATTGCAATTTTCTAGCTACATTCCATTTAGGTCTCAAGTGCTTTCAACCTTTTCCCTTCTATAGGACCATAACATATGCAATTCCCTTTGCATGAAACATTCTCCTCAATTTTTGCATGCTGCTTCCTTCTCATTCTTTAAGTCTCCACTTCTAAACTTGCTGACACCATGCATCTCTACCCATCCACAATCTAATTGATGTTCTCTCATATAATTTTCGTCTTCCTATTCATAACATTTAATCACAATTTTTAATTTTACATTCATGCAAAATTGGCTAATTTATTTAAGCTCTGTCTCCCCCCCAAAAAAAATAAGCTCTGTCTCCCTTTTTAGGCAATAATCACCATGAGGAAAACTGTATCTATGTTATATCCACAATGTTTAGAACAGTGCCTATACATCATTAGCATTCAATAACACTTTGTTGAATAAGTCAAATCTAACAAAACTTCACTTTAATTACCTATTTGTATTTAGAGCTAATAAAAATCCATGCAAATTAGAATACATTGGCAAAGGCCATGTTTGTGGACATGAAATAGCTCCTTAAGTAAGGAAGGGGAAGTGAAAGGTTATTTTATGGCTCTAGAAAGAACAAAAACAAAAACCATCCCACAAGGCCATACTGACATTAAAAGGACCTAGGGATCACAACAAAAATGAATACTACACTTTTATTTATGGGACCATAGCACATGTATTTATTTAGCACCTTTGACCATCTATTGTCTGAACTTATTGTCCACACTGACTATACATGGCATCTACACTGCCCTATACAAGATGCTAGAAGGAAGACCCAGGTTGCATCATATGTTTAGACTAAAAGAAATCCCAGTGATAATATGGCAATACACAATCCCACTACTTCAAAGCAATAATCTAGAAACCTGGTTTACAATTATCTGTAATCCATCTATAGCAATAGATGTGTGTAAGCTATTTTTTCTTCACTTCCCAAGTTACTCCTTTTCTCCACAATTTTTTAGGCTAAGAAAGAAACATAACCCTGAAGTTACACTTGTTTACCATACCACTTCTATCCTGTGTATGTATACCCTTAAGATTAAATTGGTCAAGGGTGTCTGGGTAGCTTAGTTGGTTAAGTGTCTGCCTTCGGCTCAGGTCATGATCCCAGTCCTGGGATCAAGTCCAGAGTTGGGTTCCCTGTTCAGTGGGGATTCTGCTTCTCCCTCTGCCTCTGCCCCTCCTCCTGCTCATGCTCTCTTTCTAATAAATAAATAAGTAAATAAATAAATCTTTAAAATAAGATTAAATTGGTCCAATTTTGCCCTCCTTGGTGCTATATATATATAATGAAAGATTTTTATTCAATTTTTTATGTATAAGGCGATATTGCTCCATAAATACAAACTCTATAAACACACCAATGTCTCAGAATTTTCCCGATGATGAGGTAGTATTTCTGTCAAGGGAGACAGCAGAAATGAGTAAGCCCTTATGGCCTTAAGAGATGGAGGAAAGGGCAGCCCTGGTGGCTCAGCGGTTTAACGCCACCTTTAGCCTGGGTTGTGATCCTGGAGACCTGGGATCAAGTCCCTGTGTGGAGCCTGCTTCTCTCTCTGTCTCTCTCTCGCTCTCTGTGTCTCTCATTAGTAAATAATAAAATCTTTTTAAAAAAAGAGGGAGGGAAAAATACTTCAAATAAGGCCCAATTTTGTTTTTGTTTTTGTTTTTTCCTTTGTGGCATCTTTATTTTTCTATCTGGTACACAAACAAAGTGAACATGGTCAGAAAAATCAGCTGCACGGAAACACTTAAGCCAATCGTAAAACAGAGGGCACACGGACATGGATGGGCAGGGGTGGCAATTCCAGACCGGCTTCCCCCAAAGGGCTTGTGCTCCAAGCCCGCAACCAGAGGGTGCTCTGGGAAAGACTGTGCAGCGCATCTCTGGTGAGGAGAGACAAGAAGGACTGGTTACAACAGGGACTGCAGTCGAGCATGAGTTTATTGGCTTCTGGCCTCACGCTCCTGCTTGATGAAATTGATTAGCCGGTTCGTGGAAGAGTCGTGAGAGGTGACTGGGCTACTGCCATCAAGTTCAGGCTCAATTTTCTTGGCCAGCTGCTTTCTCAGCTCCACCTCCCACTGGTCAAAGCTGTTGATGTCCCAGATGACACCCTGAATGAAGATCTTGTGCTCGTACATGGCAATCAAGGCTCCCAGAATGAATGGCGTGAGCTTGGTGAACATAATAGAGTTTGTTGGGCTATTTCCTTCAAAGACCTTGTGTGGCAACAGCTTCTCAAAGTCCTCTGGACTCTTTCCTGCAGCCTGCAGCTCCTTCTGGGCCTCCTCTGTTGACTTCCCCTTCATCAGGGCCTCAGTTTGGGCCAAAAAGTTGGCCAGGAGGATCTTGTGATGCAGACCCTTCCTTATCGGGTGCTGAGTCTGGACTGGGATGAGGAAGTCACAGGGTATCATCTTGGTGCTTTGGTGGATGAACTGATAGAAGGCATGCTGGCCATTGGTTCCTGGCTCCCCCCCACACACAATGGGGCCGTCTGGTGGTCCACAGGAGTGCCAGACTTGGTGATGTACTTCCAGTTGGACTCCATGTCACCCTGCTGAAAGTAGGCAGCAAAGCGGTGCAGGTACTGGTCTTGGGGCAGCATGGCCTGTGTCTCACACCCAAAGCAGTTGATGTACCAGATGCCCAGCAGAGCCAGCAGGACAGGGGCATTCTTCTCCAAGGGCATCATACGGAAGTGCTGGTCCATCCAGTGAGCCCGAAAGCAGCTGCTCGAAGTAGTCAAATCCCACTTGCAGTGCAATGGAGAGTCCAATGGCTAACCACAGCGAGTAGCATCCTCCCACCCAATCCCAGAACTCCAACATGTTTTGAAGGTCAATCCCAAACTCCTTCACTTTGGTCGTGTTGGTAGACAGGGCAACAAAGTGCTTCACGACTGCAGAAGGATCCTTGGCCTACAGGAGAAACCACTCCTTCTCCATCTCCGCATTTGAAATGGTCTCCTGGGTGGTAAAGGTCTTGGAGGCAATGATGAACAGAGAGGACTCAGGGTTCAGGGTGGCCAGGGTTTTGGAAATGTGGGTCCCGTCGATGTTGGAGACAAACCAGACCCGGGGTCCTCCTGAAGAGTACGGCTTAAGGGCTTCAGTCACCATAAGGGGCCCCAGGTCAGAGCCGCCAAGGCCGATGTTAATGACGTCCGTGATAGGCTTGCCCAAGTACCCCTTCCACTCACCGCTGCAGACGTGCTGGCAGAAAGACTTCATCTTCTCCAGGACCTTGTTGACCTCTGGCATCACATCCTTGCCATCCACCAGAATGTGTGTATTTGACCGGTTGCGCAAGGCCACATGCAGCACCGCCCAATCCTCCATGAAGTTGATCTTCTCGCCATTGAACATACGCTCCCGGGGAAGCCTCCACACCCCTGGACTTGGCCAGGTCCACCAGCATCTGCATCACAGTGTCGGTCACAAGGTTCTTGGAATAATCCACCAGAATATGCCCATGGTTGATGTTCAGGTTCAAGCTGAAGCAGTTGAAGCGTTCCTTGTCCCCCTCAAAAAGGTGGCGCAGGTTGAGGTCAGAGCCCTGCTCGCGATGCCCCTTCTGCAGCTTCTGGCACTGCGGGCTCTGGGTGAGCGCGGCCATGGTGAGGGCAGCGGGGTGCACGGGCTCCGACGGGCTCGCAGGAGGAAGAGCATAAGGCCCAGTTTTGAAAGAGGTTTCATATATACTCGAGGATTTTTCTCTGTGTACCTGGTAAACTAGATTTGTAAATTCAGAACTGAGGACACAGCTTATTTTCAGATAAGATTTTTCTTATATGCACAAGACCTGCCTATGTGCTTGTCTATTAGTATATCTTTCTAGAAGCCACCAATAATATGAAAACTCAAATGTCAAAGCTTCCAAACATTCATATTTTAGTACAGCAATTTTCTCACTTTGAAACTGAAGATTTTATTTCTCATCCAGATTTCACGGTCATGTTGATATCACTGTAAGTAGGTGTGGTGTTATAAATTGAATTGTGTACCCCAAAAGCTATATTCCTAATGCCTGGTACTTGTGAATATGATCTTATTTGGAAATCAGGTCTTTGCAGAGTTGAGACAAGGTTACACTAAAGTAAAATGAGATCTATATTCCAATCACTATTGCCCTTATAAGAAGAGGAAAATTTAGAGGCAGAAAAAGACACAGACAGGGAGAGAATGGCATGGGATGGCAGTGACAGAGATTGGAATGACACATCTACAAGCCAAGGGTCACAAAGAATTATAGGCAACTGCGAGAAGCTATAAAAGAAATGTGGAACAGATTCACCCTCAGAGTCTTCAGAAGGAACCAACACTGTGGACATTTTGATTTCAGACTTCTAGTCTCTGGGACTGTGAGACAATAAATTTCTGTTGTTTTAAGTCACCCCATTTGTGGCACTTTGTTATAGTACACCCAGGAAATTGTATATGTAGTAAGGCTAAGGGTTAGTGTGTCATAATGAAATATGTAGTAGATCTACATAGGCTTGCACCTCTTATTTTTGTAGTATATAGAGAAACATTATTAGGTTTTTAGACTCTGTCAAAACCACTATGTACTTTCATTATTCAATATGGAAGTTAATTTCTTTTTTCTCTTACTTGGAAAACTGCAACTTCTGGCTTATCAAGACTGAAGAGAGTTAATATACTTCAAATACTACATAATGTAGTTGCCTTTCACTGCTTAAAGTAGTCCAATTAATTCAATGGGAATTATTTTAAAAACCTAGTATTTAAAAACACTATCACATTCTCTATGGAGACATACAAATAGACTAAGCAATTAAAATGACTGCATTTAAAAATTCTGATCCTTTCATTATGGACTGCTAATCCTGGATTTACGAGATGGCTCTGATTTATGGGCTTGAGAAGTAAATGATCCAGAATGTTCCTAGAGAGAGAAGAAAAAGAATATGGTGGAAAAGTTATGTTTTTCCATATTTCTGCTTTATACTAGTAATGAGATCTCAACGTTGCTATTATTTATGGTTTTGGTGCTTCTATATAATTTAAATTGCTCTCACTGTTTGCAAATTCCGAGAAAATGTGCATTTCTTGACCAAAGAGAGCGTTAGTGAAAACAAAACCATTAGCTACTGAAGAGGAAATCAAAAGTTTAAAGCTGTTCCCTCACCAATGCCATAAGTAGATAAAAGGGGCCTTAAATAAGGTATTTGTTGTCATGCAGACAAAAATTTTAAAATATGCTTAGTTAACTGAATTTATACTTTTTAAAAAAACCCACTGAATTTGGTCAAAGTGGTTTGTGAGGGTTGATTGTATCTAAAACTTGTCAAGACTTTTAAATTCGTAGTTAGCCCTGGAAACCTAGACATTATTAAGCCTATTTTCTCAAAGGCAGAAAATGAATGGTGTAGTTATCATTGACCGTGGAATAAATGATTATGGGGCTCTTTCATGCAGCAATTCCTGTGAAAAAGGTTTGGGGATTTAGCTGACTACAAGTTTCAATTACTGTCCAACAGTGTGATGTGGCTGCTGAATAAGCTCCACAATCTCAAGCTACATTTATAATAATAATGAGACCTTCTACAAGCATGCTGCTTTACATTATGAAAAGGGATTTTATACGCATGATTTCATTTTATATAGTGACCAGATTGTAGGAAGCCAGTATCCTGATATCTATGAGAGGCCATAATTGGCATATGGTTTCATATTTTAAGATATAGACTAACATCATTATAGTATATCCAGAAGAGGACAGCCATAATAGTGTAAAGTTCCCATAAAAAGTTAATACAAATTGGAAATGTTTATCTTAAGGAAGATAAGATGCTGGGGGGATCTGGTACTTTATTCAAATATTTGAGTGGCTTAATGGAAGAAAAATAAATGTACTCTCTTACTACAAGAGGGAGATCATGGTTTAGCATAAAGAACATTTTAGTGACTAGAATCATAAAATAATTGAACAAGTTGCTTTGTGCATATAGTGAGTTCTCCATTGTCATCAAACTTCTTTCAGATAATCATCTTTTAAGGATACTTCCAGAGGTATCCCAACATTGGGTAGGAATAGATGACTGTTGTGGGGACCATCAGTGTTCACCCATATCCATGTGTTCCTCTACATTCTTCAGCCTCCCTTGAAGATAGGTTGACTATTACCTGAACTCTAGACAATAAAATGCAGTTGCAAGTAGTATACACTACTTTCTGTTCTGGTAACTAAAAAGACATCTTGTGACATCTCCCTCTCTGCCTCTATTTCCTTCTCCCTTGCTCTCATTCTCACTCTCATTCTCTCTTCCTCTACTCCAATAGATAATTGCAGAGGATCCAACAAAAGGCTCTGAAAGGTCACTAGGGGATAGTAAAGCCGTTTTCATAGAAAGTCACCTGAGCACCCAATCATACTTCAAGTTAGCAAAAATTAAAGGTTTTTTTAATTTTAAGTCACTGCAATTTTGTGTTAATTTGTTGTATTTGCTGGAGTTACTTATCCTTAGTAATATAAGCCATGAGATTTCCTCCAATTTTAATATTCTGTAAGTATTGATAGCATGAATAAAACCACAAGGTTGTCTTCTAAAGTAAAATTGAATTTAGGAAGTATACAAAAATTAATGTGAAGGCTGAAGTGAGGGATGTTGGCAGGCCATCTGAAATTTATTATCTCATAAATTCACTCACTTGTTTATTTATTCATTCATATATACACATATACATACATAGAACATTCACTGACCATCCAGCACTATGTTAATTTCTGGGAAAGAAATGTTAACAAATATCTAAGAGTCAAGTTCACAGTCTATTAAAGAAAGGCAGTCGACAAATTAAGGTATAATTAAAAGCTATACATGCCAGGATAGAAAATTTCATAATAAATTTTTTATAAGGCATTTTTTAAGAAAATGAGACATAACTTCTTCCAGGAATTATGGATCTGGAATCAATAAAGATATCAATAGGAAGTAATGCTAAACCCATTATTGCAATAAAAAATGTCAGGTGGCTGGAGGTGGGGAAGGGCATGAGTTTCTGCATAAATAAAAGTAAGGGAAATAGTTTTATATAGCTGGACTAAAGGATGCAAGGACAGGATAGGACTGGAGACATAGCTGGTAGCCAGTAATCAAGGAAAAATGGTGTTTTCTTTCTTTGATAGGTAATAAAAAGTTACTGAAGTGATTTAATCAGGAGTGATATATAATATTTACATTTTTTTAACTGGTTATAGTGATTAGAATTGATTGGAGGTGAGCGACTTAAAGCAAAGAAATCAATTTGGAATCCATTATAATACTTGTCCCAGTGAGAAATACAGGACCCTGATCTGAAGCTGTTGAAGCAATGATACAGAAGATTTGAAGTAGGAAGAACTCTAAACACTGTTGGCATGATATGCAAGATGATAGAGAGAAGTGTATTCAAGTCTTCCAAAAGTTTCTGACTTGAAAAATATGTTAAGACACTTCTCACCAACTGTCCTGTAAACTTTTTTTGTAGTAACAGATAACATGTAACCTACCTTCTTAACAAATCTTTAAAGGTACAGTACAGTTTTGTTAATTATATGTCCACTGTCAAATAGCAGATCTCTGAAACTTTTTCATATTGCATGAGTGAAACTCTGTACGCTTGGAAAATGAACTTCCCATATCCTCTTTCCCCCAGCCCCTGGAAACCAACATTCCACTTTTTGCTTCTACGAGTTTGGCTACTTTTGATACCTCATATAAGGGTAATCATGCAGTATTTGTCTTTCTAGGACTGATTGATGTCACTTAGCATAAGGTTCTCAAGTTTCATCCATAGTGTAGCATAGAACAGAATTTATATTGTTTTTTTTCTTCCACATTTTTATTTAAAACCAAGTTAGTTAATGTATAGAGTGTAGTATTGGTTTCAGGAGTAGAATTTAGTGATTCGTCACTTACATATAACCCCAGTGCTCATCACAATCGGTGTCCTCCTTAATTCCCATCACCCTTTTAGGATATTCCCCTATGCACCACCCCTTCAGCAACCCTCAGTTTGTTGTCTATAATTAAGAGTCTCTTGGGGCACCTGGGTGGCTCAGTCAGTTAAGCATCTCCCTTTGGCAAAGGTCATGATCCAGGGTCCTGAGGTCAAGCCCTGTGTTGGGCTACCTGCTCCATGGAGAGCCTGCTCCTCTTCTCTCTCTCTCTCTCTCTCTCTCTCTCTCTCTCTCCCACTCTCTCTCCTTGTGCTATCTCCCAAATAAATAAATAAAATCTTTTAAAAAAGAGTCTCTTATGGTTTGTTTGCCTTTCTATTTTTTATCTTATTTTTCCTTCACCTCCCCTATGTTCATCTGCTTTGTTTCTTAAATTTCACATAAGAGTGAAATCATATGGTATTTGACTTTTTCTGACTGACGTATTTCACTTAGCATAATATCCTCTTGTTCCATCCTCATGATTGCAAATGGCAAGGTGTCATTCATTTTGATGGTTAGTAATATTCCATTATATATAAATCACCTTCTTAATCCATTCATCAGTCAATGGACATTTGGGCCCTTTTCATAATTTGGCTATTATTGACAGAGCTACTATAAACATTGGGGTGCATGTGCCCCTTCAGATAACTATTTTTGTATCCTCTGGATAAATACCTAGTAGTAAAATTGCTGGGTCAAAGGATTAGTTCTATTTTTAACTTTTTGAGGAACCTCCATACTGTTTTCCAGAATGGTTCTACCAGTTTGCATCCCCATCAACAATGTAAAAGCACTCCCCATTCTCCATATCCTCACCAACATCTGTTGTTTCCTAAGTTGTTAATTTTATCCATTATGACAGGTATGAGGTGGTATCTCATTGTGGATCTGATTTTTATTTCTTTGATGATGAGTGATGGACATTTTTTCATGTTTCTGTTAGTCATTTACATGTCTTATTTGGAGAAATGTCTCTTAATGTCTTCTCATTTTTTAACTGATTATTTTTGGAGTGTTGAATTTGAAAGATTCTTTATATATTTTTAATCCTAGCCCTTTAATTCATTTGGAATATATTCTCTAATTTTGTAGGTTGTCTTTTAGTTATATGGATTGCTTCCTTTGCTGTGCCGAAGCTTTTTATCTTGATGAAGTCCTAATACTTCATTTTTGCTTTTGTTTCCCTTCCTGCCAGAGACATGTCTAGTAAGAAGTTGCTATGGCCGAGTTCAAAGGGGATGCTGCTCTTATTTTCTTCTAGGATTTTGTTGGCTTCCTGTCTCACATTTAGGTCGTTTAACGATTTTAACATTACTTTTATGTATGGTGTAAGAAAGTGGTCCAGTTTCATTCTTTTGCTTGTGGCGGTCCAGTTTTCCAAACACCATTTGTTGACTAGACTATCTTTTTTTTCCCACTGGATATTCTTTCGTGCTTTGTGAAAGATGAGTTGACCATAGAGATAAGGGTTTATTTCTAGGTTCTCAATTCTGATCCATTGATCAATTTATCTGTTCTTGTGCCAGTTACACACTGTCAGGATTAGAGCTTTGTAGTGAAGCTTGAAGTCTGGAATTGTGATGCCTCTTGTTTTACTTCTCTTTTTCAACATTACTTTGGTTATTCAGGGTCTTTTCCAGTTCCTTTCAAAACTTAGAATAGTTTGTTCTAGCTCTGTGAAAAATGCTGGTGTTATTTTGGTGGGGATTGCACTGAATGTGTAGATTTCTTTGGATAGTACAGATATTTAAACAAAATTTGTCCTTTTTTTAAAAAAAAGATTTTATTTATGTATTCATGAAAGACACACACACATACACACACACACACACACACACACACAGAGAGAGAGAGAGAGAGAGAGAGAGAGGCAGAGACTCAGGCAGAAGAAAAGCAGGATCCATGCAGGGAGCTTGCTGTGGGACTTGATCCCAGGACCCCAGGATCACGCCCTGAGCCAAAGGAAGACACTCAACCGCTGAGCCACCCAGGCGTCCCTGAAGGAGATGTTTTGAAAAGGAATTGTATGCATGGTCAAGATGGACTGAAATTGGGAGAAGTGAGTTTTACAAGCACACTTGTGTAACATTGAGATTTGGCTCTTCTCTCTGTTAAAATGACAAGGTTTTCTTGCATTGGCTGTCTACTCTTGATAAGTGATTGTGAACAAAGAAGAAAAGACAATGTTTTTTGTTTTGTTTTGTTTTGTTTATTGGGGTGTTTTTTGTTTTGTTTTGTTTTGTTTTTGATTTTTTTTTACTTTACCTGCCCAGAACAGCAAGATTTTTATATTTGTTTTCTTCCAGTCTTTACCTACATAAGAGAACGAAAACTTCTCAGTATTAAAGGAGATACATTTTGGTGACAACTCTATAACCTCCTGTAGAATCTCCTAGAGTCACCTTGGCAAAACAGATACTGAGGTTTCAGTTTTGTAATGATCCGTGATCCTTTGTAGGCATGTGCCTTGAAACCTTCTGAGGTGTTGGTTGGTTGGTTAGTTGGTTGGTTGGTTGATTGGTTGGTTGGTTTGGCTGGCTGGCTGGCTGACTGGCTAGCTGTTTGCTTGTTCGTTCATTAGTTCATTGATTTTCAACAGATTTCCAGAAAGTCAAACACTAAATAATCTCTAGGCTAATATATGTAGTTTACCTGCTATGTAAAGTAACATGAGAAGAATTGTCAAAAAAATAATAATAAGCCCACTTAGATTATTTTGGGTGCATGAATGCTGTTGGTATTCCAAAAACGAAATGAAATTCCTAAAGTTGAAACATGTCCTGGTACAGTGCCATCACTTGACATTTGAATTAAAATGCTGTGTGTTACAAAAAATAGTGAAATTTTCTTCTCAACTGCATTATAATGAACTGTCATTGGGTCTTTAACTATGTCCATTTTTGACTGCCCTGTTCTTTACAGGTGGTATTCTGATGCTCTTGCAAAAATATGGTCCAGGTTCTCGGAAGACTCTTGAAAAGGACTTTTTTGGTAAATTTTTTATTGGAGTTCGATTTGCCAACATATAGCATAACACCCAGTGCTCATACCATCAAGTGCTCCCCTCAGTGTCTGTCACCCAGTCACCTCATCCCCCCACCAACCTCCACTTCCTCTACCACTTGTTCGTTTCCCAGATTTAGGAGTCTCATGTTCTGTCACCCTCTCTGATTTTTCCCACTCGTTTTCTCTCCTTTACCAAATAATCCCTTTCACTATTTTTTTATATTCCCCATGTATGAGTGAGACCATATGTTTGTCCTTCTCTGATTGACTTACTTCACTTAGCATAATACCCTCCAGTTCCATCCATGTTGAAAAAATGGTGGCTATTCATTGTTTCTAATGGCTGAGTAATATTCCATTGTATACATATTTACCACATCTTCTTTATACATTCATCTTTTGATGGACAGTGAGGCTCCTTCCACAGTTTGGCTATTGTGGGCATTGCTGCTATAAACATTGGGATGCAGGTGTCTTGGCTGTTCAATGCATCTATATCTTTGGGGTAAATCCCAAGTAGTGCAATTAATGGGTTGTAGAGTAGCTCTATTTTTAACTCTTTGAAGAACCTCCACATAGTTTTCTAGAGTGGCTGCACCAGTTCATATTCCCACCAACAGTGCAAGAGGGTTCTCCTTTCTCCACATCTTCTCCAACATTTGTTGTTTCCTGCCTTGTTAATTTTCCCCATTCTCACTGGTGTGAGGTGGTATCTCATTATGGTTTTGATTTGTATTTCCCTGATGGCAAGTGATGCAGAGCATTTTCTCATGTGCTTGTTGGCCATGTATATGTCATTCTCTGTGAAATTTCTGTTCATGTCTTTTGCCCATTTCATGATTGGATTGTTTGTTTCTTTGTTGTTGAATTAATAAGTTCTTTATAAATCTTGGATACCAGCCCTTTATCTGACATGTCATTTGCAAATATTTTCTCCCATTTTATAGGTTTCTTTTAGTTTTGTTGACTGTTTCTTTTGCTGTGCAAAAGCTTCTTATCTTGATGAAGTCCCAATAGTTCATTTTTTCTTTTGTTTCCCTTGCCTTCAAAGATGTATCTTGCAAGAAGTTGCTGTGGCCAAGTTCAAAAAGGGTGTTGCCAGTGTTCTCCTCTAGGATTTTGGTAGATTCTTATCTCACATTTAGATCTTTCATCTATTTTGAGTTTATCTTTGTGTATGGTGTAAGATAATGGTCTAGTTTCATTCTTCTGCCCACGGCTGTCCAATTTTCCCAGCACCATTTATTGAAGAGACTGTCTTTTTTTCCAGTGGATAGTCTTTCCTCCTGTGTCAAATATTAGTTGATCATAGAGTTCAGGGCCCATTTCTGGGTTCTCTATTCTCTTCCATTGATCTATGTGTCTGTTCTTGTGCCAGTACCATACTGTCTTGATGATCACAGCTCTTTAGTACAGCTTGAAATCTGGCATTGTGATGCCCCCGGCTCTGGTTTTCTTTTTCAATATTTCTCTGGCTATTCGAGGTCTTTTCTGATTCCACAAAAATCTTAATATGATTTGTTCCAACTGTCTGAAGAGAGTCCATGGTATTTTGATAGGGATTGCATTAAATGTGTACGTTGCCCTGGATAGCATTGACATTTTCACTGTATTAATTCTTCCAATCCATGAGCATGGAATATTGTTCCATCTCTCTGTGTCTTCTTCAATTTCTTTCAGAAGTGTTCTGTGGTTTTTAGGGTATAGATCCTTTACCTCTTTGGTTAGGTTTATTCCTAGGTATCTTATGCTTTTGGGTGTAATTGTAAATGGGATTGACTCCTTAATTTCTCTTTCTTCAGTCTCATTGATAGTGTATAGAAACACCACTGATTTCTGGGCATTGACTTTTGCATCCTGCCATGTTTCTGAATTGCTGTATGAGTTCTAGGAATTTTGGGGTAGAGTCTTTTAGGTTTTCCACGTACAGTATCATGTTGTCTGTGAAGAGGGAGAGTTGGACTTCTTCTTTGCCAATTTGAATGCCTTTTATTTCTTTTTGTTGCCTGATTGCTGAGGCTAAGACTTTACTACTATGTTGAATAGCAGTGGTGAGAGTGCACATCCATATCGTGCTCCTGATCATAGGGGAAAGGATCTCAGTTTTTCCCCATTAAGAATGATCTTTGTTGTGGGATTTTGTAGATGGCTTTTAATATGCTGACGAATATTCCCTCTATCCCTACACTCTTGTGTTTTTTTGTCAAATGCTTTCTCTGCATCTATTGAGAAGATGATATGCTTCTTGTTTTACTATTGTTGATGTGATCTATCATGTTAATTGTTATGAGTGTTGAGCCAGCCTTGGATCCCACTTGGTCATGGTCAATAAACTTCTTTATGTATTATGCATCATATTGGCTAGTATCTTGTTGACAATTTTTGCATCTGTATTCATCATGGATATTGGTCTATAATTCTCCTTTTTCGTCGGGTCTTTGTCTGGTTTTGGAATTAAGGTGATGCTGGCCTCATAAAACCCATTTAGAAATATTCCATCCCTTTCTATCCTTCAGAACAGCGCTAGTAGAATAAGTATTATTTCTTCTTTAAAAATTTGGAGTTTTTTTCCTTTTTTTTTTTTTCTTTAAACATTTGATAGAATTCCCCTAGGAAGACATCTGGCCCTGGACTTTTGTGTCTTGGGAGGGTTTGATGACTTCTTTCATTTCCTTCGTGGTTATTGGCCTGTTCAGATTTTCTATTTCTTCCTGTTTAATTTTAGTAATTTGTGGTTTTCTGAAAATGCATCCATTTCTTCTAGGTTTCCTAATTGCTTGGTGTATAGCTGCTCGTAATACGTTTTTAAAATCTTTTGTGATATCTCCTCTTTCATTCATGTTTTTATTAATTTGAGTCTTTTTTCTTTTTAATAAGGCTGGCTAGGGGTTTATCTATATTATTAATTCTTTCAAAGAACCAACAACTGCTTTTGTTTATCTGTTCTGCAGTTCTTCTGGTCTCTATTTCATTGAGTTCTGCTTGAGTCTATTATATCTCTTCTTGTTTGGTGTATGTTTTATTTGCTGTTCTTTCCCCAGTTCCTTTAGGTATGAGGTTAGCTCTTGTGTTTAAGGTTTTTCCTTTTTTTTTGAGGGACGCTTGAATTGTGATGTATTTCCCTCTAAGACTGCTTTTGCTGTATCCCAAGGATTTTGAACAGTTGTATCTTCATTCTCATTAGTTTCCATGAATCTTTGTAATTCTCTAATTTTCTGGTTGACCCATTCATCTTTTAGCAGGATGCTCTTTAACCGCCACGTGTTCGAGTTTCTTCCAAATTTCTTCTTGTGATTGAGTTCTAGTTTCAAAGCATCATGGTCTGAAAATATGCAAGGGATAACCCTAATCTTTTGGTATCAGTTGAGACCTGATTTGTGATCCAGTATGTGGTGTGATTTGGAGAAAGTTCCATGTGCACCTGTGAATAATGTGTATTCAGTTGAGTTTGGATGTAAAGTTCTGTAACTATCTGTGAAATCCATCAGCTTCAGTGTATCATTTAAGGCTCTTGTTTCCTTGGAGATGCTTAGAAGCATCTGTCATTTGCAGAAAGTGCCATGTTGAAGTCTCCTACTATTAGTATATTATTATCTATGTTTTTACTCTGATTATTAATTGATTGATATACATGGAAGATCCCACATTAGGGGCATAGATATCCATGATTGTTAGGTCTTCTTGTTGGATAGATCCTTTTAGTATGATATAATGTCCCTCTTCATCTCTTACTACAGTCTTGGGATAAACTTTAATTTCTCTGATATGAAGATTGGTACCCCAGCTTTCTTTTGAGGACCATTTGAACGGTAAATGTTTCCCCAAACTTTCATTTTCAGGCTAGAGGTGTCCTTAGGTGTAAAATGAGTCTGTTGTAGACAGCAAATAGATGGGTCTTGCTTTTTTATCCAGTCCAAAACCCTGTATCTTTTGATGGGATCATTTAGCCCATTCACATTCAGAGTAACTATTGAACAATACAAATTTAGTCTCATCGTAATACCTATTCAGTCCCTGTTTTAAGGATTATTTCTTTGGGTTTCCTCTTTCTTTTACAGAGACCCCCCTTAATATTTCTTGCAGAGCTGGTTTGGTGGTCACATATTCTTTCAGTTTCTGCCTATCTTGGAAGCTCTTTATGTCTCCTGTTCTGAATGAGAGCCTTCTTGGATAAAGTATTCTTGGATGCATGTTCTCACTTTTTTAAACCATTTTATTTATTTATTCATGAGACACACACACAGAGAGAGAGAGAGAGAGAGAGAGAGAGGCAGAGACACAGGCAGAGGGAGAAGCAGGCTCTATGCAGGGAGCCTGACATGGGACTTGATCCTGGGTCTCCAGGATCAGGCCCTGGACTGAAGGCAGTGCTAAAACCACTGAGCCACTCAGGCTGCCCTGTTCTTCTCACTTTTACCCTGAATATATCCTGCCAGTCCTTTTTGGCCTGCCAGATCTCTGTGGAGAGGTATGCTGTTCTTATATTTTGCCCCTTATAATTTAAGAAGCTCTTGTCTCTTGCTACTTCAAGGATTTTCTCTTTATCTTTGGAATTTACAAGTTTCACTATTAAATATTGAGGTGTTGAACGGTTTTTACTGATTTGGGAGGGACCTTTCTATCTCCTGGAATTAAATGCCTGTTTCCCTCTCCAAATTAAGGTAGTTCCCAGCTATGATTTGTTCAAATATGCTTTCTGACCCTCCGGCCCTCTTGGCGCCCTCTGGACTCCCAATTATACGTAGATTTTTTCCTTCTGAGGCTCTCATTTATTTCCATTAACCTTTCCTCATAGTCTTTTGTTTTTCTCTTTTTTTCTCAGCTTCCTTCCGTGGCATCAACTTGTCTTCTATGTCACTCACTCTTTCTTTCACCTCATTAACCCTTGTTATTTGGAACTCCAGCTTGGATTGCATCTCATTGAATTGATTTTTAATTTTGGCCTGAGTTGATCTAAATTCTGGAGTCATGAAGTCTCTTCAATCCTTTATGCTTTTTTCCAGAGCCTTCAGTAGCTTTATAATTGTGTTTCTGAATTGGCTTTCTGATCGAATTGTAATTCACTTTCTGTAACTCTCTGGCAGAGAGTACGGTTTCTGATTGTTTCCTTTGTGGTTATTTCTTCCTTCTAGTCATTTTTATGAGTGCAGAGTGGCCGTATGAGCGAGGTGAGTCAAGAATATTAACCACAACCTAAGTAAATCTCACCCTATATGACTCTGATGAGGCCAGAGACCAGAAAAATGAAAACAAAGGTGAGAACAAAATAAAAGAAAAGGACCAGAAAAATGTAAAACAAATTTCAAAATAAAATATAAAAAATAAAAGGCCAAGAATCCTAAAGAAGATGGAAAAAAGGAAGAGAAAAAAACAAAAGTAAAGAGGAAAAGAAAAAGAAAAAAAGGAGAAGAGAAAAGGGGGACACTGGGAAATGATGCTGGTGAACAAGTTGTAGTGGAGAAAGAATGTAGTCTACCTGAGGGGTCCTAAAGGGTGACCCCCTTGATTCTGATTGTATTAAATTCTGTATGTTACAAGAAGCTTATTCCAAAATTTATATAAACCAGCAATACTTGTAGAAAGCCCCAACACTGACCACCAAAACATAAATGAGATAAAAGGTGGGGGAAGCAGAATGGGAATGAAGAGAGAATATAATCTTGCAGAATGAAGTAGCATGGTATACCACTTGGTTCTGGGTGCATGCTGGTCATGTTTTAGAAGGTATTAACTTCTGCCATTGTAGAACAAAATGAGACAGAGAAAACAAAACAAAAAACACAAAGCAAAACAAAAAGAATCTCATATATCTCCCAAAAGTAAATTGAGTATGTTGAAGGTAATCTAGAAGTGGAAAATACATCTAAGACATGTAATTGTAGAAATATGAAAGTTAATAAGGGAGAAACTTAAAAGTGAAGAGCCGATAAAATATTGTAGTTAAGATGCAAAAAAGGAAAAAATATTGGAAATTTTTAGTTGGATATAAAAATGAGTTGTACTGGAAATAGGGGGAAAAGGGGGGGATACCCTCTAGTTCTATATAATATAAATCCCTGGACTTCCCCCTGGTGCTTTCCAGCACTGCTTGTTCAAGAACTTGCTCTTCCCCTCTCCTTCCAGTCGGTTTTCTGGGGGAGGGGCCTGCTGTGCTGATTCCCAGGTGTGTGTACCTGGGGGAGATGCCCCGTCCCACTGCCAGGTGCTAGGCTCAGTAGGAGCTTTTTACCCTGTGAGGCCTCAGATCCTGGTGGCCTCTCCCCTCCCAGACACAGGGTGAAACAAGGATGAACAACACTGGCTGTGGCCCAGTCTCCAGCTCTGGAGTCAGCTCCCCACAGTAACTAATGCAGTCTCCCAGTCCGCACTGGCCTAGATGCTCCCAAGGCAGCACGAGTGCGCTAATCTGTACAGCTTGCGGGCTCCTGGTGGCAGGAGAGTCCTCACTGTCCTGTGCCCTCCTTGCCTCCACCTGTCCCAGGGGGAGCGCAGGAATGCCGGCTGTCTGCCCAGTGCCCTGGGATCCAGGGCCTGTGCTGCTGGAATCATACTCCCAGGGCGTGGCTCCCGAAGACAGCAGGGTGCAGACCCCTCCATCCCAAGCCACTTCGCCTGACCGACTGGCTTCTCCCAATGCCCTGCCAGTTGCGCTCCAGCCCTTTTCCGAGATCGGCTCACAGTTTGTGGCGTGTTTCCCCCAAGCGCGCTTCCTCTATTGGTGACTCCAGAAAACTGGAGGTTTCACTGCCTCTCCTGTGATTCTGCCCAATTTCCCTGCTGAGCACTTTTCCATCCAGGATGAATCTGGTGTGGATTTTTAAAGTTCCTGCTTCTCCATGGCTGGGCTTTCCTGTCCGGAGGCTCCTGTCCCGCTTTAGCCTGGCTCCTCACAATGTCCCTCCCCTACATGATTCCTTTTTATTTTATTTTTTTCCTCCTTTCTGCCTTGTTAGATGTGAAAACCCTTCTTTCTGTAGCGTTCTGACTGTTCTCTCTTTAAATCTCAGGTCGAATTCGTAGGTGTTCAGGATGATTTGGAAGTTATCAGGTAAATTTGTGGGACCAGGTGAGTTTAGGACCCCTACTCCTTTGCCATCTTGCCACAAAAAGGCCAAAATTTGTTCTTTTACTCCATGACCATGGAATGTTTTCTCATTTCTTTGTGTCTTCAGTTTCTTTCGTAAGTTTTATCTAGTTTTCAGCCTACAGATCTTTTACCTCTTTGGATAGGTTTATTCACAATTAACATATAGTTTTTGGTTCGATTGTAAATGAAATCTGCTCTTTATGCTGCTTCATTATTGGTTTATATACATGCAACAGACTTCCATACCTTGATTTTATATCCCAAGACTTTGTTGATTTCATATATTGGTTTTAGCAATTTTTGGATGGAATGTGTTGGGTTTCCTACAGAATATCAGTTGTCTGCGATGCGTGAAGTTTGATCTCTTTCTTGTCAATTTTTGTTGTCTGATTTCTGAGGCTATGACTTATAGTACTATGTTGAACAACAGTGTAGAGAGAGGACATTGTTGTCTTCTTCCTAACCTTAGGGGAAAATCTCTCAGTTTTTCCCCATTGAGTATGATAGTAACTAAGGGTCTTTCATATATGGCCTTTTTGGTGTTGAGTTGCATTTATTTGATCTCTACTCTCTTGAGGATCTTTATCAAGAAAGGATACTGTATTTTGGAAAATGCCTTGTTTGCATCTATTGAGAGGATCATATGGTTCTTATCCTTTCTTTTATTAATGTGGTATATCATATTTATTGATTTGCAGATATTGATCCATGATTGCAGCCCATAAATGAATTCCACTTGATTGTGGTAATTCTTTTAATGTACTATTGGATTTGATCTTGCTGAACATTTTTTCATTCATGTTCATTAGGGATATTGGTCTGTAATTCTCCTTTTTAGTGGAGTATTTGTCTGGAATTGGAATCAAGGTAATGCTGTCCTCATAGTATGAGTTTGGAAGTTTTCACTCCATTTCTATTTTTTGGAATAGTTTTAGAAGAATAGGTAGTAACTCTTCATTAAATGTTTGGTAGAAGTTCCCTGGGAAGCCATCCAGTCCTAGAATCTTGTATTTTGGAAGATTTTTTAGTACTGATTCAATTTCTTTGCTGGTTATGGGTCTGTTCAAATTTTCTATTTCTTCCTGTTTCAGTTTTAGTTATTTATATGTTTCCAGGAATTTATCCATTTCTTCCAGATTGTCCAATTTGTTGGCATATATCCAATTATATTCTCTTATAATCATTTGTATTTCTGTGGTGTTGATTGTGATCTCTTCTTTTTCATTTTATTTGATTTGATTTGATTTGGGTCCTTTTTGTATTCTTTTTGATAAATCTGGCTAGGTATTTATCAATTTTGATCATTCTTTCAAAGAACTAGCTCCTAGTTTCATTGATCTGTTCTACTTTTTTTTCCTTTTATATCAACTTATTTGTGCTCTATTATTTATTATTTCACTTCTGCTGGTTTTAAACTTTACTTGCTGTTCTTTTTCTAGCTCCTTTAGGTGTAAAGTTAGATTGTATATTTGAGACCTCTCTTGCTTCTTGAGGAAGGCCTGTGTTCTTATATGAGTCCCTCTTATGATGACCTTTGCCATATCCCAATGGTTTTGGACTATCATGTTTTCATTTTCATTTGCTTTCATGGATGCTTTTATTTCTTCTTTAATTTCTTGGTTAACCAGTTCATTCTTTAGTATGATGTTCTTTAACCTACATGTATTTGTGGCCTTTCCAAATTTTTTCTTCTGGTTTAATTCAATCTTCATAGTGCTGTGATCTGAAAATATGCATGGTATGATCGCAATCATTTTGTATTGGTTGAGAGCTGATTTGTGAGCCAGGATGTGAACTCTTCTGGAGAATGCTCCATGTGCACTCAAAAAGAATGTGTATTCTGCTGCTTTAGGATGAAATGTTCTGAATATATTTAAGTCCATCTGGCCCAGTGTCATTCAAAGCCATGTTTCCTTGTTGATCTTCTGCTTAGATAATCTGTCTATTGCTGTGAGTGGGGTGTTAAAGTCCCCTACTATTATCAATAGGTTTCTTTAAGTTTGTTATTAATCAATTTATATATTTGGCTGCTCCCAAGTTGGGGGCATAAATATTTACAGTTGTTAGATCTTCTTGTTGGATAGACCCCTTTATTATGATATAGTGCCCTTCTTCATCTCTTATTACAGTCTTTGGTATAAAATCTATTTTTTTTTAATTTCTGATATAATACTATTCCAGCTTTCCTTTTGTGTTCATTAGCATGATAAATATCTCTCCTTCCCCTTTCAATTTGGAGTTTCTTTTGGTCTAAAGTATGTCTCTTGTAAGAAGCATATTGATAGGTCTTGGTTGGTTTTTTTTAATCCATTCAGAAATCCTATGCCTTTTTGATTAGAGCATTGAGTCCAATTATATTCAGAGTAGTTATTGATAGATATGAATTTAGTGCCATTGTATTACCTATAAAGTCACTGTTCCTGTAGGTTGTCTGCTTTCCTTTCTAGTCTTTTTTGCTTTTGGTCTCTCTTTCCCACTTAAAGGATCCCCTTTAAAATTTCTTGTAGAGCTGGTTTAGTGTTCATGAACTCCTTTAGTTTTTGCTTGTCTTGGAAACTATCTGTCCTTCTGTTCCAAATGACAGCCTTGTTGGCTACAGTATTTATGGCTGTGTATTTTTCCCATTCAGCATATATCATGCCATTCTCTTCTGGCCTGACAAGATTTGTGGATAGGTCCGCTACTAACCTTACATGCCTTCCCTCATAGGTTAAGGACCTTTTGTCCCTAGCTGCTTTTAGAATCATCCACTTACTTGTGTATTTTGCAAGTTTCACTATGATATGTCTTTATGTTGACCTGTTTTTGTTGATTTTATGGGGAGTTTCCTGTGCTTCTTGGACTGGAATGCCTGTTTCCTTACCCAGATTAAGGAAGTTTTCAGCTATAATTTGTTCAAATAAACCTTCTGACCTTTTCCCCCCACTCTTCTTCCTATTAGACTCCTATGATACACATATTATTGCACTCTGTGGAGTTGCTGAGTTCCCCAAGTCTATATTTATTATCTAATAGTTTTCTTTCCCTCTTCATTTCATCTTGATTTTTCCATAATTCTATCTTCTTTATTACCTGTTCAATCCTCTGAGTCTTCCATCCCTGTTATGATTACATCCAGTCAGTTTTGCATCTCAGTTAGAGCATTTTTAAAATGTTTGCTGACTAGTTTTTAGGTCATTTATCTCTGCAGCAAGGGTTTCTCTAGTGTATTCTATCCTTCTTTCAAGCCTACCTAGTATTCTTATGACTGTTCTGAATTCTTGTTTAGCTATACTGCTTATACTGTTTTGAGTACATCCCTGTCTTTGATTTCTACTTGATTTGTCTTTTAGGATAACTCCTGAGTCTTGTCATTTTGTGTAGGCTTCTGTCTTTTGTGTGTTATGAAAGCTTCTTATGTTTCCTGCTCCTAAGAGTAATGCTATAGTAAGAAGGGGTCATAAACTGTCCAGTGCCTGGCACTTCAGGAAGTGTTTCTGGTGTATACTGTGTGCACTCTGCTGTGGTGTTCTGGCTGTTCTTTCCTACAGGTCAGTCCTCTGCAGAATTCCTTCTTGCTTGCAGAAAGGAGTGTTTGGACATTTAAGTAGGTATGCTTTAGTTTGTTTGTTAAAATAAGCTTTGTTAAAAAAAAATCCTGGTCTAAAAAAGGAAAAAAAGGGAAAGGAACAACAACAACAACAGCAAAAAAAAACCCAGACAAATGAAAAATTATATGCCCAATTACAAAGGAAAAAAAAAAGAAGAAGAAGACTAATCCACAAAAAGAGAAAGGGAAATGGAAAAAAAAAACTATGATCGGTAGACTTGGTGTGTGTCAGAGGCCTGTGCTGGTCTGCTGGGGTGGAGGTCCACTGGACTGGCTCTCAGATCTGTCCTAGTAAAAGATGAACCTGCAAGACATGGTGGGGGCAGGGTGGGGGTTGGTGTAAGCAGCTCCAGGGTACGGTATTGCTCACTAATCTCACTAAGCTGGTGGGTGGGTGGGGAAACGACATCCCCCCACTCTCTCATCCTTGGAGAAGGAAGCTTGCATCCACTGCTGCTCAGAAAGACCTCAGAGAAAAGTAAACAATTAACCCTCTCCTCTTGTATCCCAGGCTTCCCTCAGATTGGTGCCCCCATTCTGTTTATGCCTGGGCTGTCTGCACTCCCAGTGCCACAGTTCTACAGTGTTTTATCTCTGGCACAAAGCAGGATTCAAAATTCCAAATCTTTAAAGGACCCCACAGGAAATGGCCTGCTCCTTTCTTCCACAGAAGAGCCTTGCCAAACTCTCTGGTGCCATTTAGTCCCCCAAAATGAGTCCCATGGCCATGCATGTCCTTGGAGTTTATGGTGAAGCACAGTAAAATGCAGTGGACACCTCTGTTATCTGCCAATAAACACCCACTCAATGGCACCAATTGGGTCTTTTGTCCTTGAGTACCTTGAAGAAGTAATACACCTCTTCCAAATGTATTCCAGAAAGGAGAATGTTCTTGCTTAGAGTAACTCAGGGAATCCCTATATCATGCTGTCTGTTCCCAGGCCTCTGCCCTTCTTCTCCCCAGGACCACTGCCACACAAGCCCTATTCAAGTGTGGTGGATGCCACTGACTTCCAATACCTCAGAATTTGAGCTCTTCTACTTGCAAAAACTTGCAATAGTCAGTTCCTCTTGACTCTTCAGTCAGTGCTTCTGGGGAAGTGTTTTCCTCTTGTGTGAACCATACTCATTTCTCTCTCTCTCCCCCTTTCTCCTTTTCTCTGATTTCTTTGCAGAAAGGGTTCCCTCCCCTCTGAGGCACCACAGCTTTCCTCTCCCCCAATTCACGTCTTCTCATTTCTTACCTGCCATGGTGTCTCCCTCTAATTGTTCAGATTGTTCTTTTAATCAGATTGATTTCCTAGGTATTCAAAATAATCTGAGTTCAATCTAGCTGTCTTCAAATGACAAGACAAGCCCAAGGCCCTCCTACTACCCCACCATCTTAACTCCCTTATGTCATTCTCTTAAAGGCTGAATAATATTTTATTGTATATACACCACATTTTCTTTATCCACTTATACCCATCAATGGACTTTTAGATCGTTTCCGTACTTTGGCTACTGTGAATAATGCTGCAATGAACAAAGGAGTGCAAATATTTTTTTTAGAGATACTGATTACAGGATCAAGTGGCAACTCTATCTTTAATTTTTTTTCAGGAACATTCATATTGTTTCTCATAGCAGCTACACCATTTTACACTTCCATTAACTGCGTATAATGGTTACAATTTGTCTACATTCTCAACAGCACTTATTTTCTGGTCTCTTTTTGTTTGTTTTTGTTTTAATAATGTACATTGTAACAGGTGTGAGGTGTTATCCCAATGGGGTTTTTATTTGCATTCACTTGATGATTAGTGCATCTATTCATAAACCTATTGACTACTGATATGTCTTCTTTGGAGAAATATCTATTCGATTTTGCCAATTTAAAAAATCAGATTTTTGGACTTTTTGTTATTGAATTGTAAGAGTTCCTTATCCATTTCTTATATTAATCCCTTATCAGAAATATGGTTTGCAAATACTTTTCCCATTCTGTAATTTTCCTCTTTACTCTATTAATTTTTTCCTCTGCTGTCCAGAAATATTTTAGGTTGTTATGTCCCACCTGTCTATTTATTTACTTTTATTGTCTGTCCTTCAGTATCACATCTAAGAAATTATTGCCAAGACCAATGTCATGATGCTTTCTCCGCATGTTTTTGGTAGGAGTTTTTGGCCTTACACTTAATATTTTAATCAATTTTGAGTTGTTTTTAGTGTGTGGCATAGAGAAAGAGTCTGATTTCACTTTTTTTGCATATGGGTATCCAGTTTTTCCAACACATTTGTTGAAGAGACAATCTTTTCCCTATTGAGAGGAATTAGCACCTTTTGGAAAAGTTTATTTCTGGATCTCTCTTCCATTGGTCTACACACATATCCTCATGCCACTACAATGTTATTTTGATTGATTATCTTTGTAATATGTTTTAAAGTCAGGAAGTATGAAGTAGCTACTTTGTTCTTCTAATTTTTTTTAATTTTTTATTTATTTATGATAGTCACAGAGAGAGAGAGAGAGAGGCAGAGACACAGGCAGAGGGAGAAGCAGGCTCCATGCACCAGGAGCCCGATGTGGGATTCGATCCCGGGTCTCCAGGATCGCGCCCTGGGCCAAAGGCAAGCGCCAAACCACTGCGCCACCCAGGGATCCCCATTGTTCTTCTACCTCAAGATTATTTTGGCTATTCAGGGTACTCTGTAGTTCTGTATGAATATTCAACCTGCTTTTTGGGGTAATGGTGGTTCAGTTGGTAGAGATTCAGACTCTTGGTTCTGGTATATTAGTGTTGTGGGATTGAGGCTTGCATTGAGCTCTTTGCTCAGCATAGAATCTGCTTGACCCTCTCCCACTCCCTCTGATTCTCTACCTTCCTCTACAAATAAATAAATAAAATATTTTAAAGAATAAAACTGTTTTTAAAATATTTCTGAGGAAAAAATGCTATTCGAATTTCGATAGGAATGTTATTGAATCTGTATGTAGATTTATTTAGGAAGGGGGGACATTTTAACAATATTAAGTCTTCTGATCCATGAACATAGGATATCTTTAAATTTATTTGTGTCTTCTTTAATTTTTTCAAAAATATTTTATAGTTTTCAGTATGCAAGTCTTTCAACTCCTCAATCAAATTTATTCTTAATTATTTTATTCTTTTTAGTGCTATTATAAATGGGATCATTTCTTAATTTCCTTTTTGGATGGCTCATTGCAAGTTAATAAAATGCAACTGATTTTTGTATGTTGATTTGTATGCTGCAACTTTGATGAATTCATTTACTAGTTAAGAGGTTTTTGCTTTGTGAAACCCTTAGGATTTTCTGTATATAAGATAATGTCATCAATAAACAAATTTCTTCCTTTCTGAATAGGATGTCTTTAATTTCTTGTCCTTAAGTAATTTATCTGGCTAGGATTTTCATTACTATATTGAATAGAAATGACAAGAGTCATTATCCTAGCCCTGTTCCTGAACTGAGAGGGAAACTTTCTCTTTTTCATTGTTGAGTGCAATGTTAGCCGTAGGCTTTTATATATGGCCACGGCCATTATTATGTTGAGGTAATTTTATTCTTCTCGTTTAAGGTTATTTATATATTTATTTGAAAGACAGAGAGAGAGAGAGAGAAAGAGAGAGAGAGAGAGAGAGAGAACAAGCTGGGGGAGGCAGAGAAAGAGGGAGAAGCAGATTCCCCCTGAGCAGGGAGCCTGATGAGGGACTCAATTCCAGGACCCTGAGATCATGGCCTGAACTGAAGGGCAGCCACTTAACTGACTGAGCCACTCAGGCACGCCAGAGGTAATTTTCTTCTGGTCCTAGTTTTTTCAGTGTCTTTATTATAAAAAGTTGAATGAATATTGTAATTATCTTTCCTGCATCTACTGAGATGATCACATGCTGTTTATCTTTTATTCTGTTAATGTGGTTTATCACATTGATTGATTTCTATATATTAAACCATCCTCTCACCCTAGGGATAAATCACACTTGGTCATGGTGTATGATTCTTTTAATGTGCTGTTGAATTTGGTTTGCTAGTAATCTGTTGAAGAGTCTTTTATCTATATCCATCACGGATATAGGCCTACAAATTTGTTTTCTTGTAGCATCCTTGTCTAGCTTTTAAAAAAGATTTTATTTATTTATTCAAGAGAGACACACACAGAGAGGCAGAGATACAGGCAGTGGGAGAATCAGGCTCCTCATAGGGAGCCTGAGGCAGGACTTGATCCCTGGACCCCAGGATCACACCCTGAGCCAAAGGCAGACGCTCAACCACTGAGCCACCCAGGCACCCCTTGTCTAGCTTTGTTATCAGGATAGGTTGGCCTCATGAAATAAGTTTGGAGGTATTCTTTCCTGTTCAAATGTTTGGAAGAGTTTGAAAGATCAACATTAATTTTTCTTTACATTTTTGATAGAATTCTCCAGTAAGATCATTTACTCCTGGGCTTTTCTTTGTTGGAAGATTTTTGGTTATTGCTTTAATTTCCTTACTAGTTAGAGGTCTGTTAAGATTTTCTGTTTTTTTATAATTCAGTCTTGATAAGTTGCATGTTTCCAGGAGTGTACCAATTCTTTTTAGGTTATCCAGTTTGTTAGTGTATAATAGTTCATAGTGGTCTCTTATAATTCTTTTTTATTTCTGTGGGATCAGCTGTAATATTTTCTCTTTCATTTCTGACTTTACTCATTTGAAATACTATGTGTTTTTTTTTAGTCTACATAAAGTTTGTCAATTTTGCTGATAAAAAACCTGCTAGTTGTGTTGATTTTTTCTATCATTTTTCTATTCTCTATTTCATTGATTTCTTGTCCAATCTCTGTAATTTCCTTTTTTCCCTGCTAACTTGGCCTTAGTTTATTCTTTCTCTAGTTCTTTAACCTGTACAGGTAGTTTTCTGTATTTGAAGTATTTTTTCTTTTTAGTGTAGGTATTTATTACCATAAACTTCCCTCAGTTCTGCTTTTGATGCATCCTGTAAGTTTTAGTATGTTGTATTTTAACTTTTGGTTTTCTCAAGATATTTTCAATTTGCCCTTTTGATTTCTTCTTTGATCCACTGGTTGTTCAAGACTATGTTATTTGATGTCCACATATCTGTGAAATTTCCAGTTTTTCTTCTGCTATTTGTTTCTGGTTTCATTCCATTGTGGTCAGAAATGATACTTGGTATACTTTCAATACCTTTACATTTGTTAACACTTGTTTTATGACTTAACATGTGATTTATCCTGGTAAATGTTCCGTGTGTGTGTGCTTCAGAAGGATGTATATTATGCTAATGTTGTGTGGAATGTACTGTATATGTCTGTTAGATATATTTGTTTACAGTGTTGTTGAAGTTTTTTATTTCCATGTTGATCTTCTGTCTGGATGTTCTATCCATTATTGAAAGTAGGGTATTAAAGCCCACTACCAATTGTGTTGCTATTTATTTCTCCCTCTAGTTCTGTCAATGATTGCTTTATATATATGGGTGTCCTGATGTTTGGTGCAAATATATTTATAGTTGTTATATATTCCTAGTTATTTGAGCTTTTTACCATTATGTGATGTGTTTCTTTGTCTCTTGTGACAGATTTTTTTTTTACTTGAAGTCCATTTTGTCTGACATATGTATGGCCACCCCTGCTCTCTTCTAGTTAACATGTGCATGGACATTTTTTCTCCATCTTTTTGCCTTCCACCCCTGTGTGTCCTTACACCAAAAATGAGTGTCCTAAACAGTGTGTACTTATCTCTCAGGTTTTGGATTTGGTTTGTTTTGGTTCTTATCTATTAAGCCAGAGCATTTTTTTGATTAGAGACTTTAATACATTTTGAATTAAAGTAATTACTGATGGTGTATACTTAACTATTGTCATTTTGTTAATTATTTTCTATCTGTCTTATAGCTTTTCTTCTCCTTTCTTTTGCTGCTGTCTTCCTTTGTGTTTTGTTAATTTTCTTTTGTCATGACATGCTTTGAGTCCTCTCTAATTTTTGTGTATCTACTACAGGTATTTTCTTTGTGGTTACAATGGGGATGACATAAAACATCTTGTAGTTATCACAATCTATATTAGCTGATAATAACTTAACTACAATTGCATACAAAAACTATTTTTATTCCCCCAACTTTGTAACATTGTGTTATTGATGCCGCCAATTACATCTTTTTATATTGTGATACATTACTTATTTCATAGTTATATTTATTTTTTCTACTTTTGTCTTTTAACTTCTATACCATAATTTAAATTATTTATGCACAACCATTTCAATATTGTAGTATTATGTATTCGTCTATTTATTAACTTTTATAAGTGAACTTTATACTTTCAGAGGTTTTCATGTTGCTGCCTAGTATCCTTTCATTTTAATTTGAAAAACTTCTTTTAGCATTTCTTATAAGGTAGGTCTGATGGTAATTATCTCATTCAGCTTTTGTCTATCTGAGAAAGTCTATTTTTCCTTTATTTTTGAAGGGCAGTTTTGTTGAACCTAGTACCTTTGGTTGGCAGGGTTTTTGTGTGTGTTTGTTTGTTTTGCTTTAAGCACTTTAAATATATCATTCCATTTTCTTCTGGCCTGCAGAATTTCTGCTGAGAAATTCATTTATAATCTTGTGGGGGCTTCCTTGTATATAATGAATCATTTTTCTCTTACTGCGTTCGAAATTCATTCTCTATTTTTGACTTTTGGCAATTTACTTATAGTTTATCATGGTATGGACTTCTTTGTATTCATCCTAATTGTAATCTTCAGGGCTTTCTCAATCTGGATATCCACCACCTTTCCCAGATTTGGGGATTTTTCTCTCATTATTCAAAGTAACTCTCTGTCCCTTTTTCTCTTTCTTCCTCTTCTGAGACTCCTATAATCTGTATATTGGCCCGCCTATTGGTGGCCCCTATGTCTCTTAATTTCTTCACTTTTCTGTTTTTTTTTTTTTTTCTTTTGCTCCTTTGACTGGATAATTTCAAATGATGGTCTTGAGTTCACTGATTCTTTCTTCTGCTTGGTCAAATCTGCTGTGGAACTTCTGTAACAAATTTTTCAATTCAGTTACTGTGTTCTTCAGCTCCAAAAACTTGTTTTTTTTTTTTAATTCTCTACCCCTTTGTAAATATTTTCACTTTGTCTATGCATAATTTTCCTGCACTCACTGAACATCTACATGATTGCTATCTTTAATTTTTGTCAGGTAGTTCACATATCTCCGTCTCCATAGGTTTGGTTTTGAGAGATTTATTTGTTCCTTCAATGGTCTCCCCCCTATTTGCTTGTGTGCCTTGAAAATTTGTGCTATTAACCATGCATTTTAAAACGCAGCCACCTCTCCCACTCTTTACAGAAAGGCTTCATACAGGAAAATACCTTCATTAGTCAGCCTGGCTAGAGACTCTGGGGTCCTCTTAAACATTCCTTGCAGACGCATCTTCTCCATAATTTTCCAATTAGAGAGGCTTTCTGGTTTCTTTTGAGGGGCTTGTAGTATTTGCTCCCTCCAGTGTCTGTCTGCAATACTCCAGATTCTTCTGTACTGCCTCAAGGTGCTGAGCTCTTTTGTTTTTTGTGGGCCCTTGGACATCTCATACATGCTGGTTCCCCATTAGTACTCTAAGTCAGGAGACACAGAAACCAGTCCATTGCACAGTTCCCCCAAAATCCAGAATCTTAAATGTATATTCCACTCTTCTCTTTCCTTTCCAAGTGAGAAGTTGCAAGGTGGGCTTTTCCTACCATTTTCAAGCTCTTCCAGCTTGGAGGAGGAGCTGACATGGTTAAAATGCAACAGTTTTTCTTACCCCTTCAGTGCAACCATTCTTTGCTTTGAGCTTGCTTATGGTACTGTGAATTCTTATCCGATTTTTGGAATTCTCATAAAGGTTTTTTTTTTTTTTTTGACTGTTTATTGTTGTGAAGTAAATGTTTCTGTAGAGGGATAAGGTCTGGTGCTTCCTATTCTATCATCTTACTGATGTTACTTCTTATATTATTTATCTCAATCACCTCAGCTAAATTCCAATCTCCAGAGTGCCATGTCTGCATTTTAGTCATTTGTGTATCTCCACAGGATCTTACATACAGTTGGTTTTCAATAAATATCTTAGTGATTGGATGACTCCTATCAATAGTCATAGTGAAGAATAAGAGGCCCTTCTTAAAACTTTCATTAAATAAGAATAGGCATTCCTCTTTACAAAATAAATGAAAGCATACACTTCTACCTTCTTTAAGAAAGGCCTACACATTAGGCAGATCTTAATTCTCATGATTTAATAGTGTGAACATTTAAAATTTTTCTTTATGGTTCAAATTTCTACCATCCTCTTCTTCCTCACTACACCCAATTAAGGAAGCAGTTAGGGACAGAAATCAGAAGCAGATATTGAGAAGAAAGAAGATAATTAGGTTGAGAACTAGTAGAGCAAACACAATATTTTTAAGAATGAGGAGGTGTCCATTGCACATTGAATTGTGTGCCAGGTAAGGTGTAGCAAATACTTTGTTCAGTGGTGCCAGATGGTGTAAAATGGTCTTGAGAAGGAAGAGGCACTAAGGAAGATGTGGAAGATGTAGAATTATGTAATTATAAGAAGACATTTAATTAAATAACTGAGATGAGCTTTAACAGAATGGTAAAGTTGACAGATTCAGTAAGAAAAGGGAACTAAAGGAGGCATAGTGTAACAAATGGCCTATATAAACTTTTTCAAGAAATTAGGTGTGAGTAGGAAAAAAGAGAAATGGAATAGTGTATTTTGAAGAGAAAGCAGGGTAAGAAAAGTATTTTTTATTATGTATATTCAATTAGAATGGGAGGTTAAATTTAGGGTATTTGCTATAGGACAAAATTTGAAAATGCAGTTGTAAGGAGTGATAATTCAAGGTTAGCAAAACATATGAGAATGGGTGAAATCAAAAGTAAGAGTAGACAATTTAAATTTGGAAAGAGATAATGGTACCTCTTCTTCCTAGAATAGAGAAAAGCAAAAAAGAAAGGATAAAAATGAAGACACATTTTGAAATAGAATGGAAGAAAATTGAGGCATTTCATGTTGAAAAGTCTTGGTATTTTCTTTTTTAAGATTTATTTCTTTAGGATTTTATTTATTTATGAAAGAGAGGTGAGCAGGAGTAGGAGCAGAGGGAGTGGGACAAGCAGACTCTGCACTGAGCACAGAGCCTGAAGTGGGGCTTGATCCCACAATGCTGAGATAATGACCTGAACCAAAATCAAGAGTCAGATGCTTAAGTGGCTGAGCCACTCAGGCACTCCTTATTTATTTATTTATTTATTTGAGAGAGAGAGAGAGAGAGAGAGAGAAAGCACTAGCAGGAGAGAGTCAGAGGGAGAGGGAGAGGGAGAGAATTTCTAGGAGACTCCACAATGAGCATGGAGCCTGATATGGGTCTCAATCCCAGGTCCCAGAGATCATGACTGGAGCAGAAATCAAGAGTCAGATGCTTAACCCAATGAGCCCCAGTCTTGGATTATTTCTTTAGTGACTTCAGATGTGACACTGGTTTCCAGATTTATAGAATAAAATAAGTTGCACCAAGATTCCTTCTGCTGGAATAAAGACCACTGAAGTGGAGATGGAACGCTGGTAAGAATAGATTAAATACAAGAAAACATTCCATTTGAAGAAGACAAATGGAAAATGACTAATAGATGTATTCGTTGATGTATACAGTCATAATGGAAGGGAAATAGAAGGTTTAAAGAAACCAATAATCTAGTGGAATAATAGAACCATGAACTTGCCTTTCACAAATTAGAAGTTCCATTTTTATTGAGCTATTTTTACACATTATATGAAGGAATGCTCTCTCTCTCTCTCTCTCTCTCTCTCTCTCTCTCTTTCCTACTGAAAATGTTGACCTGTACCCACTACTATTGCTACCTTATTTGTTCTTTTGCATATCCTCTTTAAGAATTCTTTGTACATCAGAAGAATGCAAAAACTAAAATCCCTAGAATCAACAAGTAGAACTAGGGAGTAAAGGCAAGCACAGTGTACCAATCTGCAGAGTTTAAGAGCTAAGAGTTTAATATACTAAGTGGCCAGTATTGAGAGCATCTGTTACTAAATTAATAAGCTAATTACTAGGCTAGAGAAAAGAAGCAGATACACAGCTAGAGGTGAGTATATAGACCATTCCTGTTGCACATTCTTACATATATAAAAGCAGAGCCAACAGTAATTCTGAGCTAATAAAGGTCAGGCTGATAATTATTTATTACTGATACAGCAGATTCCTCACTAGTATGTTCATTTAAATTGCTTGTGGGTGGGGGATCCCCGGGTGGCGCAGCGGTTTAGCGCCTGTCTTTGGCCCAGGGCGCGATCCTGGAGACCCGGGATCGAATCCCACGTCGGGCTCCCGGTGCATGGAGCCTGCTTCTCCCTCTGCCTGTGTCTCTGCCTCTCTCTCTCTCTCTCTGTGTGACTATCATAAATAAATAAAATTAAAAAAAATTGCCTATGGGTGTTACAAAGAATTTTAATCCCACACATGTCAATAGTTAATAATGGCTCATCCTATTTTTATAGAAGTTTAAAGAAATTAATTAAATGGTACCTGAAATACAAGCTTTGATTCCTTGGAGAAGTATATTGCATAAATACAGTATATCGCCATTAAAATTAACCCTTGTTTTTCTGCAATTCTCTTCTCTGAAGTACTTTCATTTTCCCATAATTGATGTAAGGGGGCTTTCAAACTGAGTATTGACCAAAATTCCCTCTCCTTATTAGGAAGGTCTCACACCACACATTCACATTCTTTTTTTCCTTTGCTGACTTATCACCACAATCAACTTTGAGATATAAAATGGTTGTCAGCTCACCAAGTTAAAAACTTATCAAACACCTTAATTATACTATCATTGTATTTTAACTCTCAACGTATTTGTAGCTAAGGAAATTAGACTATCAGAAGTAGACCCCTCAGTGGTCCAGAGTGCCTGTTCTTGAAAACAAGTATCTAAAGCATATGCAAAATTTCAATATAAAGAATTTCCTGGTTTTATGCTATATTTGTAAACATAACCAAGGTATATTTTTGGATATAATGTATACACTATTAATTCAATTTTCAAAATTTAGTTATTGGCAAACACTATAGTATTTCTATCAGAACTGGTCTTAGGCCACATTTGCCCTCTACATTTTTAGGGAGGTTCCTTTCTCACACAAGAAGTCTTAAACTGCTCCTAATTGCCAAATGTGTCCTCTCCATCACCCAAAGCCACAGTTCTTTCCAATTTTCTTTTTTGAGGACTTTGCCCACAGTGGCAATACATTTGTGAAAGTCAAGCATAAACTCTTACAGGTCTAATGTCACTGCCTTTGATCTTTCATTATCCATTCATTGTCTGATTTCTGATGTACTCTCAGCCTTTGACTTTCCCATCTTACTAGAAACCCAAGATTCGTGTGTTCTCTGACCTGACCCTTTTGCTTACCACCTTGCTGATACTTCTGCTAGCTCTAAGCTCCTAAGCTTCAGGTTGCTCCCTTGTCTCTACAGTATCAGCTCTGTTTTACAAATCTCTGAGATTTTCCTCTAGATCTCTTGCCTGACCCTCATTTTGTGTTAACCCTGATCTACTGTTGCAATCATGATAACACAGATATATTTAGAATAAAGGTTGTAAAGGAAGGGGTAAGTTTTCTGGTGTTCTCTAAATCATAGCAATATATATGCCTATTAACAAGACCAGATATTTACATACCACTCCTGATATCTCTCAGTAATTTGTGGAAAGAATTATTTCTAAAGAAGCAAAAGGTCTTCCAAAGTTTAAGCCATATCTATAATAAAGCATAGAGAATAATTAAGGGCATTATCTAAGTGATGCAAAACTACCCTTCCACTTCAGTTATGAAAACACTAAAAGTGGTTTATGTATGAACTAGCCAGATGACATTTCTCTCAATTTTCTATAAGTACACCTGTAATATAAAATCCATTTTTTTGTATAAAATAATATAATCCATTTGAGTTGGAAGGGGTGTCTAAATTACTCTGTTTTTCCCTCAGTTCATGTTGAGTGTTTAACCATAGTCAGGATGTGTAGCTTTATTTTTTCCCTCTTCAGATATTTAAAAGGCATCCTTTATCCACTGACTAAAATAGATTAGAAGACAGAACTGCTGAAAAGTACTATCAAGGTGACGGTGTTGATATGAATACAAACAGAGCATACTGTTGGAGAATAATGTCCTCATTTGACATATGTTCCTAATAAATTCCAAAAGCCAAGAGTTCCATAATCTGCTTTTAGTTTCTAATCTATCCTTCCCATCCTTGAATGACACGTGAATTTCTTAATATCTGTTCAGATGCTGGGGTACATACAACTTTCTGACCATTTAAGTGTACATCCCTCAAGAAACTTTTCTGTATGGCCTTGCACTTCATAGCTAGTTTTCAGGTATATCTGCAGCTTTTGAATTAGTTTGCCATTTGAAAAAGTGTTTTAGCCTGAGTTACAAAAGTAAAAAAAAAAAATTAAAATAATGCTCTCTTGCTTATTTTTACTTTCACACTGAACCAACTCACACTGAATATGCTTTTAACTCTTCATATAGAATCATTCACTTTCTGTCCAAAAATCTATTTTTAATAAAGGGAACAGAAGTAAACCCCCAACAAGAAAACAGAGTAAACAATAGTATTAACATTAATGAGTATTATGGGTAAGTTTAAGAGTGCCAGCTTAGGCCTCACTACTTATACACTTCTCTGAGCCCAATTGCCTCATTTAAAAAATGGGCCATAGATATTTATCCAAAGAAGATATGAAAATGGCAAATAAGCACACAAAAAGATGTTTAGTATCATTAGCCATTAGGGAAGTGCAAATCAAAAGCATAATGAGTTGCCACTACATATACTCATTGAGATAAATACTATTTTTAAAAAGTAGAAAATAACAAGTATTGGTGAGGATGTGAAGAGATTGGAATGCTTGTGCATTTCTGCTGGGAATGTAAAATGGTGCAGTTGCTTCAGCAAAAAATCTGGCAGTTCTCCAAAGGTTAAATACGGAGTGACCATATAACCCAACAATTCTACTCTAGGTATATACCCCAAAATGGCAACATATTTTCACGTGAAAATTTATACACTGTGTATAGCAGCATTTTTTAAAAGATTTTATTTATTTATTCATGAGACACACACACACAAAAAGAGAGAGAGAGAGAGAGAGAGATTGGCAGAGACACAGGCAGAGGGAGAAGCAGGCTCCATGCAGGGAGCCTGATGTGGGACTCCATCCCAGGTCTCCAGGATCATGCCCTGGACTGAAGGTGGCCCTAAACCACTGAGCCACTGAGGCTCCCCAGCAGCATTATTTATAATAGCTGAATAGTGGAAACAACCAAAATGTCTTTCAACTGATGAATGGATAAGTAAAATGTGATATATCCATATGATAGAATATTATTTGGCAATAAAAAGGGAAGTACTGACACAAGCTATATATTTTAATCTTGAGAACAATATTGTGAGTGTGAGAAGCCAATCACAAAAGAACACATGTTGTATGATTTCATTTATATGAAATGTCCAGAATAGGCAAACCTATAAACATAGAAAACTGATTAATGGTTGCCTGGAGCTGCAGGTGTGAGTGGAGGTGGAGCACTGGGAAGTAACTACTAATGTGTATGGAGTTTCTTTAGGGGATGATGCAATGTTCTGAAATTTATTGTGGTGATGGTTGCATGACTCTATGAATGTATTAGAAACCACTGAAATGTATCATTTAAGTAGGTCAGTTGTATAGTATATGAACAATATCTTATTAATGCTTTTTAAAAATGGGACAAATAGTTTCATCTATCTCAGAGTTATTGGGAAGATTAAATGAGATAATCCATTAAAATATTTAGTACAGTGTCTAGCATCTGTCAAACAATCAATAAATGATAGTTTTACTACTACTACTAACAATAAGAGTAGTAGTAGTAGTAATAGTAGTATGGGAGCTATTATTAAATGATATTATAAGTATTATTATCATACTACTAATATTATTATTAGAAGTAGTAGACCTTGACTTGACGGGATGAGCACTGGGTGTTTTTTTGTATGTTGGTAAATTGAACACCAATAAAAATTAATTTATTAAAAAAAAAAGTAGTAGACCTATGATTAAATAAAACTAAATATTATTATAACAACTATTACTAGAAGATATAATAGTAATACTAAATATTATTATAATAACTACTATTAGTTGTAGAGTATTATTAAATAACTATTCGTTATAGTTAAATATATATTTAATAATAGATTATATATAATATTTAATAATATAGTTAAGTATATAATATAGTTATTTTATTAAAATGTCTATATTAGAATGATAGCTTTTTTGAAGATCTAATACGAGGCCTAGATAATCTTGTGTTTTACACAGTGATCCTATTTTATTTATTTATTTTTATTTTACTTTATTTTTAAACATTTATTTAAATTCAATTAATTAACTTATAGTGTATTATTTGTTTCAGAGGTAGAGTTCAGTGATTCATCAGTCTTATATAACAGTGCTCCTTACATCATGTGTCCTCCTTAAAGTCCATCACCTAGTTACCTCATCCTTCACCCCCCTCCCCTGAGCCCTAGATAATCTTACCATATTTGAAATGCCATAATAAAAATAACACAACTTTGGAATCAAACGAATCAGATCAAAATTTAATTTCTGCCACTTATTAAATATGTAGCCTCAAGAAAGTTATTTTATCTGCTGGAAGCTGAATTTCCTAATTTGCAAAATATTTCAACAATACCTATTACTACTTTGGATTCTTATGAAGAATAAATAAAACAGTGTATATACAATGCATACTGCAGTGCCTAATACATAGTGAATTTTCAAACAACTTTGTTTCCATATGTGTAAAATCATGATATTGGCATTAACAAAGTATAATGAAATACTTTCAAGCTTATATTAAATCTCAATGGGACATAAACTTTGGCAATGCCCCCAAACAGCAATATATGTATAGAGGTCTAGTCAACCATCATGTTATTCCTAAAATGTTCATAATCAACTTATCACATTAAAGACAAATCTTTAGTAAACTATTAACTTTTTTCTTTTTACTCCTTTTTTTCTTTTTACTCTTAAATGTCTCAGAACAAGTACAATTAAGTTATAGAAACTAAGACAATATAAGCAAACCAGTTTCAGTCTCAACTGCCAATGCGGTAGCCAAGTTGTAGGGAAACGCCTGACATAGATTTTCCAAAGTTGTAAATAATGCACGTGTTGTACATTTTGGGTAATACAGTTTGGGTGGCCCATGCTGAGTTCATGCATGTTATCCTACATAAAATATTATCTTTAGGAAACAGCTCATTAACCCTAGAATGTCTACAAGGGAGAGTAAATACTGTCATGAACCAGCTTCAACTACATGTGCGAAAAATGCTAAATGAACTTCCTTTGCAAAGTCTTCACTTACTCTAAATAAAGTTTTCAAGGAGTTATTTGAAGCTAACGGGTAGGAGGTGTATACAAAAACACAAACAATTCAAAGAAATCCCTTGCTACCACCAGGATATCCACAATGCAATACCAAATTGTGATTCAAGCTAATGAAATTATCACGTATTACTATTTATAGTGATAGTAATTCTAGCGTGACATTTTTTTTAAGAAGATTTTTTTTAAATTTATTCATGAGAGGCACACAGAGAGAGGCAGAGACATAGGCAGAGGGAGAAGCAGTCTCCTTACAGGGAGCCGGATGCGGGGACTCGACCCTAGGATCCTGGGATCACGCCCTGGGCTGAAGGCAAATGCTCAACCACTGAGCCACCCAGGTGCCCCTAGGTTGACATTTTCACTCAATTGGTTCATGACTAGTTTTGGATTATTTATTCTGTGACAACTTTAGAAAGAGTTGACTCATTTTGCTAAACTGAAGAGATACAAGGTTATAATAAATTTCCATGTTTAGGGGCACCTAGGTGGCTCATGGTAGGTTAAGTGTCTGTCTTTAGCTCAGGTCATGATCCCAGGGTCCTAGGGTTGGGCTCCCTGCTCAGCCAGAAGTCTGCTTCTCCCTCTATTTCTGCCCCTCCCCCTATTCTTCCTCTCTTTCTCTCTTTCACTGTGTCTTTCAAATAAATGAATAACATTTTTTTAAAAAATTTCCATTTTTAGTATTGCCATATTGAAGCAAATGGTGGATAATTTATTATTTCAAAAGGTTATACCTTTTGTAATTTTTAATTATTTTCACATAAATTTAGTACTTGAGTAAGGTTACAGAATTATATCATTATATTGTGTAAAAGTCAGAGTGCAGAACTGTTAATTTATGAGGTCTTCTCACAAAAAATAGCCACTCTCCCTTTTCATAGTTATCATATTGCACTGTAATTCTGCTTACACATCTGTCTTCCCCGGTAGACTGAGAATATCTTAAGGCCAAGAACCTCATTTTATTTACCTCTATATCCCCAGAATCTAACACAGTGTTTGGCATCTGTTAATAACACAAAAACTGTTTCTATATAAATGAAGTTTTAAAAAGATATATTTGGTTGAACAGTTTATTTTCTATTTTAAGGCTCCAATTCATTACTTATTTTTGCCTTGTAGTCCTGAGTATTGCGTTAAATATTATATTTTGCTTTATTGTTTTGTAGAATCTTTTGCAGTGGTCTCTTAGGAGACCTAATATAATTTTCAGTAGAAACTGATATGCTGGTGAAATCAATTTCTGATAAAGGTTAACACTCCTTTACACACAGAGAAAGTTTGAGCCAGTAGCACATAACACGGTCATGAAATATGAATTTGAATAGCTTATAAAAATAAAATACATTCTGAATGAGAATAGAAGAGAAATAAAAAGAATCTTTCATAATGGATCAGATTCATCTAGAAATGACTATCTGGCTTTTTGAAGCATCTGAGGTATTCAATTAGCTTGGACTATTCCACTAGCCTGAGATTTTGGATATGCTTTAGGCCCCCAAACCTTCATCTTGACTCTTTGACACAAAAGGAGAAAATAAACAGTGTTTATATTTATTTTCTGCATAAGACTGATTTCTAAGTCTTAGAAAATTTCCAAAAAAAATTATCATCATCAATGAGAACAGGTTACATTTCCAAATTTATCCTCAATTGAAATTAGATGTCAGATTTCAAATCTTTTCTTCCACATTTATTCATGGCTTTTTTAAAGCTTCTAGATGCCTGTTACAATTTATAAAACATGCCTTTGGGTTCTATTTTTAAAAAAGTATCCAAATAAGGGTCTACATAGCATTTCAATTAGGACACATGTTGCTATAATGTTTCAATACTTTGGTATTAAAGTGTAATATGAATTAATATACTGTAATCCAGTGTTATTTTGTCTTAAAAAATGAAAATGTATTTATTTTCAACTGCCAAAATAAAGAGCTCAGCGCAGATATAGTAAAAGTTTTTTTTTAATAAAATTCAATCTAAATTTATCTTCACATTAAGAAAATAAATGGAAGGTAATAAGACCAAATAAGAATTTTTGTGTGTTTTGTGCATTGTTTTTGTCTTTATATTTCATACATTACCACAGACAACTTTAGCTGAATAGGCTTGCTTTTTGAGAGCAGTAGTTTTCTTATTATTTTGTTAACAATGTGTTTATCATTTCAAAATGTATGGTTATTTGGTTAAGATTAATCTTCTTTCAGCATTACAATGTGAACACAATCTAACAACAACCAGTCATCACGATGTCAGCAAAAGCTTTGTAAATTTCTATAACATTGTGGATGACTAATGAATTACACTATAGAAAAGAGAAAGCCAAGATGTTTATTTTCCTCTAGAGACACAACAAAATATCTGCACTAATGCCAACCCATGCACAAAAAATATTCATTTCTACTGAAAAATTTCACTTACTGGATTGCCTTTACAAATATGCAGAACTGTGAACTAAGTATAACCCTCAAACACATAAATAATTTTTCCAGACCATGTTTTCTGAAACTATCCTGAAGTTAGTATTCAAGCATTTCCCACAATATTTTTCATTTTGCACAAAATGCTTGCATAGGATTCTATTCCATGGGGAAAGTGGAAGTTACAATGTTTTAGAGGAAATTGATGTTTTTTTTTAGGTATCTATTGTTGTTTAACATCTACATAACTTAGTGGCTAATGACAATTTTATTTTGCTCATAACTTTTTTGGGGTTAGAAATATAACATTTTACCTTAACGGTTTGTGCCTGAACTACACAGCATAAGCCAGGGCAGCTGGGGATAAAGGATCCAATTCCAACATGGCTTCTCCACTTATCAGCTTGGTGTTCATTGACCTCTTTATTTTTTCAAATGGTGTCCCATCCTCTAGGGCCTCTCCATGTGCCTTGAGCTTCTCATAGCATGGTAGTTTCAGAGAAGACCAGGAGTCCTGAAGAGAAGCTGCAAGGTTTCTTTTGACCAGGCCTCCAAAATCCCAGAATATCATTTCTATAATACTCTATTGATCAATCATTTCCTAAGGCCATCTTGGATTCAAGGAGAGGGGGATGATAAACTATGTTTAAATGGTAAGAGAAGGAAAAAAAAATCTGTGGCCAACTTTAATCTAATAGAATATTGCCTCAAATTTTAGGTACTGAGATTTGGGAAACCTGAACTTGTTAATGTGCTTAGCCATTGGAATTGGATTGTTGTATTCTTTGGTAGTTCTAATTTGTTCTAATTTGAGGATGTCTAAAGCTGAATTTGCTCAATGAACTCAAAAAAATTAAGAAAAATAATTTCCAGAAGTTTTCATGATCTTACTGAATTTTGAAAGTTTTCCAGAAATAGACAGGGATGTCCAATCACTCAATTATATTTCTCTCCTTTTTGCACTTGGGGTTTCTAAATGTTCTGAATACAGAACTCCCACTGATACTGAGAAGCTCTCTGACATTTACAGTGCTCTAACATCACCTTATTATTGAAGCATCACAGTAAGTTACAAAATGACTCCCAGTTGTGAATAAATGGTGTTAAATAAATATGTGGAAGAATTAAAATCACCTAATTAACCATTACATGTTCTTTCAAGTGCCAAAGATCTGCTTTAACTGATTTTGTTTTCCTTTATTTGAATTACATGGTTTCTTTAGCATTTCAGAGAAACTCCTTCTGGAATGAAAAATGAGTAGGTCTCAATCTTTCTGTTAATAAAGTTGTCTCCAAACTGTGTCACAAACTAAAAACTAAAAAGTTCAGCCTTGCACCTAATGTAGATTATTTTAGTAATTATTTTATTTAGTAAATAATTACCAATAATTTAGTAAATTATTTTAGTAATTTTATAGGGTGGTGTTGGTGGTGGGTTATTTTGGCATATATACCTGTGTTGAAATACATATTCATACCAAGCACACATCTTAGTAATGTCCTAAATATGACATACAAACTCCGCACCCAGTAAATCTGAGTGAAATGTACTCCCTGTAGTGATCTTTCTCCTTGCTTTAGAATAGTACTCCTCTAACATTTTGGTTAAAGCTTGACTAATAGCAGAGATGAATGAAGAAGCACTCACCCATGGACCACAAACACAAAATTTGAGGTAGTTGTGTAAATTTTGATTTCAACTTCTTAATATATAAGTTTTCATATAAAAATGATTTACCCACTTAAATCTTCATGAAAACTAATGATATAAGATCATCTTATGGTTCATGTAACCCCTGGCAAACCACAAAGTACAACTTGAGGTATTTTTATCCCGGTATTGATGGAAAGTAGTCAGCAAAAATTACTGAGGGTATGTGTCAGGGCATCTAGATTTGTATATAACAAAATGTAATGACTCTACAAAATAATACAAGTGGTGGGGGAAGAAACATAGTCGAATATGTCAACATTAGCTACAAAATAGTCATGATTTCCACAATCTATTCTTAACATGTTTCCTTTCTTTTTTTGTTTGTTTTAAAATACTTAATTTTGGTACTCATACTGGTAGGCTGTATTAACTACAATGTGCTGTATTTCTTTTTGGAAAGATGAACAAGTTCTTAGGAATGTAACTCCCACCCATTCTTAAGATAGAAATAAGCTTCTAACAATCCAAATTGTATTGGAATGATCAAATGTTGAATAAAACACCTTCCAAAGTGGGTGAAATATTGGGGACAATTCATTTTCCCTAGCTATATAATTGGTAGTTACCACTATGATCATAGGTTTTAATAAATCATATACCCCAAATCAACCCAATACATTTCCAACATATTATTCACTTGTCTTGTTTAGAATTAAAGAAATTCTGAGAATTGAAGAACAGAATGAAACCCAAGGTAGATAAAAGCTCACAAATGTTAAAGTACATGGTTTAAAGTAAACGCCATGGTGTGAAAGAGATGCTAACAGGCTTCTGAGTCTCAAGCTTATAGTTCTTGAAATACAAGTATTATTACTGGTAGGGGACTCAAAAGTAAGGCTCAACACCTTGTACCCTTATTTGAGTCTGTAAACAAACAGCACCAACAAATCATCTTGTTACTTTTACCAACATTATATGATTCATAAATATTCAGGATCTCAAACTAAAAACAAGTTTTAAAGAACTCTGGATTGTGCCACTGGAAATAATATTATCAAATCATTTTAAGGGTTGTACTGAAGGGATCTTTTCTTTTTAAAAGTGTTGTTTTCCAGGAGTTAATGTTATCTAAATAAAAATTTTGGCTGACAAGCATGAAATGTCTTTTGTACCAATCACCAATGCATAACATCTCTGAATCTATCAATCACAGATTTAAAAGGCTCTGTCCTATAGCACACTTAATACCTAGTGTAAGCAATTAGTATTACAATTCCTTGATGCAATACAAACTCATTTCCTTAAACTGCTAATGTACTGAACTTCAGGGTTAAAAATGAGCAGACAAAAATTGATTTGCATGCAATAACAGTGGCAATAAACCTTTCCTGGTTCATGCAATCTTCCCCATCTGTTAACAGAGAAGGAGTTTAGGATCTATTATTCCCAGAAGGGCACTTACCCAGCTGGACATCTATAACACTTGGCTGATTCTCCATAGGGAACAATGGCTTGGGAGGCTTGTCTGTGAGTAAAGCTAGAAGAGAAAATTAAAGAAGGTAATGGAAAAATTGAGATAAATTGCAGGATAAGAAAGATCCTATTGTGAATGATATTTAGTGTTTGTAGACTTGATGGTGTGTAAACATTTATTAGACAGTGTTTTTACTTGAATTGTTACTCTATCCATACAATATCCATTTCCCAGCACATTTAAAGCACCATTGGGTCACTGTAAATAGACCATTTCAACATCTACACTTTCAAGCAAGATCAAACAAATGGACTATTTTGACTGATTTTTATAAGGCTGTAAGTACAAAGAAATACAGATTTTAAAAGTATAATCAGATAAGCATTAAGTCTCCATATGTACTTTGTGGTGCTAAATAATATTAATAAATACAACCCTAATAGACATTTCTGGTGGATTGAACCTTCTACACCTCTGAATCATGCCCCATTCTCCACTCAGCCTCTGAAACAATATAATAAAAACACTTGTACCTTCATTAGGATAATGATTAAAAATATTGATTGAGCATCTTATTTTCCACCAAATGCTGTGATAAGTGCTAAGGGAGAAGGAAATAAAGTCTTTATATTTACCCTCAATTTACAATCTAGGACTGTGAACACAGAACTAGCACAGCAAACTAAAGAGATAATAGAACAAAGACTACAATCTAGTGAAAAATTGTAGCATTTGAGACATGAGACTATATATGGCAAATAAATGGAGAAAGCAGAAGCCAATATTGGCTGGAAGAGTTGGGGAAAGTTTTATGAAGGAAATGGGTCTCCACATAGACCTTAAGGAATGGAAGAGATTTTAAAGAGAGTAAGAAAGAATAAATGAAGGAAAGATGAACACAAACCAAGGAAGAGAGGTAGAATATAAAGCATAATATTACTAGAAGAAAATGATCTGATAAAAAGGAGCTGGGTGGGGTAGGGTAAAGAGCAAGTTGCTCATGACATAGAGGGATTAGAAATGAAAATAGGATGGAGCTCAATTCTGGAGGATCCTAAGAAACATGCAGAGGAATTTGGACATGATGTAGTAGACTACAAGACCACTGTAGATTATTGGAACAACAGCAACAAAAGACTCAAGGGAAGTGCTATCTAAAGATGATTGGCTTCCTATATAGGATAGTTTAGAGGAGAACAAAACAGCTAAGAGGATGCAATAATAATGCAGTAGTGCAGGGTGTGGACAGGGAAGGATGAAGAGTCATTACTGGTGGAGTTTGGAGAAATTTTAAAAAAGGAAAATTTGAGAGGCACCCAGAAAAAGGAAATGAGATCACTTGGTGCACAGATACAAAATAGTTTATGACAAACCTTGCACTGAGCTATTATTTATGGCCTGAATTCCTTTTAACTGTTCCCATATTTATGCCTTGCTCCAACTGTCTAATTAGATTCTTGCCTATTAATGGGAAATGATTTATATGTCTTTGTAATTCACAGGAGACATGGAATAAAGCTGGGCATATAAGAGGTCATTATTAAACCATCATTAACTGACTGGCATAGGAATACTGTGCTGACATGACAGTAGCTTATCTCATAATTATTAGGCTTTTTAGAAGAGACAAAAGAGCACCTAAAGGAACTGGAGAAAAAAACAGCAAATAAGATCTATACCCAGCAAAAGAAGAAAGTTACTAAAGACTCGAGCAGAACTCCAAGAAATAGAGACTAGAAAAAATGTGGAACAGATCAACAAAACCGGGAGTTGGTTCTTTGAAAGAATTAATAAGATAGATAAACCATTAGCCCGCCTTATTTAAAAAAAAAGAGAGAAAAGACTCAAATTAATAAAATCATGAATGAAAAAGGAGAGATCACCAACAATACCAAGGAAATACAACTGATTTTAAATATATATTATGAGCAACTATGTGCCACTAAATTAGGCAATCTAGAAGAGATGGACACGTTTCTGGAAAACCACAAACTACCAAAAGTGGAACAGGAAGAAAGAGAAAACCTGAACAGGCTGATAACGAGGGAGGAGATTGAAGCAGTCATCAAAAACCTCCCAAGACACAAAAGTCCAGGGCCAGTTGGCTTCCCAGGAGAATTCTATCAAACATTTAAAGAAGAAACAATATGCATTCTACTAAAGCTGTTTGGAAAATTAGAAAGAGGTGGAATACTTCCAAACTCGTTCTGTGAGGCCAGCATCACCTTAATTCCAAAACCAAAGACCACACCAAAAAGGAGAATTCTAGACCAATATCCCTGATGAACACAGATGCAAAAATTCTCAACAAGATACTAGCCAATAGGATCCTTCAGTACATTAAGAAGATTATTCACCATGGCCAAGTGGGATTTTCCCCGGGACTCAAGGCTGGTTCAACACTCATAAAGCAATCAATGTGATAGATCATATCAACAAGAGAAATGATCCTCCCAATAGATGCAGAGAAAGCATTTGACAAAATACAGCATCCATTCCTGATCAAAACTCTTCAGAGTGCAGGGATAGAGGGAACATTCCTCTAGCATCTTAAAAGCCATCTACGAAAAGCCCACAGCAAATATCATTCTCAATAGGGAAACACTGGGAGCCTTTCCCCTAAGATCAGGAACAAGACAGGGATGTCCACTCTCACCACTGCTATTCAACATAGTACTAGAAGTCCTAGCCTCAGCAATCAGACAACAAAAGGAAATAAAAGGATTTCAAACTGGCAAGGAAGAAGTCCAACTCTCTCTCTTCACAGATGACATGATACTGTACCTAGAAAACCCAAAAGCCTCCACCCCAAGATCACTAGAACTCATACAGAAATTGACAGTGTGGCAGAATACAAAATCAATGCCCAGAAATCAGTGGCATTTTTTTTTTTTAGATTTTATTTACTTATTCATGAGAGACACAGAGAGAGACACAGAGAGACAGAGAGGCAGAGACACAGGCAGAGGGAGAAGCAGGCTCCATGCAGGGAGCCTGATGTGGGACTCGATCCCAGGACTCCAGCATCACTCCCTGGGCTAAAGGCAGGCGCTAAACCACTGAGCCACCCTGGGATCCCCTGGTGGCATTTCTATTAGCTAACAATGAGACTTAAAGAGAAATTCAGGAGTCAATCCCATTTACAATTACACCCAAAAGTATAAGATACCTAGGAATAAACCTGACCAAAGAGGTAAAGGATCTATTCCCTAAAAACTACAGAATCTTTCTGAAAGAAATTGAGGAAGACACAAAGAGATGGAGAAATATCCAATGCTCATGGATTGGAAGAATTAATCCTGTGAAAATGACAATGCTACCCAGGGCAACTCACACATTTGATGCAATCCCTCCCAAAATACTATGGACTTTCTTCAGAGAGATGGAAAAAATCATCTTAAAATTTGTGTGGAATCAGAAAAGACCCCAAATAACCAGGGGAATATTAAAAGAGAAAACCACAGCTGGGGGCATCACAATGCCAGATTTCAGGTTGTAATACAAAGCTGTGATCGTCAACAAGTGTGGTACTGGCCCAAAAATAGACACATAGATCAATGGAACAGAATAGAGAATCCAGAAATTGGCCCTTTACTTTATGGTCAACTAATATTGAACAAAGCAGGAAAGACTATCCACTGGCAAAAGGACAGTCTCTTCAATAAATGGTGCTGGGAAAATTGGACAGCCATGGGCAGAAGAATGAAACTAGACCATTCTCTTACACCATACACAAAGATAACCTCAAAATGGATGAAAGATGTAAATGTGAGACAAGAACCCATCAAAATCCTAGAGAAGAACACAGGCAACACTCTTTTTGAACTTGGCCACAGCAACTTCTGGCAAGATACATCTCTGAAGGCAAGGGAAAGAAAAGCAAAAATTAACTACTGGGACCTAATCAAGATTAAAAGCTTCTGCACAGCAAAAAAAAAAACAGTCACACAACTAAAAGACAACCTACAGAATGGGAGAAGATATTTGCAAATGACATATCAGATAAAGGGTTAGTATCCAAGATCTATAAAGAACTTATTAAACTCAACACCAAAGAAACAAACAATCCAATCATGAAATGGGCAAAAGACATGAACAGAAATTTCACCAAAGACATAGACATGGCCAACAAGCACATGAGAAAATGCTCTGCATCACTTGCCATCAGGGAAATACAAATCAAAACCGCAATGAGATACCACCTCAAACCAGTGAGAATGGTGAAAATTTACAAGACAGGAAACAATAAATGTCGGAGAGGATGTGGAGAAAGGGGAACCCTTTTGCACTGTTGGTGGGAATGTGAACTGGTACAGCCACTCTGGAAAACTGTGTGGAGGTTCCTCAAGAGTTAAAAATAGATCTGCCCTATGACCCAGCAATTGCACTGCTGGGGATTTACCCCAAAGAATCAGATGCAGTGAAAAACTGAGACACCTACCCCCCAATGTTTCTAGCAGCAATGTCCACAATAGCCAAACTGTGAAAAGAACCTCGGTGTCCATCGAAAGATGAATAGATAAAGAAGATGTGGTTTATGTATACAATGGAATATTACTCTTCCATTAGAAATGTCAAATACCCGCCATTTGCTTCAACGTGAATGGAACTGGAAGGTATTATGCTGAGTGAAATAAGTCAATCAGAGAAGGATAAACATTATATGATCTCATTCATTTGGGGAGTGCAAAAAATAGTGGAAGGGAGTAAAGGGGAAAGTAGAGAAAATGAGTGAAAATATCAGTTTGGGAGACAGAGCATGAGAGACACCTAACTCTGGGAAATGAACAAGCGGTAGTGGAAAGGTAGGTGGGTGGGAGGTTGGGGTGATTGGGTGACAGGCACAGAGGGGGGCACTTGACGGGATGAGCACTGGGTGATATGCTATACATTGGCAAATTGAACTCCAATAAAAAAAGAAGAGACAAAGAAATAAAAGTTGATCAGATAACAAGAGTAGAGAAATATATAAATTTGGTTGGATGCCCAAAATAGTTGTTGATAACAAACAAATGCACTTAGAAAAGAGCTTTATGTTAAGTCAACCTTATCTTTCTGATATCCAAAATGCTTGAAATGGTAAAATTTTAGTGAATTTTTCTTATTTTTCCAACAAATTTTTACTTACGGACTACAATACATCTTGTCCTTATAGAATCAAATGTATTTTTCTAACTTGGCACAAAAATAGAGACACAGATCAATAGAACAGTACAGAAAACCCAGAAATAAACCCACATCTATATGATGAATCTTCAACAAAGCAGGAAAGAATACACAAGGAAAAAGATAGTCTCTTCAACACATGGTGTTGGGAAAACTGAACAACAACATGCAAAAGAATGAAACTGGACCATTTTCTTATCCTGTACACAAAAATGAAATAAAAATGGATGAAAAACCTAAATATGCAAGAAACCATCAAAATTCTAAAGTAGAACACAGGTAGTAACCTTTGTGACATCAGCCATGGCAACTTCTTACTAGATATGTCTCCTGAGGCAAGGGAAACAAAAACAAAAATAAACTATTCGGACTTCATCAAAATAAAAAAGGCTTCTGCACAGCAAAGGTAATAATCAAGAAGGGGATCCCTGGATGACTCAGTGGTTTAGTGCCTGCCTTCAGCCCAGGGCATGATCCTGGAGTCCTGGGATCGAGTCCCACATCGGGCTCCCTGCATGGAACCTGCTTCTCCCACTGCCTGTGTCTCTGCCTCTCTCTCTCTCTCTCTCATAAATAAATAAAATCTTTTTAAAAAAGGAAATAATAAAGAAAACTAAAAGGCAACCTATAGAATGGGAAAATAGATTTGTAAATGACATATCTGATAAAAGTTTACTATCTAAAATAAATAAAGAACTTATAAAATTCAACACCCTCTGGAGTACTTGGGTGACTCATTAGTTGAGTATCTGCTTTTGGCTCAGGTCATGATCCCGGGGTCCTGGGTTCAAGTCCTGCATCTGGTTCCCTTCAGGGAGGCTGCTTCTCCCTCTGCCTATGTCTCTGCCTCTTCTCTCTGTGTCTCTCATGAATAAATAAATAAAATCTTTAAAAAAACCTCAACACCTCATAAATGAATAACCCAATTAAAAATGGACAGAAGACATGAATAGACATTTTTCCCAAGAACACATAAAGGTGGCCAACAGACATTTTAAAAGATTATCAACACCACTCATCATCAGGCAAATACAAATCAAAACTATAATGAGATATCACCTCACAAATCAGAATGGCTAAAATGAAGAATACAAGAAACCACAGGTGCTGGTGAGGATGTGGAGAAATGGAAACCCTCCTGCACTGTTGATGGGAATGCAAACTGGTGCAGTCACTGGAAAACAATACGGAGTTTAAAAATAGAACAACCACAGGCAACTGCTCAGAGGAGCATGAGACTTTTGATTTTGGGGTTGTGTGTTGGAGCCCCACGCTGGATGGAGAGATTACTTAAACAAATAAACTTAAAAAGCAAAAGAACTGATGGCAAGTGATGCAGAGCATTTTCTCATGCGCATGTTGGCCATGTCCATGTCTTCCTCTGTGAGATTTCTCTTCATGTCTATCAGCAATGGCCACAATAGCCAAACTGTGGAAGGAGCCTCGGTGTCCATCGAAAGATGAATGGATAAAGAAGATGTGGTTTATGTATACAATGGAATATTACTCAGCGATTAGAAACGACAAATACCCACCATTTGCTTCAACGTGGATGGAACTGGAGGGTATTATGCTGAGTGAAATAAGTCAATCGGAGAAGGACAAGCAGTGTATGTTCTCATTCATTTGGGGAATATAAATAATAGTGAAAGGGAATATAAAGGAAGGGAGAAGAAATGTTGGGAAATATCAGGAAGGGAGACAGAACATAAAGACTCCTAACTCGGGGAAACGAACTAGGGGTGGTGGAAGGGGGGAGGAGGGCGGGTGTTGGAGGGGAATGGGTGACGGGCACTGAGGTGGACACTTGACGGGATGAGCACTGGGTGTTTTTCTGTATGTTGGTAAATTGAACACCAATAAAAAGTAATTTAAAAAAAAAAAAAAAGCAAAAGAACTACCATATGTTCCAGAAATTGCACTACTAGGTATTTACTCAAAGGATACAAAAATACTAATTCAAAGGGTTACATATACCCCACTGTTTACTCCAGCATTATCTACAATAGCCAAACTATGGAAAGAGCCTAAGTGTCTATCAACTGATGAATGGATACACATACAGAGTGAAATATTACTCAGCTATTAGAAGAGTGAAATCTTGCCATTTTCAATGACATAGAGGGTGCTAGAGAATATTATGACATGCAAAATAAGTCAGTCAGAGAAAGACAAATTCCATATGATTTCACTCATATGTGGAACTTAAGAAACAAAACAAATGAACAAAGGGGAAAAGAGAGAGAAGTAAACTAAGAAACAGACTCTTAGTTATAGAGAACAAACTGATGGCTACCAGAAGGGAGGTGAGTGTGGGAATGGGTAAAGTAAATGATGAGGATTAAGGAATGCACTTGCTGTTATGAACTGATTTGGGCATAATGTGGACAAACATACAAATACAATATCTTTAGTTTTCATTTCCTAAATATTTCAGTTACCCTTAATAATCTGATATTAAAATATTATTTGAAACAAAGGATATACTTTAAGCAAATCTTAAATATCTGAATTTAAAATCCCAGTCATAACAGGTGTTTGATGTTGTTACCGTTTGTAATAGCAAAATACTGCAAACAATCAAAATATCCATCAGTAGGACAGCGGTAGTTAAATAATATGGTACCTCCATATAATGATATACCAAAATGCAGCTATTTAAGATAATTGGGTAAATCTGTATATCTGCTATACAAAGATCTCCACGATATACTGTTCAGCAGTGTGCACAGCATACTTTCTTTTGTGTAAAAAGAAAACTATATGTATATGTATGTAATCAATGTATATACACATACAAAAATGTTTAAGTATGGAATATTTCTGAATGGATACATGTAAAACTGATAACAGTTATATCCTCTGAAGAGAGGAAATGAGTGGCTAAAGAATGGAGGGGATAAGGACAGCATAGTTGGGCAGAGAAAAATTTAATTTTCACTGTACACTTTTTCTACCCTTTGAACAATATGCATAGACAAAACATGAATAAAATTAAAATTAAATAAAATCCAGTCACCCACATTTTATTTATTAAAATAATTTTTATTTCTTTGTAGAATTATTCTCAATTTGCTTTAAACATCCAGATTATAGACAATTAGCCTGCTGGAAACTCTTCTTACTCTTATTTTCAGCTCTATATTGTCTCCAAATGAATTACTTAGAATGTGATAGGTGGGAAGCAATGTAAGTAATATATTTCATGCTCAAAGATGAATAACTTGTCCAATTCTTATCAGGATATGAATTTGTGGGGACTTTGTTGTTCCTCATCCTTACCTCCTGCCATGGACTACAGATATATTTATCCTGACTTCATTATCATATGTCAATTACTGAAGTGACATTTATTAATAGAAATGATAATTTTAATTGTCCTATATTTATAGGCGGTTCATAATTTTCAAAGTGCTTTCAGAAGTATTAGCTCATGTGATCTACACAATGACCTTGGAAAGTAAGGAAGATAGTTACAATTATGGCCAATTTAGAGATGAAGCTAAATGAAGCTTACGCTGTCTCATTTGGTGCCCCCTTGTGACCAAAAGCCCCCATTTGCAGAACTGCAAGAAGACACAAAAGTTGTAGGCAGAAGACAGGTACAAATGCTCAATAGTGAATGGTTTTAGCCTCTTTGACTACACACTAACCTAAGGTTCCTAGGGCAATAGGAGTGGCTTTGTGGCAAACAGCCAACAGAGACATGATTCCTATATGTCATTCCACACATAGACATTTTTTTCTACTCCCATGAATGAAATGGGATGAATTTATACTTAAACACTAACACGTCCCAATGGGATACATGGGTGTGGAGTCTCATTAAATTCCAATATCATGTCTAGGCCTGGGAATTGCCAAGAAGTGCAGGACATTGGTAATGACAGAACAGCAACTGCAGTTCATCTGGATCCTGACCACCAGCTCAGAGACAAATCTATCAGCACCCAGCATAATTCTAGCATTTGCAGATTAGCTAGAGAACATGCTGCCATGGGCAGACACATTCATTTCTTTCTTCTCTTTAAAAATCTCATCTGAGAGACTCCTAACTCTCGGAAACGGACTAGGGGTAATAGAAAGGGAGGTGGGCGGGGGGTGGGGGTGACTGGGTGACGGGCACTGACGGGGGCACTTGATGAGATGAGCACTGGGTGTTATTCTATATGTTGGCAAATTGAGCACCAATAAAAATAAATTAATAAAAGAAAAAAATAAAGCTGGCAAAAAAAATCTCATCTGAAATTCAGTTACTTTTTTTAAATTTATTTTTCTATTGGTGCTCAATTTGCCAACATATAGAATAACACCCAGTGCTCATCCCATCAAGTGCCCCCCTCAGTGCCCTTCACCCATTCATCCCCACCCCCCGCCCACCTCCCTTTCCACCACCCCTAGTTCGTTTCCCAGAGTTAGGAGTCTCTCATGTTCTGTCTCCCTTTCTGATATTTCCCACTCATTTTTTTCTCCTTTCCCCTTTATTCCCTTTCACTATTTTTTATATCCCCCAAATGAATGAGACCATATGTTTGTCCTTCTCCGATTGACTTATTTCACTCAGCATAATACCCTCCAGTTCCGTCCACGTTGAAGCAAATGGTGGGTATTTGTCATTTCTAATGGCTGAGTAATATTCCATTGTATACATAAACCACATCTTCTTTATCCATTCATCTTTCGATGGACACCAAGGTTCCTTCCACAGTTTGGCTATTGTGGACATTGCTTAAATTCACAGTTACTGTTTGAGAAATGAAGGGGGATAACTGTCAATACTGGACCCCTAAACAACAGAGTGAAGATTTATAATTTTATTTAAAAACTTATCCTGGACTTCTATAGGGACTAATTTTGGGGTTTACATTATCTTTAAATTCACTGCTCAAGCTTGTTTTTTTTTTTTAATTTTTTTTTAATTTTTTATTTATTTATGATAGTCACAGAGAGAGAGAGAGAGGCAGAGACACAGGCGGAAGGAGAAGCAGGCTCCATGCACCGGGAGCCTGATGTGGGATTCGATCCCGGGTCTCCAGGATCGCGCCCTGGGCCAAAGGCAGGCGCCAAACCGCTGCGCCACCCAGGGATCCCCTCAAGCTTGTTTTGATTGAAAGAATGAGAGCAAGCAATACAATTTGGTACTAATGTTTCAGTCCACAATGCCTCTCCTGCATTTCCCTCTGTAGCTGCTTATGTTTAATTATCCTTAAATATAATTGATCTACTGAGTATACCATGACAGTAGTCTTAATGTGCAACTGAAACTATTACTAATTCTGCCTGCTTCTTTCTAAAGCTAGGCTTTCTGTGTTTGACACTAACTTTCCTGAGAAGAACTAGCTCTCTCTTCTCTATTATAGGTAAAGGTTGTGTCCACCCATACAAACCAATTGATTTGACCGAAATGATTGGTCCGTTTTGGTGAACATAGTATAAAAAATCAGTAGAATTAGTTGTTTGATTGAGTAAATCAGTTTATTTGGCTATATTGCCTAAATATTACATACTGTTACAAGCTTCATTGTCCTCTTTCATTGTTAATTTGTCTGTTTAATTAGACTTGCCAGAAAACCTATTGGGAGGGAGTAGGAGAGCTATATGTAAAGGACACTAACTGTATGAACACACTAGGATCATAGAGTGACTCATTAGTTTCTATGAATGGAGCCATAATGGAATGTGTATGTTAAGGTTAATGAAATGGATTTCTCCAAATCCATTCAATACACCAACATTTAAATCACATTTCATAGTCACTATTTTCACCACAACATTTAACCATTGAAAATCTACGAGTGTTTCCTATATTTACAAGAGGATAAAATCTGAAACTGTCAGCTAGATTTAAAGAATGCCACAATATAACCTTTTAAAAAAACCTTCCTGCCTTTTTACCCACTCTTCTACTTTATCAATGCAAGGGTCAAGTTATTTGACCTCATTTGTCCCTTAACACATCTCATTAATTTCCAACTCTGCATCTTGGCTTAGACACTTTCCCTAAGCTTAAAAACAAATAATAATAGTTACCATAGTTATCATTAATTTGGCATCTATTGTGTGGCAAGTATAGTTCTAAGGCATTTTATATGAATAAAGCAAGCAGCTTTGGACTAGAGATCTGAAGTGAGTTTTTTCTGATTTCACCATGCCCACAATACTTCTATAAAAACTTTACCTTGGTTTTTTTTTTTTTTTTTTTTTTTTTTTTTTTTTTTTTTTTTTTTTTTGCCATCGCAAGTCCTATCTAACTTCTAAAAGCCAGTCTTACATTCTCCAGAAAATCGCCCTGAAAAAAAGCCCAAACTAACCTTTACTCTCTCTGGTTTGACTAAAAATGAAATCCTAAAGCATACTATTTCTTTGAACCACTCATTTGGTTCATAGCATACACTATTTTGACTACATATTAAACCTCACTTTACATGGGTATGTCTAGTCTCCCTCACTAGATTTTTAAGCTCCTGGAAGACAAGTATCATATTTCATATAACTCAGCAATTAAGATAGTGCCTGACACTATGGAACAAATAAGCACAATCTCAAAATTAACTTTCTTATGATATTCTTTCTCTAAAAAACAGATGCTTCTCATGGGTTTTTTATTACAAGGAACAGAAACAAATTTTTGCAAATTTAAGCAAAAAGACAATTTATCAGAAGGATATCTCAAGGATAGACAGGATGTCTGAGGAACGAAGTTTAGGGCTAGAAAAGGAACCAGGCCTGATCTCGTTATACAGGCAAAAAGGACTACACAACAATTTCTTCTTGATCCCATCATTAAATTGAATTTTCTCCAACTAGTTTTATGTCTCTTTTTGTTTTGCATCATTGTGTTGTGTCTTGTTCTTTGTTCTTGTGTCATTTTGATCTAGATTCAAAATTCCGGGAAAGAGAGGTTAAATGGGCAAGTTTTTTTTAATATTTTTTAAATTTTTATTTATTTATGATAGTCACACACACACACACACACAGAGAGAGAGAGAGAGAGAGAGAGAGAGAGGCAGAGACACAGGCAGAGGGAGAAGCAGGCTCCATGCACCGGAAGCCCCACGTGGGATTCTATTCCAGGCCTCCAGGATCGCGCCCTGGGCCAAAGGCAGGCGCTAAACCGCTGTGCCACCCAGGGATTCCCCCCCCCTTTTTTTTTAAATTTCCTTTATCTATTTCATCCATCCCCCAGCCCCTCTCCTCTGGCAATCACCAGTTTGTTCCCTGTATTTAAGAGGTTGTTTGTTTTGGTTTTTTAGAGTCCATATATAAGTGAAATCAGATGGCATGTCTTTCTTTGACTTGTTTCATTTAGTATAATACCTTCTAGTTTCATCCATGTTGTCACAAATGGCAACATCTCATTCTTCTGTATTCCTGAGTAATAATGGAATATATATAATTATACATTAATATTAATATAATATATAATATATGGAATATATAATTATATATCTAACATATCTTCTTTATCCATTCACCTATAAATGGATACTTGGATTGCATCCATATCATTGCTATTATAAACAATGCTTTAATAAACATAGGGATGCATATATCTTTTCAAATTAATATTTTTGTTTTATTTGAGTAAATATCCAGTAGTGGAATTATTAGATCATATGGTATTTCTATTTTTAATTTTTTGAGAAAACTTCATATTGTTTTCCAGGGTTTCACTAATTTACATTCCCACCAATGGTGTAAAGGGTTACCTTTTCTCTACACTCTCATCAATATTTGTTATCTCTTGCTTTTTCAATACTAGTCATTCTGACTAATGTGAGGTGATACTGTGGTTTTGATTTCCAGTTCCTTGATGATTAGTGATGTTAAGCATCTTGTCATTTGTCTCTTGGCCATCTGTATGTCTTTGGAAAAACGTCTATTCACATCCTCTGCCCATTTTTTAATCATATAGTCTGTTGTTGTTGTTGTTTTGGTGTTGAATTCTAGAAGTTCTTTATATATTTTGTATATTAACTTATTATTGCCTATATCATTTGCAAATACCTTCTCCCACTCATTAGGGTGTTTTTTTGTTTTGTTTTGTTGATGATTTCATTTGCTGTGAAATAAGCTTTTGCTTTGTTTGTCTGTTTGTTTCCATTGCCTGAGGAGACACACCCATAAATATTTTGCTGGGGATGATGTCTAAGAGATTACTGCCTTTATTTTCTTTTAGGAGTGTTATATGATTTCAAGTTTTACATTTAGTTCTTTAATCCAATTTATGTGTATTTTTGTGTGTAGTATAAGAAAGTAGTCCAGTTTTATTCTTTTCCATGTAACTGTCCAGTTTTCGCAAAATCATTTATTGAATAGACTGTCTTTTCATCATCTTGCATTCTTCCCTCCTCTGTCATAAATGAATTGGTCATATATGTGATGGTATACTTCTGGGCTCTCCATTCTGTTCCATTGATCTATGTTTATATTTTTGTGCAAATATTATACTGCTTGGACTACTCTAGCTTTGTAGTATAGATTTAAATTTGGATTATGGAACTTCTAGCCTTGTTATTCTTTCTCAAGGTTGCTTCGACTATCCAGGGTCTTTTGTGGTTCCATACAAATTTTAGGATTTTTTTTTTTTGGTTCTGTGGAAAATGATTTTGGTATTTTGATAGGGATTGCATTGAATCTGTAGATTACTTTGGGTAATGTGGACATTTTAACAATATTAATTCTCCCAATCCATAAGAATGGTATATCTTTCCATTCATTTGTGTCATGTTTAATTTCTTTCATCAGTGTCTTATAGTTTGCAGAGCACAAGTCTTTCACCTCCTTGGTTAAGTTTATTCCTAAGCATTTAATTATTTTTGGTGCAAGTGTTAATGTGATTGTTTTCATAATTTCTCTTTCGGCTATTTTGTTAATAGTATATAGAAATGCAACAGATTTCTGTACATTATTTTGTATCCTGCAACTTTATTAAATTTATTTATTAGTTCTAACAGTTCTCTAAGGAATTTTTAGGGTTTTCTATATATAGGATCTTGTCATCTGCAAAAAGTGACAGTTTTACTTTTTCCTTACCAATCTGGATGTCTTTATTTCTTTTTCTTGTCTGATTGCTGCAGCTAGGACTTCCAGTACTGTGCTGAATAAAAGCGGTAAGAGCAAACATACTTCTGTTGTTCCTGATCTTAGGGGAAAAGCTTTCAGGTTTTCACCACTGAATATGATATTAGCTATAGGTTTTTCATATATAATCTCTGTCATGTTGACCTCTAAACCCCTTTATTAAGAGTTTTCATCATAAGTGAATGTTGTACTTTATCAAATGCTTTTTCTGCAACTATTGAGATGATCATATGGTTTTTCTCCTTCCTTTTGTTAATGTGATGAATGACACTGACCAATTTGTGAATATTGAACCACTCTTGTATGCCTAGAATAACTATCACTGCATCATGGTGAATAACCCATTTAATATATGTTTAATTTGATTTGCTAATATTTTGTTGAGAATTTTTGCCTATATGTTCAGAGATATATAGGCCTGTAGTTTTATTTCTTCATAGTGCCTTTGTCTGGTTTTGATGTCAGGGTAATGCTGGGCTATGGATGAATTTGGAAAATGTCCTTCTTCTTCTATGTTTTGGAGTAGTTTAAGAAAAGGTATTAACTCTTCTTTAAATGTTTAGTGGAATTCACCTGTGAAGCCATCTGGTCCCAGACTTTTGTTTGTTGGGAATTTTTTTGATTACTGATGTAATTTCATTAATAATAATTAGACATTTCAAATTTTCTATATCTTCTTGATTCAGTTTTGGAAGATAGTATGTTTCTAGGAATTAACTCATTTTTTTCTAGGTTGTCCTATTTGTTGGCATATAATTTTTCATAATATTGTCTTATAATTCTTTGTATTTCTGTCGTGTCAAGTCTGAATAGGTAAGTTTTGAGCTGCAGCCCTAGCCAAGACTGCATGTACACCTTGGGGAAAATAATTCCTTAAAGCAGGATTTCTCAACATCAGCACTATTAATTTTCATTACCAGAAAGTTCTCTGTTGCTTGTCACTCTCTTGTGCATTATAGGATGTTTAGCAGCATCCCTGGTCTTTACTCACTACAAGCACTAGCATCTTCTCCAAGTTGTAACAACCAAAAATGTCTCCAGACATTGGCAAATACGCCTGGGGAGAAAAATCTCCCATGATTAAGAACACTGCCTTGCAGGAAACTTAGGTTGCCTGGCATTCTCGGGAATTAAGGATCTTGCGAGAAAAGACTTGGGAGTAGTCTTCATATGGGAAACAAAAATGAGGCCATAACTAAGTAAATTAGATATAGGGAGAATCAGGGATATTGTTAATATCTTTAAAGGCTTCCTGTAATCATGAAGGGAGATTAGCTAAGCCTTGTTAAAGTAGTCTACTCGTTTCGAGATTTCATAAATTGAACACAGAATGAATCCAGAAATTGCTGATCTCTGGAAACATGATAAGCACTATTAATCTTTGGAAAGAAATACCTCTTTCTGAATTAGCTACATAGACTTCCTAATTCTCAATTATGACAAACACATTTTATTGGCCACTTAATGGATCTAAAGTCACATGTAAGTATTTTATTTCTAAGGTTACTAGGCTGAGGGCAGCCTGGGTGGCTCAGTGGTTTAGCGCCACCTTCAGCCCAAGGCCTGATCCCGGAGACCCGGGATAGAGTCCCATATCGGGCTCCCTGCATGGAGCCTGCTTCTCTCTCTGCCTGTGTCTCTGCCTCTCTCTCTGTGTGTCTCTCATGAATAAATAAATAAAATCTTAAAAAAAATAATATTACTAGGCTGAAAGTCCCCTAATTTAGATGATGATACAGGAAAAACACAATAAACATGATTATTTAATTTCATTTTTAGTCCTCCAAACCTTAGCTCAAATAGGACCAGTGTTGGATATAACGTGTGTGAAGCTTCACTTTTTTGCATACCCTACTTTGGTCTTTCAGAATTTTATTTACATTCAATTAATTAACATATAGTGTATTACTTGTTTCAGGGGTACAGTTCAGTGATTCATCAGTTATATGTAACACCCAGTGCTTATTACATCACATACCCTCCTTAATGTCCATCACCCAGTTACCCCATCCACCCCCTCCAGCAATCCTCAGTTTGTTTCCTATGGTTGAGACTCTTATGATTTGTCTCCTTCTCTAATTTCATCTTGTTTTATTTTTCCCTCTCTTTCCCTATGATCCTCTGTTTTGTTTCTTAAATTCCACATATGAGTGAAATAATATGATAATTGTTTTTCTCTGAGTGACTTATTTTGCTTAGCATAATACCCTCTGGTTCTGTCCACATCATTGCAAATGGCAAGATTTAATTTTTTAATATCTGAGTAATATTCCATTGTGTGTGTGTGTGTGTGTGTGTGTGTGTGTGTATTCTCACATCTTCCTTATACATTCATCTGTCAATGAACATCTGGGCTCTTTCCATAGTTTGGCTATTGTGGACATTGTCACTATAAATATTAGGATGCAGGTGCCCTACTTTGAAGAAGTTTCTTCTCCTGCCTTTTACGCACCAGGAATTGTGTCTCTAATCAAAACTTGCTGCAAAGTAGTCTCTGCAATTTAAACTTTAGTAAAAACTTATGATATCTGAACCTCCTCTCCTAAGGCTAATTACTTTTGAAGGATTGTCTCTAAATGTGAAATGATAGGCTTTATTCTTTAGTATGGGTTTAAACAGCAGATGCATATTCAGCCCCAGGATTCTTCCCCGAACTCTTGTCTTCACATTGTTATTGGCCAACAAACAGGGTGGCCTTCAGTAGAAGCTGATGAAGACAAAGTTATTTTCCTGAAGATCCTACGACCATTATTATGATTGACTCCTTGACTTCTTAATGACCTTAGGAAAGAGAACCCAAGCATATTTTAAATTTAAAAAATGCATTAATGTCCATTAAAAATCATGTCTGGTTTTAATTTCAGCCTGTTCTTACCTCCACCAACTAAGCATTAAAGCCAGTTAATTTTTATAAATATTTTCTCTCCCAAAATTCTAAAATTCCCTGCTTTATTTAAAACAGAAGTGAGTAGACTGACACATATTCTTTATTAACATCCAGGGAGAATATGTATTCTCTATGTGTTTCAGCTCTAATAGAAAGGCTGTGATGGATTCAGGTAAAAAATAAAGCCAGTGATTCCCAGATTCATTTGGGTATTTGTTTTCAAACCATTGGTGGTTCAACTTTCAGGTATTTTAATCTGCATCTCCCATACCTCCCTACCCCTCCCTATTTAAGGAATAATTTCCTTAAGTAATTCACTATTGCTGATGGTGATAGCTCATGTTCCTTATGTATGTATTTGAAAGAAAATTATGGAGAACCACAGAGTCAAAAAGATAGGAGGTAATGTTTATAAGATTTTATTGCTTTCTTTAAAAAACACATTCTGGTTGCATTAAAAATATTAAATATAATTAATATAATTTAAAGCCACTGCAAATACTTGACTTATTTAACATAGAAATTAAAGTTTTAAATTCTTCAAATGAATAAGTTATCCTTTAACAGTCAGATGCTAAGTTTCCAGGGAAATTCTGGGTAACCTACTTGGCCATTGCCCCTGCACAGCTTACGGTTCTTCTAGTAATCACTCTGGGCATCTGGCTCAGCGCCTATGTCCTGCTTTGCAATTCAGTGGATGTGCCTTCAGGGTGGTGAATAGCCAGGGCTGCTGTGAAGTTGCCCTGAGGTGCCCTTTCATCCATATTCCATATTACTTCCACTAATATTTGAGTTTTGAGCAATGCATGAACTTTGGGAAAACTTGAGCATAAAGGCAGAGCAATTTCTTCTCAATGCCATTTGACACAGGGCCCTTCTCTGGAGAAAAGAATGTTTATTCAGCACAAATCTGCCCAGACATAAAAACAACTCCTTCAAACTTGAAAAGAAAACAACCTTGGGGCAAATGGAAACTTAAACAGAGATTTGAAGGTATGATTTTTTTTTCCTTCACAGAGCATGCTTTTTCTTCACTCTTGCCTTTTCCCTCTCAAGTAGGATTTTGCATCCTCTCTCTAAAGTAGTACTCCCTGGACCCTTATATTGTATATGTCCAACACATTCCAAATATGGTTATTATCCAAGAAATTATACAAGAGGGTATACTTCTTGGTTCCACACAGAACATAGGTAGTAGTTAGCCCTAAAATAAATATGAGAGGTGGAACATAGAAAATAGACCAATTTTAAAGTTTTCTTTCTGGCTTTATTGAGATATATTTGACATATAACATTGTTTAAGTTTAAGGTGTACAACTTTAATTTGACATACTTATATACTGCAATATTATTATGACCACAGTGTTAACTAACATGTACATCATATCACATAATTACTATTTCTACTATGGAATTTTATACCAACATTTACCCATTTCCCCTGCTCTCCAGCCTCTGATAACCACCATTCTACTCTGTTTCTATGAGTTTGGCTTTTTAATATTCTATGTTTAAGTGAGATCATACAATATTTGTCTTTCTCTGACTTATTTCACTTAGCATAATGTCTTCAAGGTCCATTTGTGTTGTCACAAATGTCAGGATTTCCTTCCTTCTCATGGCTGAATAATTTTCCATTGTGTATGTGTATATGTGTGTGTACATACCACATCTTTATGAGATAGATCAATTTTTACCTTGCATGAAAATCCTCATTTGGTTCTGTGGTTACTGATCTGTTTGATCCTAGAAATTTGGCCCAGATAGTGATACCTACTAATATAATAAGATAACTCAAGAATGGTTAATTTCAGAGGTAGACAAGCTCTTATTGTCTAATTCATGTAGCTATTTTGACAGATGAAGTAACTTAAAGGTAGAAATGGAAGGGGTTTGCTGAACCTCTTACTGCAAATTAGTGACAAAGCAGAAGACTAAAACCCCCTTTCCTGAATTACAGTTCAGTATTCTTGCTACTGCATCATGAATGAAACTGATTATCTATTCATTCCATGCCAAGCTTTTACATTCATTCCCTTCATTAAATCTTTACAAAAATGTATAAGGTAGTTCCTTATATTATCAACATTTGGTAGATAAAAAAATCGAGGCTCAGTGAGATTAAGTGATTTGCCTAAAATCATATTGCTTTTATAAATACAAAAAGACCAAGATTCAACAAAAGTCTACTTGACTCTTGAGTCTGAACTCATAGCCACTATTCCATCTTATCACCTCTCCTCCTTGGTTTTTGACTTAAAACTGTTTCTTTAAAAAAAAAAAAAAAGACTGTTTCTTTTTTATCCAAAATACATCTTGTTTCCATATAAGCACCACCAAAAGAAAATAGATATTTAGTTAATGTAGTTTTGGAATGAATTGATTGAATACCTCAGGTTGTATCTACACAATTCTATAGGTCAATGAGTGGGATGAAAATCCAACCTTAGATTATTTGGTGTCAATTATTCTTTCAATCAGTTAACAAACATTTATAAGTTCTTCTATTAAAGAAATGTACTTTACTAAACAATATGTGCTTCTGTGCTGGGGTTAGCATGTACAAATTTGTACAAGTACAAATTTGAAGAATATACTGAGTCAAGTCAAAAGAGTTATTCTAGTACAAGAGATAGACATAGACAGATGTCTGTAGTAAATGACAGAAAGTGGTGAATACTTTTCATTTTTATTGTTGTTACAAGTTATCACAAACTTAGTGGCTTAAATCAACACATTTATTAGTATCTTATAGTTTGAGAGTTTAGAAGTTTAATGTGGGTCTTACTGGACTAGAATTAAGGTGTTGACAGGGCTGAGTCCTTTTCTGAGTTCCTAGGGGGAGAATTTAACCTCTCCATTTCCAGCTTCTAAAGGCTGCCTACATTCATTGGTGCTAGACCTTCATCCGTCTTCAAAGTCAGAAATGGCAGGTTGAGTCATTTTCACATCTCTTCAACCTTCTCTTCTCCCTCACTCTTCCACTTTTAATGACCCCTTGTGGCTCCTTTGGATTTGCCTGTATAATTCAGGATAATTGCTCTATTTTAAAGTTAGGTAATTAGCTACCACAATTCCATTTGGAACTTTAATTTACCTTTGCTATATAACCTAACATACTCCTAAAAGATCAAAATGTGAACATCTTTAGGAGGCCCTTAATCTGCCTACTAAAATGTCACAAAAGGTAATCAAATAAAATACAAATGGAATGTAAAGTGGAATGTGATATATTGGTTGTCATATGGAACAATAGCATACAATACATGTGCTTATTTTTTTAAAGATGTTATTTATTTATTCATGAGAGACACAGAAAGAGAGAGTCACAGGCAGAGGGAAGAGAAGCAGGCTCCATGCAAGGAGCCTGATGTGGGACTCGATCCAGGGAATCTGGGATCAGGCCCTGGGCTGAAGGCAGGTGCCAAACCGCTGAGTCACCAAGGGACCCCAAGATTGGGCTGATATTGATATTTTTCTTTTCAGCTTAATGACATTTATTTATCACTATTGAACTCATTAGGCATCCATGGCCTATTAACACATTTTGTAATGCAAAGTAAGAAGTAAAAACAAAATATCACTTAAGCAATGTTAACTGTTTGGATGTGCTAATCTCCCCCAGTGAAAACCACAACTACGGATGTTAAATTAGCAACTGCTTTAGAATCAAAAGTTTCATGATGAGAATAATTTTCTAATTCACAGTAACCTTTTGATGCACATTGAACATGATGTGATATTTAGAACTCATGAAGAAATTGTCCTAAGTAGTGAGCCATCATAACATAAAAAAAAAAAAAAACTTAGTTTTGAGGTCTAAAGTGGAAAATAGAGCTGGTATCAATCACAAGATATTATCGTTTTACCCTTCTTAATGTCACCTTTGAATTTCCAGATAATATTTCATTATGAGTAACCCATTTGTTTCTATGAGAGAAAGTCGAACATATGGTCATCAAAAATCTATAAATTGCAATGTTGTTTTTACTTTGCAGATGAGGAAACAGGTTCAGGGAAGTTAAATTACTCACCTAATGATACACAGCTACAACAAGCCAGAACCAAGATTTAAACTCCCGTTCCCTGACTCCTATTCTATAGTCTCCTAGTCTCATTTAATCCTCACAACATTCCTATAAGGTGAATACTGCTATTGTTCCTGTTTTATTGTTGAGGAAATTAAGGTTCAGAGACATTGGGTAACTTGACCAAGTCACCCAGCTAGCAAAAATGGCAGAACTGTTAACCAGATCTATGTCTGACTTTATTTTTTTAAAGATTTTATTTTATTTATGAGAGAGAGAGAGAGAGAGAGAGAGAGAGAGAGACAGGCAAAGGGAGAAGCAGGCTCCATGCAGGGAGCCCGACGTGGGACTCGATCCCGGGTCTCCAGGATCACGCCTTGGGCTGAAGGCAGGCACTGAACTGCTGAGCCACCCAGGGATCCCCGTCTATCTGACTTTAAAGCCAGGATATTTTCCCCTGAATTTGTCCAGGATAAATATGTAATAGCATTTCAAATGAACTCAATCCTACTAGAATAATATCTGAAAGTAAAGTCATTTTGCTTTATTTTCATCACTGAAGTCAGAACCTAACACTAGGAAATCTTGATTAATTTCCCACATGATGGCAGCCTTCTGGGAGATTTCGAAGCTTGTTCCTGTCTTTGTATATTTGAGCACTAAATTAATTAATCAAATATAAGTTGATGACCTATAATGTTGAAATTGATTTTCAAATGAAGCCAATTACGATTGTTCACAGTTCCAAGGAGAAAATATAAGCTAGGTGATTTCAAGATGCAATTATCAAATGCGGAAGAACCAAAGAAAAGAGAAAAATCAATCGAATTTACAAAGCACTATCTCCTTTTAATTATTATCTCATTAAGTCCAACTGGGAGGCTAGTAGAACAAGGATTGTTGTCTCCAGAAACTGAAATATAAAAATCTCAGAAATTTCAAAGTAGAATCCACATCTCCTAAGACAGAATGCTTTGCCTTTTTAAATCAATCTAATAAATCTTCCCTCTGTAAAATTTTAAAGATGGCTCCATATATTCTGATAGGATAAACATTTCCTCAGCTTAGTTAGTTAATTAATTAAGTTAATCTCCTGATGTATTTTCGTCAAGAGATTGGACCCAATGCTCCTAAGGAGAATGTGCATCTCTGAGTAAGCAGACTTTGAAAACAATAAGGCAGGCTAATGCTTTGATGGGGTAGTCGCTACAGTTTTCTCTCTAATGGTTTAAATGTAGCAGCTTCCAAGTGTGGTCTAATTCACACTTGAATTAGGGTCTGCATATCTCCTTCTTCACCCCCAAATCCCTTGATCTGGTTTAATGCTTCCCTACAGAACATTCCAGTACAGATGGAAACCCTGGTGCTCAAGGCTGCTCTGGCCTTATGCCACATTGAACTGGTGCCATTGGATGTTTCCAAAGCAAACGCACACTTTCTCTAATACTGTCTTTAGTCACGAAGTGGTTGGGTCATTTATGAGAGAACAAAAGGCTTTTCAGGAAACTCTCTTCTGTGGGGGTGATTACCTAGGGTTATAAACTAGTAAAAACACTGCAGATAGATCTTGCATGAGGTGACTGTCTACTGCTCTGATTTTAGTCTGACTAGTTATTTGTCTGACCAAAACCTATGGCTCTAGGATCTTTGTCTATGAGCTGATACCCCATCAATGCTTTAGCCTTGACAGCTGGGACTCACAGCATATAGCCATTTAGTCTCAAAGAACCCAAAAGAAGAAAAAGGCACTACCCAGCTCTTGAGGGAGGAGTCTTAGTTTGGGGGATAGCAAAAGCTTCTCATTTTGCCTGTCTTATGTGTATCCAGATTTTGGAAATGTCTGTGATGCTCATCAGCATTGGGCTGATGTCACCCTAATTTAGAGCAGATGCCTGCTTATATGTTATGAAAAGCCTCTTCCAACTCTCAAAAACATCTGCCACTCCCTATCTAGGTCACAAACCCCATAATATTGCTGTTGGGACCATAGGCTCTGGGTTAAGAATACCTGAGTTTTAATCTGGCTTTGCAACTTAATGTTTGACCTTGATCATGTTTCTTAACCCACTAGGATTCCATTTCCTTAACATGTAACTGTGGATGGTAATAGTACCCACTCTTTCAGATAGTTATGAGGATTAAATAAGATCATGTTTCTAAAGTGTGAAGTAGAGAACTGGCTCAGAGTTATCAATAAATGATAGCAATTATTATTTTGCCAATTAAATAGAACCTTGAGCTGTATCTACCCCTAGGGAGGGAATCCAATGTAAGTTATGACTCAGAACAGGTATGACAAAGAATAGAAGGTTGAAAGGGTGGGGATACTAATGGGAAGAGGTGGGAGTAGGGTAGAGACAGAATATCAGAATCACCAAAGCAAGTTTCATTTCAAAAATTCAATTTTTCAATACCTTGAGACATCATACTACTTGTGTATAGAGATCCATATCTAAAAGTCACATGGCCAGTTTCTGCCTTGATAAGGGGATTGCATTTTCCTCTACAAGCTTAAAAATATATATAATAATGTATAAGGAAATGGATGAGCTGGCAAGTGTGTTTCAATAGTATCTATCTGGATAATACACTGAGCTTAAGTCAGTGATTTTATTGACTTCCCTAGCCCCTGCAAAACCAAAAGGAAATTAAGCTTGTTGGATGTAAATTAAGCTGTAAATTTTGCTGCAATGCAGATAGACAAATTATTAGCAGAATAATAGAAGCCACTTCATCAGCTTAATGAAATGTCTTCCTTAGAATGGACAGAAAAAAGGCAGCTCAGACTCCATGTGGTATATTGTTTGAGCCCTGGGTTAAAATCTAAGACACCTGAGTTCTAATCCTGATTCCACTAATAATTTACTGTATTACCTTGGACAATTCAGTTAACTTTTATGTTGGTTAGTTTCCACATCTTCAAAAGGGGGATAACTGTCATATGTAGTAGTATGAGAATTAAGTAAGAAATATAAAAATCCTATGAAGTTAAAAAATACTCTAAAAATACAACCTATAATGTGGAAAACGTCCTCCTAAAGTTACAACTTCAAACAATGCATCCAAGAAATATAGCTATCATATGTCACTCTTAGAGGCCCCTGAGCAAGAAACCTATAAGACCATTTTGGTTGCTTGTTCAGTGTTTTAAAAAGCTTTGCCACCATGGCATTCTAGTTTATGTCTAGTGCAAATTTATCTAACTGCAATGAAAGGCTACATTTACTGAAAAAAGGGAGGAGAATCATCAACTACTTCCAGAGAACATAATATATAACACTTACATGGCACTTATTGTAAGTCAGAAACTGTTCTAATGACTTAATAGATATTAATTCATTTAGTACTTACAACAACTCTGTGTATGGTGTACCTATCATTATCTTCATTTTACAGATAAATAAATGAGGCATCGAGAAATTAGGTGACCTGTCTGAGGCTACACAGCAAGTAAGAAACAGAGCTGAGTTCTAAATTTAGGCAATCTAGTTCCAGAGTCCTTGTTAAGGAGAAGATTAACAGATTTCTGATCAATTTGCATAATTTCAACATGCATTTAGTCCTACAAAATCATAATTAGAAAGCTTCTAGTCCTCATAACACATGAATCCCCTCTAAAGAGTCCCTAGCATTCAGGCTTGGCTTGATAACTTTTTTTGCAATAGGCTCGCTACCTCACAAGGTTGATCACTTCAATTTTTTAAAAAGATTTTATTTATTTATTCATGACACCCACACGCACACCCACACACACACACACACACACAGAAAGGCAGAGACACAGACAGAGGGAGAAGCAGGCTCCATACAGGTCTCCAGGATCACGCCCTGGGCTGAAGGTGGCGTTAAACCGCTGAGCTACCCAGGCTGCCCAAATCACTTCAATTTTTAATAAATACTAAGAATGCATTCCTTACATTTGTTAAAATTTGTTTCTTTTGCATGAATTTTCTCTTGGTCCTATTTCGGCTCTTTGGAATAACACAAAATAAACCAAAACGTCTTCTATATGCCAACGCCTAAAATGTTTGTAGACAGATTTCTTGATCTTTTTCACCTCTTACCCTTCTGAAAATCATCCCCTTTCCAAGCTAAGTACTCCCAGTTCCTTCAATTGTCCATTGTTTTTTAGGTGATACGTATTTCAAAACCTTTTACCATTCTAGACATCCTTTTTGGGGTACAATCTAGTCTGTCAATAGGCCTCTTAAATATGGCACAATAATTGAACACACAATTACAGATGTTCCATTGTTAGTGCAATGGAACAAATACTTCTATTTTTCTGGACACTACCTTCCTGTGATACAGACTGAGACTGAATTAGCATTTTTGGCAAACTAGTCACTCTTCTTGTGCTCTTAGCCAAATAAAATCCCAAGACTGTACTTTTGCAGTTGGATTTTTGGACCTGAATGAAAAACTTTACATTTTTTTCTGATTAAATGTCATCTGGTTAGTTTCAACCCATCATTCCAAACTACTGAGATCTTTTTGAATAAGAATTATGTCTTCCAAAGAATTAACTGTCCCTCCCAACTTCCTCTCATCTGCAAATATGATAAGTATAATTTATATGTCATCTAAGTCACTGATAAAAAATGCAGAACAGGACAGCACCCTGAGAGAGTGCTCTCTGGTGGTCAAGATAACTGGTTCATTAATCAATACTTCTGAAGTACAGTGCCTGCTGAATGCCCAAAGTTCCCCACCAATCCATATTTTTATGGCTTTGCCTTATGCTCTGGGTCATTCTTACTCAAACTGGACCTGCTAAATAATTTGTAGAGTCCAGTGCAAAATGAATACATGGGTCCCACATATCCTTTCATTCAAAAGATACTAAGAATTTCAAGATAGTAACATCAGATCATTAAACAAAGTATGGGGCCCTTCTAAGCATGGGGCCCTGTATGACTATATAGGAAACATGACCATAAAGCCAGCTCTGTCCTCAGGTTCTCCTGTCACAAAGACTGCTACCTATTCTGCAAAATCTGTCTTTTCTTTTATTTATTTATTTATTTATTTATTTATTTATTCATTCATTCATTCATTCATTCGAATGAATGACACAGAGAAAGGGGCAGAAAAAAAAGGCTCCTCGCATGGAGCCCGCCAATGATCGACTTGATCCTTAGATCCCGGGATCACGTGTTGAGCCAAAGGCGGACACTCAACTGCTGAGCCACCCAGATGTCTCTTTCTTTGCTTCTTTCTGAACAAGTACCTAAACTACATGTGCCAACCTCCGTTGCAGTTAGGTGTGACCATGAGTCTGAGTTCTAGTCAGTGCAATGTAAATGGAAGTGATACAAATCACTTCCAGGCCTGGTTCATAAAAATGTCCCACTTAGTTTTTTCATACTGTATTCTCTTCTACCAGCTTTATACAAATGATAATGGAGACCCTGGAAGTTAAATGCTAAAATGGTAAAAATCTCAAGAATAAAGGAGCCTAGGTCCTTTAAAAATTCTTTTTTAGGACTTCGAGCAAAGAAATAAATTTCTACTATGCTTGAACCATTATATATCTTTTGGTTTGCTTTTTACTAATACTAGTGTCATTCCAGGTAAGACATTACCTGATTATCAGGATTATGTAGAGGGCTAATTGAAAATCTGATTCATGGGTCCTTCTACTATAGAACACAATCCAGTAGGTCTGAGTGTGAATCTATATTTTTAAGAAGTCCTTTACAATCCTATAGTTGATTCTGATGCTAAGGCAAGGTTAGAAATAAGGTTAGAAATAAGGTTTTATTTCTACTTTTTCTTATCACAATGTCCCTTGCCTTATGTTCAGTTTTCTCCTGGTTTTTGTTTCCCAGGTGACATTTACCTCATACCTCTAATTACTCTGCTCCATGGAATATAGTTTTGATGTCTGGAGCTCCAGCAGCCATCTTGTAATTTGGGAGTAGAAGTTCTATGTAAAATATGGAGGAGCAGAAAGAGAGTTGAAGCCTAGATCCCTGATGACTTCTTGCAGCTTCCATATCACCCTGAACTAACTTCTGCTTCTTATTGCTTGAGAGAATAAGTGCTTATGTGTTTGAAAAAAACTATTAAGTAGGGTTTTCATTATATGGAGTAGAATCTAATCCTAACCCAAAGGGAATTATGTTGGAATATGATGCTCTTTCAGAGTCGCTGATAAAAATATCCTTATGCAGATGGTCTCTGGCTTCATATAAAGCCAAGTCTTCCCTGAATAACTTGCCCAAGCAATTGAGTGGCATGTTGAAAGCAATGAACCTCAATACTTTATTTCACTAGATATTAAACCAGATTGTATTTCTCTTTGGTCATCAAAAAATAGCTCATATAAGGCTAGCTCATATACTGTTAATGTGTTAAAAATCTCAGAGACAATATCCTGTGTTTGATATTTTTCAATGAATAAATATTCACTTTATACCAGCTTGCTATGGTCTGAATGTTTGTGTCCTCTTAAAATTCATATGTTGAAACCTAATGTCCAATATGATAATATTAGGAGGTGGGGCATTTGGGACATGCTTAGGTTATGACAGTGGAACCCTCATGAATGGGATGAGTGCCCTTATAAAGTAGTCATCAGAGAGTTCCCTTGCCCCTTCTACCATGTGAGATTACAGTAAGAAGACATCTGCCAATGCTTCCTCATCCTTTCCAGACACCCAAACTTCCAGTGCCTTAACTTAGACCTCTCAAACCCCAAGTATTATAAGAAATAAATGTCTGTTGTTTAGAAGCTACCAAATATTTTATTTTATTTTATTTTATTTTATTTTATTTTATTTTATTTTATTTTATTTTATTTATTTTAGTTATAGCAGCCCAAACAGACTAAGACACAGCTCATGCCCTTCCTAATCTGATGAAAAGAAAATATGCATGCTTTTCTATTGCACTATTGGTAAGGATGTAAATTGGCACAACCACTGTAGAAAATAGTATGAAAGTTCTTCAAAAAATTAAAAATAAAAATACCATATGATCAAATAATTCCACTACTGGGTCTTTTCCCCAAGAAAATAAAAACATTAATTCAAAAAGAAACATATACCCCCTATGTTTAGTGCAGCATTATTTACAATAGCCAAGATATGGAAGCAATCTAAGTTGCTATTAATAGATGAATGAATAAAGAAGATGTCTCACACACACACACACACACACACACACACACACACACACACACACACTGGAGTATCCCGCATCCATAAAAAGGATGAGCTCTTGCTATTTGCAACAACATGGATGGATGTAGAGGGTATTCTGCTAAGTGAAATAAGTAAGACTGAGAAAGATAATTATCATATATTTTCACTCATATGTGAAATCTAAAAAAACAAAAAACAAAAAAATGAATAAACAAACAAAAATCAGAAACAGAGCTATAAATACAGGGAACAATTTGATGGTTGCCAGAGGGAAGGGGGTGGGGAGATGAGCAAAATGTGTAAGTGGGAAATATAGGCTTCTAGTTTTGGAATGAATAAATCACGATAATAAAAGGTGCAGCATATGGAATACAATCAATGGTGTTGTAATAGTATTGTATGGTGACAGATGGTAGCTACACTTGTGGTGAGCATAACATAACATTATAGATATATTGAATCACTATGTCGTACACCTGAAACTAATGTAACAGTGTGTGTCAAATATACTAAAAAAATTGAAAGAAAATAAGTGCGCTTTTGAGAAGCAATATGACTGAGGTACCCTGTTTGGTTCAAGGTGATTTAACAAAACATGTATCAGAAAGGTTCGATCTTTCATTATCCAGAAAGGTTCAATCTTTCATAATCCTATAATTCTTTCTTTTTCATCTATTAAAAAGTAAAGAAAGAGTGACAAATGAAGCAGGATCCTATTATCCGCCTATAAGGGACAGTTGGAGTTTTGCATATAAATGAAAGCTATCATTCTTGTCATCCTTAACTTGGAGCTCTAAACACTATGTCTGCAGCCAATTAATATTCCATGACCAATCAGAGCATTCATGTAGATTGTTCTTCCACCTCAAAACATAATTCCAATGCCAAAAATTATGAGCTACAGAAGATAGAGCAGTTTAAACTTGTGATTTTCAACCAACTTGAGTCAATATATTACTCATTTATGCTAAAAGCATGTATTTTCCAAAAATATTTTTATTGAATATGTCTTGACAATGAAAAGCAGCTGAATAAAAGGCCTAAATTATTTGATATTAGGCAAACTGTAATGTCACCAAGGAGTCCAACCTCCAAAAGGTCAACTTCCTAAGGACCATACTCATGGCTGGGGACTTACAGAATTCTGACTTCTGATTCAGGAGACAAAGTCTTCACTTGGCTGGTTGACTTAGACCATCAATTCTGGCTTATAGTGGTGCTACCTCTATCCCTTGCAAATCCTTGGAATATGCCGATTTGGATGGCCTAGGAAGATATATGTGCAGCATCAATAATGTCAGGGATAAAGTATGCCATTTAGAATGCTCAAGGGATCTTATGCTCTTAAAAGATAGAAAAGCTCGAGAACATAGAAAAGCAGTCATAATCAGCTTGAAAACTAAACTGAGTCAGAGATGTATTTTCTTAAAAGCCCATTGTCCTTGAACAAAGTGAGAAAGCCCCTTCCACAGAAAAGGGAGGTCAATCTTCCCACTCTGAAATGTTGACAGCACTTTCCTTGCTGAGCTTGCAATCTACTAAGTAGGAGTTTGGTTTATTTCCTTACTCCTTAAATTTGCAAATATATCCATGGGTGTTCACCTCTGGCTATCCAGGATTAGCTTAAAATTCCAGTAGGGTGCACCCCGATGTTTATAGCAGCAATGTCCATAATAGCCAAACTGTGGAAGGAGCCTCGGTATCCATCAAAAGATGAATGGATAAAGAAGATGTGGTTTATGTATACAATGGAATATTACTCAGCCATTAGAAATGACAAATACACACCATTTGCTTCAACGTGGATGGAACTGGAGGGTATTATGCTGAGTGAAATAAGTCAATTAGAGAAGGACAAACATTATATGGTCTCATTCATTTGGGGAATATAAAAAATAGTGAAAGTGAATAAGGGGGAAAGGAGAAAAAATGAGTGAGAAATATCAGAAAGGGAGACAGAACATGAGAGACTCCTAACTCTGGGAAACTAACTAGGGGTGGTGGAAGGGGAGGTAGGCAGAGGGTGGGGGTGACTGGGTGGTGGGCACTGAGGGGGGCACTTGACGGGATGAGCGCTGGGTGTTATTCTGTATGTTGGAAAATTGAACACCAATAAAAAATAAATTTATAAAAAAAATTCCAGTAGGTACAGTAGTTCTTATCAGGATGGATTGATTAGTTGCCTACAAATATAATGTCCATCTCTAAAAAAGGTTGAATTTTTAGAATATTAATATCTTTGCACATGTAACACCTTTAACATAAAAACAAGTCTATCTTTAAGTAATAACAGAGGAAAATAAATCAACAATAGTCTACAACTAATAATCTATTTCAGAAGTAAGAGACAGCTCTCAAATTCCATAATTACTCATGTCCATGACTCGATGGTATAAAATTAGAATGTGTCTTTCCATTCAAAGAGATTTTTGATGCTAAGTTTACTTGCTCAGAAAAAAATCCGTTTATACAATCAATTTCAAAAAGGGAAAAAACATGGATGTCTCTCAGGACTGAAGCTTGAAAAAGAAGTGAATGCTATGTTGTTTTCTTTCTAGATGGGAGGAGAAATGAAGACTATGGAATTAGATAAGTGACAGCTCACAGTATCTGGTAAAGGGTTTTTCTTTAATGTCAAGAAGTCAATACAATAGTAGTTAAAGGTTTACTAACCAGACATGGATAAAAAAAATCCCAGCTTCACTACTTATTATCAATATGAGCTTATAAAATGATGTAACCACTTTGTGCCTCAGTTTCTCCATAAGTAAGTGAGAATAACAGATTTTTTCTTACAGGATTTTTGTAAGGATTAAATGAGATAATATACATAAAATAGATGGTAAGCCCTTGATAAATTGTAGCTCATGTGATTTTGATTATTACCACAGTCTTATTCTGTTAATCCCATTTATAATCTTTACAAAATTCAAATAGGAATGCCCAAACATTGGTGCCATACTTGAAATGAAGATACCTATATAAGAAGGTATTTACTGATAACTGTTATGTGGCTGATGTGCTGGACTCTGTAAAGAAACAGAAGATTTTACAGCCCTTGCCTTTAAGGATTATACAGTCAAATTTGGAGATGTAAAAGAGTTTTGGCAGAATGCTATAAATGGTCTCAAGCAGAAGCTAGAAATGCTTAATATATAATGGGTGAGACATGCATGCAGAGCTAAAGTCGGAGGACAAATACTAAGATCGTGTTGAAAGTAAATTATTTATAGATTTTATTCTTATAAACAATATTTATTTGAGAGAGGGGTGAAGGAGGGAGACAGAGAGCACAGGGGAAGAGGCAGAGGGAGAGGAAGACAGAAAACTGTAGTTGAGGCAAATCTTCTCAATATGGTCATTTCTCTGTACACTTAAGGGACAGAATAAAATTTAAGACTTATGTCCTAGAAGGAATTTTCTTTGACTCATTATTCTCCCTACTGACCACATGCTTTGCATGCATTCTAGGGTGGTCACATGTGCACGCATGTGTGTGTGTGCATTTGTATGTGTATAAGAAAGAGAGATATTAAGTATGTAGTCAATCCCCTATTTTTATATAAATGGTTACCCAAAGAGGTAAAATGACGTTTCCTACAGTCAAATACCTGTTTATTAGCAAAAACAATTAGAACACTGAGTTGGAACTAGCTAGTACCTCTTCGGGTTCTGTAAGGATTATCAAATCAATAACCCAGTTCCTTCAAAGGAAGCCAAAAGTTTATTTATGTTTATGAGCAGGGCACACATTTTTTTTAAGATTTGTTATTTATTTGAGAGAGAGAGAGAAAGAGAGAGAGACAACACACAAGTGGAGGGAGGGGGAGAGAGAGAAATCCGAGCTAACTTCATGCTGAGCATTGAGCCTAAAGGGGGCCTGACACAGGGCTCGATCCCAGGACCCATGAGATCATGACCTGAGCCAAAACCAGGACTCGGACACTCAACCAACTGAGTCACCCAGGTGTCCCAGCAGGGCACATATATTCAACATTCTTTGCCTGCACCCACTTTCTCACTTCTTACTGTCCATTGAATGGATGGTACATCAAGTGTTCAATAGATGCTAATCTAGGTAAAGGGAAAACATTATAGCTTAGTTCAACAATGGTGAAAAAAAATCCATGGATTTGCCTATTCCATACAGGGTAAATGTATTGTTGCTAAACAAAAAGGCACCTGGGTGGCTCAGTGGTTGAGCATCTGTCTTTGGCTTAGGTCATGATTCTGGGGTCCTGGGATCGAGTCCCACAGCAGGCTCCCTGCGGGAACCCTGCTTCTCACTCTGCCTATGTCTCTGCCTCTCTCTGTGTGTCTCTTATGAATAAATTAATAAATAATCTTTAAAAAGGAAAAAGCTAGTGATCCTCTCTGCTATCCCAAACATATCAAATTTTCTTATCTATTGTTAAATCAAATAATTACATTTTACAGAGGAAACCATTCAGCCAAGTGGATTACTCCATGAATACAAGGTAGGGATTTCATGAGACACAATACTGAGTCTGCCTTTCTAACACCTACTAGAAGGAAGAGAAAATGGGAATCAGGCCACAGATGGCATATTAGGAGAGTGCTCTAGGGATCTGAACCAAAGACGAGTAGTGTGGATTGACTGAGTTGAGCAAAAGGCCATGTAGGCACAAGAATTCAACCTCTGATGCAGGTCTTGGAAAAGAGGAGGGTGGGAAAAAAGTGGGGGAATGCATTGATGCTAAAACAACTGGGCTGTCTCCCTCAGAGGACCTGATTTGATGAATTGCCAGGTAGAAAGAGAATTCATAGATTTGCCTCTGAGAACAATAATTCTGACCTTAACTTTTTCAGGAGTATTTTAAAATACTATTCCTTGAAAGTCCTAAACATAACAAATAGCTAAATTCAAGAAGACAATTTTTCTCTCTTCACACAATGGCAAAGTATAATTAAAACCAGGCTCTGATTTCAAGAGCCTACTTGAATAAATAAGGCCAAAATGCAGTGCTGTTTATGTATAAATTCCAAGAATTTCTCATTTTAACTAAAATGACACAGGGAATGCAAATCCATAGCTTCAGCAAATTTTCTCTTTCAGATTACTTTGCAATTTCATGAAATGGGCTTCAGTGGCATTTTGAAAAAATAGGAAGGGGGCTGCAACTGGAATAGAATAAAGAAACTATTACATAACCCCAAGTGAGATATTAATCTCCATCAAGATGGCCATTATGCTTTTATTATTAGGAAACAAGGCTTTACACAGCTCCTTAATAATCCAACTTTTGATAGGACTAAGCAGCCCAGTAATGAGATAATTCGGGGACTATCCCCAGGCAGGAGGAATCAATAATACTCCATGAAAGATCTGTTTGGGGTAGCAGGGAGGGAGGGCTATGCAAACCATGAGTACAGCTAAAGGTGGATATTTTCCAATTTCCTGTTTGTTTAAGAACCAAAGGAGCAACATCCCTAACAGGATATTTACTTCTTATGGGGCTGCCCTTTATAAATTACACACACACACTTACACATATTCACACACATTTTTACACATTCAACACACATACGCCTAGATATTGTTTCCTTCTGTGTCTTGCTTTAAGCATTCACACACTTGCCTTCAGTTATCTTTAGTCTCCTTTCTTGCTACTATGCTATACCATTATTGCTTACTTCATTCTTATTATAATGGATTTATGACAGTATAGTATTGTTCTCCATAATGAAAGGAATTATTTATGAAGAAAGATTCAGTAATTTTCTTAAATATAAATTGCTTAAGAGAATCTAAATGCTTTACACATTTTTTAAATGCTTTATATTTAGACAACCTGAACCTTCAAGGGTAAAGAAAAGCAGGCTGAAATTAATTCACACAGATATGTATGGATTTGTGCTCAGGTTTTTTTAGGGCCTAACATACTCAATTTGGAAGTGGCATTAACCCTTTTAAGACACTAGGGTAACATTTAGTAAAATAGAAATTCTCATTCAGATAGATTTTGCTAATTAAAAGACTTAAAGAAAAGTGTCTATGAGGAAAAAATCATTAACACTAGTTTCTCCTTGCCTCAGTCTCTAATAATCTCCTTCTATTCAGTGAAGTTGAAGGGGACTCTGTTCTGCTAAAAGGCATTAAGGACATCTGACACTACAGAAAAAAATTCTATAAAGTATGGAGTGGGTCCATTTGGAAAACTTGAAGCCCTGGAAATTTTCCTTGAATGTCAGAAGCATCCAACAATAGTCAGAGTGCTGCGTATGTGCCAGGCACAGTCCTGAGTGGGCACTTTGCATATATTATTTCTTGTAATCTTGTAAACCCCGCACATTTCAAACTCTATATAATAAAGGAAATAAATATACATGCGGAAACTATCAAAAACAGAACATAGATTTAAAACCATGTCTGTCTGATTCAAATGCTTGTGTTCCTTTGATATTCTCTCAAGTGACAAACTGAAATGACCTATTTTAACTGCATTGCCCTTGAATGTACAACATGGCATTATTCTGGATAAATGGATGAATCAGTGCCTGGTATTTGGTCTGTGTTGATAAGTGATAGAATTTTAGCACACATCTGTATAAAAGCTCATGATGTGCTGAATACAGATGGTCTTCTAAGAGAAGGCTTTTTGTTTTTTTTTTTAATGAAGAAGGAAGCGACGAGGGAAATTCTTCTTGCCTGTCAGTAACTAAATAATATCAGATGTTTTGGTCTGTTTAGCATTGTAATATTCTAGTCACAGATACTGTCATTTCATTTCAGGGTAAGGAAAGAGGAAGAGATACAACAAGCTCATTATATAGCTTGCTAGCCTCCACTGCTTGGAAAAATTCCCATATGAACAGCATATTATTATTTATGCACTTATGTGATTAATACACCACACTTGAGAGATGCAATGTAAAAATATGCCTGGAAGGAAACAATGAAGAGAGGGAGGGAAGAAAGGGAAGAGAAAAGATGTAAGGAACAAAGGGAGTTATGTAGGATGGGAGGAAAATGACATTAGAGCGTCAGCATCCTTTGTTTAGAAGGAAATGGTAAGATTCTTCAGATTGGAGATGTTTTTGTGTACTTTCTTAAATGAAAATGACTGTTCTTAAAACATGTTTGTGGTCACCTAGAAAGCCTCATATAGAGAAATATTACCTGCTTCCCATATACTGTGGCAGAAGAAACACAAGGAACTGAGTCTGGTGGATTTGTGGGTACTGAAGACAGAACTTTGCCTGTTAACCATTTTGTCAAAATAGCTGCTGAAAAAATTTGATTCAACCAATCTGATAGATGGAATTTTAAGTTGGTATAGCCAATATAACTGAAGTAAAGAATCATATTAGTAAATTGGAGATATTCACACTTAGATTAGTATAATTGTTTTGCCAACCAAATTTTCTCTATGGTAATTTAATGAGTGTATATTTCTTATTACCTATATTTGAGAATTTGGATACTTTGATTTGTATCATAATCCTAGCTAGAATAGCCAAGACAATTAGAAAAAGAAACTTAGGGGACATTTGTAATAGTTTTAGTTTTTTTAAAAGAAAACATATGCCCATGTATACATGTCCCAATCACTCATTCTATTTATGTAGGATTTTCTCTAGTTTCTACATGAAGGGTTGTCAAATAGATTTAAATAGATTAAATAGATTATCTATTATTATAGCAACCTTTTCCCTCTCTTCAAGACATTTTGTATTATTATCCTTTATGTCTTGCTCACATACCCAAGCCAGAAAGACAAAATCTTGAATATTGCACTGCTGCTAGAAGACAAACACAGAGGTATGGATGATTATATAAAGGGAAAAGAAGCTGATCTTTAAGGGGGAACCAAAAAGTTTGGAAAAATAATATATATTTAAAATAAATATTTCATGTCTTCTGCCCATTTTTTGACAGCATTATTTGTTTTTTGGGGGTATTAAGCTTGACAAGTTCTTTATAGATCTTGGGTACATTACTCAGCCATCAGAAATATGAAATCTTACTATTTACATAGACCTGGATGGAACTGGAGGAGCAAAATAAGTCAGTCAGAGAAGGACAATTATCATATGATTTCATTCATATGAGGAATAAAATAAATAGTGCAAAGGGTCATAGGGGAAGAGAGGAAAAGATGAAATGGGAAGAAACCAGTGAGGGAGACAAACCATGAGAGACTCTTAAGTATGGGAAAGAAACAGGATTGCTGGAGGGGAGATGGATGGGGGGATGGAGAAACTTAGTGATGGCCATTAAGGAGGGCACTTGACGTGATGAGCACTGTGTGTTATATGCAACTGATGAATTACTGAACTCTACATCTGAAACTAGTGATGTTCTATATGTTGGCTAATTGAATTTAAATTAAAAAATAAAAACGAAAATAGGTAAATATTTCAGAACCCAAACACAGAAAGTATACAGTCTAAGTAGATTAAGAGAATAAAAATTGCATATACATATTAGTTTCTTATAAAAAATAAATATTCTACTATAATATAGCCTAGCAATTTCAGTTTTGGGCATTTATACCATAGTAATAAAAACTGGGATCAAGTCCCGCATTGGGCTCCCCGCAGGGAGCCTGCTTCTCCCTCTGCCTATGTCTCTGCCTCTCTCTCTGTGTCTCTCATGAATAAATAAATAAAATCTTAAAAAAACTTATTTCACATAAAAACTTGTACACAAATGTTTATAGCAGCTTTATTCATAACAGCCCAAAACAGAAAGAGCCCAAGTGTCCTTCGATAGATGAGTGGTTAAACAAACTGGTACATCTGTAACATAGAATACCATTCAGTAATAAAAAGAATGAATTTGTGATACATGCATCAACTTGGATGGATCTCCAAATTATTCTGAGAGAAAAAAGAGCCACCCCAGAGGGTGACATATTATATGATTCAATTGATGTAACATTTTTGAAATAAAATTTTTGAAATAGGGAACAAGAAGAAGGCTGATGTACTTAAAAGGAGAAACATATGGTAATGGAATTATTCAGTATCTTAACTGTGGTGGTTCCACAAGCTAACAAGTATAATAAAATTGCACAGAACCACACATATGCAAAAAAGTACAAATAAAATTGGGAAATCTAAATAAAATTGGTGGACTATATCAATGTCAATATCCCTTCTGTGATACTGTACTATAGTTTTACAAGAGGTCTCAACTGGAGTACACTGGATATAGAGCACATGGGATCTCTGTATTATTTCTTATAGGTACATATGAATCTGCGTAATTTCAAAATACAACAGGTAATTTTTTAAAGCTGCTGGAGGAGGCTAAGGTGGTTGAAATCTAACTGAAAACAACAGGGATCACAAGTTGCCTAGATGCATTCCAATCTATATGCCAGAAAAAAATAATAAATATACAGTATTTTAATATTATGTTATGGTATCCTAAATAACTCTTACTTTTTAAGTATTTGTTTCTCCTCTGCTGACTTGGCACTGTAATCTCAGTTTAGATAAATTACTGGAGGAGCAGCAGATATATATTGTGGAGGGAGGGAGATCATGAAATGCACAACACAGAATGTATGAGTGTTCTTTCCTTGCCGTAGACAAAGGGAACTGAGAGAATCTAAAAGGAAAATGGGACTTATTATTATGACTCTGCATAAAGCTGTATCTTTATTTTTGGTAGATTGGCTATTTACAGGTCAATTGTTAAGTTATACATGGACTGCAAAAAGTCAGTTTGATTAGATTATTTGGACGTACAAAATCAATAGGATACAAATTTTGGTTAGATCATCCAATTTGCTTTACTGATTAAATAAAACTTAACAAGTGGCTTAGACTGGATTCACTGTCAATGATCAGAAAGCATGAACAGAACTCAGATGACTCATTTGGCATGGAGCATACACAGCCTAAATTATTTTGGAACTATGAACCTAGAACTCCTCATGTAGCCAGTTTTGAAAATGAGGGAAAGTGGCTAAAGTCAAAGGGACTTTAACCCACACCATTAGCTAATATTTACCAAGTGTTTACCTTTGTCTAAGATGTGGAAGATTCTGTGTGTGCTCTAATGTCAGTAGGAAGACATAAGACACTAGATAGATGAGAGTTCATAAAAAACAAGTATGGAGAGTGGGTTGAAAGGATCCTTAAAACATACTTGGGCTATTTCTCAATTTTACTTTCCAATGGAGGTAGGGTGTATTGAATATTTCAGTGTTCCTCCTGAAAAGCAGATATCAACCTTTTTTTAAGATTTTTAATTTTTATTTATTCATGAGAGACACAGAGACACAGGCAGAGGGAAAAACAGGATCCACATGGGTAGCCCGCTGTGGGACTCGATCTCGGGTCTCCAGGACCATGCCGCGGGCTGAAGGCAGCGCTAAACCGCTGAGCCTCCCGGGCCGCCCTGAAGGTGGCTGTTATAAGCTAATAGTACTTGTCATACTTCAAGTGAATATGTATAACTCTGCCAAAAATAAAGGTAAAACTTTTTAAAAAGAACAGTTTCTAAATTCCTCCCTCAAAATTACATTACTATTTTCACTAGAATTCCATTGAGTTTATAAATTATTTAGAGAGAAATTGCTTCTTTATAATGCTGTATATTTCTTTCTAGAAAGATGGTTAGGATTTTTTTAATCCTCAGAGTTGTATCATTTTCTTGTTGTGGGTCCTGTGCATTTTCTGTCATTTGTATCAAGGCATTTAATAGTACCTTTTGCTAGTATGAAGATGTATTTTTCCATTATGTAGCTATTGCTAATAGATTTTTTAAAGTGCTCTATATTTTCTGTAACTTGCCATCTTACTACTTCATACTTCTCTTCTAGTATTTTTTCAACTGATTGTCTTCAGTAATTATCACTGTATATCACAATTTTCCTTCCCAGTGCACAGGACTCATTTGTTTTCAACTATTCTAATGCATTGGTTTCAACTTGTTGAGTACAGTTTTAATCATGGAGTGAGTAGCTGTATTGCTCTCAAGTGGAATAAAATGACTTCTAGTGTTTCCCAATGTGAATATTATTTTCTATTGTCTAAATACTTCTTCGATACTTTAGCACTAGTATTTATTTATCTGACTGTTTTCCTCCCTACAATGTGTTTTTTTTTGATGGTACAGATGAGTGTCTGATTTTATCCCAGAACTGAGAATAATGCCTGGCTCTACAAATTGTTGAATGAACATAACAATCAATGATGGACAGGTCATCTCTAGATAGTCAGGTGCTTCTTCGTCTCTTTTAGCCTATGAAAAGCATTAGTATTTGTCATAATCTTAAACCACTTTTGCATTTAGAGACTACACATTACTTCATTGTGGTGTACTAATTCTATTTCCCTGTATTTTATTTTAAATGTCTGCATCTGTGCTTATGAGTATGAACTGTAGGCTTGTTATGGGTTATCTTTGTCACCTTTGGTTTCACGATGTTAGCCATATTAAAATAATTAAAATATTACATGCATTTACTCTATAACAGTTTTAAAGTAATATGAATTAGCTGCTAAGTTAAGAGCATTTGCCAAGAAAGTACTCTGCCTCCTGGTGCTTCAACTTCTTCAGTCATTAGTGTTCTATTATGTTTCATTGTTCTTTGTTATTCAAGATGTGAAGGAGCATGCTTTAATTTTAAAAACTTAAAACTGTACTGATTTTTCTATCATGTGACCTATAAAATCAGCTTGTTGCGTTTCATATATAATGATTAGAGTTGAATTACAGTTCTAATTAACTTGGGAAGATTTATATCTCAAAAACAGTGGCTTTCCATTTAGGAAGGGAATATCTGCATTTACTAGATCACTTATTTTTTTCCTAGAGCTTTATAGTTTCCCACCTATGATTCTTATGTTGTTGTTAGGAATTTTGTAATTCTTCTTTTTGTTGAGAATAGGTTCTTTTTACTGTTTTATTCTTTAATATACTATTGATAATATATAAGAAAGCATTGATTTTGCTCTACTACTTTTGTATCTAAACCTCATGTTGAAATCTTTACTGATGCTAGTAATTTTTTCTTGAGTTCTAAGACAATTTCTTGTTTGCCAATAACCATACCTATGTCTTTCCATTATAATATTTATGTATATTATTCTTCTCTGTCTTATTGCATTAGTTAGACTCTCCATTACAAGATTAAAAAGCAAAAATGCTCAGAGCAAATTAATCATATTTCTAACATTGGAAGAAATGACTATAATATTTTAAATAAAATATTTGCTTTTGGTGTATGCTAACCATTATCAACTTAACAAAGTTTCCTTCTACTGCTAGTTGTCAAGAGTTATTGTTTACTTGTTTTTAATCAAGAGTGATGATTGGATTCCGAGGGAGGGAGGGGGCAAGATGGCGGAGAGTAAGGTCACCAAGTCACCTGTCCCCACCAAATTACCTAGATAACCTTCAAATCATCCTGAAAATCTATGAATTCGGCCTGAGATTTAAAGAGAGACCAGCTGGAATGCTACAGTGAGAAGAGTTAGCGCTTCTATCAAGGTAGGAAGAAGGGGAAAAAAGAAATAAAGAAACAAAAGGCATCCAAGGGGGAGGGGCCCTGCGAGGATCCCGGGGAAGGCCGGGGCGAGTGCCCCCAGGACAGGAAAACCCCCTCCCAGAGAAGCAGGAGCTTCACGAACCTTCCCTGATGGAAAGGCCTCACAGGGAGTTGGAGCAGGATCCCAGGAAAGCGTGGATGTCCTCAGGCTCCCAGGGGCACTAACAGAGGAACTGCGCACTGGGGAGAGCGCCCCACACACCATGAGCCTATCTTCCTAAAGGGCTGCAGTGCGTGCCCTGCAGGCCCCCAGAACAGCTCTGGCAGCGGCTCCAGTGGCTGCTCCACGCGGGGGCAGCAGCGTGGCCTCAGGAGCGTGATTACAGCGGTGCAGGCCCCAGAGCCCAGGGTTCTGGGGGACACAGCCTAGGATCTGGCAATGCCCCCGGGACAGGCGGAGGTTCCAAGGACACAGGACAGCCAGGACGCTCCTGCCGCTGAGCGGCCACGAGCTGTGCAGATCAGCTGCCCCCGCCCCCGAAGCATCCAGGCCCCTGCAGACTGGGAGCTGCGGTAGTTACTGCGGAGCTGACTCCAGGACTGGAGAGCTGGCTGCTGCCATTGTTGTTGTTCCTCCTGGGGCCTCACAGGATAAACACGATAAACAACTCCCACTGAGCTGTGCACCAGGCAGGGGCCTGAGCAGCTCCCCCACGTGCTCACACCTGAGAATCAGCACAGCAGGCCCCTCCCAAGAAGACCAGCTAGAAGGACAGGGGAAAAGCAAATTATTGACCAAGCATCACTGGAAAGTTCCAGGGGAAGTTGAGGGATTTACAGTATATAGAATCAGAGGATACTCCCCCTTGTTTTTTGTTTTCTGTTTGCTTCCCCTCCCTTCTCTTCTTTTTTTCTTTTCCTTTTCTTTTCTTTTTTTCTCTTCTCTCTTTTACTCCTTTTCCCAATACAACTTGCTTTTGGCCACTCTGCACTGAGCAAAATGACTAGAAGGAAAAACTCACCTCAAAAGAAAGATTCCTAAACAGTCCTCTCTCCCACAGAGTTACAAAATTTGGATTACAATTCGATGTCAGAAAGCCAATTCAGAAGCACTATTTTAAAGCTCCTGAGGCTCTAGAAAAAAAGCATAAAGGATTGAAGAGACTTCATGACTGCAGAATTTAGATCTAATCAGGCAGAAATTAAAAATCCCCTCTAAGAAGAAGTCCAAAGGAACAATCCACAAAAACAGGGACTGAATAGGTATCAAGATGACACTAAACTATTTTTCAATAGTAACTCTGAATTGAATGGCCTTAATGACCCCATCAAAAGGCGCAGGGTTTCAGACTGAATAAAAAAAGCAGGACCCATCTATTTGCTGTCTACAAGAGACGCATTTTAGACAAAAGGACACCTACAGCCTGAAAATAAAAGGTTGGAGAACCATTTACCATTCAAGTAGTCCTCAAAAGAAAGCAGAGGGGTAGCCATCCTTATATCAGATAAACTAAAATTAATCCTGAAGACTGTATGAGAGATGAAGAGGAACACTATATCATACTTAAAGGATCTATCCAAGAAGAGGACTTAAGAATCCTCAATATTTATGCCCTGAATGTGGGAGCTGCCAAGTATATCAATCAATTAATAACCAAAGTTAAGACATACTTAGATAAAAATACACGTATACTTGGTGAATTCAATCTAGTGCTTTCTATACTCGATAGGTCTTCTAAGCACAACATATCCAAAGAAACGAGAGCTTTAAATGATACACTGGACCAGATGGATTTCACAGATATCTACACAACTTTACGTCCCAACACAAATGAATACACATTCTTCTCAAGTGCACATGGAACTTTCTCCAGAATAGACCACATACTGGGTCACAAATTAGGTCTTAACCAATACCAAAGGATTGGGATCGTCCCCTGCATATTTTCAGACCACAATGCCTTGAAATTAGAACTAAATCACAACAAGAAGTTTGGAAGGACTTCAAACACGTGGAGGTTAAGGACCATCCTGCTAAAAGATGAAAGGGTCAACCAGGAATTAAAGAATTAAAAAGATTCATGGAAACTAATGAGAATGAAGATAAAACTGTTCAAAATCTTGAGGATACAGCAAAAGCAGTCCCCAGAGGGAAATACATCGCAATACAAGCATCCATTCAAAAACTGGAAAGAACCTAATACCAAAGCTAAACCTGCACCTAAAGGAGCTGGAGAAAAAAACAGCAAATGGATCCTACACCCAGCAGAAGAAGAGAGTTAATAAAGACTCGAGCAGAACTCAATGAAATAGAGACCAGAAGAACTGTGGAACAGATTAACAAAACCAGGAGTTGGTTCTTTGAAAGAATTAATAAGATAGGTAAACCATAGCCAGCCTTATTAAAAGAAGAGAGAAAATACTCAAATTAATAAAATCATGAATGAGAAAGGAGAGGTCACCAACAATACCAAGGAAATAAAACGATTTTAAATACATATTATGAGCAGCTATACACCAATAAATTAGGCAACCTAGAAGAAATGGACGCATTTCTGGAGAACCACAAACTACCAAAACTGGAAAAGGAAGAAATAGAATACCTGAACAGGCCAATAAATAGGGAGGAAATGGAAGCAGTCATCAAAAACCACCCAAGACACAAAAGTCCAGGGCCAGGTGGCTTCCCAGGGGAATTCTATCAAACGTTTAAAGAAGAACCCATACGTATTCTACTAAAGCTGTTTGGAAAGATAGAAAGAGATGGAATACTTCCAAACGTGTTCTATGAAGCCAGCATCACCTTTAATTCCAGAGAACGACCCCACCAAAAAGAATTCTAGACCAATATCCCTGATGAACATGGATGCAAAAATTCTCAACAAGATACTAGCCAATAGGATACAACAATACATTGAGAAGATTATTCACCATGACCAAGTGGGGTTTATCCCCGGGATGCAAGGCTGGTTCAACACTCACAAACCAATCAACATGATAGATCATATCAGCAAGGGAAGACACAATCACCATATGATCCTCTCAATAGGTGCAGAGAAAGCATTTGACAAAATACAGCATCCATTCCTGATCAAAAGTCTTCAGAGTGTAGGAATAGAGGGAACATTCCTCAGCATCTTAAAAGCCATCTACAAAACGCCCACAGCAAATATCATTCTCAAAGGGGAAACACTGGGAGCCTTTCCCCTAAGATCAGGAACAAGACAAGGATGTCCACTCTCAACACCGCTATTCAATATAGTACTAGAAGTCCTAGCCTCAGTAATCAGGCAAGAAAAAGAAATAAAAGGCATTCAAATTGGCAAAGAAGTAGTCCAACTCTCCCTCTTCGCAGATGACATGATACTGTACATACAAAACCCAAAAGACTCCACCCCAGGATTGCTAGAACTCATGCAGCAATTTAGCAGAGTGGTAGGATACAAAATCAATGCTCAGAAGTCAGTGGCATTTCTATACACTAACAATGAGACTGAAGAAAGAGAAATTAAGTAGTCAATCCCATTTACAATTGCACCCAAAAGCATAAGATACCTAGGAATAAACCCAACCAAAGAGGTAAAGGATCTATACCCCAAATACTACAGAACATTTCTGAAAGAAATTGAGGAAGATACAAAGAGATGGAAAAATATTCCATTGTCATGCATTGGAAGAATTAATATTGTGACAATGTCAATGCTACCAAGGGCAACTTACACGTTCTGTGCAATCCCTATCAAAATACCGTGGACTTTCTTCAGAGAGTTGGAACAAATCATCTTAAGATTTGTGTGGAATCAAAGAAGACCCCGAATAGCCAGGGGAATATTAAAAAAGAAAACCATAGCTGGGGGCATCACGATGCCAGATTTCAGGTTGTACTACAAACCTGTGGTCATCAAGACAGTGTGGTTCTGGCACAAAAACAGATATGTAGATCAATGGAACAGAATAGAGAGTTCAGAAGTGGACCCTCAACTTTATGGTCAACTAATATTCGACAAAGGAGGAAAAACTATCCACTGGAAAAAAGACAGTCTCTTCACTAAATGGTGCTGAGAAAATTGGACATCCACATGCAGAAGAATGAAACTGGAACATTCTCCTACACCATACACAAAGATAAACTCAAAATGGGAAATTAAATGTGAGACAAGATTCCATCAAAATCCTAGCAGAGAACATAGGTAACACCCTTTTTGAACTTGGCCACAGTAACTTCTTGCAAGATACTTCCATAAACGCAAGGAAACAAAAGCAAAAATGAATTATTAGGACTTCATGAAGATAAAAAAGTTTAGCACAGCAAAAGAAACAATCATCAAAACTAAAAGACAACCTACAGAATGGGAGAAAATATTTGCAAATGACCTATCAGATAAAGGGCTAGGATCCAAGATCTATAAAGAACTTATTAAACTCAACAGCAAGGAAAAAATCAATCCAATCATGAAATGGGCAAACGACATGAACAGAAATCTCACAGAGGAATTCATAGACAGGGCCAACAAGAACATGAGAAAATGCTCCGCATCACTGGCCATCAGGGAAATACAAATCAAAACCACAATGAGATACCACCTCACACCAGTGAGAATGGGCAAAATTAACAAGGCAGGAAACTACAAATGTTGGAGAGGTTGCGGAGAAAGGGAACCCTCCTGCACTGTTGGCGGGGATGTGAACTGGTGCAGCCACTCTGGAAAACTGTGTGGAGCTTCCTCAAAGAGTTAAAAGTAGACCTTCTCTACGACCCAGCAATTGCACTGTTGGGGATTTACCCCAAAGATACAGATGCAATGAAACGCCGGGACACCTGCACCCCGATGTTTATAGCAGCAATGTCCATAATAGACAAACTGTGGAAGGAGCCTCGGTGTCCAACGAAAGATGAATGGATAAAGAAGATGTCATTTATGTACACAATGGAATATTACTCAGCCATTAGAAACGACAAATACCCACCATTTGCTTTGACTTGGATAGAACTGGAGGTATTATGCTGAATGAAATAAGTCAGTCAGAGAAGGACAAACATTATATGGTCTCATTCTTTTGGGGAATATAAAACATAGTGAAAGGGTATAAAGGGGAAAGGAGACAAATGAGTGGGAAATATCAGAAAGGGAGACAGAACACAAGACACTCCTAACTCTGGGAAATGAATGAGGAGTGGTGGAAGTGGAGGTGGGCTGGGGGTGGGGGTGACTGGGTGACGGGCACTGAGGGGGGGCACTTGATGGGATGAGCACTGGGTATTATTCTATATGTTGGCAAATTGAACTCCAATTATATAATATATGTAAAAAATTTTTAAAAAGAGTGATCATTGAATTTTAGCAAATGCATTTTTGCCCATATTGAAATGTCATGAGTTCTACCTCCTTTGATCTATTTACATAGTGAATTACATTAATGGATTTCTTTGTGTTGAGTCACCCTTCCATTAATAATAGTTTTGTGTGCCCAGAGCTGTGTTAAACACAGTGATTAGATGAATACACATTTAAGACTTGTATATTCTTGATGAATTGGACTTTTTTATCATGAAATTTATTATTAACAGTAATGTTTAGCGCATTCTCAATGTAACTATTAATATGGTTGCATTTAATTCTACCATCTTGCAGTTTGCTTTTTACTTATCGCATCTCATTTGTGTCTCTTTGTTAATTCTCTTCTGCTTCTTGGTCCCATAAAATATTTTGTAGTATTCCATTTTATTGTTTCTGTGATTTCCTGTGTGTACATGTATATGTAGATATCAGCCTTTTAAGTGCTTTCTACAATGTTCAACTTATGTTTTTGCAGTGAATGTGCATTATGCCTCATCTTACTATCCTTGTCAAGTCATTTCAAATCCTTGTTTTATAAGGTTTTTAAAATACTTTCAAAATGGTAATAAAATATTCAATTGTTGTGCTAAGGTTATTAAAGTCTAAAACTCAACACCAAATCTGTCAGCATTCTCATTTTTTATTCTTCAGTGGAATGAACAATTAGAACATACAAGTTACACACAGCACAGAGTTGAATCTGGAAAAATTGTGAGAATTAACATCATTATTTATAATACTGAGAATCTACAAAACAATAAATACTTCTTTTAATATCTATTAGATATAAGTGTAAAATGAAACAGTTCCTGATCTCCCAGGAGCAACGGAAACAAAATTCAATAAAAGTAGAAAAACTATTTCAGAAACATCAACAAAGCTAGGTCTTCCCCACAAGGAAGCTTTTATGATTGTCTTAGCACACAAAAAGTCAAAATAACATTTGTTATAGGGAATGATAATTGCTGGAACGTTCTCTGCACAGGAATTTATTGGGGCTTCCATAAGCAGTGTCCCTAAACCATCAGTTAGTTGTACAACTTTATTCACTAGTTTGGTCAGGGAGATGCACATCACCTCTGAGACTTTCTTGAGACCAAAATCTATGACTTCTGCTAACTGTATTCTGTTTTTCATCTTATTATTTTAAAAAGTAAGTTTAAAAAATCAATAGCCTCAAAAATCAGAAAAGGTTTCAATTTGGTTCTAAATTGGCCAAAATTGCAGGGGTTTCTTCTTTTGTACATGAACTGTTTTTCCAACCTTTATTTTAATGTACACATCAAATTTAGAGCATCACAAGATGACCTAAAATTATTTCAAAGGTGTTATTTAGCAAAACAGGAAAAACTCAACACTGGAGATTTTGCCAGAGATGAAGCAACTTTTAAGTATTTCCTACATCAAAAGGTACAATTGAAAAACGCCACCCCAGGAAGCATCTAAAAGTATTTTTAAGTGTTTTTTTTAAAGCCACATGACTATATCTGGATTAGTAATTATATACTGGAGGACTTTTCACAGGTAATCAGGAGACAATCTCTATAAATTCATGATAATAAATGGGGGAAAACTCTACCCATCCCTCTGTTGTATGTAGTTAATAGGTAATTCACCAAATATTTTTGTGTCTTTCATTGAATATACACACAAAGGCAGCATTAAATTGGACTGGGTGACGTGGGTGCCTGCAGACAATATGTATGCAAAAGTGGTTTTAACCTCTCTTTATAGATATTATGCTTACACACACACCTCATCTTTTCACAGATGTTATTATGGATAGACTAATCTGAGAAACAAGAATGTTTATGTAATCAAAGCACAGATGTTCAGAGGAAACAGTGGAAATGCAGGCATGCCTAAAGCCAAGGGGAATCACTAAAAAGGCTTAAAAAGATTTAAAACTCTGCCTTTTCTTTTTATTACTCTTTTTAACACTTTAATATCTGTATCATACACTACTGAGTGCCTTACCAGGTGCCAGAAATAATGAAGGCACTTTTGTATTCATTCTCATTCAACTGTCACGGTCCTGTAAAATAGTTATTATTATCCCCATATGGCACGTAAGAAAACTTAAAGAAAGGTACATCTGAAAATCTCCTTGTGAAGTGATAATTCTGAGTATGGACCATCAGATAAGCCCATGGGAGAAAGGAGAGAGAAGAAGGGATATAGATGTTTAAAAGCCATTTATACAAAGATATCTTGTAATTTTGATTTGTATTTTCCTGATGATCAGCAATGTAGAACATTTTTTTCATGTGTCTGTTGGCCATTTGTATGTCTTCTTTGGAAAAATGTCTATGTCTTCTGCACATTTTTAATTGGATTATTTGTTTCTTGCATGTTGACTTTTATAAGTTCTTTATATATTTTGGATACTTTTTATCACGTATGTCATTCGCAAATATCTTCCTCGATTCCATAGGTTGCCTCTTAATATCAGAATGGTTAAAATGAACAACACAAGAAACAACAGGTGTTGGCAAGGATATGGAGAAAGGGGAACCTTTTTGCACTGTTGGTGGGAATGCAAACTGGTACTACCACTCTGGAAAACAGTATGGAAGTTCCTCAAAAAGTTAAAAATGTAAATACCCTACAAACCAGTAATTGCTCTACTGGGTATTTACCCTAAGAATACAAAAATACAATTCAAATGTATACTTGTACCCCAATGTTTATGGCAGCATTATCTATAATAGCCAAATTATGGAAACAGTCTAAGTGTTCGTTGACTTGGATACAGAAATATGGTGTACATATACAATGGAATGGATACAGAAGATATGCTGAGATTATTACTCAGCCATTGAAAAAGAATGAAATATTGTCATTTGGAATGACATGGATGGAGCTAGAGGGTATTATGCTCAGCAAAATAAGTTAGTCAGAGAAAGACAAATACCATCTGATTTTACTCACATGTGGAATTTAAGAAACAAATGAGCAAAGGGAGGAAAAAAAAGAGGGAAGCAAACCAAGGAACAGACTCTTAACTATAAAGGACAAACTGATGGCTACCAGAGGGAAAGTGGATGGGAGGAGTTAAATAAGTGATAGGGATTAAGAAGTGCACTTGTGATGAGCACCCAGTACTATACGAAAGTGTTGAATCACTGTGTTGTATACCTGAAACTAATATCATATTGTATGTTAACTACCTGTAATGTAAATAAAAACTTTAAAAAATATTGCATTAAATTTGTAAATATATACAATTTAGCAATAAAAACATCAAATAACCATCATTTATCATCATACTCCATACAGTCACAAATCATAAATAAAGCAACTTTATTTGGTTAAGCTAAAAATATAAAAGCCATTTATACAAAGAGTACAATTTCTGTTTCATTCCCTTACTTCAATTTGAACAAAATATAAGACAGTAAAAATTAAATGCTGGATTTTACAGCATAAACTAGAGGTTCTGTAGAAGTTCTGAGAAGGAAGAGATCCATGAGTAACCAGAGGTTTCTTGAAGGAGGTAGGATTTGAGCTAGGCCTAGGAGAAAAGGGAAGACATTCTGGGCAAGAGAACACACTGTGAAAGGACACAGAATATAAATGAGTAATGTCACTAATTAATCCATCTCATTAAAAAAAAAAAAATACCAACAGTGACTACTGTAATTCTAACAAAAAAGTACAAAAAAAAAAAAACAGATTTAGGATTGAGCTGTGGCCTCCATCATTTATGTCTGTGTGTCCTTGACAGTTTGTTAAATTTCCTCATCTGTAAAATGGGAATAGCAATGTCTATCCTGCTGTCCTCATAAGCTTGTGAAAATCAAATTCATAAATGTGTATGAAAGTGTTCTGTAAATACAAAATTTTACTCAAATATGAGATTATTATTGCAAATTATACATATTATTAAAGTTGATTTTCTTCACAAACTTCCATTCTTGGAAATTTCCTTGAAATACACACTGAAAACTTCAATACAAATAATGTTACTTCTTCCTCTCAAAGTTCTTCACTGTATTATTTATAAAGTTTTCCATAAGGACAATCAAGGATCTGAGGCTAGCCTTTACACAAGTAAAGTCTAAACTTATTATTGATTTCATGGATTTAATTGGTTACTGATAGGCTGTTAGATTGAATTAGAAAACATCCAAATAGGTTTAAATTGTCAATTCAATGAAAACACTACATATGGAGTGCTTATATGTTATGATCTACCCTTTGAAGTGAATACTCATTGTCCTTCTTTAAAGAGAAAGAACCCAGCATATGACCCTATGCCACCAAAACAGTCTGGGCATAGAGCTTTTGCTGTACATTATTAGGGAGCTCAGATGGGGAAATACTACAAAGGCAGGGGTGTTGATAATGGAAATGTAGGCATAGCTCTAGGTGTGCTTTTGTCAGAGCTGAGAACTATAATCATAACTAGTTCATACCATTTGGGGTCATTAAAGGTCAAAGATGGCTTTTAAATATGCTGTCAAGTTTGGGAATAATAGGGAGTTAACATTTGTGGATAGCAACAGAGGGCAATACTGAAGAGATTAAGCAAAGTTTGTGCCTTATGATTTTGTTTACCTGGGTCTATTGTCAGAAGACTGCACATTGTTAAACCCCAGGTATTCAAGAACCCAATTCATAATAATGAGCCTATTTTTGTAGTTCTTATTTATGAATGCTATAGGTCAAATACTTTGTGTGGAAAGCAGTAATAGTATTAAAAGTATACTTAAAATGTCCAAGTCAGCAGGGATCAACCAAGGTACTACTATATATACCACACACAAGGGAACTCACTTCTGGGTGCCCTATAATCTCCTTGTACTTGATGAGGCACCAACCAAAGCCTCTACAGAAACACTTATCAAAAGTATGATTAAGTTGGGGGCACCTGAGTGGCTCAGTTGGTTTAAACATCTGACTCTTGATTTTGGCTTAGGTCATGATCTCAGGGTCCTAAGATTGAGCCTCACATCAGGCTCTGTGCTAGCTATGGAACTTGCATAAGATTCTCCCTCTTTTTCTGTCTCCTCCTACCCCACTCTAAAAATATGGATAACTTCACATGCTTATACAATCAACTTCACACACACACACACACACACACACACACACACACACACACCTCAGATCTAGAATAGAATGGAGGCCAAGACCTATAATTAAGATCCAGTTTTCAGCACATACATCAGTCAGGAACATGTCTCTAGGAACCTGTTGTGTCTTAGTTTGACATTCATAAACTAAGTATATCTCAGTATATCTTAGTTTAAGTCTGTTGGTATGAGAAAATGGCTTGAATCTTGTGACCATGATACATATAAACCGGCATGTTTTAGGAGGACTAGGTTTATTCAATATTGGAAATACTGAGAATTCTCTTCAGAGGCTTAAGTGAATACTTTATTATCCAGCCCTATAGACAGATAATCCCATCTCTTATCAGGTAATTTCTCAAATTATCTTTCTTCTCCATTTACAGACTTTAGCTATTGACATTCAAATAGCACTAAGAGCCATACAATACTGCAATATAGTAGTTATACTAAAGGATACAATATGGGCAAAACCTTGTATTTTCTCCTCCACAGTCATATTTATTAAGTAAGATTATAAACTATTCTTCGCTGACGAATAGATCAAGTAGAAAATAATATTCAATTGATATCATTTCCTAAAAAGATTTGCAGTACTCAATTTAAATCTGAAATATACCAGACTCCCAATACGACTGCCTAAGGAATACAAGAGTGCCTAAGGTAACAGTAGCCCTACAGTCTACTGTAAATACCAATACTTCACATTATGCACAATTAATAAACTTTTAATCTGATGAAATATTCCATAACCAGTTTTTAGGGAAATTGGTGCTTCTGAACAAAACTGTTTCTTTAGCTCTTTTATTTTAAAACTATACCACTGTTAGTGATATTTTACCATAGGAGTACGTTTGGCCTCAGGTTTACAAACTACTTAAGTTGGTGTTAGTGACATACAGATTTTGCCAAGCATTCAAAACTACAAAATTATTTCATATCAAAGCAATGTAGCCTTCAGCTTTTGCATCTTTGAATGGTGAGCAACATTACTTTTAAATGACATCTTTTTGTCAGAGTTGTGTGGGCTAAAGGCAGAATTAATCCATTTGTGTGAATTGTGGCTTCACTATTGAAAGATTATAAAAATATATTGTGCTGCACTTAAGCCTAAAACTATTAATATAGTTAAAATATGCTATCTTTTTACCAGAAAAACTAGCAAGGGCTTAAAATGCTATCATCAATCATAGCTAATTCACTAAATATACAATTGAAGCAGCAATAGAAGAAAGAAAACACTCTTGGGTAGATCATCTGTCACTAAGTCAAACACCTCCATTTTTCATTGGACAAAGTGACAAAAGACTTTCAAGGTCTATAGTATAGATAATTCAAAATTGAATTCCTTTTCCAAAGGGACAACCATTCATGTGCTGTCATTTTGGGGGATGTTTTCTGGTTTAGTATATGAATTTATTTGGAAAGGTAAATCTCCATGACTTTTTTTCTACACGAGTCTGTATGTTTCAATTGTGCTGTGAAAAATATTCACCTAGGCAGTCCTCTCCTTGTTTCTGCAATTAGAAATAATTATTAAAATGGAAACATACCTAAGAACTCCTGTTCCTAAAGACCCAAATTATCTTTTAAACTAGGTTTAATTTAGTAGTTTGGCCAAGGTCACCAGATATTTTCCATTATGCATGTTAATCTTAAATTTCAACTTCCTATCCTGTTTTCATTGATATTTTCTGTTTTCATTGGGCTTGGCTCCTTTCCAGACCCACATAACACTACTTTACACCAGGACAATTATCCATCCTATGCAGTATGTTTATCTTCTTTTTTTTTTTTTAATTTTTTTTTTAATTTTTTATTTATTTATGATAGTCACAGAGAGAGAGAGAGAGGCAGAGACACAGGCGGAGGGAGAAGCAGGCTCCATGCACCGGGAGCCTGATGTGGGATTCGATCCCGGGTCTCCAGGATCGCGCCCTGGGCCAAAGGCAGGCGCCAAACCGCTGCGCCACCCAGGGATCCCGTATGTTTATCTTCGACCAAGAAATATTTTATAAGAGAAGATGGTTCTTGTTCCCTATGAAATAAAATATAAAATGCTAAGTAGACCTCAGACCTACCCCACTGTCTCCTTCATATCATTTCCCTTCTATCCTTCTTCCCCATTTTTCTTATTCAACAAAAGTTTTATTGCTGGGGGAAGGGTCTTGGGCACTTTTGGCTGAGCAACTGTACTAGTATTAATAGAGATCACAGTGCAGTCAAAGTAAAAATTCCAAAACCAAACATTCATGCAATCAACAATTACGACTTGTGGCTCAGAAACACAGGATCTAATCAGAATCTGAAGTAAAGTAGATGTAGCACAAAGGAAGTGAAGTCATAAACATACAGGAACTGGACCAATAGTCAGTAAAGATGACAGAAGAGGTAGAGTTCAAGCTTACAAATGGCAATAGACAGAAAGGTGGGTCACTAACTGACAAGAGAGAGAGCACTATATGGCTTCTCATTTTCTTCATAAACCTGGACCTGCATAACTTCCTTATTACCAGTTATTCGATTTCTGTTTGGGTTTTTTAGGACTAATGGAGAAGAGGATGCCAATATCCTACAATTGCACCACTCTGATGTGGTAAAGGACTTCATTTTAAGTAAAGCCACTTTTGTTGCAGTTCACCACAAACCAGCCCATCTAACAGGGACAAAAGCTGCAGTGATATCAGCTTAGTATAAAGAATGAGCACAAAAAGGGATTCTATGGTTACATAATTCATTTTTTTTCCAGCACAGCACTTTTCTCTAATGCACACAGATACACAATCCCTAACTCACCTCCTATAGTCACCTCAGAGTTTTCAATATTTACCTGTTTGGGTTACTAAGTTTTGTCTTCTACCTCTTTTCTCTAATTCCGATTCGATATTCCTTTCCTCCTTAGATGGAGCTGGCTGCTTCAGGATATTGTGATTTATGTCATTTCAATCTTTCCTTCATTTCTAGCTAAAGTTTCTCCTTAATCCTTGGTATATACCCCTTATCTGGTGTTTATTAACCAAATCAGTATTTCTCAAGTCATCTAACTCTGGGCCATTGCTCAAATTTCATTTACTTTTAGACATTTCCCTAGTTGGAGTGTTTGAAGGAAGGTGGACAATACTTAAAATTAAGGGGTAAGGAGTAGAATACCTGAAAGAACAAAAAGCTGATGATATTTAAACACTGAATCACAGCCATTTTATTTTGATGAGATGCAAATATTTAGTCTTGTTCTGGCTATTAGTTTTGTTTTTTTAATTTATTTTTTATTTTTTTATTTAAAGATGTATTTATTTGAGAGAGAGGGAGAGAGTGCAGACACATGAGTAGGGGGAGGGGCAGGGAGAGAGGGAGAGGGAGAAGAGCAGACTCCTTATTGAGTGTGGAGCCTGACTTGGGGCTCAATCTCGCAACCCTGAGATCATGACCTGAGCTGAAATCAAGAGTTGGATGCTTAACCGACTGAGCCACCCAAGAGCTCCAGGACCTTTCTTTGCTCTATTTAGTCCAGCCTTCCCACCTATCTCTATTTTATTTCAATTACATATGAGCAAGCTATTAGCCCCCCCAGCTCTGCATAAGCCCAGATGTCTGCCACCAAGACTGACATCACTTTGGATACCATTGGCTGGATTTTTTTAAAAAATTAGAGTTCAATTTGCCAACATAAAGCAAAACACCAGGTGCTCATCCCATCGAGTGCCCCAGTCAATGCCCATCACCCAGTCACCCCCACCCCCTGCCCACCTCTTTTCCACCACTCCTTGATCATTTCCCAGAGTTAGGAGTCTCTCATGTTCTGTCTCCCTATCTGATATTTCCCACTCATTTTTTCTCCTTTCCCCTTTATTCCCTTTCACTATTTTTTATATACCCCAAACGAATGAGACCATATAATGTTTGTCCTTCTCGGATTGACTTATTTCACTCAGCATAATACCCTCCAGTTCCATCCACATTGAAGCAAATGGTGGGTATTTGTCGTTTCTAATGGCTGAGTAATATTCCATTGTATGCATAGACCACATCTTCTTTATCCATTCATCTTTCGATGGACACTGAAGCTTCTTTCACAGTGTGGCTATTGTGGATATTGCTGCTATAAAAATTGGGGTGCAGATATCCCGGTGTTTCATTGCATCTGTATCTTTGAGGTAAATCCCGAGCAGTGCAATTGCTGAGTCGTAGGGCAGATCTATTTTTAACTCTTTGAGGAACCTCCCCACAGTTTTCCAGAGTGGCTGCACCAGTTCACATTCCCACCAAGACTGCAGGAGGGTTCCCCTTTCTCCATATCCTCCCCAGCATTTGCTGTTTCCTGTCTTGTTAATTTTCCCCATTCTCACTGGTGTGAGGTGGTATCTCATTGTGGTTTTGATTTGTATTTCCCTGATGGCAAGGGATGCAAGAGCATTTTCTCATGTGCTTCTTGGCAATGTCTATGTCTTCCTCTGTGAGATTTCTGTTCATGTATTTTGCCCATTTCATGATTGCATTGTTTGTTTCCTTGCTGTTGACTTTAATAGGTTCTTTATAAATCTTGGATACTAGCCCTTTATCTGATAGGACATTTGCAAATATCTTCTCCCATTCTGTAGCTTGTCTTTTAGTTTTGTTGACTGTTTCTCTTGCTGTGCAAAAGCTTCTTATCTTGATGAAGTCCCAACAGTTCATTTTTGCTTTTGTTTCTCTTGCCTTCATGTATGTATCTTGCAAGAAGTTACTGTGGACAAGTTCAAAAAGGGTGTTGCCTGTGTTCTTCTCTAGGATTTTGATAGAATCTTGTCTGACATTTATATCTTTCCTCCATTTTGAGTTTATCTTTATGTATGGTGTAAGAGAATGGTCCAGGTTCATTCTTCTGCATATGGATGTCCAATTTTCCCAGCACCATTTATTGAAGAGACTGTCTTTTTTCCACTTTCCAGTGGATAGTCTTTCCTCCTTTGTCAAATATTAGTTGACCATAAAGTTGAGGGTCCACTTCTGGATTCTCTATTCTGCTCCATTGATCTATGTGTCTGTTTTTGTGCCACTACCACTCTATCTTGATGACCACAGCTTTGTAGTACAACCTGAAATATGGCATTGTGATGCCCCCAGCTATGGTTTTCTTTTTTAATATTCCCCAGGCTATTCGGGGTCTTCTTTGATTCCACACAAATCTTAAGATGATTTGTTCCAACTCTCTGATAAAAGTCCATGGTATTTTGATAGGGATTGCACAGAACATGTAAGTTGCCCTTGGTAGCATTGACATTGTCACAATATTAATTCTTCCAATGCATGACCATGGAATATTTTTCCATCTCTTTGTGTCTTCCTCAATTTCTTTCAGAAATGTTCTGTAGTTTTTAGGGTATAGATCCTTTACCTGTTTGGTTAGGTTTATTCCTAGGTATCTTATGCGTTTGAGTGCAATTGTAAATGGGATTGACTCCTTAATTTATCTTTCTTCAGTCTCATTGTTAGTGTATAGAAATGCCACTGACTTCTGAACATTGATTTTGTATCCTGCCATGCTACCAAATTGCTGTATGAGTTCTAGCAATCTTGGGGTGGAGGCTTTTGGGTTTTCTATGTAGAGTATCATGTCATCTGTGAAGAGGGAGAGTTGGACTTCTTTGTCAATTTGAATGCTTTTATTTCTGTTTGCTGTCTGACTGCTGAGGCTAGGACATCTAGTATTATATTGAATAGCAGTGGTGAGAGTGGACATCCCTGTCGTGTTCCTGATCTTAGGGAAAAGGCTCCCAGTGTTTCCCCATTGAGAATGATATTTGCTGTGGGCTTTTTTAGATGGCTTTTAAGAAGCTGAGGAATGTTCCCTCTATTCCTACACTCTGAAGAGTTTTGATCAGGAATGGATGCTGTATTTTGTCAAATGCTTTCTCTGCACCTATTGAAAGGATCATATGGTTCTTGTGTTTTCCCTTGCTGATATGACCTATCACATTGATTGCTTTACAAGCGTTGAACCAGCCTTGCAACCCGGGGATAAATCCTACTTGGTCAGGGTGAATAATTTCTTAATGTATTGTTCCATTGTATTGGCTAGTATCTTGTTGAGAATTTTTGCATCCATGTTCATCAGGGATATTGATCTATAATTCTCCTTTGTAGTGAGGTCTTTGTCTGGTTTTGGAATTAAGGTGATGCTGGCCTCATAGAACGAGTTTGGAAGTATTCCACCTCTTTCTATCTTTTCTGAACGAAAAAGCTTTAGTGGAATAGGTATGGTTTAGTAGAATAGGTATGGAAAAGCTTTAGCTTTCTACAGCTTTAGTAGAATAGGTATGGTTTCTTCTTTAAACGTTTGATAGAATTCCCCTGGGAAGCCATCTGGCCCTGGACTTTTGTGTCTTGGGTGGTTTTTGATGACTGTTTCCATTTCCTCCCTAGTTATTGGCTTGTTCCAGTTTTCTATTTCTTCCTGTTCCAGTTTCGGGACTTTGTGGTTTTCCAGAAATGCGTCCATTTCTTCTAGGTTGCCTAATTTATTGGCATAAGGCTTCTCATATTAAGTTTTTTAAGATCGTTTGTATTTCCTTGGTATTGTTGGTGATGGCTCCTTTCTCATTCATGATTAAATTAGAGTATTTACTCTCTTCTTTTAATAAGGCTGGCTCTTGGTTTATCTATCTTATTAATTCTTTCAAACACCCAACTCCTGGTTTTGTTAATCTGTTCCACACTTCTTCTGGTCTCTGTTTCATTGAGTTCTGCTCGAGTATTTATTAACTCTCTTCTTCTGCTGGGTGTAGGATCTATTTGCTGTTTTTTTCTCCAGGCTTTTTAGGTGCAAGTTTAGCTTTTGTATTTGAGTTCTTTCCAGTTTTTGGATGGATGCTTGTATTGCGATGTATTTCCCCCTCAGGACTGCTTTTGCTGTATCCCAAATGTTTTGAATGGTTATATCTTCATTCTCATTAGTTTTCATGAATCTTTTTAATTTTTCTCTAATTTCCTGGTTGACCCTTTCATCTTTTAGCAGGATGGTCCTTTACCTCTACGCGTTTGAAATCCTTCCAAACTTCTTCTTGTGATTTAGTTCTAATTTCAAAGCATTATGGTCTGAAAATATGCAGGGGACGATCCCAATCTTTTGGTATTGGTTAAGACCTAATTTGTGACCCAGTATGTGGTCTATTCTGGAGAAAGTTCCATGTGCACTTGAGAAGAATGTATATTCAGTTGCGTTGTGATGTAAAGTTCTGTAAATATCTGTGAAATCCATCTGGTCCAGTGTATCATTTAAAGTTCTTGTTTCTTTGGAGATGTTGTGGTTAGAAGACCTGTCCATTGTCGAAAGCACTACATTCAAGTCACCAAGTATAAGTGTATTATTATCTAAGTATGTCTTAATTTTTGGTAATTAATTGATTGATATACTTGGCAGCTCCCACATTCGGGGCATAAATATTCATGATTGTTAGGTCCTCTTCTTGGATAGATCCTTTAAGTATGATATAGTGTCCCTCTTCATCTCTTACTACAGTCTTCGGGATAAACTTTAGTTTATCTGATATAAGGATGGCTACTCCTGCTTTCTTTTGAGGACCATTTGAATGGTAAATGGTTCTCCAACCTTTTATTTTCAGGCTGTAGGTGTCCTTATGTCTAAAATCAGTCTCCTGTAAACAGCAAATAGACGGGTCTTTCTTTTTTATCTAGTCTGAAACCCTGTGCCTTTGGATGGGGTCTTTAAGCGCATTCACATTCAGAGTTACTATTGAAAGATATGAACTTAGTGTCATCATGATACTTATTCAGTCCCTGTTTTTGTCGATTGTTCCCTTGGGCTTTCTCTTTCTTTTACAGAGTCCCCCTTAGTATTTCTTGCAGAGCCGGCTTGGTGGTCACATATTCTTTCAGTTTCTGCCTATCTTGGAAGCTCTTTATCTCTCCTTCTATTCTGAATGAGAGTCTTGCTGGATAAAGTATTCTTGGCTGCATGTTCTTCTCATTTAGGACCCTGAATATATCCTGCCAGCCCTTTCTGGTCTGCCAGGTCTCTGTGGAGAAGTCTGCTGTGAATCTAATATTTCTTCCCATAAAAGTTAGAGATTTCTTGTCTCTTGCTGCTTTAAGGATCTTCTCTTTATCTTTGGAATTTGCAAGCTTCACTATTAAATGTTGATGTGTTGAGCAGTTTTTATTGATTTTAGGGGGGGATCTCTCTATTTCCTCATCTGAATGCCTGTTTCCCTTCCCAAGTTAGGGAAGTTCTCAGCTATTATTTGCTCAAATACATATTCTGGACCTCTGTCCCTTTTGGCGCCCTCGGGAACCCCAATTAAATGTAGATTTTTCCTTCTGAGGCTGTCATTTATTTCCCTTAACCTATTGTCATAATCTTTTAATTGTTTTTTCTCTTTTTTCCTCAGTTTCCCTCTTTGCCATCAACTTGTCTTTTATGTCCCTGACTCGTTCTTCTGCCTCATTATCTCCCATCGTTAAGACCTCCATTTTGGATTGCATCTCATTTAATTGATTTTTACTTTCTGTCTGATTAGATCTAAATCCTGCAGTCATGAAGTCTCTTAAATCCTTTATGTTTTTTTTTTCTAGAGCCACCAGTTGCTTTAAAATAGTGCTTCTAAATTTGCTTTCTGACATCGAATTGTAATCCAAATTTTGTAACTCTGTGGGAGAGAGGACTGTTTCTGATTCTTTCTTTTGAGGTGAGTTTTTCCTTCTAGTCATTTTGCTCAGTGCAGAGTGGCCAAAAGCAAGTTGTACTGGGAAAAGGAGAAAAAGAGAGAAGAGAAAAAAGAAAAGAAAAGAAAAAGAAAGAAGAGAAAAAAAGGTGGGGGAAGCAAACAGAAAACAAAAAACAAGGGGGAATAGCCTCTGATTTTATATACTGTAAATCCCTCGACTTCCCCTGGAACTTTCCAGTGATGCTTGGTCAATAACTTGCTTTTCCCCTGTCCTTCTAGCTGGTTCTGGGGGAGTGGCCTGCTGTGCTGATTCTCAGGTGTGAGCACCTGGGGGAGCTGCTCAGCCCCCTGCCTGGTGCACAGCTCAGTGGGAGTTGTTTATCGTGTTTAACCTGTGAGGCCCCAGGAGGAACAACAACAGTGGGGGCAGCCAGCTCTCCAGCTCTGGAGTCCAGTCCGGTAGTAACTACTGCAGCTCTCAGTCTGCAAGGGCCTGGATGCTTCGGGGGCGGGGGCAGCCGATCTGCACATCTCTGGGCCGCCCAGAGGTAGTAGTGTCCTCACTGTCCTGGGCCCTCTGGGCCTCTTCCTGTCTTGGGGGAGCGCCGGATCTTGGGCTGTGTCCCCAGCGCCCTGGGCTCCAGGGCCGCACAGCCCCCTCCACGCAGAACTGCTGCCCAAGCCCCTCTGAGCTGCTCCCGGGTCCAGCCGTGCGCAGGCTGTAGCACTTTAGGGAGCTCGGCCGCTGGGTGTGGCGCACACTCCCCTGGGGTGCAGTTCCTCTATTAGTGCCCCTGGGAGCCTGAGGGCATCCAGGCCCCTCCTGGGATCCTGCTCCACCTCCCTGCGAGGCCTTTCTGTCAGGGAAGGTTTGTGAAGCTCCTGCTTCTCCAGGACAGGGCTTTCCTATCCGGGGGGCACTCGCCGGAGGCCTTAGCTCGGCTCCTCATGGGGCCCCTCCCCCTTGGATGCTTTTTTATTTCTTTATTATTTTTTTTCCGTCTTCGCACCTTGATAGAAGCGCAAACTCTTCTCAGTGTAGCATTCCAGCTGTTCTCTCTTTAAATCTCAGACTGAATTCGTAGGTTTTCAGGATGATTTGAAAGTTATCTAGGTAATTTGGTAGGGACACGTGCCTTGGGGACCCTACTCTTCTGTCATCCTGCCCCCTCCCCTGGCTATTAGTTTTGATGTGTTCTCTTTCTCAGGTTTAAATAATTTCCCTGGTGGCTTAAGTATCTTCTCTAATACTGTATTATCCATATTATACTTTTAATCTCTAATACTACATTTTAATCAAACCATTAATTTATTTGTCATGCTGAAAACAAAACCGTCTTCCTCTATCCACATTATCCAAGTTGAAGGTTAATGGATGTAACTAAACATTCAGCCTCTCAACTATTTTTTTAACCCACTACAACATTTTGTTTTATTGCTGTTCTTCTCAAGGAAGATTCTGATTGGAGTGCTTTTAAATAGAGTTGATCAGTGATACTGGGATTTGGTGGATATAACCCAAGATTGGGCATTCCTGGCACCTGCCTTTAGATAGGGTAAACATCCTATCATAGTTTTAGTAATTCTTGTGTTTACATTTCATCTGATTTTGACAGAGGCAAAAAATAAAGTACAATTAAGATATGTCTTATGCACTTGTGATGTGTACCTTGAAATATTTTTCAAACCTGACATGAAAATGAAAATAAATATAGGTAAAATATTCCAATTAAGTCAGAATGTTGATAGGGTCATTTTGGAAAGAGTTGCAACACTAATATATTTTGAAGTCCTTTATTACTTTTACTGAGATCTGATATACATGATTTTATATGATTAATGTACAAACACTCACTATACTATTTGTAGTATGGCTTGAAAGTCTGGTTTAACTGTTTTTGATATCAATACAAATAAAAAGTGAAGTTTGTAATAAATTCTGCGGTGTTTGAAATCTCTCGATTCCTGCACACATTGACCTCATTCTAGGAAAGCCTAACATGTAAATTAGCTGTAAAAAATAAATAAGTGGTGCCTGGGTGGCTTGATAATTTAATCATCTGACCAGTGATTTTGGCTCAGGTCGTGATCTCATGGGTCGTGAGATGGAGCCCCATGTGGAGATCCATGCTCAGGATGGAGTCGGCTTGAGAGTCTCTCTCCCTCTCTCTTTCTCTCTCTCTCCCTCTCTCCCCAATCCCTGTTCTCTCTCTCTTTCTCAAATAAATCTATAAAAAAACAATCAATAATGAATTTTTGCTTTAAACATTTTGTACTGTACAAAAGGAATCTGTTAGACAGCTTTTAAAAAGCAATTTACATGCATAGTTACTCAGCTCTCAGAAAGTGACAATAAAAATAATGTGTGTATAATAATGCTGCCCTAGTTTCAGAATTTTGATGTCAGAAACTTATCAATTAAATTATTTATTTTAAGAAGTGACGATTTCAAGGTGCTGTTTTTCATTTCAATTATGATTTCCTTTCCTGATCTGAGTATATTCAATATTGGGAAGGGGTGATATATATCTCTATATATTAATCTATAGCACCAACTAGACTGTGTCATACTCTTACACAATCTACAAAATAAAATTTGAAAAGCTAAACAAATATACTTCAGTTTCAGAAACGCATAGAAGCCTGCTTTAGCTCTATTCTCTCTACAGGGGCTCCTTTACACACTGGCCAATCCTTAGAGTCCAACTCACTGGGATGCAATACTTAACACAAGACTTCTGTGATCTGCTCAAATGAAAATGACCCTACCAGAAGAAACACATGTATATCATTAGTATCATTGAATTTTTGTGTGAATTGGTTCTTCAGAACATATGAAAGCTGAGAGAACTGAGGAGAGACTGGATGCCTAGAGGAGTGTTGCAAATAAGATAAAAGAAGTGTTAGTGCTGAATTCAAACTTCACATTTTTTTTTTTTACATTTTTTTTGTTGTTACTTTTTTTAAGGTTTTAAATTCCACTTAGTTAACGTACAGGGTAATAATAGTTTCAGGTGGACAATACAGTGATTCAGCAATTCTATACATTACACAGCATTCATTAAGACGAATGTACTCTTTAATCCTCATCACCTCTTTCACCCATCTCCCAACCCCTCCCCTCTGGTAACTATCAGTTTGTTGTCTATAAGAGTCTGTTTCTTGCTTTCTCTCTTTCTCTTGTTTTTTTTTTCCTTTTGCTCCTTTGTTTTGTTTCTTAAATTCCATACATGAATGAAATCTTATGGTATTTGTCTTCCTCTGACTGACTTATTTTGCTTAGCATAAGACCCTTTAGCTCCATCCACATCATTACAAATGGCAAGATTTCATTCTCTTTGATGGCTGAGTAATCAGCCATTTCTTTACCCATTCATTAATTGATGGATATTTGGGCTCTTTCCTTAATTTGTCTATTGTGGATAATGCTCCTATTAATGTCAGTATCCCTTCAAATACGTATTTTTGAATCCTTTGGGTAATACCTAGTAGTACAATTGCTGGATCATAGGGTAGTTCTATTTTTAACTTTTTGAGGAACTTGCATACTGTTTCCCAGAATTGCTGCACCAGTTTGCATTCCCACAAACAATGTAAGAGGGTTCCCCTTTCTTGGGATCCTTGCCAACAACTCTTGTTTCTTGTGTTAATTTTAGCCATTCTGAATGCTGTGAGGTGATATCTCATTGTAGTTTTGATTTGTCTCCCTGATGATGTGTAATGTTGAGCATCTTTTCGTGTGTCTGTTGGCCATGTGGATGTCTTCTTTGGAAAAACGTGTATTCATGTCTTCTGTCCATTTTTTAATTGGATTGTTCATTTTTGAGTGTTAAGTTTTATTTTTTTGAGTGTTATGTTTTATAAGTTCTTTATATAATTTGGATAAAAAACTTTTATCAGATATATCATTCGCAAATATATTCTTCTATTCTGGAGGTGGCCTTTAAGTTTTGTTGATTATCTCCTTCTCTGTGCAGAAGCACTTTGTTTTGATATAGTCCTAATTGTTTATTTTTGTGCTTGTTTCCCTTGCCGCAGGAGACATATATAGAAAGAAGTTGCTATGGCTGATGTCAAATACTTTACTGCCTGTGTTCTCCTCTAGGATTCTTATGGTTTCTGGTCTCACATTTAGGTCTTTACTCCATTTTGCATTTATTTTTATGTATGGTATATGAAAGTGGACAAGTTTCATTCTTTTGCATGTGGCTGTCCAGTTTCCCCAACAACATTTATTGAAGAGACTGTCTTTTTCACCTTGGATATTCTTTCCTGCTTTCTCAAAAAGTAATTGATAATAGAATTCTGGGTTCATTTCTGGGTTTTTTATACTGCTTCATGGATACAAGTGTCTATTTTTTGTGCCATTACCATACTATTTTGATTACTACAGCCTTATAATATAATTTGAAGTCCTGAATTGTTTGTGGTATAGTGGTAAGCACAGCTATCTTCCAAACCTCACTTATTTTTTAAATCTTGGCTATAAGAATTAATGTATAATAATTATCTTTTTAACATTTTTGCATGTAGAATTCCATGAGTTTTAACACATGCATAGACTGTTTTCCCACCACTGTAAATAGGATACAAAACTTGCTGAAGTCCATGTGGGCTGTTTCCAGTTTGGGGTAATTATGAATTATGAATTATGAATAGTACTATAAATACTCATTGTACAGATTTTTTGTGCAAACACACATTATCCTTTTAAGATTACTGGATCATATGGGAAGCATACATTTAACTTCATAAGAACCTGCTATTTTCCACCATGGCTGAACCATCTTCCATTCCTATCAGGACTATATGAAATTTCCAATTGCTCCACATCCCTCTCAACACTTGGTATTGTCGGTACTTTTTTAATATTAGCTATATTAATAGGCATGTAATGGTTGCATAGTGTGATTTAAGTTTATAATACCCTGATAAGTAATAATGTTTAATATATTTTCCTGTGTCTATTTGTTATTTGTAGATCTCCTTTGGTTAAGTGTCCATTCAACCTATTTTTGTTTTCCTCATTATTGAGTTCTGAGCATTCTTCATATATTTTGGATTCAAATAGTTTATTACATATATGATTTGCAAATACTTGCTCCCACTCTGTGACTCTTCTTTTCCTTATTTTAGTAGTGGTTTTTTTATGTAGCAAACTTAAGTTTTGAAAAAGTCCATTTTTTTATTTTATGGATGATGCTTTTGGTGCCATATCCATAACTTTAATATTTTATGCTCTTCCATGTACTTGTATACAAGAGGTAGAATGAAAGTATCAAAAGATTAAGTCAAAATACTTGCGATTCTGTCCCAGCTACACAACTGTAATCTTTGGTAAATCACTACATTTCTCTGAGTCTCCAAGTATTTCTCTAAAATGGGGATAATAATCTCTGGACTATCTCCATCAGCTTTATATTCTCAGAGGCTACACTGCAGACATTTAGCAGAAACTCAGTAAATTATGTAAATATGTAATTGCAAGAATCAATTAGGCTCTTGTAAGTAAATTAGAAAGTATTATTAGATGTAAGGTATTATTGTTAGGGAACCAAAGATAAACATATATTTATAGATGTTTAATGCTTAAAGGGATATTAGATTACATATCTATGGTACCTTATATTCATCCTATCCAATTTCCTAATTTTGTAAATGTAGCAACGAATAGAAGCATTTGATTAATTTAGTTTGGTTTATTCAGCTGCAATAAAATAAACTAGGGATCCCAAACACATGAGCAGTAGTTTTAATAAGCTAAGAGAAATGGGACCAGCCAAATAAATAGTTGATGATTTTCAATTCTCGCTAGATATAAATATAGTCATTGTAGGAAAAAAAACACATTGATAGTCACTATATTGTGCTCAGTGATAAGCATGTGTGTCGGTTTTATAACTAAATATGGCTAGACTAGAATATTAAAACCTGAACTATGTGGAAGTAATAAAAAGGATAATATAAGTATCTTCTATATCAAGGAGCAAACCATTTATTAAAAAACAAGAATAGTTTTATATATTAAAATTCAAGTTGATATAATGATTTCTGCTTAGGCATGGTTTATAACATTACAAGTATTAGTTTCTTATCTGTCATCAACACACATACACAAAAATCAATTACATCTACTATCAGATAATTGTTTGGATAGATAAAATAACTTGATGAGAAATTAATCTGGGTTAAAACCAACAAATTGGTCCTTTGATTTTTAGCAATGGGCTTCCTGGATGTGGCAAGTAGCTTCCAAAAGGCCTGGCTGACATTTTATAATTGGTGGGTTTGTCTTGAACTCTGAATGTTCCCCCATTCCACTCTCCAAATAACCTTGAGAAATAGAAGAAAATATACACTGTTTTTCTAGGAAATCTTGGGATAAGTCTTTAAGGAGTCTCTAGTATTTTTATCAGAGTTTCTTTTCCAGAAAACTAAATTCAAAGTGTCAAACAAATGCAAAAGAAAAAAGTAGCTTAGTGATAGTGCTTAATCAAATACTAGGAAAACTTTTCCCAACTTCCCTACCTGTATTTCCATAGCCAGCCACAGGGCAGATTTTATGAGTGCTCAATTGCCTATAGATGCAATGATTTCAGGGACAGTAAGAAGGTAGGCTATATCACCAATACCTCTCCCATGTAACTGAAGAATATTCAAAATTGCTCAAATAGATAATTTCTTAGACTCTAAATGCATTCCCCTGGGAAAGGAAACAAATTGAACCCTGTCAGTCATCATTAACACTTTAAAGTAAATGAGCTCTCTAAATCTTTACTAGATGTTGTGATCTTCCAGAGGGAGAGGCTGAGTAACTGGGAAGGCTAATGAGCACCAGATATGATAGTTACGGTGGGAACATTCGTGGCTGAGAAAAGTATAGAAAATGCAGACTGAGAACACATAATTTTTTTTGCCCAAATTTGCTGGGGCTAGTTCTGCCCACCTAAACCTTGGAGCATGAGGGTTCTTGGTCTGGTAAATTGAGCCTGTCAATAAGCAATTTACAAGCTTGGTCAAATTTTGGCCAGAGCATGTCCAAAAACCATCTGGATCTGATTTCCTACAATATACTCAAAACTCTGAACACAGATTTCTTAACCTCAGATTCCTTTATAAGAGCCTCTCTGCACTAACATTTCTTTTGCACTGTCTCTTCTCTCCCTGTAATATGCACATGAGTTCCCGGTCTTTCATTTTCCTACATTCACTTATAAACTCTCCCTACTTCCTTTGTATTTTCAGTAAATGCCAAGACTAGAGAATACCTAGAGAAGATAGGTTCTTATCTGTCTCAAAGACAGACATCAGAACTATAATGATGGGGAAAAAAAAGAACTATAAAGATGGGAAATGTGTTTTTTTCTGCAAATGGCTCTTCCTGGAGTTTCTAACAAATGCCTTCTCTTTGCCTAAGGCTGTTGATTGTTTTGTTTTGTTTTGTTTTGTTTTGTTTTGTTTTGTTTTTAAGCAGAGAGAAGAGATTTTCCATGTTTAAAGAGAAGCAAGTTGGTTAAAAATAAAACGTCAGATCCTGTCATGGAGCTTTGGAAATATCAGAAGTCAGATAATGAATCCCAGGGCCTAACATGGGACTGTAGAAAAAGCTTGAAAAACATGGTATGTCTGTGAGAGACATTTTGGTGCTGAAACACATGTATTAAATATAAAGGGATGCTAGTATCCATCTAATTTATTTTGACAGTTGAGCCTCTATCAAATTTGCTAGGTAAAAAGCTTGGGGTCTGATGGAGATGACCTCTCAGATCACATACCACTAGAAAAGCCCCATTTACCAGGCTGTCATATCCTAGAAATTTTAGGACAAGCTACCTAGTAGGACTGCATTAGTCCTCTGCACTTAGTTTTTAATCCTATTCAAATTGAGTTTCTGTTCAACACTTCTTTGTAACCAATCCTACCAACAGTAAAATACTGACCACCACTCAGTAGTCAGATATACTCATATTACACATGAGTTTTACGTGCCAGGATAAAATTGAAAATCCCGTGAAAACTGTTTTGTTTTTGTTAAATGGTAATTTTCTTCGAATTTTACTAAACAAGTTCTATTACAATAGCCAGCATATAATATAACAAGTTTGCTGAGTCAGTACTATGCTATGCAAGTGAGTCTATTTAATGCTATACACTATATTGTATTTGGTAAGCAAGGACTTTGATTATGAAGCCAATTAATCCTTTAAGAGTATTAACCCAAATTGATCAAAAGTGCTATTTCAAAGAATATTCTATAGTTTATCACTTCTTGGAGTTTGGCTAAGATCAAGTGTAAAGACTATGCTATAGTTTACAAATATCTGACCTAAAACCAGACTATAAGTATCTTCAGTTCCAAATTGCCAATATCAGATTTTTTTTAAAGATTTTATTTATTTACTCATGAGAGAGAGAGAGAGAGGCAGAGACACAGGCAGAGGGATAATCAGGCTCCATGCAGGGAGCCTGACATGGGACTCGATCCCGGGTCTCCAGGATCACACACTGGGCTGAAGACGGCGCTAAACCACTGAGCCACCCAGGCTGCCCCAATATCAGTTTTTATAGTTTCAAATATACTTTAATTAATTATTTGCAGAAGTTTTTAGTATACTAATGATATCATAATATTAACATTGACATTCTAATGAGAAATGATTCTGTATTAACTTTTCAAGTGTTTCTGGAGTGATTTCAGGATATAACATGATAAACTAGGCAGAGCCCATGAATTTAAAATACTTATTATCTAAGAGGAAAACAATGACAACTATTCAAAATATACTATGGAATTCTTTTGGGCAAGGCTTATAATTACTTTAAGATATAGCAGAATAAAAAGAAAAGGTATAGTAGAAGTAATATTATGTACTCCCAAATAGAATAACCACAAATAAAAATAACAAAAACACCACATAGCAAGGCTAATTTATTAAGGGATAACATGTAAGTTTAATCTCACATGACAACTCTGTCAGTTGATAACAAATCACTAAGATTTTTGAGATGTTGTGGTCATATATATACTCAGAAGGAAAGAGTACCATAAATGTTTGGCAGTGTCTGCCATGGTATCAGAAATGGAAATGGCAGCACAAATGCCAGGTGTGTTCCATCCTTGCTCTATCAAAATGGTCTTACTCAATCCTGTTGCCCCATACTATTGTCATAGAAGGGTTCAAAATTATCAATGTGAGTCATATAGAAAACATAAGCAAGAGAATGTTTTGGCTAACTGAAGACTGGGCTTAATTAATCCAGGATGATTTTCTGGAGAAAATGGTCATGGGTATTCTTTTTTAAAAATATTTTATTTATCCATAAGAGACACAGAAAGAGAGGCAGAGACATAGGCAAAGGGAGAAGCAGGCTCCTCTCAGGGAGCCCAATGTGGGGCTCAATCCCCGGGCCCCGAGATCATGCCCTGAGCTGAAGGCAGATGCTCAACCACTGAGCCACCCAGGTATCCCTGGTCATGAGTATTCTTTATTTTGTGTACACAACTCAAGGAAATTTGTTCTCCACCTTATTTCATATTTACAATAGTAAATGGAAATGTGCTTCATTACCATAGTTGACCAATAGGTGCTCCTTAGATATAAACTTCAAACCAGCTCCAAAATAAAATTCTGAGACTAGAAGTACTATGTTTCTAGGAAGAGTTAATCCTTTAGGCCAGGGCTCAGGACCTGAAAACTATGCTTACTTCTTGTGGCCCATGGATGAAATCCAGCTTTAGGCTTTTTGCCTTGTAAATAAAGTTTTACTGGAACACTTTCACTCCTATTTGTTTACATTTTGTCTATGGATGCTTTCATGCTACAAGGGCATAGTTGACTTACCCATTAAAGATAGCTGATGGTCAACTTGCTTTGTTTGTTTAAAGGCAGATTCTTGAGCCAACACCAAATCCAGTGAATTACACTTTCTTTGGTAAGGGACTAAAATTTTGCATTTTATCAAGCATAGCAGTTTATTGTGAAGCATATTAAATTTTGAAAAGCATTGTTTTGTGTCACCAGATTCTGTAGGTCTAGTCTCTAAATCAAATCTCTTGACAATGAGTGATGCCTATAGTATCTTTTACCTGACAGATTGATTGGATATATTCATGGTGTCCCTAGAGATAAATAACAGAAATTCCATATGTTTTTCTCCTGAATATTCAGCATTCTGTCCATGTTGAGGTTCAGCTACAACTCATTTATAAATTAAAGCTCATTTTCACAGTTTTTGGTCAATATGCTAATTCATGTCATCCCATTTTCATTTAGAATGTGCCACTAGATCATGTGCCAAATGGTGAACAACTTCTGTGATAAAAGGTAAGATTTAGGGTAAGATTCTGGGAAATTTTTTTTTTAGATTTTATTTATTTATTTATTTATTTATTTATTTATTTATTTAAGACACAGAGAGAAAGAGAGAGAGAGGTAGAGACACAGGCAGAGGGAGAGGCAGGCTCTATGCAGGGAGCCTGATGTGGGACTTGATCCCGGGACTCCAGGATCACGCCCTGGGCCAAAGGCAGGCACTAAACTGCTGATACCCCCAGGGATCCAGATTCTGAGATTTTTAGTCTAATCTGATTTTTATATTCCAAAGCCTTCTTCATGAAGCCTAGTATGGCTTCTGTTTCATATCAAGATATTTCTAGGTATTCTTGAGCTTCTGTCTTTGGGACAGAACATGTCTCTAATCTAGCAGATTGCCTCCAGGGATAGGAAAATCACAGGCTTTTCAGATTTATGGGGGGAAAACCTAGCACATTCTACCTAATTTCCAAGTCTCTCAACCAGATCTGAATTCTCAAGCAACCGAACTTTATACACTAATTTTACATAAATCACAGTGATCTTGGGAGTAAGAAAGTAAATGAAGGCTAAGCCTGAATGGCTAGTTCTCTAAGAGGAACACTACATCCATGAAATGTCCAAATCACAAGACTATACAAATGTACCACAGATTTAGTAATTAAATCTTGGAAAATCATGTCTGCTTTCATTCTCAATTATGTATGTCAAAATTATAAATACTATTGGTTGCTATCATTTGCCAAATATAAAAATAAAATGAGTGAAGCTCCTTTTCTTTGCAGAGGTGAATGAAAGGAGCAGCAGATCAAGATGAAGGTGGAGTCAAATAACACCTAGAAATTCAGAAAAAGTCTCAGACAGAGCTGACTACTGCTGTCAGGAACTCTTTGTGGGAAATTGCTTCTGAGATTATCAAAGCAAATGGCATTTAGACAAAGTAAATCTAAGTTAGCAAAGTGATGATTCAGAAATGAAAACAAATCTGAAAGTTAGTGAAATTTAGTTTCAACAGAGAAAGGCAAAGCTACCGTATTTATTTGTTTGTATCCCTGGAGTCTAGAACCAGGGAGTTTTTAAAACTCAAATAAATTTTAGACCACTAGTACCTATATATAGGAAACTTTAAGCCTTTGAAAATCCTTGACAGTTCAATTTATTTAGTGTATCAAACATTTTACAGTTTTTTGGTTTAGATATTATTATCCCCTTCATTTTGATACTCCAATACTCCTTTTTGAAAAGAGAGAAATCTAGATGTTGCTATATGATTCAATTTTACTTTCTGTTGTAACATTAAAATTTGTTTATGATTCTTATTTTCTTTTCAATTTTTAATTTACTTCTTTGAATTTATGTATACTAAAGGCATACATTGCAATATCTTAAACCAGAATCCTTTTTGGAATATTCCAAATCTACATCTTCTTATGATGACGTTGTATATATATATATAATTTTAGATACTTTCAATAGTGACTGAATTAGAAACTCAGTAACAGATTTACTAAATAACCTTTCCTGTTACTGATAGAGGTCAGCAGTTAGTCATTAGTCTTAAACTATAATCTAAATCTCACCTAAACGGGGTGCCTGAGTGGCTCAGTCAGTTAAGCATCTGACTTCAGCTCAGTAATAATCCCAGGGTCTTGGGATGGAGCCCCCTCTTTCTCCTCCTTACTTATGCTCTCTCTTTCTCAAATAAATAAATAAATAAATAAATAAATAAATAAATAAATAGAATCCTTGAAAAAAAATCTCACCTAAACATGTCATCCTCACAAATGTAGTTCTCAAAATGTTAAAGATATGAAGATACTTTCTTCCTAGGAAGACAGTCATTTTGGATTCTACCTCTTCTAATGACACCAATAAGCCTTCAAGTTTGATCTAATTTGATTAAACAATACTTACTGAATGTCTGGTATAAGAGAAGGAGTGGTGCCAGGATCTGCAAATCAGCAAACCATATATGTGGTACATGCAGATGCTGCATTTAAAACATGACTCCAGAAAGTTTAGAGACATGACACTTACTAGGAAGGATAAGCAAGCAGAAGTGATATATCCTAAAGTAGATAAAATACTTGAGGTGGCTCCACTTGGGAAAAATCCCTCCCAGGGCCTAGTTATATAAACCCCCTAATGGACACATGCCTGACTCAGAGGCAGAGACAACAGCTGCTCCAAGTCATGGGGTGTTAGAGAGTCTCAGAACAGGTGGGAGGATGCAAGAATCAGGAGAGAGGGAAACAGCTAGTGCTAGCAGCAGGAGGCCTGACAAGGAGCCTGTACAAGCCCTGCCCCTCCCCAACCCAGCATGAAGAAGAATAGAACCCAGCCCAGAGACAGTAACCAATACAACATGATCCAATTAAAATGCCTTACGAGGCCCAGCCAGCCAAATTTCCAAAGGGCTCTGTGGCACCCAATTGGGAATTTGCTGCTTGTGACAAAAAATAACATGGTATATGGTGTTGCTATAAGTATAGTATATATATATATAAAGAAAACCAGCTTTGGACCCACTACTTTGTGCATAAGAAATGAAAACAAAAGGGTATCCCTTCCTTATATTTCTTCCTTTCAAAATAAATTATTCTTGTAAACTTCATTTCAAATCATTAAAGTGTAATTGAGGTTATCAAGACTTTTCTAAAAACACCAAGAACCAGGATGGCATGTCTGCACATTGAAGAATGGGGGAAGGAATAATAGTAACTGCTTTATCCATCTCTTTTCTTACTCATACAATCAGCAAGTGTTTAATTGTCAATCCTGCACCAAAGATTGTATAAGGTGCTGGAAATACAGTGTAAAGCAAAAAGAGACACAGTCCCAGTACTCATGGATACCACAAACGAGGGGAGGAGACTATAAAGAAGCAAATATATATATATATATATATATATATATATATATATATATATATATATAATCACAAATTACCAAAAAAAATTAAAAAGTGCCTGAGATGCCTGGGTGGCTCAGCGGTTGGGCATCTGCCTTAGGCTCCGGGCGTGATCCCAGAGTTCTGGGATCAGGTCCCACATCTGCCAGTATTGTTGTTCCTCTTTGTTTCACCTTCTGCCTGGGAGGGGCGGGGCCACCAGGGAACAGAGGCCTCATTGGGTAAACAGCTCCCACTGAGCCTGGCACCCGGCAGGGGTGAGAGGCATCTCCCGCAGGTACATACACCTGAAAATCAGCACAGTAGGCCCCTCCCCCAGAAGACCAGCTGGAAGGATAGGGGAAGAACAAGTTCTTGAACAAGCAGTGCTGGAAAGCTCCAGAGGAAGTCCAGGGATTTATACTATATAGAACTAGAGGGTACCCCACCTTATCCCCCCTTTTTTCCAGAACAACTCATTTTTATATCAGACTAAAAATTTCCAATATTTTTTTTCTCTTTTCCCACCTTAACTACAATATTTTACCAGCTCTTCATTTTTAAGTTTCTCCCTTATTGGCTTTCATATTTCTACTATTACATGTCTTAGATATATTTTCCACTTATAGATTCCCTTCAACATACTCAATTTACTTTTGGGAGATATATGATATACTTTTTTTGTTTTGTTTTGTGTTTTTGTTTTCTCTGCCTCATTTTGTTCTGCAATGGCAGGAGTTAATACCTTCTAAAACATGACCAGCATGCACCCAGAACCAAGTGGTATACTGTGCTAGTTCATTCTGTGAGATTATATTCTCTCTTCATTCCCATTCTGCCCCCTTCTTTTATCTCATTTATGTTTTGGTGGTCAATTTTGGGGTTCTCTACAAGTATTTCTGGTTTATATAAATTTGGGACTGAGTATCTTCTAACATACAGAACTTAATACACTCAAAACCAAGAGGATCACCCTCTAGGACCCCTCAGGTAGACTAGATTCTCCCTCCACTACAACTTCGTCACAACACCATCTCCAAGTCTCCGCCCTTTTTTCTTTTTTCTCTTTTTACTTTTTTTTCTCTTCTTTTTTTCTCCTTTATTTTCTTCTTTGGAAATGTTGGCCTTTTATTTTTTACTACTTTGTTTTAAAAATTTTTTTTTCACTTTAAAGTCCTTTTATTTTGTTCTGATCCTTGTTTTTAATTTCTGGTCTCTGACCTCATCAGAATCATCTAGGCTGAAATTTACTTAGGGCATGGTTGATATTCTTGATTCAGCCCACTCATACAGTCACTCTACACTGAGCAAAATGACTAGAAGGAAGAACTCACCACAAAATAAAGAAACAGAAACAGTATTCTCTACCACAGAGTTACAGAATTTGGATTACAGTTCAATGTCAGAAAGCCAATTCAGAAGCACAATTAAAAAGCTACTAGTGGCTCTGGAAAAAGAATAAAGGGTTGAAGAGACTTCATGACTGCATAATTTAAATCTACTCAGGCTGAAATTAAAAATCAATTAAATGAGATGCAATCCAAACTGGAGGTCCTAATGATGAGGGTTAATGAGGTGGAAGAAAGAGTGAGTGACATAGAAGACAAGTTGATGACAAGGAAGGAAGCTGAGTAAAAAAGAGAAAAACAATTAAAAGATCATGAGGATAGGTTAAGGGAAATAAATGACAGCCTCAGAAGGCAAAATCTACGTGTAATTGGGGGTTCAGAGGGCACTGAGAGGGCCAGAGGGCCAGAAAGCATATATGAACAAATCATAGCTGAGAACTTCTCTAATTTGGGGAAGGAAACAGGCATTCAGATCCAGGAGATAGAGAGGCTCCCCCCTCCCCAAATAAAAAAAATCAACACCTCGACATTTAATAATGAAACTTGCAAATTTCAAAGATAAACAGAAAATCCTTAAAGCGGTGAGAGACAAGAGATTCCTAACTTATATGGGGAGAAATATTAGATTCACAGCAGACCTCTCCATAGAGACCTGGCAGGCCAGAAAGGCTGGCAGGATATATTCAGGATCCTAAATGAGAAGAACATGCAGCCAAGAATACTTTATCCAGCAAGACTCTCAATCAGAATAGAAGGAGAGATAAAGAGCTTCCAAGATAGGCAGAAACTGAAAGAATATGTGACCACCAAGCCGGCTCTGCAAGAAATACTAAGGGGGACTCTGTAAAAGAAAGAGGAAGTCCAAGGGAACAATCGACAAAAACAGGGACTGAATAGGTATCATGATGACACTAAATTCATACCTTTCAGTAGTAACTCTGAATGTGAATGGGCTAAATGATCCCATCAAAAGATGCAAGGTTTCAGACTGGATAAAAAAGCAAGACTCATCTATTTGCCATCTACAAGAGACTCATTTTAGACCTAAGGACACCTTCAGTCTGAAAATGAAAGGTTGGAGAACCATTTACCATTCAAATGGTCCTCAAAAAAAAGCAGGGGTAGCAATACTCATATCAGATAAATTAAGGTTTATCCCGAAGACTGTAGTAAGAGATGAAGATGGACCCTATATCATACTTAAAGGGTCTATCCAACAAGAAGACCTGACAATCATGAATATTTATGCCCCTAATGTGGGAGCTGCCAAGTATATCAATCAATTAATAACCAAAGTAAAGACATACTTAGATAATAATATACTAAATGTAGGAGACTTCAACATGGCACTTTCTGCAAATGACAGATATTCTAAGCACAACATCTCCAAAGAAACAAGTGCTTAAAATGATACACTGAACCAGATGGATTTCACAGGTATATACAGAACTTCCATCTGAACTTTACATCCCAACGCAAATGAATACACATTCTTCTCAAGTGCACATGGAACTTTCTCCAGAATAGACCACATACTGGGTCACAAATCAGGTCTCAACCAATACCAAAAGATTGGGATTGTCCCCTGCATATTTCCATACCACAGTGCTTTGAAACTAAAACTCAATCACAAGAAGAAATTTGGAGGAAACTCAAGCATGTGGAGGTTAAAGAGCATGCTGCTAAAAGATGAAAGTGTCAACCAGGAAATTAGAGAATAATTACAAAGATTCATGAAAACTAATGGGAATGAAGATACAGCCGTTCAAAGTTTTTGGGATATAGCAAAAGTAGTCCTAAGAGGGAAATACATTTCCCTAAGAGGGAAATACCCAAATACACAAGCTAACCTCGTGCCTAAAGAAACTGGAGACAAGAACAGCATATGAAACCTACACCAAGCAGAGGAAGAGAGATAATAAAGTTTTGAGCAATCTTCAATGAAATAAAGATCAGAAGAACTGTAGAACAGATCAACAAATCTAGGAGTTGGTTCTTTGAATTAATAAGATAGATGAACCATTACCCACTCAATACATGTTTAATTTGTGTTTGCTATATGCAGGTAGTCTTCTAGGCCCTGAGAATATATATAATAGGCATGAAAACAGTCAATCATCCCTGCCCTCATGAATCTGGCATTCTACTAGAAGGGAGACAGGTAATAAACAAACAAACAAACAAAAAAAACCAGGGAGAATAATAAGATCATTACAGCTCTTGATATGTGCTATGGCAGAAATAGATAAATGCTTTTATAGAGAATAACTGGGAGAGGGGGCCCATTTAATTACTTTAATTTCCTGCCCCATTCTACAGGGGCCCCCTAGTTAACAGCTAATCTTTATTTTAATCACGTACAATGGGGCTTGTATTTAGTCAGGTTTATGTTACTGTTTTCATCTCTATTGTGGTTCTTAGCATTTTTTATTGAAATTAGCTAAATTAAACATGGAAAGTTCTTGGTAGTGTCAGAATAAGAAGACAGACATTCACTCTGCTTTCTCATTCTCCAACATAAAAAATGCATCTTTAAAAATTATGTTGTACATCCTAAACATATACAATTTTTGTCAATCATGCCTCCATGAAGCTGGGGGCAAAAAAGGGAAAAAAAATTAAAACTTCACTTCAGTCTTAAAAAGACCTTGTGAGGCTCATTGAAGATTGGAGGAGGCATGGTCAGTACACGCTCAGCTCCACTTTTCCTTATGATGGGCCTGTACACACAAACCAGCAAATGAAAGGAAGAAGATACCAGGGGTTGTTTCCTTGAATCAAAAAAGAAAGTTACTGTCATTTTATTTCGAACTGGCTGGATTATAGCCATAGAAATTGGCTTCAGAAAAAAAAAAAAAAAACAGTGGCTGCATTACTTAAAATTCCTGGGAGAAATGCCCCCATCATCCTTAATTATACCCTCTCTTTTTCCTATCTCTTCAATTTCCCTTTTCCTAACTCCTCTCCACTCTGATCTTCTTTATTACTGTCCCTTTCTCTTCCCCTGCCTATCTTTGCCTTAAGTCATCAGGTCAGTTACATGGAGGTGACATCTACCTTTCTAGTTGCATTCAGTAAAAAGAAATTTGTGAGCTCTCACCCAGGTAATCTCCTTTATTCAGCTCACACCACTTCATGGTTAGTCAGTGTTGTTCTCAGTTAGGGTCTGGTTTGTGACCACCTCTCCTCTCCAAGGTGAGATTTAGACTTCCTTTTCTAGGTTGGCTTCATTCTGGAACTGTGGACCATGTTTTATTATCAGGACAGACTCATAGCTGCCTAGATTTCTTTTTAGTCTGACCGCACCCTGGTGGGTCAGCTGGACCCAGAGTAAACAATCTGTCCCTCAACCTCAGCTGACTACTTGGAAGAGGACCCTTGGGATACTCCTGGGTGGTGTTTATAGGATCATGAAGCATGACAGAGCTGAGAACTGAGGTAGGCAAGAGATAAGCATACTGAGAAGGAAGACATAGTGAGAAGAAAAGGCTTGTCAGTTACACACTCAGTCCCTTTGTTCACTATTTAGCTTCCATGCAGGTTCCCTCCACCCCCACCTCAGCTTAGTTTCAATGTAAATCCTCTTTATCATTCCACTTCCTACCCCAATTGTGTACTATTCTTATTCCCCATAGTATGATTATCTTGGCACAGGCTTCCCAGGCTTGTCTTTTTTTCTTAAAGAAGTTCAGGACAAGTAGATGGGGCTCCTTCTTTCCAGGAGGAGTATGAGGCTGGAGTTAAATCCAGTTGTAACCTTGATAGCTCTGAGGAGGTTAGTGGGGCTTTTCAGTCAAAATTCTCAAACTTCCCAATACTGATTGAGTTGGTGCTGTCGTTAATGTGAGAAATCTTGATCTTAGATACTCAGCCAAGATTTAAGTTCTTATTGTAAGTCATTGCTGAGAAAACATTAAAATAAAGCTTAGCTGCTAGCTAGGGGGCATAGACCTATGGATATTTTTGCTTTATCAATATAAATGTACTTTGCATTGTAATTTAGTTTGTTGATACACACAGTCCTTAGTCCTTCAGACAGAATTATCTAAGCAAGACAAGGTGTCCTTGATGGGCCAACTACATGTCTGACTATGGAGTATTCATTATGAGGTTGCTGGGAACACGCTATTAGGGAGAAGTTTCTAGGGCTTGGGTTTAACAGAACTTTCTCCAATTAGAATCAACCAACAATGGAATGGATTGCCTTGTGTCACTGAATGATGATGAAGAAACCCCCCCCCCCCGCACCCCCCGCACCCCCCCTCCCCCCCGAATGTAGGATAAGCCCTAATCCAGAGGCAGCCCATCCAGGTGCCTTCCTGAAGTTTTAGCAACAAAAAGCATTCTGTTTGTGATAAGAAAACCATTTTCCCCCACTCCCTGATTGGAATGTCCCTGAATAGGCTCATGTTGACCTGAGAAATCGATAACCTGGATGCTATGTGACTCCCGCGGTTCTTTTGTCTTTAAGCGGTTTTTTTCTTTTGCCTTTAAAAGATACCTGTAATTGCTAATCGGGGCTCTCTTCCTCCTCGGAGGCGGAGAGCCCGTTTGCGCAAACGTTCAATAAACCCTCTTGCTTGTTGCATCTGCCTGTCTGGGGTCTGAGTCTCTGGGGCATCCACCGGGACACGTTGGCACCCGTGAGCCAGGGTCCAACAATGACACATGTTAAGGATTTTGTAGAGGAGTCTACATTGGATAAAGAGTTAGACTAAATCAGTAGTTCTAATATACTACATGGACCAATTAAATTAAAAGTACCCAGCAGGCCTGCTTATGATGTAGGTTCTCAGGTCACATTTCAGATCTCCTGAATTAAAATCTCTGAGTGGAATCCAAGATTACATTTTCAAAAAGTGCTTGTAGTTAGTTTATAGTGTGAAGATAGGTTTGAGAATAAATTAATCACATGACTCCAAAAATCTTCCAGATTCAATTTTCCTTTTATTTTTTATACTTAAAATAAAGCAAAGAACCTGGGTTAATTTTTTTTTCAAATCAAACCTACTTTTTTTAATATGAAGGAGACTGTGAAGCACTGGGTCACATATAGTATCACTTATCAGTAACAAATATGCATTTGTAACAATTCCTTTCACAAATGGTCTTGCTTTACAACAAGGGACAAATTTAAAAAATAACCCTACAGATGATATTTCTTATTAATTCCAATGTATAGTCCATAAAAAAGTGACGAGATGAAGAAATGTCTGATGAAAGGAGATGTGACTGATTTTAAAACTCCTACTTGATTTCATTTACTGAATTACATATTATCCATCGGTTTGGAGTTGCCTCTGGGTTAAACTTGCTGATGTTGCATTCTAGCAGCTTTGTAGACCAAGCTGTCAGCAAAAGAATATATATAATCATTGGCACAAATTTCCTATGATACTTGCATTGCTCTCTGGGTTTGAAATAAATATAGCACTTTTTTCTTTACATCTGTTGCCTTCTCATGCAGATGTGTTTGTGATCCTCTCAAAATATAGTAGCATTCAAGTCTATTTCTGGAAAACAATGAACAACATTCCCACTCTCAGTTGAGTAGAGTTCTGGCTTTTAAGAAGGCTTATGGAAAGGGTTCCCTGAGTGACTCAGCAGTTTAGTGCCTGCTTTCCACCCAGGGCATGATCCTGGAGTCCCAGGATCAAGTCCCACATCAGGCTCCCTAGCACGGAGTCTGCTTCTCTCTCTGCCTGTGTCTCTACCTCTCTCTCTCTTCATGTCTCTCAAGAATAAATAAATAAAATCTTTAAAAAAAGGCTTATGGAAATAGATGTGGAATCCTTGATACATATAGAATGAAAGCAAATACTCAAAGTAACTGTAAATGATGACTGTAAAATGCTTATTACATTGATTGATATTTCTATCTTAAGCCCATCACACTCTTAGAAAATCAGGAAAATCTAAATAAAAACCAGTAATAACAAATGGTTATCACTGTCATATTTCTAAAATAATAGTGGATTGATAATACCAGCCAAACCCCATGAAAACAAGTAACTATGACAGTGGAATTTTCCTTTATGATAAAATAGATTTTAAAGATTTGACTAATGGACCACTTGTTTCATGATGAATTTTAACAAAACAATATCCCTGAGCAATCACACATTGATGTCCATTTACCAGTTGCTATAATGGAATTAGCCATGTGTTACTCCAAATTTTTAAAGCACTCACATATAGAATCAATTTATTTTTGTGGTTGTACCTAGGCGATATACTTCTCTGGGGATTCTGTATTTTTACTTCCAATGCAATGACTATAGAGATTAAAGAATCTGCTAATGTCAGCAAAACCAGCCAGAGGTGCTACTGAGGATGATGAAGCATATAATCTTTCATGAGCTTTTGTCAGTTATGATCCAGCCACTTTCAAAGTTCCTCACTTTATCACATTACCAAATAACTTGAGAGTAAGAGTAATTAAGATATTTTCTGCTCTTGACTTCTGTAATAATAAGGTAAATGACAAGTGAGCAAGTTACCATGTTTTTTTTTAAATATTTTATTTATTTATTCATGAGAGACACAAAGAGAGACACAGAGACATAGGGAGAGGGAGAAGCAGACTCCATGCAGGAAGCCCAATGTGGGACTTGATCCCTGAACTCCAGGATCACGCCCTGAGCCAAAGGCAGACTCTCAACTGTTGAGCCACCCAGGCATCCCCATGTATTATTTTAAATAATAAGTCCCCATGTGCATTTTGGGATTGGAATAGATTCGAACCAATTTTCTCCACCTCCTATATCTACCATACAATAATGATGGAAAGTGTGAACAAATAGCAGATCAAAATTCAACTGTGTTTAATATAATTGCAAATTTGAGTATTACTACATAGAAATTCCATGAAAATTAGTCAGCTATTATTCTGACAGAAGTATAAAACAAAATATGCAATTAATCAGAATATCCCTTAATAAATCATAAGTGTTGATATTATGCTTTAGGTAGTATAACATCACCTGTGGTTAATTTTGCTTCGTTTATCTACACACATCTATGATGAATGCTTACAGAATCTACCATAAGAACAGGCAATGGTGATGGCAGTCAATAAGGACAGACACAAGGTATGGGAACTGACAAAGTAAAGAAGGACTGGGACTGAGGTGGGGAGAAATTTAACCATGAAGAGGAGAATTTGAACTTGGCACTTGGCACCAAACTACAAAATTTAATAATTATTCATATTTTTAACATCATTCAAATTTATTTTTGCTTTTGATAATATCAAAGGGTCTATTATAACCATCTCATTCTCTTTCAAGATGTGGCTACTGGACCACTTATTTCAGGATGGATTTTAAGAAAACAATATCCCTGAGCAAACACACATTATTTTTTTTCTTTTTTTTTAATAAATTTATTTTTTATTGGTGTTCAATTTACCAACATACAGAATAACACCCAGTGCTCATCCCGTCAAGAGCCCCCCTCAGTGCCCGTCACCCATTCACCCCCATGCCCCACCCTCCTCCCCTTCCACCATCCCTAGTTTGGCAAACACACATTATAAATGTCCACTTACAAATTGTTATAATGGAAATTGCCGTGTGTTTTTTTTTCCCCAAGGGGGCATATTTGCTTTACGGCTTACATTGCATATTCAAATGAAATAAACCCCATTTTAAAAACATAGGCACATAAAAGCCTCTGGGCAAGTTCCATATTATTTTTAAATTTCTATTGGCTAATGAAAGAATTTCCACTATAGAACTGGAGATATCTAGAAATGTACATGATGAATTTTTTGCATGCAGGATACCTGGAACATTATTATATTTTACCTCATGGCACATTTGAACAGTCTTAAATCAAATGTTTGTATATGAATAATGATTATTGTTACATTTGCAAAAACCTTAATCAACTTCTCTGCATATGTACAGTTGGGTCCCCAAATGTTAATTATATAAAATCTAAAGGAAGAATGGTATCTAGCTGCACCTGTGTTCATTTCTTCAAAGGGAGATTTGGCATTTTTAGTCTTCCTTCCATAACTCACGTTGCTATTTACAAAGGCCAGTGTTATATGATGCTAAAGACCATGGGCAGATACTATTCATATGATACTTGAATTCAAATTTATGACGTAAAGTTAAATAAATTCCAGTTCTACACACATAAAATTAGGAGACTTTAGGTAAAATATTTTATTTTTTTCCTTGAGAATTTATTTTTCACTAGATTTTTTTGGGTAAATATGATTTATTTTTAGAGTAGTTTTGGGGAAAATTTGAGTTGAGAGTAGAATTTGTATATACTCCTTCAGTTCTCCCTTCATATATAGTTTGTTATTAATTCTTTGTATCAATATGGTACATTTATTATAACTGATGAGCCAATACTGATAGATTATTATTTTTTTAAAGATTTTATCCATTTATTTGAGAGAGTGAGGAAAAGAGAGAGAGAGAGAATGAAAGAATGAATGAGTGGGGGGAGGGGCAGGGGAGAGGGAGAAGCAGACTACCTACTGAGCACAGAGCCAAACAAGAGGCTCTATCCCAGGACCCTGACATGATGACCTGAGTTGAAGTCAGACTCAGTTTAACCTACTGAGCCACCCAGGTGCCCTTTGATAGATTATTATTAACCAAAGTTCTTTTTTTAAAGATTTTACTTATTTATTTGAGAGAGAGATACAGGTAGCGACAGATATAGTGAGAGAGAGCACAAATAGGGAGGAGTGGAAGAAGCAGACTTCCCACTAAGCAGGTAGCCTGATGGGGGACTTGATTCCAGGACCTTGGGATCATGACCTGAGCCAAAGGCAGATGCTTAACTGACTGAGCCACCCAGTGGTTCCCAAAGTTCTTATTTTACATTTTTTAGGGTATTTGTAATAATCATTCTTTGAGTCATTGATTCATTCATTTTTTTCACTCGACCATGTGTTGAACACTAACTATATATGGGACATTGTCCTTGGCCATAGAGTTACATAAATCAGTAGGATAAAGTTCCACTTCTTTTGGAGTTCACATTAAAGTTGAAGAGATGAGAGACACCTGGGTGGCTTAGTGGTTGAGCATCTGCCTTTGGCTCAGGGCATGATCCTGGATCCTGTGATCGAGTCCTACATCAGGCTCACCTCAGGGAGCCTGCTTCTCCCTCTGCCTGTGTTTCTGCCTTTCTCTCTGTGTCTCTCATGAATAAATAAATAAATAAATAAATCTTTTTAAAAGCTGAAGAGATGATAGATAAATAACTGTGCTGAGAGATAAATGAAAAGGGCCACAAGTGGGCAGAGGAGAGAGGTATTCATTCTGCTTGGGGAGGAGACTCAGAAAAAGACTTAACTGAGAAGATACTATTAGAGTGATACCTTGACAAATGAACAGCACTTTACTAAGCAGAAAATGAGGGGAAGGGTATTCTAGGCAGAAGAAACTCTGGAAAAGAGGCATAAGAGTACAGGTCATGTTCTTGGTGACCTGTGGACTGAACAAGTGGGAGGGTAGACAAGGAAGGTACTAAAAAGGTAGGGTGAGGTGATGATTACTGCTATTTATGTATGCAGGTGGTCTTTTCTACTAGACTATAAACCTCTTGAGGTTAAGATCCAGGTTTCATCCTTTCATCTTTTCACGTACTCATTCAATAAACGTCTTCTGAGTATCCCTTACAAGACAAAGACTAAGGAACATAGCATTACTGAGGAATTGACCTTGCCTTGAAGGAACTCATATTATGGTGATAGAAAAAAATGTAAAACCAAATAATTGCAGTCTATGTGATGAATGCTAACCAAATGAATACTACTTCTTGCAGGGTTCCTAATAATCTTGTAGAGATTTCATACAAATCTAATTTCCTGTTTGGTAGAAAAGGCAGTGCTTCAAAATTTTGTGTTTTATAAAATCTTCCCCACTCCCTCTCAATTTCCTAACACAGATTCCTAACACAACTTCTTGTTGATCCTGAATGAAATTAACTAACTTCTGAAGAAAGGACAAAGTGTTATAATTTACAAAACTTGGGACGCCTGGGTGGCTCAGGGCATGATCCTGGAGTTCCGGGATGGAGTTCCACATCGGGTTTCCTGCATGGAGCCTGTTTCTCCCTCTGCCTGTGTCTCTGCCTCTCTGTGTCTCTCATGAATAAATAAATAAAATCTTTTAAAAAAAACTGAACTACGTTGGCAAGACATAGGGGACAAATTATGAAGAAATACTGCGGTCTTGGTGTCATGTCAGGAAACTGAAAGAAATGGAGTTATTAAAGAACCAGCTTTGACGCTCTGCATTGTTTTTAATGTTACCTTTTGGGCTGGGATTACATTAGCCAAAGATCTGCTTCTTTAACCTTGTCAGTCTCTTTCTCTTCACAATGAGAAGCAAATGAGACTGAGGCAAAGGTGGGATGAGAGAAGAGCCCTTATCTATTCTTTTTAATACAGGAGGGCTATGAAAAGGACGGTGCTTTAAGGAGCTGGTTTAATAAATGTAGGGTATTTAGAGGGCTGGTGGTAGAAAAATAGTAGTCATAGTATTAATGGTATAAAGCAATACAAATAGTAGCTTACATTAATTGTGAGCATTATGTCAAAATACTTTATCTGCATTACTTTCTATCTTCACAACAATTCTGTGTGAAGATAGAAATATCTTCACTATGCAGATACAGATATGGAATTACAGAAAGATTGGGTGACATGCCAAGACCACATGGCTAGTAAGTGGTGAAAAGAGTTTGAACTCAGGCAGTCTTATTTGACATACTGTGATTGAAAAAAAGTACAGAGGCAGAGATGGGAGCACTTAGGGTGTTGTAATAAAGTTTTAATTGATATGTGTGTATGGGTAGAGAGGAAGGTGGTGGCAAAAGAGATTTATCTGAGGCAAACAATGCCAAGTATCATATAATAGAACTTTTCTGGTTATGCCTTATTGAGTCATATCTTGTAATAATTACACATTCCCATTCTTTAAAACTGTCTTAAGTCTGATTATCCCTACCTATTTATATCTAACAAATACAAGCCTAAAGGTTTTAGTTTGCCTTTGCTTTTTGAATCTGAAATGAGTAGATTAATCTTGATTTTAAAAGCATCAGATTCTCAGTATTATTTTTCAAATATCAAATTAGGATGCTCTTATTAATGGCAGGAGATTGGTACTGATAACGCTTTCTTCAGAATTAATTCAATGACTTCAAAAAGAGCATCCTTAATCATTGTCTAAAATATAGAGAGGTTATGCCATAGGAAAACACAAAAACAAAATCCAGAAAAACAACTTTTCGAACATAAGCGATTTTTTATGTTGCTCTTTTACAACATTTCCATTTAAATGCAGATTGTAATGTGCTACTAAGTACAAGGTAGACTTTTTGGGCTATTAAAATGCTAATGAGAAGGTTAACTTTAAGTCAGAAACTATTGTTGGAAAGGTACAAAAGTAGTAAAATTTACTTTAAGGTCATTTTAAAAAGGCTAAGCTTAAACTCATTTTGTCAGTGAAAAAAAAAAGAAAGGAAGCAAAGAGCAGTTGTACTTGTTTATAGCAATACTGCAGAACATTACACCGAGGGACATATTATTTCATTTGGTGTTGCAAAAACAGTCTCAAGTAGACATATATCTCTGGACAACTTCACTTAGAGTACTAATAGTGAATTGACAGACTGTGCAAATATTTGTTACCACTGCTCCTACTCTCCTAAATATGATGAATTGCACAAGGCCCTAATACAGTAATTGCGGGATGCCTGTGGATATATTTGGGGCCTCTTGAATCTCCTAAAAACTTTATCTTCTCCAGTATTCAATTTCTTATTTTAGGTAAAAAAAAATTGTGACTCATGCCCTACTGCTTATCACAATGGCTTGTAAAGTCTCTCCCACACCCTCAGTGTATTTACCCAAGACTACCAGGTCTCAAAAAGCGCCTGTGGATAGTATCACAAGTGACATATTTAATTGTTGAAATGACCAATGGGTACTGGGATAAGAGGAGAGGGAGAGACTAAACATTAGGAAACCAAAAGAAACCAATGGATGGTAGAAATGTTTTTTTAATTGATCCATTTGTGTTCTGATTTGCTACTATATGAAAAGTTTTACTAAAATATCCCGTGTTGTTTTTTATTTTCTCCACCACTCCTGGTCCATTCCATGGTGCTATCCACTGTGGAAATAGAAATGTATGCCTTAGAGAAGGTAGGTCGGAATGAGTCATTGGCAAATAGTTTTGTGAAATTTGTATAAGAAGAAAGAAGAATTGAAGAAGAAGAAAGAAGAAACTTAAAAAGAACTTCTTTAAAAACTTCCTTTAAGGAGAAATGTCTTTGGAAATACAAGTGTTTTTAAAAGGCAATGTACTATATCTGCCTACTGTGCTATTTATTCACAATGGTTTGAAGATAAAACCTAAGATTACAAGAAAATCTATTTAAAATTTGACTTTAAAACTACTCAATTTCTTCTCTTCTTTCTCTTCCTTCCCCTCTTCCTCCATCTCTTCCTATTACTATTACCACTGTAAGGCTGTTATATGTATGTAGTACATTACAGTTGACAAAGTGCTTGCATAGACATTACCTCATGTGATCATTCTACATTCATTTAATAAATATTTACTGAACATCTACACCTTGCCTGGCTTTAAGTATACAGTGGTTAAAAATGTATAATGAGCTTATCATTTTTGAAGAGAATTTTTAAAATAAGCAGATAAATTTATCATTACAACTTATAAAAACAGCCTTTATGAAAAATTTCAGGGTGCTATGAATGGTGAACACAGTAGACTTATTTTATGCTGGGAAGCCAAAGAAAGTTTCTCTAAGTGGACCTGAGCTGAAATGGAAAGATGAGAAGCTTTCAGTCAGATGAAGAGCAAGATGAAGAATTTTCCGGGCCCACCAAACAACACGTGCAAAGGCCCAAAAAGAGGCCTGGCCCATTAGAATGGAAGAGTAGAAGAGGCAAAAGATAAACCTAGACGGGTACCAGATGCCAAATTTGCAGGATCTTATAAGTTTAAGTTGAAGAATTTGATATATATTCTAAATACTATTTTACATTCTAAATACTAATTTGACATATATTTTAAATAGTGAGAAATTAGTAAAGGGTTTTAAAAGGGGATATTAGAGTATCCTATTAACTTTTTATCAGTGCTAATAGACATATAATGTGGCTCATGTAAGTAATTTAAAATTTTCTAGTAGCCACATTAAAAAAGTAAAATAAAACACTTTAAATGTAGGAAATCATTAATGAGATATTTCATATTTTTATACTATGTCTTCAAAATCCAGTGCAATTTTTCCCATACAGTATACCTCATTTCAGACCAGCCACATTCTAAGTGCTCATTTGCTACATTTGGCCTGTAGCTACTCTACTATATAATGCTGGTCTATAAAGTTCACTCTGATTGCTGTATAAAGAATAGATTAGAAAAAATGGGTGAAAGCAAGTATATTAGTTGTCTATGGCTACTGTTACAAATTACCACTAATTTAGTGGCTTAAAGCAATGCAAATTTATTATCTTATAGTTCTATAGATCAGAATTCCAACACAGATTTTGATGAGCTAAAATAAGATGTAGGGTTGCATTCTTTTTGGAGGTTCTCAGGGATGATCTATTATCTTGCCTTTCCCAGCTTCTTAAAGACACCTGCATGCTTTGGCTCATATTCCCACTGTTCCACCTTGAAAGCCAGCAATACTGGGCTGTGTCTCTCTCATGCTGCCATCTTTTTTGTTCTCTTCTGCTTTTTCTTCCTTATATAAGGACACTTGTGATTACAATGGGCCCACCTGGATAGTCCAATATAATTTCTCCATCTCAAGGTCAGCTGATTAGCAACCTTAATTCCATCTGCAACCTTAACTCCCCCCATTACTATGTAACCAAACATATTAACATGCTCTAGGGATTAGGATTTGGACATCTTTTGCGGGGAGAAGGGGGTTGCTATTCTATCTACTGCAGCAAGAAACCATGCTATCCACATTAAAGCAATGTTTTAAAACAACAATGAATTCACTATTTTATAGAAACTATATGACAAAAGTGAATAAAATATGGAAAAGCACAAAGAAGATTTTAACAAATACTACTACACAAAACCTTACCATTTGTAGCATTTTTATCAACATTTATTAAACATCATTCCAGCCACCTACATACAAATAGAAAGATGGAGAAAGAAATATACTTTTACAAAAATAGAATCATATTATATATTCTATTTTGGATTAAAAGTATTACATTGAATAATTTTACTTGAACTTCAAATATATTTTCTTCACCATAATAAATATTAATTCCTAAAATATTTCTCTGATGTTTAAAAAGTCTATAAAAATATTGAGCTTTGACACATTACACATTTAGGTTTCATTTTCAACTCTATATAATGGCATCTGATACTTATATTCCAGAAAAAAAAAGAGAACCTAAAGCTAAGAGAGCATAAGTGACTTGCCCAAAATCAGAGTAATTAGTCTTCTTTTCCTTAGCAGGTTCTTTTTCCATGTTCCATAATTATTATTTCATTCCTTCTCTTTTCACCTCAAACCTTATATACCTGATCATCTGCACCTCTGGATCCTAGGTTGATGACCTTGTAGCAGTACTTCATTAAGAAAATGGGAGCAAACAGAAATTCCCAAATATGAATGCTCAGAATCTTCCTTCATTCCTATGGCTTTGGATAAAAAGCTTCTCCTACTTCATTTTTTTTAAAGATTTTATTTATTTATCCATGAGAGACACAGAGAGAGAGAGGCACAGACACAGGCAGAGGGAGAAGCAGGCTCCATGCAGGGAGCCCGACGTGGGACTCTATCCTGGGTCTCAGGCCGAAGGTGATGCTAAACCGCTGAGCCACCCAGGCTTTTCGCTCTTCCTACTTTAAAGGCCAACATCTCCTTTGTGCAATGGATACTACACTTTTTACCTCTTTGTAAACTTTGCTTTTGGAATTATACCCTTTCTCTCCTCTGGCAAAAATATTTCGCTATTGGTTTATTTCCACCAACAAACGTCAAACTCTAGTATCTCTGATCTTCATACAAATAAAACAAAAACCCTCCCTTGACTTAATATGCCCCTTTAGCTACAGCTTCCTATCTCCACTCCTTTAGAGCAAAACTTCTTGAGATAGTTGTGTAGAATAACTGGCTTCATTTCATAACTCCACATTCTTTCCTCAGTCAACACTAATTGGGCTTCCTTTACCACCACTCAGTGATCTCCATACTGCAACTCTTGATAGCCATCTCTTAGTTCTTACCCTAAATTATCTTCTCAGATATATTTGACATAGTTTACTACTCCTCTCACACTTGAAGTGCTTTCTTTTGGCTTCCCTCATACTCCACTGACCAATCTTTCTCTTTACTAACTTCTTCTATGTTTAAATTCTAAATATTCAAGTGTCTAATTCTCCTTTAAACTCCTCAAACATGCTAAGCTTATTTTTGCTCTGGGCTTTTACATACTATCAGTCTGTAATATTTCCTTCACTCATCATCTTGTGGCTGGCTCCTTTGTGGCATTCAGATCTTGGCCTTTTCTGACATATGATACACCTCTCCCTATCACTCTCTACCACATCACATATGTTTTCTCTGAATGGCACTTTCCACTAGCTGATATTTTGTGTTTGTTTTTTATCCATTTTATGTCTCTTACCCAAAAAAATATAATCTCTATAAGAGCAGGGACCTTTTTCATCATTCTTATATCACTTGTTCTTGAAAAAATGTCTTAAACATAGCAGAGTCTCAAAAAATAATTGTTAATTATATAGAATTTTGATTTTTTAAAGATTTATTTATTGGGTGTTTATAGCAGCAATGTCCACAATAGTCAAACCATGGAAGGAGTCTCGATGTCCTTCAACAGATGAACGGATAATGAAGATGTGGTGTATATGTACAATGCAATATTACTCAGCCACTAGAAAGGACAAATACCCACCATTTGCTTTGACGTGGATGGAACTGGAGGGTGTTATGCTGAGTGAAGTAAGTCAATTGGAGAAGGCCAATCATCATATGGTTTCACTCATATGGGGAATATAAGAAATAGTAAAAGGGATTATAAGGGAAAGGAGGGAAAATGAGTGGGAAAAATTATAGATGGTGACAAAACATGAGAGACTCCTAACTCTGGGAAACAAACAAAGGGTAGTGGAAGGGGAGGCAGTGGGAGGGATGGGGTAACTGGGTGACAGACATTGAGGAGGGCACTTGATGGGATGAGCACTGGGTGTTATACTATGTTGGCAAATCAAAGTTCGATTAAAAAGTAAAAATAAATAAAAAGATTTATTTATTGGGGCACCTGGGTAGCTTAGTGGTTGAGCATCTGCCTTTGGCTCAGGTCATGATGCTAGGGTCCTGGGATTGAGTCCCACAGCAGGCTCCCTGTGGGAATCCTGCTTCTCCTTCAGCCTGTCTCTGTCTCTTTCTGTGTGTCTTTCATGAAGAGAGCAAGTGTGTGAGCAGTGGAAAGGGTAGAGGAAGAGAGAAAGAATCTCAAGCAGACTCACCTCTGAGCATGGAGCCTGATGTGGGGCTGAATCTCACAACCCTGATATCATGCCCCAAATCAAGAGCTGGACTCAACCAACTGAGCCACCCAGGCACCCCTAAATATATAGAATTTTTAAAGAATATCTAATTTATAGCATCTTCAAGGCCAATGGTAATTCATCTTGAATTTTACATATGCTTTAAATGATTTAATTATACACAAAAATTAATTTACTGATTTAGAAGAGGTACTCAAAATATTCTTATGAAAAAGTTAATAAAAGTAAAGATTAATGTCTTGCTTGACATTTCAAACTATATGCTTGTGAACATACCTAAGCATTTCAAAAGAGAGAGAGACTTGGCAAATAAACTAAGTACCAGTCATAATAAAAATTCAGCATCAGTCTGTGATTTAGAATAATCTGTGGTAACATTGTATTTTACAGATAGTAGCATAAAGGCCTAGAGGAAAAAATAATTTGTCCAAGCTCATATAGCAAGTAAGTGGTAGAGGTATATCTAAAACTTAGCCTACATCACTCCTAACTTTCAGACCAAGTTCCAAGTAAATGCTAGTCTATGTGATAAAGAGGCCCTATCTTATTTTATGCTTGAAAATCCCTTAAGTTCTCATATAATTATGGGATATTAATGCGAGATTTTTAATGTTAGTTGCCTGAATTATTTCTTTTTCGAGAACAATCCAAATTTATATCACCATTAATCTTATGTTACTAAATCAAATCAATGTGAAACCAAGGGTTAAAAAAAGGAAGAGTATTTGAATGTTCAGTGTTTCACCACTGTGAAATTTCAAAAATCTAAGTATACACATCTACGAATACTAACCTCAATACAACAAGTTGTAATTACACTTATGTGAACCTCACATCACTTATCAAAAGCAAATATATCTGTACCTGTGTCTGTATATCACTATGCATGAGAACAAAGTATATTCACTACTGGCTTAGAATGTTTTTGAAACATATACAAAAAAAATTTGCTTATATGGGGAATATATGTTTGTTCATGGAATTTTTTATCAGTTTGGGTTAGAAACCCTAGTCAGATAACACATCATCAGAGCTAGAAACTGATCCTGGATTGTATAATTGTTGAACCATTTGAATATAAATATAAAAAATAGAGAATCAGGAGATCATGTCACCCTACTAACCACTGAATCTGCTCCCTTTCTCGGATTTTTCCCCTCCCCTGTCCCTGAAGAGAAAAGAAATAAAAACAAAAAAAGATAGAAAAATTCAGGGAAGAAAAAAAGCACAATTGTACAGGGATAATAAATTACATATGGGATAACAAATTACATATTAGAAATTATCTACAACAAAAACAACAAATACTAAGCATTCTATTCCATGGTGGTGAGAAAAGAGGTAAAGACATGTCAAAGCATTATTCTAATCTAGTTGATCTGTAAGGATGACCCTGAGAAATGAGGACACGGTTAACATCAACAGGGAAAATCACCTCAACAAGTCTCATGCTCTGATAGATAAGGATGAAGTTTACAGTCTGATCTTTTTTTTTTTTTTCTGGTTCTTCATCATGAGGTGGTTCATATCTCTGTGTTTGGAGGAACCATGAGGCAGGATTTAAAATTCCCTCCTCTCTTATCTTCTGAATCTAATGTCTAAGACTAATCGAGTGAGAGATACAAGGATCAATCAATGAATAAATCTTTGCTGAACATTGATTTTATAACTTTCACTGTGTGAGTCACATTGGGAGAGAGAAGCATATGACTATGTACCTATCTGTAGGACGTGTACCATCTAAAACATCGCATGCAAATGCTAAATTAAGCAGCAATATATTTTTGTTTCCTAAAGAAAGCTTAGTCAGCAAATTATTCCATTAACAAAGGAAAGAACAAAAACAGCAGTAGGATTGCAAAAACTTTATAGCCTTTTAAAGGTGTACAGAAATTGGTTAAGGCCAGAGCATGGGGAAAGTCTCAAATAATGCAGGCTGAGGGGTAGCCCAAACCTTATCACATAAGATCCTTCTGGGAATTTGATCCTGAACCATTCCCCAGACATCTGAAGGTCACAGACATGAGTCCCAAATATTCCTCAAGACATTAGCATTAAATCAACATGACAAACACATGATGAATGTGACATGTACTCCATGTGAATTATCTAATGCTGTTGTTTTCGTTTTGGTTCTTTATTCAGATTCTATTTCCATGAGCTTCTCTATAAACCATAAGCACCTGCAACCAAATTGCAGAAGTAAATCTCATAAAACAGCTTCCCTGAGACTAGGTTCAAGATGTTAACACAAGAGTTTTTATTTTTATTTTATATAATGGTTGGGTTGGTCTTTTATTTTTTTAAAAAATAATATTTTAAAATGTCATTTATTTGGTGAGTAAGCTTCAGGAAAATGGCACTGTTGACTCTCTTTAATAAACTGTGCATTTGTACTTGTTCTTTGAAGGCATTTAGAAAGCTAGATGTTACATTAACCTCTAACCATTTCACTAAATCCCCTACTGTAAAAAAAGGGGGGGGGCATTCTCCTCACCTAGTTGAGCAGGTACTTTGAAATACAGAGTTCAACTGAAGAATTTAGAACCTTCTAATCATTACATGACTAGGTAAAGTTGGCTGTTATAACAAACCAGGGAAATAAAAATAAACTCACATAAGTCATGCAGTTCACACAATGCTTCCATTCTTCCTACTGTGTTGCAATATACTTTAATGGATGAAGTCTCTCCTTTAACATGTGCAGGATTTTCAATATTTGCAAAGCTTTGAGTGGAACAGGTAATAAGAGAAAGATAAATAAAATAAGCTAGAAATATGAACAGCTTGAGCCTCTGTTATGAGTTCATAAATGCCTTAAATTAGGAAGAATTACAGTGGGATTTAGAGCTATTGGGATATATTTGCATTTTGAGCTGGTCTTTTTACAATTAAGTAAAACAATTTACTGACTTATTCTTTTGTAGGAAACAAAGGCATATTGTTACCTATTGTAATCTGTTAGCATAAAATATTTTGAATGCACCATAATGTGGGCACATGGAGTTTGAGACATATGTTCAGAACTGTAATCCATACAAGATTTTAATTTTAATCAAAGCCAAGGCAGCCCATGACTCAGGTCATCGTCTGTCTTCCAGCAACAAAGACAATGTAGATATTCTCAGGGTTTTGTTTCATCTTATTTTTATCATATAAAAGTATAGTTGTTATGATGGAAACAAATTATATGAACAAAAAGAGATCTAAGATAAGTTAATTCAGGGAATAGCTATAATAAATCATTCTTATAACCCAGCCACTCCTGTCTTTTTTAACATCTTCATACCTGCCTTGAAAACAGACCAGGAAAGTTAAATTTCCTTGTTACCCTTATCTTGCTGAAAGTCTAACTAGTATTCAAAGTTGAGAAGTATGTTTATAGACACTCTGGCTCACAATCATTAATATTTCAAAATAAGTATATATCATAGCAGAGTGGTATGTCCCTTTTGAAAAATTCTTATAATTTGATGACAATTCCTAGAGATTGTATTGCTTTGGATGAAATAACTAAAGATGTCAAAAAAGATTCTCAATGGATATTAGGTTATTTTTAAGTTTTATTTTCATTTTTGCAAGTTTTGTTGACTGCTTCTTTATGAGATCTTAGAGCAAGAGTCTCTGTTGTGAATGCCTCAGTGAATTAAGTAGTCAATTAATTAAATGTTAATACATTAAACAATTATATAACATTGTTTAATTTTAGGAGCATTTTTTTCAAATGTCAGTTCAGAAAGCATAGATTTTTTTTCAAGCACCTAAACTCTGCTACTTACTTACCTTTAGGATACTTAAAAATACATCTGATTAGCAGAATCAGCTTATTGTGTCCTTTCCAAGAAGAAAAGTTTTAACTAGGTTTTAGACAATTCCAGGACTTAGGGTGAATAACTGGAATTCTATGTACTTGACCAAAACAATTCTTTTAAAAAAATTCATGATAAGTTGCTAATTGTTCTAGCTGTGGACTTATCCATTACTTGTTAGTTGCATCACAATGGAAATCCTAAACCTCTGGGAGGCCTGGTTCTGGATTGCCTCACAATTGGAAGCAAATTTACCTGGCCATACTGAAAAATGTGGATGAGTTGTTCTTGCAAACCTCTGCTTTTCACATTACCTATACAGTACCTAGATGTTTGACGGGATGAGCACTGGGTGTTATACTATGTGTTGGCAAATCGAACTTCAATAAAAAATATACATTTAAAACAACAATACCTAGATGTTCAATAACAATAACGAATAATCACAGAGAAATTTTTGTTGCATTAATTTAATGCTGAATGCATTCTACAATATCCAGACTTTGTATTCCTAATCTTATGTTGAGGCTGCATTTTCTATGAAAATGAAATGCATCATTTGCAAGCTGCTTAAGGACTATGACTGTCAACCAATCCAGACTAGTCTTTTTTGGAAATTAAAATATGCTTATTGTTAATAGCTATGGATATCATCTTCCTGAGCTTCATAATGCTCAAGACCATGTTATATTCATATTTTAGTCTTCAGTTCCTATCTGCACATTGGCTGCTCCATAATATACATTTAATATATTCTTATTGAATGAGTAAAGTACTGATTGATAAATGTAGTGAAAAGATAAGTGAGCTAAAAAAAAGACAAACCAACTTAGTGAAATAATTGCCATGATACAACCAATAAAATGGTCAATGAGATTTTCTTTTAATTTTTCCAAATTACTGCTTGTGTATGATCAGGAAGAGCATTAATATCAAAGTATTTCCCTTCATCTATTCCAAATATGGGTTTGTATCTGGTTTCATGGCTTAATATATGTTGGAAATTCAGTATAAATAGAGTATTGAGCTATGAATATTTAGGAGGGATTCAGAAGACAATTATTACAATCACTTAAACCAAAAGCCATGTGTGGAACTATTATAAAAATAAAAAGTAGGACAATATTTGAGCCATTAGAATGAGTATATGAATAGTACAATCAGTGCTATAAAAATGGAAAGGTTACTGCATCTAGACAGAAGTAATCATGGAGTAATCTCGGAGGACATAAGATTTGAACTACACCTGAATAATAAGATTTGAATTGGTGGAAAGGAGTGGTGGTTAGAACACAACTAGAGAATGGGTAAGTTCCCTGTTGCTTTCAGGATAAAAACAAAAGCTTCTTAAATTGGCCTATAAGATGCTAAATAATTTAGCACCTGATTACTTATCTAACCTCATCTCTTCCTGTTGGTGCCTCTGATCAAGCTTCACAGAGTACTGTTTGTATTTTATGGAACATTTTCTTTTGTGTTTTACCCAGGTAATGCCAAATGATCTTTCAGATATCAATTCAAGTATCACTTTCTCCTAGATTAGGAAAACCTCTCATCCTGCCCTGTTATTAGCTCTTTTTGAAAAATATTTTATTTACTTATTCATGAGAGACACACACACACATACACAGAGAGAGAGAGAGAGAGAGAGAGAGAGAGGCAGAAACTCAAGCAGAGGGAGAAGCAGGCTCCATGCAGGGAGCCCAACGTGGGACTGGATCCCAGGTTTCCAGGATCAGGCCCTGGGCTGAAGGTGGCGCTAAACCGCTGAGCCACCCGGGCTGCCCCTGTTATTAGATCTTATAGCACTAGGTACCTCTCATTAATGACACTTATCACAGTTGTAATTTTACATGCATTTATATGACTATATATCTGCCTCTTCCACTGGATTATTAGTTCTAGAAGAGTAGGGATCATCCTTATTTTAATTTACCATTATATCCACAGTGCCTAACAGTGCTTGACACATAATAGGTGCTCATAAATACATAAATAGGATAATTAAAATAGGGTCTGATTAATTAATGTTTTTACAGTGTTCTACCAAATCTGGCTATACTGGAGCATCGTATATTCACTTATCCAACAAATATATATTAAATTTGTACTATACACTTGAATTGATACCAGGTATAAAGATACTTCCTGCCTGTGATCTAGTCAATATAGGTGAAACAGATAAAAATAACAGACAATTACAATATAGGGTGATCAGTCCTGTGATAGAAGTATAGTACTTTTGGAGGATTAAGAGATGTCTAAAAAGGATACGGATGGTAAGGGAAAAGACTGCCTGGTAGGTATGGGCAATATTTAAATGGATTTTTTATCTTTATTCTGCTTATAAGAACAAATACAAAAAGTAACAATAAAGTGGCAATAGTATATAGTAACAGAATGTCTTCTAATATTTATAGAATTTTTTTAAAAAGAGGAATAAAAAATGGTTCAAAAAATTAGAAACCAGATCATTGATAGTACCAATGAAAGAAAGAAAATGAGTTAGAAGGATGTTTACCAGCCTCCTATTCTTGTGGGCCTTTTGAGGGGATTTCTGAAAATTATACAAATTAACTCATCTCTTTTTTTATAAATTTATTTTTTATTGGTGTTCAATTTGCCAACATATAGAATAACACCCAGTGCTCATCCCATCAAGTGCCCCACTCAGTGCCCGTCACCCAGTCACCCCCACCCCCCCACCCACCTCCCCTTCCACCACCCCTAGTTTGTTTCCCAGAGTTAGGAGTCTCTCATGTTCTGTGTCCCTTTCTGATACTTCCCACTTATTTTTAAATTAACTCATCTCTTTTCTGAATTTTTATTCAGTATGCATTATGAACTACAATGAACATCTGTTCCACAGATAAAACCTTGTCTCCAGATTTAGACAAGAACCCATTGTCTAAATATAGCATTACCAGGGATATTCTCAAGGAGGAGGTAGAGGTCAAGATGTTCTATGTGTAAGCTTTCAAGTCAACAAGTATGGCTTGAGTTTCTACTGTTTCCCCTGCACTGTGTTAGGCACTATGGAGAAGAAAGAAGACCAGTCTTGCCCTAGAGAAAGATTAATGTACTCTTTATAACAAGCTGGCATTCTAATTTACCTTCCAGTTGCTGCAGCAAGGCACTGAAAAGGAAACAGCTTTTTTTCTTGTATATATAATGTATTTCATTCACAGACAACTATTAGAACTTTTTTTAAAAAGATTTATTTATTTATTCATGATAGACAGAGAGAGGCAGAGACGGAAACAGGCTCCATGCCGGGAGCCCGACGCGGGAATTGATCACTGAACTCCAGGATCGCGCCCTGGGCCAAAGGCAGGCGCTAAACCGCTGAGCCACCCAGGGATCCCCCTAGAACTTTTAAAAGCAAACATGGAAGGGTTAAAAACTAAACATCCAAATCTTTCTAAAGCACATTGGTTTGGTTCCAAGGCATTTACTAAAATTAGCCACAGAGTCTTACTTTGAAATAAATATAGTAAATTACTACTTTGGAAATTGGGCTCATGGGCATCTCTGCTTCTATCTCAAATGGTCATTCCTAATTACATACATGAAAAAATCAAATATATCTTTAGATCAGATTTTTCTCTGAGGACAAAAATAATTATCCTGCTTTAACCTATGTATAATACTCCCTCTTTTACTGTGAAGCTACTTATATCTTTCAGCAAATGAAAAGTCAACAAAGTCAAAATAAAGTCTATTGGAACAGGCAAGTTACTCTGATGCATTTTAAAATCACCATCAAAAAGGTTCTCTGAAGCCCTTCCCAGAATAAGAAGGCATGCAACAAAGGATACTTTCTACTGAAAGAAGGAATGGGGGATGAAAATGGAAAGTTCCCAAGGTTGGAGGATTTGGAAAGGGGCCTGGCAGGAATACTAAGAAATAAAATGGTATATGTGTCAAGTATCTATAGCATATTGGAATACAACCCTCAAAGCCAATCCAGTTCTACTTACCACAGCTCAAAGAGAAGGCAAAAAGGAAGCCAGGGCCAGTATAATTATTTAGTATTTTTCTGAGTTTAAAAGATATAGTCAAAAAAAAAAAAAAAGTCAAAAAAAAGTCAAAAATAAATAAATAAATAAATAAATAAATAAATAAATAAATAAAATAAAAGATATAGTCACAACTTAGCCTCTCCTGTCTCAGAAAGAGGAACTTTTGGACATGGATGAGATCTCATCAGAAGACTGAATATTGGAAAAAAAAAGAAGAGAGGTGAGGATGGAAAATTGTGGGGAAACTAACAAAGTGGGAGAGAGAAGAAGTATCAAAAGAACAGGTTTTAATTCATTTAACAAATATTTATTAGGCCTTGTATACTAGGGATGAAAAAGATTGTCCATTCACTTGGAAAGTTCTCAATTTAGGTGGAAGAGGCAAATACGTTTACAGATAATAACAGCACAGTATTCTAAGTTAATACCTCTCCTGTGGGATCCCTGGGTGGCGCAGCGGTTTGGCGCCCGCCTTTGGCCCAGGGCGCAATCCGGGAGACCCTGGATCGAATCCCACATCAGGCTCCCGGTGCATGGAGCCTACTTCTCCCTCTGCCTGTGTCTCTGCCTCTCTCTCTCTCTCTCTGTAACTATCATAAAATAAATAAATAAAAAAAAATAAAAAAAAAATACCTCTCCTGTGCCCTGGACTTTATCTCCTCACATATCCTCTTAGACCTTATTCCATCAAGTTCCCCCTCTCCCTACTTTATCTTCAGCCTTTTCTTCTTGTTTTTTTCCTTTCAGATTGTAAATATATACAATTCTTTCACTTAATAAAGAAAACTATACTGATATATATATATATATATATATATACACTGATATAGGATATATATATATATATATAGGATATATATATATACATAATCTAGCTGTCACTTTCTCTCTCCTTCCTTCCTTTCATAAACAAGTTACATTTAAAATATCCACTTAATCTATTCTAATTAACTCCTCAATTCCCAGCTGTCTTCTGCTCTAAAAACTTTTCTAAAACTGCTTTTACTAAGTACATCAGTGACTCCATAAATGAAAAATATAATTAATTAGTTTTTATCTTACTTGACCTTTATATGGTATTTGATACTGTTGCTCTCATTGAAATACTATTCTCTTGTTCTGGCTCTCTTACTCCTCCTAGTCATTCCTCAGTCTTCTTTGAAGGCCTCCTTTAAATATTGTTATTCTCCAAAACTTCATTTTTGGTCTTCTTCTCACTCTAAATGTTTTTCTGGGTTATTTAAACCATTTGGACAATGACCACTACCACCTAGTTCACTGCTGACTCCAAAATATTTATCTGTAGCCCATGATCACTCTCTCCCATCTCTCTGAAAGTTCAGAAACAAGTGTCCAACTTTTTAAGAAAACATTGACACCTAGTACCCTAAGGTAGCCTCAACTCAATGTATCAAAAAAATAAAAAGAACAAAATAGCAAAGCGCTATTTCCTCCAAATCCTGACTACCATTTTTACTTAGTGTGCGAGAGCCGTGACTCTACGCCCTCTGATTTATCCTGTACATTCAAATGGTGACATAAATAAATCAATTCTAACTCTTTAAAAACTCATATATCTATCTTTTCATTTTAGATTTTTTATTTATTTTATTTTATTTTTTAAAATTTATTTTTTTAAATAAATTTATTTTTATTGGTGTTCAATTTGCCAACATACAGAGAAACACCCAGTGCTCATCCCATCAAGTGCCCCCATCAGTGCCCGTCACCCATTCACACCCACCCCCCGCCCGCCTCCCCTTCCACCACCCCTAGTTCATTTCCCAGAGTTAGGAGTCTTTATGTTCTGTCTCCCTTTCTGAAATTTCCCACATATTTCTTCTCCCTTCCCTTATATTCCCTTTCATTATTATTTATATTCCCCAAATGAATGAGAACATATAATGTTTGTCCTTCTCCGATTGACTTATTTCACTCAGCATAATACCCTCCATTTCCATCCACATTGAAGCAAATGGTGGGTATTTGTCATTTCTAATGGCTGAGTAATAATTCATTACTACATTGTATCCATTGTATACATAAACCACATCTTCTTTATCCATTCATCTTTAATGGATTACTTTAATCCATTACTACATTGAATCCATTGTATACATAAACCACATCTTCTTTATCCATTCATCTTTCGAAGGACACCGAGGCTCCTTCCACAGTTTGGCTATTGTGGACATTGCTGCTAGAAATATCGGGGTTCAGGTGTCCCGGTGTTTCACTGCATCTGAATCTTTGGGGTAAATCCCCAACAGTGCAATTGCTGGGTGGTAGGGCAGGTCTATTTTTAACTCTTTGAGGAACCTCCACACGGTTTTCCAGAGTGGCTGCACCATTTCACATTCCCACCAACAGGGTAAGAGGGTTCCCTTTTCTCCACATCCTCTCCAACATTTGTGGTTTCCTGCCTTGTTAATTTTCCCCATTCTCACTGGTGTGAGGTGGTATCTCATTGTGGTTTTGATTTGTAATACCCTGATGGCAAGTGATACGGAGCATTTTCTCATGTGCTTGTTGGCCATGTCTATGTTTTCCTCTGTGAGATTTCTCTTCATGTCTTTTGCCCATTTCATGATTGGATTGTTTGTTTCTTTGGTGTTGAGTTTAATGAATTCTTTATAGATCTTGGAAATTAGCCCTTTATCTGATATGTCATTTGCAAATATCTTCTCCCATTCTGTAGGTTGTCTTTTAGTTTTGTTGACTGTATCCTTTGCTGTGCAAAAGCTTCTTATCTTGATGAAGTCCCAATAGTTCATTTTTGCTTTTGTTTCTTTTGCCTTTGTGGATGTATCTTGCAAGAAGTTACTGTGGCCAAGTTCAAAAAGGGTGTTGCCTGAGTTCTCCTCTAGGATTTTGATGGAATCTTGTCTGACATTTATATCTTTTCTCCATTTTGAGTTTATCTTTGTGTATGGTGTAAGAGAGTGGTCTAGTTTCATTCTTCTGCATGTGGATGTCCAATTTTCCCAGCAAAATTTATTGAAGAGACTGTCTTTCCTCCAATGGATAGTCTTTCCTCCTTCATCGAATATTAGTTGACCAGAAAGTTCAGGGTCCACTTCTGGGCTCTCTATTCTGTTCCACTGATTTATGTGTCTGTTTTTGTGCCAGTACCACACTGTCTTGATGAACACTGCTTTGTAGTACAACCTGAAATATGGCATTGTGATGCCCCCAGCTCCGGTTTTCTTTTTTAAAATTCCCCTGGCTATTCGGGGTCTTTTCTGATTCCACACAAATCTTAAAATAATTTGTTCCAACTCTCTGAAGAAAGTCCATGGTATTTTGATAGGGATTGCATTAAACGTGTAAATTGCCCTGGGTAACATTGACATTTTCACAATATTAATTCTTCCAAACCATGAGCATGGAATATTTTTCCATCTCTTTGTGTCTTCCTCAATATCTTTCAGAAGTGTTCTATAGTTTTTAGGGTATAGATCCTTTACCTCTTTGGTTAGGTTTATTCCTAGGTATCTTATGCTTTTGGGTGCAATTGTAAATGGGATTGACTCCTTGATTTCTCTTTCTTCAGTATCCTTGTTAGTGTATAGAATGCCACTGACTTCTGGGCATTGATTTTGTATCCTGCCACACTACCAAATTGCTGTATGAGTTCTAGCAATCTTGGGGTGGAGGATTTTGGGTTTTCTATGTAGAGTTTCATGTCATCGGTGAAGAGGGAGAGTTTGACTTCTTCTTTGCCAATTTGAGTGCTTTTAATGTCTTTTTGTTGTCTGATTGCTGAGGCTAGGACTTCCACTGCTATGTGGAATAGCAGTGGTGAGAATGGACATCCCTGTCTTGTTCCTGATCTTAGGGGAAAGGCTCCCAGTGCTTCCCCATTGAGAATGATATTTCCTGTGGGCTTTTCGTAGATGGCTTTTAAGATGTCGAGGAATGTTCCCTCTATCCCTACACTCTGATGAGTTTTGATCAGGAATGGATACTGTCTTTTGTCAAATGCTTTTTCTGCATCAAATGAGAGGATCATATGGTTCTTGGTTTTACTCTTGCTGATATGATGAATCACATTGAGTGTTTTACCAGTGTTGAAACAGCCTTGTGTCCCAGGGATAAATCCTACTTGGTCATGGTGAATAATTTTCTTAATGTATTGTTCAATCCTATTGGCTAGTATCTTGTTGAGAATTTTTCAAACAATGTTCATCAGGGATATTGGTCTATAATTCTCCTTTTTGGTGGGGTCTTTGTCTGGTTTTGGAATTAAGGTGATGCTGGCCTCTAGAACAAATTTGGAAGTACTCCATCTCTTTCTATCTTTCCAAACAGAATTAGTACAATAGGTATGATTTCTTCTTTAAACGTTTGATAGAATTCCCCTGGGAAGCCATCTGGCCCTGGACTTTTGTCTCCTGGGAGGTTTTTGATGACTGCTTCAATTTCCTCCCCGGTTATTGGCCTGTGCAACTTTTCTATTTCTTCCTGTTCCAATGTTGGTAGTTTGTGGCTTTCCAGGAATGTGTCCATTTCTTCTAGATTGCCTAATTTTTTGGCGTATACCTGTTCATAATATGTTTTTAAAATGGTTTGTATTTCCTTGGTGTTGGTAGTGATCTCTCCTTTCTCATTCATGATTCTATTAATGTAAGTCTTCACTCTCCTCTTTTTAATAAGGCTGGCTAATGGTTTATCTACCTTATTACTTCTTTCAAAGAGCCAACTCATGGTTTTGTTGGTCTGTTCCAGTTCTTCTCATCTCAATTTTGTTGAGTTCTGCTCGAATCTTTATTAACTCTCTTCTTCTGCTGAATGTAGCATCTATTTGCTGTTTTTTTCTCTAGCTCCTTTAGGTGTAAGGTTAGCTTTTGTACTTGAGTTCTTTCCAGTTTTTGAATGGATGCTTGTATTGCGATGTATTTCCACCTCAGGACTGCTTTTGCTGTACCCCAAAGATTTTGAACGGTTGTATCTTCATTCTCATTAATTTCCATGAATCTTTTTAATTCTTCCTTAATTTCCTGGTTGACCCTTTCATCTTTTAGCAGGATGGTCCTTAACCTCCACGTGTTTGAAGTCCTCCCAAACTTCTTGTTGTGATTTAGTTCTAAATTCAAGGCATTGTGGTCTGAGAATATGCAGGGGACGATCCCAATCTTTTGGTATCGGTTCAGACCCGATTTGTGACCCAGTATGTGGTCTATTCTGGAGAAAGTTCCATGTGCACTTGAGAAGAATGTATATTCAGTTGAGTTTGGATGTAAAGTTCTGTAGATATCTGTGAAATCCATCTGGTCCAGTGTATCATTTAAAGCTCTCATTTTTTTTTTTTTTGGAAATGTTGTGTTTAGAAGACATATCGAGTGTAGAAAACGCTAGATTGAAGTCACCAACTATAAGTGTATTATTATCTAAGTATTTCTTCACTTTGGTTATTAATTGATTGATATATCTGGCAGCTCCCACATTCGGGGCTTATATATTGAGGATTGTTAAGTCCTCTTGTTGGATAGATCCTTTAAGTATGATATAGTGTCTCTCTTCATCTCTCACTACAGTCTTCGGGGTAAACGTTAGTTTATCTGACATAAGGATGGCTACCCCTGCTTTCTTTTGAGGACCATTTGAATGGTAAATGGTTCTCCAACCTTTTATTTTCAGGCTGTAGGTGTCCTTCTGTCAAAAATGAGTCTCTTGTAGACAGCAAATAGATGGGTCCTGCTTTTTTATCCAGTCTGACACCCTGCACCTTTTGATGGGGTCATTAAGCCCATTCACGTTCAGAGTTACTATTGACAGATATGAGTTTCGTGTCATCATGATATCTATTCAGTCCTTGTTTTTGTGGATTGTTTACTGGACTTCTTCTTAAAGGGGAATTTTAAGAGTCCCCCTTAAAATTTCTTGCAGAGCTGGTTTGGAGGTCACATATCCTTTCAGTTCCTGCCTGTCTTGGTAGCTCTTTATCTCTCCTTCCATTCTGAATGAGAGCCTTTCTGGATATTCTTGGTTGCATGTTCTTCTCATTTAGGACCCTGAATATATCCTGCCAGCTCTTTCTGGCCTGCCAGGTCTCTGTGGAGAGGTCTGCGGTTACCCTAATACCTCTCCCCATAAAAGTGGGATTTCCTGTCTCTTGCTGTTTTAAGGATCTTCTCTTTATCTTTGGCATTTGCAAGTTTAACTATTAAATGTCGAGGTGTTGAACGGTTTTTATTGATTTAAGGGGGGGAAATCTCTCTATTTCCTGGATCGGAATGCCTGGGTCCTTTCCCAGATTAGGAAAGTTTTCAGCTATGATTTGTTCAAATACATATTCTGGCCCTCTGTCCCTTTCGGCGCCCTCGGGAACCCCAATTAAACGTAGGTTTTTCTTCCTCAGGTGGTCGTTTATTTCCCTTAATCTATCTTCATGGTCTTTTAATTGTTTTTCTCTTCTTTCCTCAGTTTCCCTGTTTGCCAACAACTTGTCTTCTATGTCACTCACTCGTTCTTCCACCTCGTTAACCCTCGTCGTTAGGACTTTTAGTTTGGATTGCATCTCATTCAGTTGATTTTTAATTTCTGCCTGATTAGATCTAAATTCTGCAATCATGAAGTCTCTTGCTTTTTATGCTTTTTTTTCGAGCCACCGGTAGCTATATAATAGTGCTTCTGAATTGGCTTTCTGACATTGAATTGTTCTCCAGATTTTGAAACTCTGTGGGAGAGAGGACTGTTTCTGATTCTTTCTTTTGAGGTGAGGTTTTCCTTCTAGTCATTTTGTTCAGTGCAGAGTGGCCAAAAACAAGTTGTATTGGGAAAAGGAGAAAAAGAGAGCAGAGAAAGAAGGAAAGAAAAGAAAAAGGAAAAAAGAAAAAAGGAAGATAAAAGAAAAAGGAGAAAAGGAAAAAAGAAAAAAGGAAGAAAAAAGAAAAAAGAAAAAAGAAGAAAAAGAAAGAAAGGAAAAAAGGGGTGGGGTAGCAAACAGAAATCAAAAAGCAAAAAAACAAAAACAAAAACAAAAACCACGGGGGAGTATCTTTTGTTTCTCTATACTTTAAGTCCCTTGACTTCCCCTGGAACTTTTCGTCTAGTTGTTCTTCTGGGGAGGGGCCTGTTGTGCTGATTTTCAGGTGTTAGCACTTGGGGGAGCTGCTTTGCCCCCTGCCTGGTGCAAGGCTCAGTGGGGGTTGTTTACCCCGTGAGGCCCCAGGAGGAACAACCACAGTGGCGGCGGCCAGCTCTGGAGCCCTGGATTTAGCTCCCACAGTAACTGCGGAGTTCTGTCTGCAGGGGCCTGGATGCTCCGGGGATGGGGCGCTGGTCTGCTCAGCTCGGGGCAGGAGTGTCCTTGCTGTCCTGGGCCCTCCTGGCCTCTGCCTGTCCCCGGACAGACAGAGGAGGGAGAGACAGACAGGGGAGGCCAGATCCTGGGCTGTGTCCCCGGCACCCTGTGCTCCTGTGCTGTTGGATTCACGCTCCCGGCCCAGCAGCCCCCTCTCCGCGGAGCCGCCGAGCCTCTCCAAGCTGCTCCCGGGTCAATGCGTGTGCACTGCAGCCCTTTAGCAAGCTCGGTGCACTCTCTCTGGTGGGCAGTTGCTCAGTTAGTGTCCCAGGGAGCCTGAGGGCATCCCCGCCCTCCTGGGATCCTGCTCTAACTCCCTGTGAGGCCTTTCTGCCTGGGAAGATTGGTGAAGCTCCTGTTTCTCTGGGACGGGGCTTTCCTGTCCTGGTGGCACTCACCCCAGCCTTAGCCTGGCTCCTCGCGGGGCCCCTCCCCCTTGGAGGCCTTTTGTTTCTTTAATTCTTCCCCTCCCCCTTCCTACGTTGATAGAAGCGAACTCTTCTCACTGTAGCATTCCAGCTGTTCTCTCTTTAAATCTCAGGCCGAATTCCGAGATTTTCAGGATGATTTGAAGTTTATATAGGTAATTTGGTGGGGACAGGTGATTTGGGGACCCTACTCTTCCACCATCTTGCCCCTCCTCCTCATTTTGGATTTTTTAAATGTTACACTAACTGGTCCTGTTTACCTTCAGTTTTACACCCTTCTATTCTATCTTCTGAATAAATATCAGTATGACCTTTCTAAAATGCATATCCTACTGGGTCACTTGCCTGCTTCAAGCATCTCAAAGATTCCTCATTGCCTGCAGCAGTGCCCCTTAAGCTTTCATGTGCATAAGAATACCCTAGAAGATCTGTTAAAACCCAGAGAGTTAGGCCCAAACTCCAGGGTTTCTGACTCAGCCATCAGAGTTTGGACCTCATAATTTGCATTTCTAACAATTTTCCAGGTTAATCTGAATGCACTTTGAGCAGAATTTAGGGCTTTGCTGTGCAGGAAGGGAAGGGAAAAGGAAAAGTAGTCTAGGATGACAGCTGAATTTCTGTTATCGGAATCTTAAGAAATTGGGTGGGTGGTGGTATAGTTGATGTGTTTTTTGACTAGTGTTGTTGAGGTCTGGAGCCAATGGCCAAGAAAGAAATCTTGTGGCATCTTTGGTGCATAAAAGTAGTTTTATTAAAACACAGGGATAGGACTAGTGGGCAAAAAGAACTGCTGCTGCTTGCTGTCCCAGGATAGTCAGAAGCAACTGATTATATACTTTGTGGTTGGGGGAAGTAAAGGTAAGGGAAGTCCAAAAGGATTTTCATATGCTAAAGAATACTAACAGGATACTCACAGGTCTTGCTATTGTCAAACCAAGGCTATTTCTCCCTCTAGCAAGGCATTAACATTAAGACAGTTTGAACTTCCTGGAGGAGCCTTATGGTAGGCCTGCCTCAAGTATTTGTCAATGGGTTATAGTTTATAATAAAAAGACATTTAATTTTATTTACATTTCCTTCTGCCCTTGTTTCCCACATTATTACCACTGAGAAGGAAGATATAAGGACTCAGTTTGGAAGGTGGCATTAAACATGATTTATTCAACTTTGGAAATATGTTCAAGTGTTTTTTTCCTTTTTAAAAAAGATTTTATTTATTTATTCATGAAAAACACAGAGAGAGAGGCAGAGACACAGGCAGAGGGAGAGGGAGAAGCAGGCTCCATGCAGGGAGCCTGACGCGGGATTCGATCCCCAGTCTCCAGGATCATGCCCTGGGTTGAACGTGGTGCTAAACTGCTGGGCCACCAGGGCTGCCCTCAAGTTTTTTTTTTTTTTTTCCAACTGCATCTCTATTACCATACCTTTACTTGTCTTGAACCAATCCTAGGTTCTAGCCATCTTTACTATTTATATGTCACCGAAGATACACCATGTTTCTCATCCAATGATCTATGTGTCAAGAATTCCTTTGCCTCTCACATTTCTTTCTTATGAATATCCTACTTGTCTGTCACAAACCAACTTATGCATCTCTTCCGCATTTATTTATTTTTTATCACTTCCTCATTTAAAACTTCTTTTCAGCCTCTACTTTCCTGTTCTAAATGAACTTAAGCTGTGCAAAAAGATTTTTATTTCAGTATAATCTTAATAGTTTAATTTTGCTTTTATTTCCTTTGCCAAAGAAAATATATCTAGAAAATATTTCTATAGCAGATGAGATTACTACATAAGTGGTATATGTGTATATATATACATACATATATATGTATGTCAGCCATAAAAAAGAATGAAATCTAGCCATTTGGGACAACACAGATGGATCTAGAGGGTAAAAGTTAAGTGAAATAAGTCAGTCAGAGAAAAACAAATACCATATGATTTCACTTATATGTGGAATTTAAGAAACAAAACAAACACACAGAGAAAATAGAGACAAAAAACAGACTCTTAAATACAGAGAACAAACTGATGGTTGCCAGAGAGGAGTGAGGGAGAATGAGTGAAATATGTGAAAGGGATGAAGAGCACACTGATCATGAGGAGTACTGAGTAATGTATAAGATTGTTGAATCACTATATTGTACACCTGAAACTATTATAACACTGTATGTTAACTATACTGGATTTAAAAAATAAATATTTTTTTAAAAAATGAGCTTAAAAGAGAGGGAGACAGACTATAAGAGACTCTAAACTATAGGAAACAAACTGAGGGTTGATGGAGGGGATGTGGGCAGGGAATGGGCTAAATGAGTGATGAGTATTAAGAAGAGCACTTGTGATGAGTACCAGGTGTTGTATGTAAGTTATGAATCACTAAATTCTACTCCTGAAACCAATACTGCACTATATGTTAACTAGAATTTAAATAAAAGTTTAAACTAAATAAATAGCTTTCTGTCTTTAATAAGAATGTGTTTAAGAATATCTCATTTTCAAAAAATATAACTTTTTCTTTATGATGATTACATGAAGATGTGTATAAGAATACTTTCAGTCCTGGAGTAGGATGACTGACTAGAGAAGTGGTTTCTAGTTTCTTCTAGTACCAAGATAGGAGTGGTTAAAGAAAACCCATACATTTGTGAATGGCATAGAAAATACATATCACCATATACAGTAATCCTAATTTCATATAGTCAAAGTAGGTAACATTAAATTAATAGAGTCTCTATACTGCATAGCTTGTAAACAAGAAAATTTACTGCATTATTAGGTACTTACTGTATGTACTCTGCTAGACTCTAGAAGTTACAGTCTGGGTATAGAGACAAAATTAACATATATCAAATAATTAGAGAGCAATTAAATATCAAAATGTTTGCTATAATCATAATAGGGTAATTAGAAAATGTAGAACTGAGCATCAGCTAAAATTATAGAAAGACTTCATAGAGGATTCAGAGATTGAACTGAATATTGGAGGGTGGTAAGAATTTAGATAGATGGAGAGGAGGAGTAAGAACATTGTGTGTCAGGGCAATAACAAGAGCAAAATCTTGGAGGCAAGAACTAACATAACTTGTATAGAACACAATGAGAAAATAGCTTAACCAGAATAGAATGTTAGGGACAGTGAAACTAAAGACTAGATTTGTGCTTAAGGGTCAACATTTGGAAGATCATGAAAACAATGCAGAGGAATTTGGCCTTGATATGGTAAGCAATAGGGATTCTTTATAGGTTCCTGAATTGAAGAAGTAGAGTTTTAATAAAGTAAGTCTATAAATAGTAATTAAATAGATTAAAGGAAGAGGAAGACTACAGAAGGGAGACTAGTTATAAGACATAATGAGGGCCTGAACTAAAATAATGCCATTGGACTAGCAAAGAAGGCTGATACTCTTGAGAATTTGAGAAGGAAGAGAGGATAGTTCAGTTCTTTGTGCATTTTGGAATGATGAGAGATTGGATGATTAAAATAATTTCCCAGTACCAAGAAATCAAGAAGGAGCTAGATCACAACATTTAGAGCTCTGAAAAGATCAGATCTCCAAATACAGGTAATTTGAAGTAAACACAATTCTAAATTACAAAATATGTTTTAGCAAATGCAAAAAGTTTTTTTTTTTCTCATGGTTAATTCTATGCTTCAAAAATATTCATCAAAGAGTGCCTGGGTGGCTCAGTCAGTTAAGCATCTGTTTAAGGCTCAGGTCATGATCCCAGAGTCAACCCTCCCCTCCTCAGTCATCAGTATCACCACAGGGCTTCCTGCCCAGTGGGGAGTCTGCTTTTCCCTCTCCCTCTGCGTGCTGCTCCCTCCCCCACTTGTGCTCTCTGTTAAATAAATAAATAAAATCTTTTTGAAAAAGTATTCATCAAGATTTATAGATTTCTCTGCCTTGTTAATGCCATAAGCACATGCTTTATCTGCTCATTAAGCAACCCAGCAAAGCTAGTAAAATTAGGTAACGAACCTCTCATGGTGGTTCAGAGCATACAAAAACCATTTTACGAGTATCATCTCATTTGATCAAAAGTTACTGTAAACTTGCTTACACTCATTTTATTGGAAAGCACAACATTATTAAACAACTTGTTAAAGACCTTTTGATCAAGGACAGATTATTTTAATTATCTCAACCTCAGTTTCCTTATCCATGAAATAGATACATTAATAATGCTCTCAGAGCATAGTTGCAAAAGTTAAATAATATGTAATATGTCTAAGTGTCTAGCACTAGAGTCTAGTGTTGAGTGAGTTTGTATGTATATATTACATATATGTGTATATATGTGTTATTGTCTCAATTTTATATATATTTTATATATAATATATTATATAAATTTATATACAATAATATATATTTATATACAATAACAACAAATATATATGTTGTCATTGTCTCAATTTGTATTGTTGTCAAACATAGTCTATATATTCACAGTCAACAATGTTTATTGAATCAACTCAATAAATATTCAGGATTTATTAAATCCTGACATTTTAATGAGATCACCAGATTCTTAGAAAATTCCTTTTAATTATACCTTAATTCTAATTATTTTTCAATAAGTATCCCAATTTTAAAATGGGTGCCAAAAATAACCAAGGACATAAAGAAAATAGCCAACAGAAATGCACTAAGATTTGTTAACTTGAATAAAGGGCCTATTTAAGATTCTACATGGTTTCATTGAAGTCAAAGTCTGGAGGAAACACACACACACTCACTCATCAACCCTTCAGCACAATGATGGGAATACTAAAAATATACATATATCTCCATACATGAATTTGAGAACATTGCACATTGCCATGGCTGATTTATGAGGCCCTTTCACTAAGAGGGATAAATGTATTATTAGGACTACTGAGAATAAGGCTCATAACTCAAATATATGCCATTTGTATTGTACCTTTAAAAATATGTCACTGTCAAAGTTCCTCATCTTCTCCTGGGATATGTGGCATGCTGCACAATGTCTTAAATGTGCAAAATACTTGACATACATTTTGGTGACAATTCAGTAATTCAAGTACTGGTGAAGTACCAGGTGATTATACCAAGTCCAGAGCTCTACTTATTCTTCATCAACTGAGGACAAGATCAGAGGACACCATTTATGTATGTATGTACAAATGTATGTATTTGGTTTTATTTATTTATTTATTTTGTTTCCTAAGAGGAAAGAGTAACACAAGATTTTTTCTGTACAACCTCTGCTTCCAATGAATGTTTCAAACTAGCTCTGTGAACTGTTGCTGATGAGAAGCCCCAAATAGGCAAGAAAATAAAACTTCAGTGGCTTCTGATTATGCATCTTAAGTATTCAGAGTAAGTAGCCAAAAGAACCTAGCTAACCTTTATCATTCTAATCTTTAGACACAGTCAGTCATCTTTATGTCTAATGGCCTGGTTTTATAGAATAGCATATTTTAAATGAATCAAAGTTATACTAAAGGACTAAGACTCCTTGGATATCATTAATTTCTTGGAGTACTCTATGACATGATTATTATTCACTCTGGAGTTTCATAAATAATTGAAGCCTACTACATTGGCTAAAATAAATGAACTTAATATCACAAGCTAGTTTCCTCATGTGTAAAAAATAGATAATAATTACCTCACCTTACCTACCTTACAAAGCTCCCCCACCACCACGAGTCCAAGGATTAAATGAAGAAAATGTCTGTAATAGTGTTTTGTATGCTATAATTTAGTAAAACATTATTGTGAGATTGGTGATAGTGATTCCAGCTCTTTATTTTATCATATATTTTCTTATTTATTGATTTTAAAAATTTATTTTTTTTTTGCCATTGGGTCTCTTACCATACTTACCTGAAGGAAGCCATCTGGAATGCATATTTACAAAGTTAGCTTTTCACTCTGGATATACCAGAAGCAAAACTCATACCATGGATAGTGTAACTATCTGTGAACATATTTCCCTCACACAGAATAGCAAAGAATGAAATTTGGTTAAGTATGGTCTTGGGATTTGGCTTCCTATTACTAATAAATTAGCTTTCCCTAAGCATGTTAAGGGACTACAAGATAGTGGGGAATACTATTTTATAAAGTAATGTCTCTGTACAGAGCCTAAAAAAATCATAGAAAACTCTTAACTAAGCAGATCAAAAGGATGATGGTTGTTGTAATACTCATTCATATTTTAAATAAATTACCCCAAATATAAGTTTTCATAGGGCATTTAACTTTCATTTATTAAACCAATTATACATTGGGTACTCTGCTAGATGATGGCACAATTTCTGATGTATAGGCATACTCCTTACATCTGGGATTCAACAATATAGATGTTTCTGTATTGTAGGAATGTCAACTTGTTAATGGGGAGAAATTCATGATTGGTGAAAGGAAGGATGTAGAAAATGGTGTGATTTGAGGCAAGGCCCATATCACAATGAACTTGGTGGTGGAGACCCACTGAAGTATTTTATGTAGTGGAGTGTTGTGATTAGATTTACGATTTATGGGGGTGCCTGAGTGGCTCAGTCAGTTAAGCATCTGTCTTTGATTCAGGTCATGGTCTCAGGGTCCTGTGATTGAGCCCCACATTGGGCTCCCTGCTCTGAGGAAAGCCTGCTTCTTGCTCTTCTCCCCATTTGTCCTCCCTGCTCTCTCTCACTCTCTCACTACCTCTCTCTCTTTCTCGCTCTCAAATAAATAAATAAATAAATGAATGAATGAATAAATAAATAAATAAATAAATAAATAAATAAAATCCTTTAAAAAAGATTTGTAATTTAGGAAGACCATGGTGTCATCTTCTTTTTTCTCTGAAAGTCTGATGATTAGAGGGGCACAAAAAGAGGAAGGGAACATGGAAACATTATGAAATACCTTTTTTGACTGAAAGATGAGTAAGAGATTATTATTTTTTAAGGGACTCTTGAAAGAAGAACATTAATCAATATGATTGAAGAGACTCTGAGCTATCTGTGTCTCACAGAACATTTCCATAGGCTAGGAGGAGGGTGGGGAGAGGGACAAGGAAGGGTGGGGTGGCAGGGTTGAGACAAGTCTCCATATTGTCCCCAGTTGAATAGACCATATAATGCAATTGCCTGTTGTCCCAGCAAATTATTAGTAGTAACCTTTTTCATTCTCAAAAGTTTTCTAGTTTGGATGATAAATTATATAGGCACCCTACCTAAAGGTAGGCTCTACTAATAAAATATTCATTCATCACCTTGGAAATCATTTTAAAAGGAACAATGTTGGAGATCCTAGCTGCTGTTCTAGACAGAGCAAGGTAAAACACCCTCTATATTTTCCCTAGAAGAATAGAAATTCCCCAAAAGGGAAAACATTGACTGTCTAATGGAATATTTATTTAACCCATTGCTGACCAATCTCTAGTTCCTACCCCAAAAATATTGAGAATTACCCAGAGGAAACTCCTCTAACACATTCACAGCTCCTGAATTGTACTTGACTAACAACTATACATGATCCAGTTCCAGTCACCTCAACAGTAACATCTGGTAATTAAAAGAGAAACTCAGGGGATCCTGGGTGGCTCAGTCGGTTGAGTGTCCAACTCTTGATTTCAGCCTTGGTCATAATCTCAGGGTTGTGGGATTGGGTCAGGCTCTGCACTTAGCACCAAGCCTGCTTGTCCCTCTCCCTGAGAGAGAGAGACTCAAATGGTTTGTCTTTAAAGTAATATGGCAATTTAATGCCTATGCCCAGATACTGGCTATAGAATAAAGTGAGGAAACCAATAAATGACAGTATTGAAAAAAATTTAAAAGAGTTCTCTGCAAATTGAATCAGTAAGTGACAACTGGTGATTGACACTAAAATTATACTTTAATTCCAAAGATAAATCGACTCAATCTGTTGATCCACTTTATGTCAAAGAAATTTAAAATTATGAATAAAATATTCTATAAATTGCCAGTAATAAAAAATAGTACTATCAATGAGTGGTATATCTTAGAATCCAAACTAGGAATGGAGTAGGAAGCCACAAAATTATCTCCTACCAAAACTAAGCAGGAGGAAAATCATTACCATGTTCATATTTTAAAAACACATTAAAATTAAAACATAATAATCTATGCTGATAATATACCATGCTAAGAATTTCTTTGAAGGAATTCTTTTTCCAGTGGATAGTCTTTCCTGCTTTGTCGAATATTAGTTGACCATAGAGTTGAGGGCCCATTTCTGGGTTCTCTATTCTGTTCCATTGATCAATGTGTCTGTTTTTCTGCCACAACCACACTGCCCTGATGATCACAGCTTTGTAGTACAACTTGAAATCTGGCATTGTGATGCCCCCAGCTATGGTTTTCTTTTTCAATAGCCCCCTGGCTATTCGGGGTCTTTTCTGATTCCACACAAATCTTACGATGGTTTGTTCCAACTCTCTGAAGAATGTCCATGGTATTTTGATAGGGATTGCATTGAATATGTAAATTGCCCTGAGTAGCATAGACATTTTCACAGTATTGATTATTCCACTCTATGAGCGAGGAATATTTTTCCATCTCTGTGTCTTCCTCAATTTCTTTCAGAAGCGTTCTCTAGTTGTTAGAGTATAAATCCTTTACCTCTTTGGTTAGGTTTATTCCTAGGTATCTTATGCTTTTGGGTACCATTGTAAATGGGACTGACTCCTTAATTTTCCTTTTTTTAGTCTCATTGTTAGTGTATAGAAATGCCACTGACATCTGGGCATTGATTTTGTATCCTGCCACATTGCCGAATTGCTTTATGAGTTCTAGTAATCTTGGGGTGGAGTCTTTTGGGTTTTCTATGTAGAGTATCATGCCATCTGTGAAGAGGGAGAGTTGGACTTCTTTGCCAATTTGAATGCCTTTTATTTCTTTTTGTTATCTGATTTCTGAGGCTAGGACTTCTAGTACTATGTTGAATAGCAGTGGTGAGAGTGGACATCCCTGTCATGGTCCTGATCTTAGGTGAAAGGCTTTCAGTTTTTCCCCATTGAGAATGATATTTGCTGTGGGCTTTTCATAGATGGCTTTTACGATGATGAGGAATGTTCCCTTTATCCCTATGCTCTGAAGAGTTTTGATCAGGAATTGATGGACTATCCACTGGAAAAAGGACAGTCTTGTCAATAAATGGTGCTGGGAAAACTGGACAGCCACGTGCAGAAGAATCAAACTAGACCATTCTCTTACACCATACACAAAAATAAACTCAAAATGGATGAAAGATCTAAATGGGACACAAGATTCCATCAAAATCCTAGAGGAGAACACAGGCAACACCCTTTTTGAACTCGGCCACAGTAACTTCTTGCAAGATACGTCCATGAAGGCAAGAGAAACAAAAGCAAAAATGATCTATTGGGACTTAATCAAGATAAGAAGCTTCTGCACAGCAAAAGAAATAGTCCACAAAACTAAAAGACAACCCACCGAATGGGAGAAGATATTTGAAAATGCCATATCAGATAAAAGGCTGGTATCCAAATCTATAAAGAATTTATTAAACTCAACAGCAAAGAAACAAACAATCCAATCATGAAATGGGCAAAATCCATGAATAGAAATTTCACCAAAGAAGACATAGACATGGCCAACCAGTCCATGATAAAATGTTCTGCATCACTTGCCATCAGGGAAATACAAATCCAAACCACAATGAGATACCATCTCAAACCAGTGAGAATGGTGAAAATTAATGAGACAGGAAACAACAAATGTTGTAGAGGATGTGGAGTAAGGGGAAATGTTCCTCTTGCACTGTTGATGGGAATGTGAACTGGTGCAGCCACTCTGGAAAACTGTGTGGAGCTTCCTCAAAGAGTTAAAAATAGAACTACTCTACAATTCAGCCATTGCACTGTTGGGGATCTACCCCAAAGATTCCGATGCAATGAAATGCCAGGACACCTGCACCCCGATGTTTCTAGCAGCAATGTCTACAATAGCCAAACTGTGTAAGGAGCCTAAGTGTCCATTGAAAGATGAATGGATAAAGAAGATGTGGTCTATATACACAATGGAATATTACTCAGCCATTAGAAATGATGAATAGCCATTATTTGCTTCGACATGGATGGAACTAGAGGGTATTATGCTGAGTGAAGTCAGTCAATTGGAGAAGGACAATCATCATTGTATGATGTATTGTATCTTTCACTCGTATGGGAATATAAAAATAGTGAAAGGGGTTATAGGGGAAAGGAGAGAAAATTAGTGGGAAAAATCAGAGAGGGTGACAAAAGATGAGAGACTCCTAACTCTGGGAAACGAACAAGGGGTAGTGGAAGGGGAGGTGGAAGGGGTATGGAGTCACTGAGTGATGGTCACTGAGGAGGGCATTTGACAGGATGAGCACTGGGTGTTATACTCTATGTTGGCAAATCAAAAAATATATAACAAATATACAAAAAACATAAAACCTAGCTCAAAAAAAGGAATTTCTTTGCAGTAAATTATTTATAATCATAAATACAAGCTTACAACTCAAGTTGCAAATTTCAGTTGACTTTAATAAGGAACTAATACCCAAATATTAGTACCCCTTTTATATAATAAGACACAAAGCAAGTCAAGACAAAATGATAACAAGATACAATCATGATGTATTAAATAAAGCTAAATTGTTGGTAAGAGAGATACTCTACACAAAAGCCTCTGATAAATCTAGACACAAGAAACTTCAGACTCTGTCCTAATTAGAGGGTGATTTCAAGAGCAAAATAGTCATTGGCTGAGACATTGAGAGATGTAAGCCTTCCACTATTTTCAGTGGTAAATTAGACCATTACTGAATTGGCCTCTTCATTGGGTTAGTTATTGCTCTCCCTCTTTTTCTTTTTCAGTGATCAAACTGACTTGTTCTTATAACTTGAAGAATTTAAGCTGGAAATTAAAAAGACCTCTCAACTAATATGCATAAAGTTGCCAATGGTTCTTACAATGTTTCCAGAAAATCTGTGGTCACAACAAATTATTTTCTTTTAATGGTATTGAGTCATTATCAGTGAAAAGAATTTTGATGTTTTGATACAAAACTTCTTGTGGTATTTTTCAGTATGAGTATGTACATTCTAAATGCTTTGTTTAGGCAGGCAAAACTGTGGCAGCTGACATGGCCAGAGTTACTATTTAAGCTTTTATAGAATAGCTTATTTTCATCAATTACCCATTTAGTAAAAACTCAAAGCATAATATAAGCCAATCACTTTTTGGTTCTTAAATTAAGCTAAATTCTTTAGAAGTTGAAAAGGTTTTATTTTTTTAAATGTCCTATGAATGCCAAGTTCTTTATTCCCTAATTTGCAAACAGATCTTTATTAAATTAAATGTTATGATGAAATAATTACAAACTGTAACTACATGTTTCACTTACAGTGCAGTTTTATGTTTCATAGTAAGGGAGTCGTCCTGATTACTATGACTACATAAACAAAACAGAACTGTCTACTCATAGCCATTAAGTTAGTTACATTTCTATAGAAAATGTATACAGTATGATGATCGATATGCAGGTGACAAGCATGACACCTAGGTACACAATTTCTGATCACATGTCCAAAATAGCAACAAAACAAATACTCTTTGTAATGCATTTGGAGTCATGATCTACCTTCATAAATGGCCTCAGAAAACTGAGGTAGAGAGGTAAAGCACTTTCATTAAGGTCCCATAATAGCATAGTGGCAGAACCAAGTTGAGAACTCATGTCTCCTAAATCTTACTGTCATTATTATGATCATATAGGCAGGATCAAATTTAGTAGTACTAGGAAAATGTTGTAATGTATTATGCTATGGTAAGATTGTATATGTTATCTCTTACTTTCAAATGATCATTTCTCAAACTATATTTTGGGCATAGAACTCTTCTATGAGAATATCTATGAGTTTGCGCATGTATATATATTTCAACAAAAATAAATTAATAAAACATATTTTGAATTTTCTAGGTGATTATCTCATAACTGAGTATTCCACATGGCTTAAATGACAACTTTTATATATTTTTTAATAATTATATTGGCACCAATTAGTACTCTATATAAGTATATACATATAAATATATACAAATGATGCCTTCATATCAAATGAGAACCAAAGGACATCATGGTGCACTTAATAATCCAATTTTAAAAAGTGGTAGGTAATTAAAGCATCCCACAGCACGTAGTAACCCAGCCACGTACAACTCAAAAGAACCTGAACTTATCAGTTAATATGTAGTCATATTTCATGCAGTGACTTTATTTCAATAAAATTTGGTTAATTAACATGACTTTTAAATTATCAGTGTTGCAGTTTTATATATATATTCCACTTGTAATTCTGTTTTTGAAAAATGTTATACATTCAAGGATTTAAAACTAATTCAATATCTGTCCATAATTTTATAAAATGTATAGTAAACATAACTTTAGAGCACAACAGAGGTCCATATGAATTTTTCTTCCTTTAAAGGCCTAATGTGTTAACAGCTTTCCTTCCTGAATGGGACTACATTCTATTGTGGTTTATGTTTGTGGAGAGGAGTCTGAGAAAGTAAGGAAAGTAAGCAGGGAGTCTGCTTCTGCTTCTCTATTTAACCTCCGATTTAACTTGTTCCCAGTTAAGAAGTTTCCGTACTTTCTCAGACGGGACACCTGCACCCTGATGTTTATAGCAGCAATTTCCACAATAGCCAAACTGTGGAAGCACTCTCGGTGTCCATCGAAAGATGAATGGATAACGAAGATGTGGTTTATGTATACAATGGAATATTTCGCAGCCATTAGAAATGACAAATACCTACCATTTGCTTCGACGTGGATGGAACTGGAGGGTATTATGCTGAGTGAAATAAGTCAATCGGAGAAGGACAAACATTATATGGTCTCATTCATTTGGGGAATATAAATAATAGTGAAAGGGAATAGACGGGAAGGGAGAAGAAATGGGTAGGAAATATCAGAAAGGGAGACAGAACATAAAGACTTCTAACTCTGGGAAACGAACTAGGGGTGGTGGAAGGGGAGGAGGGTGGGGGGTGGGGGTGACTGGGTGGTGGGCACTGAAGGGGGCACTTGACGGGATGAGCACTGGGTGTTATTCTGTATGTTGGCAAATTGAACACCAATAAAAAATAAATTTATTATTAAAAAAATAAGTTCTTTATAGATCCTGTATACTAGCCCTTTCTCTGATAGGTCATTTGCAAATATCTTCTCCCATTCTGCAGGTTGTCTTTTAGTTTTGTTGACTGTTTCTTTTGCTGTGCAAAAGCTTCTTATCTTGATGAAGTCCCAATAGTTCATTTTTGCTTTTGTTTCTCTTGCCTTCATGGACGTATCTTGCAAGAAGTTACTGTGGCCGAGTTCAAAAAGGGTGTTGCCTGTGTTCTCCTCTAGGATTTTGATGGAATCTTGTCTCACGTTGAGATCTTTCATCCATTTTGAGTTTATCTTTGTGTATGGTGTAAGAGAATGGTCTAGTTTCATTCTTCTGCATGTGGATGTCCAATTTTCCCAGCACCATTTATTGAAGAGACTGTCTTTCTTCCAATGGATAGTCTTTCCTCCTTTGTCGAATTTAGTTGACCATAAAGTTGAGGGTCCACTTCTGGATTCTCTATTCTGTTCCATTGATCTATGTGTCTGTTTTTGTGCCAGTACCACCCTGTCTTGATGACCACAGCTTTGTAGTACAACTTGAAATCTGGCATTGTGATGCCCCCAGCTCTGGTTTTCTTTTTTAAAATTCCCCTGGCTATTCGGGTTCTTTTCTGGTTCCACACAAATCTTAAGATGATTTGTTCCAACTCTCTGAAGAATGTCCATGGTATTTTGATAGGGATTTCATTAAATGTGTAGATTGCCCTGGGTAGCATTGACATTGTCACAATATTAATTCTTCCAATCCATGAGCATGGAATATGTTTCCGTCTCTTTGTGTCTTCCTCAATTTCTTTCAGAAGGGTTGTGTAGTTTTTAGGGTATAGATCCTTTACCTCTTTGGTTAGGTTTATTCCTAGGTATCTTATGCTTTTGGGTGCAATTGTAAATGAGATTGACTCCTTAATTTCTCTTTCTTCAGTCTCATTGTTAGTGTATAGAAATGCCACTGACTTCTGGGCATTGATTTTGTATCCTGCCACCCTGCCAAATTTCTGCATGAGTTCTGGGTTTTTTTGGCAAGTTAGTTAACCTCTCTATGCCTTACTTTCCCTATCTACACAATAGGGATGACGATGATAACAATACGTATTTTATTTGGTTGCTATAAGAATTAAACATATTAAAATGCGTACAGGTGTACTGGTTGACATAAAATAAGTAATCAGTAAACTGTATCTATTAACATAAAATATTTCCTATCTTCTCTCCCCCAAATCAAATAGTTCTACATATTATTCCCTTTGTTTAGTGTGCAAGCAAGGTTACACACAATTTGGTTAACATGAATGCATTTGTGTTTCTATCTTTGGTTCCCTGAACTTTATGTGTTCAGCACTATGATATAAAGGAATAATGGACATAAGAGGAAGTGGGAGTTGAGACAATGAAGAAACAAGTTCTGTGGTAAGGTAGCATAGTTAGGAATCAAACTAGGAGGGAATAACAGAAAAGCATGCATGTAAAAGTCAGATAGATCTTGGTTCAACTTCCAAATCTAATATCCCTGGCTGTGTAACCTTGAGTAAATCACTCATCAACTCTATGTTTACTTCCTCATTTGTAAATTAAGGATAATAACTACCAATAAGGTAGCATTGAAGTAATCCATGTAAATAGACTTCTATGCACAATAGGGACTCAACAAATAGAGATGCATGAGTAAAGTCTCTGACCCCTGATTTGTACATAAGTAAATTATAACTGTTATGATTATTCGTCCTCTTTTTCCTCTGTGCCTGTCATATTTATTTTAACTCTGAAGGATGAAGTGGAATTGAAGGATTTTCAGTACAGCTTTAGAAAAGGATATGGTGAGCCATACTGCCAAGTCAATAAAGAAGCCAATCAATACAAAAGAGACATTTTTATGTTAGCTGTCTGTAAGTTTGTAATTGCACTTTCATTCATCTTCTAACTAGTGTTTTCTCTCTTTGACTAGAACAGGTCAATATTAAAATCAGGCCTAGGGAAATACCATTGTGGACATTATGAACTTAAGACAGCATAATTATATTTCTTTACTTTGGAATGGAGAGAGCTATGGAACAGGGAGTCATCAGACTGGATTGAAATATTGGCTCTGCCATAAGCTGCTTCTGCCAACTTGGCAAATTCCTTGCCCCTCTTTGGGCCTCAGTTTCCTCATCTTTTCTCACAGGAAGAAACCACAAGTCATATCCTCATTTCAAGCACATGTATTATTTTTTTAAATTACCTTTGATCTATCAAACTCCGAAGTTCTCTCTGACCACAACTTCCTATCTGTCTACTCTCCTTATTCCCCATTTTTCCTGAGCCAGTGAATATATTTCATTGCTTCTCAATAGTTTAAGCAACAAGGGAATGTTTTATTTTTCCTCCATGTTCTCCCAAGCTTTAAAAAACATCTCCTAGATCAACTGCATTTATGACAAAACTCACTTTTCCCATTTCTATTCATCAAAGACATATATAGCTGCCAATCAGTTTCCCATTGGAAACTGCCAGTTTCCCACTGGCTATCAGCATGAGATAGCCAGTATTACCAAAATGAGTTGATATAATTTCAGGCAAAAGCAAAGATACTTGACATTTTAGTCAAATTGTGTAATTTATCACAAGTAAATGAATGCTTTGTTAGGCTCTTTCCAAATATTGAAAATGACTTATAAATTCTCATTATTACCTTCATAGATTCCCCCTGGGGAGAGAGTGTGGGCAGAAATTTCAGGCTAGGAATCACTGGTATAATAGAAAAAAGTACTAGATTCTAATAAATGACACAGAATCTCAGAGCCTCAGTTTTAACTTTCCACTGAAAGAGAGAACAGTATCTGATATATTACCTTGTAGCTACCATTTTTTGGAGTATGTCTTATGTCAATTATATTGTTAAATGTTTTATATACCCAATATTATGTAAAACCTATAGTCATCTAATGATGTAGTTGTTATTAACATTTCACAAATAAGAAAACAGGCACAAGAAGCCAAGTGACTTTCAAGATTATGCCACTTGTAAATGGCAGAACTGAGATATAAATCCAGGTTTCCTTGAGTCCAAAGCAATTTTCTTAATAGCTCTGTCATACTCTCACCTCCTAGATATTGGTGATATCAAAACATTTTGCAGATTAAGCATCATACAAATATAATTCCCCTGTAATTAGCATTTGCAGGGGAATACCATTCCTATGACCCCCACTCCATGCACTAGTCCACCATCTCCCTTTTAAGCTTTATTGTCTACTAATCCAATATATACCTAATAACTACTTCAAAAATTTAAAAAAAAAAAACCTTCAAAGGTTGATTTTCTGTCATGTTTACTTTGTCAATGACAAATCCTGAGTAATATCCAGGATGGAGAAGGTCCACAAAAGAAGCTGCGTAGTTTCCAAGACCTTTATTCTTGCCTATCAAAGCTTAATCCTTCAAGGCCACTTCCCCTGTGAAGCTATTAATGATATCAACCATTGCTATGACAGCTCCTTCCTTTGAAACTATGTTGTTTTGTTTGTAGCTCTCTTTTTAAAATTATTGATATCTTTCTGCTTTTTCTCGTTTTTTTTTCCTGTAACAGCTTCATGCCACACACACACACACACACACACACACACACACACACACACACTGTAAACCTCTTGGGGATACTAATTGTCTTACTCACTGAAATGGACCATACTGTGGTTGGAAGGAATCACAGAGATCATCAAATCCAGCCATAACACAAGAAGTGAATCTCTAAATCACATAAATAGTATGTGGCAGAACTGGGATTAGGAGGCAAATCTCCTGACTATAATCAGTGGGCTGCCTTTTGAGTTTGTACTTCCAAAAGGCCTACTGTGATGTTTTGTATATAGTAGCCACTCAAGGAATATTTGTTGAATAGAAAAAGAAAATCAGGCAGAATAGTATTTCTGAGAAGCTGGTGTATTTTTTGTACTTTATTAAATGTTAAGTTATATGTTCCTAGTTGATGAACATTTTACAAGGAATAAGAGGTAATGGCTGAGACTTAATATTTACTTGGATTAAAAAATATATTTCATTAAATGTTTTATAGTTCAGATAAAAAATCTTTTTTTTTTATAAAAAATCTTTTAAAAGCATTTTTTTCCTATTCCCTGTTTTCATTTTAACTAAATGTATTCTGTCAAAGTTGTTCATTTATTCTGTTATCACAACACATGTTCCAAAATTCTGGATATCGAGCAGCATAGAATGCTTTCCTCCAAATGCATTTTATCACATTCTATCACCATATCATTTTCCTTACATGATTGTATTAGCAAAAAGAAGCCTATAACCCACCAAAATATTGAATTCTAATCTGTACCTCTTCCATCTGTCAAGAGTCCCCAAATTCCAAGTTTTAAAATACAAGAAAAAGACATAATTAAAATACAGCATTCTTTATAAAATGAAAATGGTGATTCTGCCTTCTCTCAAATCTTTGCCCTCTCAATTTCCATATACAATATTTTAAACCTCGAGAATCTCCCTTATACCTAAAACCTCAAAGATCAGTAGTCTAATCAACATCAGCCTCCTCTCTTATTTACTCTCCCTTGCTTCTCTGAAATGCGGACTGTTTTTTTTCCAAACAGCAGTTTACAGTTGAAAAAAATAGTGGGTTATTTTTGGAAATAAATTAGAGTGGCCATGCCACTGCATCTATATGGTGTAGATAAGTTTATATCTGTGTACTTTGGAAAGACTGCTTTTCAGTTTTTTTCTGAGAGCAAACTAGTCTCAATATAGATAAATATTATTTTAATATACAGTTTGCTCTTGTCAGATTTCCTTACTTCTTATCAAGTTGTTTCTCTGTAAGGAAAACTTTGTGGTCTTCAAAATTTGTCCATAGTCTTCAAATGTGAGCTTAGGTCACACTTCAGGTGTCCCAGAAAGGCAATATATGTTCTCAGTGTGGAATTCTTCTGATGGAGAGAGTCATTTCAGTTGGCCTACACACACAACCTGGTGCTAGTCTGGAGGCCTCCCTGTTTATATTGAACATCTAACTGGCATTTCATTTCCTGTGTACCCAATCTAATAATCTTTTATTTTTATGTGGGTAAACCTGGTCTTAATTACAAAGGAAAATATGTGTGAACAGGAATTTGTCCTATACATTTTTTTATATGCAATAGTGTCTAGCATAGTACTGGATACAGAGTAAGCCTTCATAAATACCTATAAAACTGAATTGATACATTTTTCCCAATTGGCATAACCGTCAGATATCAAGAAAAACATTACATGAACAATCGGTCATTCCAGTATGTTTAACAAATTCATGCATTGAGAAATATTTCTCAGTATTTTCTCTCTCTCTCTCTTTCACACACAGATACACATACACACACACACACACACACACACACACACACACACACACACACCACTTGAATGTCCTAGGTGGGGATGGGGCCTTGTTAAAATAAATTATGAAATATCTATATAGTAAACTATTATGCAGTAATTTAACATGATGATCATATCAATATGTGCTGAAATGAAATCATCTCAAAGACATATTGTGAAGATAAGGAAACACAAGGTATACAATTTTATGTCACATTTACCCCCATCTGTGTAAAAAGAAAGTAAAGGATATACAGATATAAGATACATCTAAGCTTGTATAGTTATAGAAATTTGGGGAACATTTAGACAAAAATTTCTTAAGAGTGATTGCCTCTCAGAAACAAGACTGATGATAGAGGGCAGAAGACAAGTTTTTTACTTGCAATGTTATACTGCTTGAACATTTTATCTATATATATATTCATTTCTCAATGAAAATATTCAAAATTTTAATGTTTATGTATCAAACAACTAATGGCATAGTTGATCTGGCATTGCTATTCACTGTTTAACAATCAACATATAGGTTGTTCAACAAGATAAAACTACTGCAATTCTACTAAAAGTTCTCTATAGTTTGGTGTTCTAAAACAGAACATTTAGAACTAAGACAATCTCTTTGATCAATAACTAGTTTCCTTTGTATGTATCTACTACTATTATGCTGATATGACTTTGAGAAAATGGCTAAAATGCTTATATTTTTAATATGTAGATTAGGAACATCTCAGGGGCTCTTTTTTAATGTAGTGATAATTTCTGATAAAAGAGTCTAAGGATTTATCTTCTACCATGAAGAAAAAAAAAATCTCAGGTAATTTGAGAAATGCTGAGTAGCAAACTTAAAAGTACCAGAGTAAGGTGGCTGCCATTTTTCAGCTGATCAAAGCCAGAGCAGCAGAAAAAAGGATTTTCTTCAGTAAAGATTGAAAAATAAGTTAATATAAAATTTTCGTGACTGGAGACAAATTTCATATTTCCTAAAGGAGGGAGAGGGAACAATCTTGCCAGGAGGAAGAGCAAATCTCTCAAAGTAAACATGTAAAACATGACTTGGGGGAGTGCTTGGCCTAATGTGTGAATACTCTCTATCAATGGTCCACAAAGAGCAAGTTAAGGCTACATGTAGAGCCTTAAACTTGCCAGGACCAGCCAGCCTCAATTAGTATACTGTCTGTATGAGCTTGGGCAATTTGACATCTGAGTAGCAGCATAAGAACTTTTAGGTTTTTTTACCCTAGCATTGAGGCCTGGTTTGTAAGTCATCTAAACTTCCCTGCCTAGTCCCCATGTGACTGAAATCTTCCTAGAAAGCTGGGTGGGGTTAAAGGCATAAACTGGAATGTCAGAACAGAGCCAAGCTACACAGCCCACATACAGATCTTGTCCAGTTAAGAAGTAATTATTAAGTGCTTACTGTACTAGATGTTGTGGAGGGAGGGAAACCACAAAAGTAAAGGTTATGAGTCTTGGTTTCAAAAAGATTATGAAACAATTGGCAAGACAAGACTTGTGCACATGAAGGAAGGATAAAAGCCATTATGTAACCAAATGTTATATTATCAAGAACAGATTATTAACATTATAATTCAAATCATGGGTGATAAACTTCTACAAACTAAGCTAGCTTCTAACATCTCATAAAAGAGGGCAGATGTCAGTTATCTCAAAAGCAAACAATGTGGCAATAAATAGCTTACATATTTCCTTTCAACAGGTTGACTAATTCCCAAAATGCCAATTTTGAGTAATTGAAGGGGATCAAGATATACCACCCCAATATATGCTACTTTAGCATATTGATTATTTTCAGCTGAGGCAACTGAGAAACAGCAGACACAGGATGAGCTCTCTGCCCTCCCCCTTCCTTATAAAAGGGAAATTTATACCCTTTGTAAAGATCTCCCCCTGCTCTTCCATACCAAGAAGAAGAGAATGATTCTTATCACCAGAGCAAATTGAGTCTATCTAATAAACCTTACTATACAACCTTCCTAGTCACCTTTTCTTCCCCCTTACTGCCTCTAGGGACACAAAACTTTTTCCTCTAATCACTTCTCCATAATTTATCTCCCTTTATGAAATGGTATATAAGCCTTCAGGTCTTTGGGTTTTTGCTTCTTTTCTGTGAAGCCCCAACTAATATAAAATATCAACAAAATGTGTATGCCTCTTTTCCTGTAAATCTTTTGTCAGTTTAATTTGCAAGTCCCAGTGACTTAATATAAGGGGATAGAGAAAGTTTTTCCTCTTCTACATAATGAATGATGACTTTTGACTTTCTTTTGGCTTTTGTAAAAGATGAGAAATATAGCAAGTACCAGTTTTTCTTTAGGCCATTTGGAACAAACCTAATTGCCCTTTGGGACTCTGACCCTATCAGGATGGAGTTTTTAGGCAGTATTCCCTGAATGACTTCTTAGACCTTCTCTCACTAAACATTATGATACTGATTGATATAGTAAGATGAGTTGTTAGGAATCTCACCACTATAAATTAAATTAATTAAAAATGTTAAATAGTTAACTTGATAGTGAATTAATGAGATCCTTAAAATATGGTGAAGTATTTAAAGGTAAAGACTGTACCAAAACTATGTACAACAGATAGAATGCAATGAAAGGTTTATGCAATTGTTTGAATGTTTCAGCACTACGAACTCTAACAAGAGCAACAAATACTGGCTCTAATTAAATCTCAAGGAAACTAATTTGTTATTAAAATGGGATTTAGTTTTTATACTATATATTTTTTCTCTTATGGGTGCTAATATCTGGAATGTTAGCATATAATAGCACCTTCAGAGGAGTCCCTCAATATGATAAAAGGCCTGAAAACCATACTATCAATATTAAGATCCATTAAAGAGCTGAGGTTTGACTGAGGAAAGAATATGAGAGCATTCTCTTTAGATATTAAAAGAATTGATGTATAGAAAAGGAAATAAATTTATTCTTTCTGTCCACCAAAGAGCAGAACTAAATCTAATGGGTAAAAGTTGTAGGGGCACAAATTTAAACTTATTAAAAGAAAGCCTTTTTAATAACTAAGCAAAAAGTCAGGTTGTGACTTGTTAGACAGGTTGGACTTGTTGGAGACATTCAGATATACCTTTAGAAACTCTTGACAGTGATGTTATAGAGAAAACTTCAGCACAGGAGACATGAAAAAGAAGAAATTTATGTGAAGCTTCAATATTTAGGGTACAGCCTAAATTTAGTAACAAACTATTATGCATTCCTCAGCCATATCCATTTCCTGAATAACCATCTCAGATATGACTGAATGAAAATCATAAAAACTTTTAAATATCCTAGTCCATATTAGACCATTTCAACCCTAATTACTAGTTTATTAGACCAAAAAAATACAACGGCATATTTGAACATATTTTCCATGTCAAACACTGAAGCAAAATGTGTTTTAGCCCATCTCTCAATTTACTGGAAAACTAACTTGAACTTTCATTCCATGAGTAGTCTGTCTTCATGCACTGAAATAAAGAAAAACAATATATATTGGTGTATAATCATTACTATACCTGCCTACTTATCTGAGAGAATTGACTGGAAGAATGTGGACCAAATATTAATTGTGGCTGACTATGGACGGTGGATCTGCAAATGGCTATGATATTTTGTTGCTTATTTTTATCTTCTAATTTTCCTAGAGTAAACATGTATTTACTACAAAATAATCAGGGTTTCTAAATGTACATGCTACAGGAGCCAGCCTGAAAATATAAATGAATAGGCCAAAGGTGTAAGAACAATAAGGAAGAGACAATAGATTGTACAACCTGAAGAATACTCTTTTAAAAGGAGGTGGCTGCTACTGAACTCTAGCCATGACAGCCATAAAAGAATTGAAGACAATCTGGAAATACAGATCTTTATTGATTTTTATATGTTTAAATATTGGCAACTAAAGTAAATTTTGAGAAAAAAAACCTCAGAGGTCAAACGAAATAGATATGTGGGCCTGTATCTGGTTAGTTTACCACTTCTGAAATGAATAAATATTTGACAAATATAAACAATAAAAATCATCAGCTCATCGTTCAATAGCCAGTGTCACAGAGAACACTCAAAGACCTGCAATAAGACTTAAATTTGGGGCACCTGGGTGGCTCAGTGGTTGAATGTCTGCCTTTGGCTCAAGTTGTGATCCCAGGGTCCTGGCATCCAATCCCACATCAGGATCCCCTCAGGGAGCCTGCCTCTCCCTGTGCCTGTCTCTGCCTCTCTCTGTGTCTCTCATGAATAAATAAACTAAAAATCTTTAAAATAAGACCTAAATTTGCATTGAGAAAATACAGTGATCGAGTATGATCAACACAAACATTCTGAGCAATTAGGAATGGGTTACTGAGGGTGTCCTGAGATTGGCATGTTCAACAGAGAGGAAACAATAGGAAGTTCTTCAGTAATTTGTTTTCATAGGGAGACTTGGCATGTCTTGGAAAAGTAGTAGAGTTAAAAGAGAAGTCACATAGGCTAGAATCCAAGAATAAGGGAGACAAGTTCAAGCTCCAGGTATGTGTTCATTAGATGAAGAGTTGATTGCCCAAGGGTAGCATCATAAATAAGAGGGCAAACAAAAAGTGAGGAATAATGGATGGATACCATCTGACTTTTGGGAAGTAATTCCTGTAAAGAAAATTATTATTCCAACTGCAAAGTCATATATTGGAGACTTACTCATATTCAGATTTAGATTCTTCACATCATCTAAGCTAAATAATTATGTTTACCGATTGAATTATGTTACACTCTTCTGTAAATTCTCTCTGGTGTTAAAGGTATAAAATTAGAAAACAAAGTCATTTGCTAATAAAATCTTACTCCATAAGCATTCGTTTATTTTGACTTTTCAAAAGAAATGTATAAGTGCTTTTTTTCTTTTTATTGAAAAGTCAAAGTAATAGTCATCATCCAAATGATGTCACTTTTTTTTAACAGCCAGACATGGTATATTTCCAGAAAAAGCCTTTAGTCATTTACAATAAATGATTAATACTGAATAGCAGAGGTCAGTCTTGGCTACCTCTGGCTGCTGAGTTTCTTCACTGAGATTATGTGCCAGCAGCTTACAACTGTCCTTATGAGCAGTGACACTGCAGTCAAGCCAATTTGGGTTTGAATCCGAGTTGGTGCTAGTAACTTACTGTGGGCAAGTCAACTAACACCATTGTCTTTTAGTTGTCTTATGTATAAAGTGAGAAGGAGAATAATAGTGTCTACTAAGTTTGCTGTGGGGATCAAAATGGTGCCTGGCAGTCTACATATAATGGCAATGATGTTTTTCCTTATCCCTACCTGTACAAAAACCGATTCAAAAACAAAAAACCCTGACTGACTCAATTTTCAATTTTCATTTCCCTGAGGTCATGTTCTCCACTCAGAGTGGGTTAATAGCATGCCAATGTGTGTGCATGCATATTCAAAAAGCCATTAAAAGTTAATGTTAATGATGGAATTGTATGCCAGGTCTGTGGAAAGACATTTAAACTCAAGGAGGTCTTTTGTTGTCCCTCAAGGCGTTTCTTTTTTTTTTTTAATTAATTTTTATTGGTGTTCAATTTACCAACATACAGAGAAACACCCAGTGCTCATCCCGTCAAGTGTCCGCCTCAGTGCCCGTCACCCATTCCCCTCCACCCCCCGCCCTCCTCCCCTTCCACCACCCCTAGTTCGTTTCCCAGAGTTAGGAGTCTTTAGGTTCTGTCTCCCTTCCTGATATTTCCCAACATTTCTTTTCCCTTCCTTTATATTCCCTTTCACTATTTTTTATATTCCCCAAATGAATGAGAACATACACTGTTTGTCCTTCTCCGATTGACTTATTTCACTCAGCATAATACCCTCCAGTTCCATCCACGTCGAAGCAAATGGTGGGTATTTGTCGTTTCTAATTGCTGAGTAATATTCCATTGTATACATAAACCACATCTTCTTTATCCATTCATCTTTCGATGGACACCGAGGCTCCTTCCACAGTTTGGCTATTGTGGACATTGCTGCTAGAAACATCGGGGCCTCAAGGCGTTTCTGATTATGCATGCCTATTTGGCCTATAAATTGGGTTGGGCCTATGGAAATAATTAACAATCATGCTGAAACAATTATGATGATGATTATACTAATAAACTTATTACAACTTATAATGTTATTATTGGTAATAACAGTGGATTTTTGACATTGAGCACTTATTATCGATAAGACATTGCACTAAAGACTTTACATGGATGGTCTTATTTAATGTTCACAGTAACTAACCTCATGAGGTTGATACAGCTAAGAACTCCAAATGAGAAAACTAAACTTCAGCAAGTATAAGAGACATCCTCAAAATGATATATCTAGGGTCACAGGCTTGGGTTATAAATGAGATTACTCTATTCTCAAAACTTATGATCTTTATAGATCACACTTTATAGATAAGAAAACTCAATGAAAAGTACAATAGACTAGGAGCCAGAAAAACTGGCCTTTGATCCCAATTCTGCCTTACTATCTACCCACATGACCTTGGACAAATTAGTTAATTTTTCTGAGCTTCATTTTTCCTAACTATAAAAATGAAATAATAACAGTGAAGGATTCTTATAAGAACTAAACACAGTAAATGCCAAGTAGTATTATTGTTAATATCATTATTGTATTGATTACCTTCTTTTCAGAGGGTCTCAGGATTATGAGCAGAGGAATCACCCCAATTGGGAAGGGTTGAAGATGGAGACAGGAAAAATGTTGATTATTCTTAATATGCATGGAGTTGAAACCATGTGAAAGGTTGTTGATTTTCTTAACACTATCTCTGATATCAGTTTGATTTCTAATGATTTACTGATGGAAAAGTTCTGGTTAAGTGAAATTCACAATACTCTGGATATTGATTAATCAAGAGTTTACTAGTGAAAGTGATCAGAATATGCCATTCTCAGACGTGCCATAAGGATTATTTTGAGCTGAAGGCAACTAAAAAACAGAAGACACAGAACTCTCTGACCTTTCCCTTTTTGCCTAAAAGAAAAGTATACATTTCCATTGTGAAAATGTCCTCCTTCCGCTCCCCCATACCAGGAGAGAAGGACACTAATCACAGGAGATGGAAAGACAATATCAAGATGAGCTTGCATAAATAAATCTTAGTAAAAAATAACAAATATCTTCTATTAGATTCCTTATATATTTACCTTCCCACAATTTACTACCCCTAAAAGCCCAAATCCCTTTTCCTTTTTCTTGTCACTTCTCCACAATGTACTACCCATTGTTAAAGTGGTACATAAGCTCTCAAGCCTAACCATTTCTTTGGGTTTTCACTTCTTTTCTGTGAAATTTCCATGTGCATGTAAAATAAACCTTTTCTCCTATTAATCGGTCTTTTGCTAACTTTCAGGTTTAGAACAAACAAATCATTCAATTTGTTCATTTCTGAACAATTTACATAAATTATAAGAGCAATAATCAACTCTCTTATTGTTATAAATGCAAAGATATCCCATGCCTACTCCTTCCTGCTTAAGAGATAACAATTACTGCGATTATGACTAATAATCTATGCTCAATATTAAAAGGGCAATTTTTGTTCCCATAAGCATTCCATTGAAAATAAATGGACAAAACTATTATTTAAATAACAAATAAACAACAAATAGTTTGTTATTTAAATAACAAAACTATTATAATGATAATTATAATACTTAGAGCTAACAATTACTGAATATTTACTATTTTCCAGACACCTAATGGTATTAAATACTATTACATGCTAACAATAACAATAATAGCTACCTCTATGAAATACTTTCTGCCATGTACCATTCCAAATACATTAAATGTATTGTTTTATATAATTGCCCCCTACTATCTCTGAAGTTGGTATGAGCTGATTTATATTTTATAGGCAGAGAAAGCAAGGGTAAGTAACTCTTGCAAGGTCATACAGCTTGAATGGTGAAGTCAGGATTTAAACCCAGGCCTTCCTGAGTTCCAAAACTATGGTCTTATCAACTATACATATGGCCACCTATTAATCTAAATAAGCATTAATTTTATACTCTGTATATTGTGGCTAACAGTGGCAAATGTGTTTAATTCCAAGCTATTTATTCCTTCAATAAATATTTATTTAGAGCCTAGCATAAGCAAGGCAATAATGCTGGGATTATACTGGTGAAGGTATCCTTGATTCCTCCTCCCTTTCCTTCACCTACATTGTCCATCCATTGTCAAGAACTGTTTGGTTTGATATAGGATTATACATGGGAGAGATGTGAGTACTAACTTACACTAGATCAGGGAAGATTTCTTTAAGCATGGGCACAGAAGCTTGTCACAATTCCCACTATTGAGACTAATATGTCTTTTGGCACCATCCTCCACTATGTACACTGGGTTATCATTCAGATAGGTTACAGAAAAGTTAAACAGTATTCTCATCATTTGGTTTCAGTTTGTTCTAAATTGAATAAATCCAAATGGTTTGAGCAGGAAAAACCCTTGTACACAAGAGGAATGAGCCAGGCTTGAGGCAAAACCTATAAAAAATAATCACCAGTGCTGATGCTTTGTTCACCTTTTACAAAAAAAATAATCCATTTAGGTTGAGTCTGTTGAAAACAAAAAATAGAAGAAAAGCTTCCTGACTTACAGATTATTTTGTTGAAGAATTCAGGTATTATGATGAATACAAACAGGCTGAGGATTAGAGTCCAATTTGTGCAATATGAAGTATCTGTGACTGATGACATCTCCATTGTTCTGGATGTTGAAAAATGAATCAATAAACTGGTAGTTCAAAAATGTCTTTTCAATAAATAAAATCACCCACAAAAAACTGGATTGACTTTTGAATGGTTTAAGTAAAATATTTGGTTTCAGTGTGAAGCTATCACTCTTACTACAGCTTCCTGTAAACTTCACTTTGAGTTCAATCCCTAAAACACACACACACACACACACACACACACACACACACACATATGCACACACACAGAAAGGCCTAGGCATCATAGGTCACTTAAAGAGTTTTACAATTTTTATTACCTAAAATGCAGCATAATACCTATTTGACAGTTATATTTTACTTTTATGAAACTATAGGGTACCTCCTAATTTCAACCTGGAAGGGCAGGAATATTTTATAGGGGTGTGTGCAAGTACCCAAAATGCAAGGTTATAAGCAATCAGTACTAGTATGACCCTAGAATCCATACATTGTAGAGGGTTGTGCTACAGTTTAAACTGTAAACATGCACTGCAATTCTTATCCTTGCCCCTTAAGAAAAACTAGCTTAATCATGTCAAATATTTAGGAACAGTCTATAGTATATATGGTACTATAAAATGGTATTACAACATAAAAGATTTCTATAACTTTCATAAAATTATAGTCAAATAAAGGAAATAAAACTGGAATAAAAGTCTCAATTGTGTAAGAGGAAGATTAGTATTAAACTTTCATTCATACAGCATGCCTATATTGAGTGCCTACTGCATGCCAGAGCCAAGAGCTAGAATACAATGGTGAGTATAATACATATGATCCCTGACCTCTTGGTTCATACAATCTAAGTAGAAAGGAAATCAATTAAACAAGCAATTATAATACAATGTGCTAAGTGTTAGGGAAAGGGAAAGGTACTTAGGGAATCCAGGAAGGTTTCCTAAAGGAAGTGTTCTAGGCAGTATATAAATAGTATATGTGAGAGTCCACAGAGGTGAGAGGTTCTGCCAACAAGAGTGAAAGAGTGAGAAAAATGCATTCAAGGAGTTGAAAGTTCTATAAGGCTGAAGGAAAATGTGCAAACAGGAGTAGCAAAAGAAGACTGGAGAAGTACACAATGATACTACATAAAGAAGAGGAGGGGCAAGATGGGGGAAGAGTAGAGTCCCCAAATCACCTATCCCCTACAAATTACCTAGATAACCTTCAAATCATCCTGAAAATCTACGAATTCGGCCTGATATTTAAAGAGAGAACAGCTAGGGATCCCTGGGTGGCGCAGCGGTTTGGCGCCTGCCTTTGGCCCAGGGCGCGATCCTGGAGACCCGGGATCGAATCCCACGTTGAGCTCCCGGTGCATGGAGCCTGCTTCTCCCTCTGCCTATGTCTCTGCCTCTCTCTCTCTGTGTCTTTCATGAATGAATAAATAAAATCTTTAAAAAAAAAAAAAAAGAGAGAACAGCTGGAATGCTACAGTGAGAAGAGTTCACCCTTCTATCAAGGTAGGAAGACGGGGGAAAAAGAAAGAAACAGAAGGCATCCAAGGGGGAGGAGCCCCGCGAGGAGCCGGGCTAAGGCCGGGGCGAGTGTCCCCAGGACAGGAGAGCCCCGTCCCGGAGGAGCAGGAGCTGCACCAACCTTCCCCGCGGAAAGGCCTCCCAGGGAATTGGAGCAGGATCCCCAGAAAGGCGGGGATGCCCTCGGGCTCCCTGGGGCAGTAACAGAGGAACTGCGCCCCGGGAGAGTGCGCCGAGCTCCCTAAGGGCTGCAGCGCACACACATTGACCCGGGAACAGATCTGAGGGGCTCGGGCGCTGCTCTGCTCTGTGCGGCTCCTGGAGCAGCTCGGCCTCGGCGGCTCGGGCAGAGGAAGAGGCTACAGGCGGAGGGGGCTGCGCGGCTCCGGGAGCAGCTCCGAGGGGCTCGGGCGGCGGCTCCACAGAGAGGCGGCTGCGCGGCCGGGAGCGCGAATCCAACAGCACAGGCCCGGGAGCACAGGGCGCCGGGACACAGCCCAAGATCCGGCCTCCCCCCAGGACAGGCAGAGGCCTGGAGGGCCCAGGACAGCAAGGACGCTCCTGCCCCGAGCTGAGCAGATCAGCGGCCCCGCCCGGAGCCTCCAGGCCCTGCAGACAGAGAGCTCCGGAGCTACTGCGGGGGCCGAATCCAGGTTTCCAGAGCTGCCCCCGCCACTGTGGCTGTTCATCCTGGAGCCTCACGGGGTAAACAACCCCCACTGAGCCCTGCACCAGGCAGGGGGCATTGCAGCTCCCCCAAGTGCTAACACCTGAAAATCAGCACAGCAGGCCCCTCCCCCAGAAGACCAGCGAGACGGACCAGTTCCAGGGGAAGTCAAGGGACTTAAAGTATACAGAATCAGAAGATACTCCCCCGTGTTTTTTGTTTTTGTTTTTGTTTTTTCTTTTTGATTTCTATTGCTTCCCCAACCCCTTTCTTTTCACCTTTCTTTCTTTTTCTTTCTCTTTTTCTTCTCTTTTTTTCCTTTTTTTCTTCTTTTTCTTTTTTCTTCTTCTCTTTTCTTTCCTTCTCTCTCTCTCTACTTTTCCCAATACAACTTGTTTTTGGCCACTCTGCACTGAGCAAAATGACTAGAAGGAAAACCTCACCTCAAAAGAAAGAATCAGAAACAGTCCTGTCTCCCACAGAGGTACAAAATCTGGATTACAATTCAATGTCAGAAGGCCAATTCAGAAGCACTATTATACAGCTACTGGTGGCTCTAGAAAAAAGCATAAAGGACTCAAGAGACTTCATGAATGCAGAATTTAGATCCAATCAGGCAGAAATTAAAAATCAATTGAATGGGATGCAATCCAAACTAGAAGTCCAAACGCTGAGGGTTAACGAAGTGGAAGAACGAGTGAGTGACATAGACGACAAGTTGATGGCAAAGAGGGAAACTGAGGAAAAGAGAGACAAACAATTAAAAGACCATGAGGATGGATTAAGGGAAATAAATGACAGCCTGAGGCAGAACAACCTACCGTTAATTGGGGTTCCCGAGGTGCCGAAAGGGACAGAGGTCCAGAATATGTATTTGAACAAATCCTAGCTGAAAACTTTCCTAATCTGGGAAGGGAAACCGGCATTCAGATCCAGGAAATAGAGAGATTCCCCCCCCCCCCGCAAAGTCAATAAAAACGGTTCAACACCTGGACATTTAATAGTGAAGCTTGCAAATTCCAAAGATAAAGAGAAGATCCTTAAAGCAGCAAGAGACAAGAAATCCCGGACGTTTATGGGGAGGAGTATTAGGGTAACAGCAGACCTCTCCACAGAGACCTGGCAGGCCAGAAAGGGCTGGCAGGATATATTCAGGGTCCTAAATGAGAAGAACATGCAACCAATAATTCTTTATCCAGCAAGGCTCTCATTCAGAATGGAAGGAGAGATAAAGAGCTACCAAGACAGGCAGGAACTGAAAGAATATGTGACCTCCAAACCAGCTCTGCAAGAAATTTTAAGGGGGACTCTTAAAATTCCCCTTTAAGAAGAAGTTCAGTGGAACAATCCACAAAAACAAGGACTGAATTGATATCATGATGACAGGAAACTCATATCTGTCAATAGTAACTCTGAACGTGAACGGGCTTCATGACCCCATCAAAAGGCACAGGGTTTCAGACTGGATAAAAAAGCAGGACCCATCTATTTGCTGTCTACAAGAGACTCATTTTAGACAGAAGGACACCTACAACCTGAAAATAAAAGGTTGGAGAACCATTTACCATTCAAATGGTCCTCAAAAGAAAGCAGGGGTTGCCATCCTTATATCAGATAAATTAAATTTTACCCAAAGACTATAGTGAGAGATGAAGAGGGACACTATCTCATACTCAAAGGATCTATCCAACAAGAGGACTTAACAATCCTCAATATATATGCCCCGAATGTGGGAGCTGCCAAATATTTAAACCAATTAATAACCAAAGTGAAGAAATACTTAGATAATAATACACTTATACTTGGTGACTTCAATCTAGTGCTTTACCCTCGATAGGTCTTATAAGCACAACATATCCAAAGAAACGAGAGCTTTAAATGATACACTGGACCAGATGGATTTCACAGATATCTACAGAACTTTACATCCAAACTCAACTGAATACACATTCTTCTCAAGTGCACATGGCACTTTCTCCAGAATAGACCACATACTGGGTCACAAATCGGGTCTGAACCGATACCAAAAGATTGGGATAGTCCCCTGCATATTCTCAGACCATAATGCCTTGAAATTAGAACTAAATCACAACAAGAAGTTTGGAAGGACTTCAAACACGTGGAGGTTAAGGGCCTTCCTGCTAAAAGATGAAAGGGTCAACCAGGAAATTAAGGAAGAATTAAACAGATTCATGGAAACTAATGCGAATGAAGACACAACCGTTCAAAATCTTTGGGATGCAGCAAAAGCAGTCCTGAGGGGGAAATACATCGCAATACAAGCATCCATTCAAAAACTGGAAAGAACTCAAATTCAAAAGCTAACCTTACACCTAAATGAGCTAGTGAAAAAACAGCAAATGGACCCTACGCTCAGCAGAAGAAGAGAGTTAATTAAAATTCGAGCAGAACTCAACGAAATCAAGACCAGAGAACTGTGGATCAGATCAACAGAACCAGGAGTTGGTTCTTTGAAAGAATTAATAAGATAGATAAACCGTTAGCCAACCTCATTAAAAAGAAGAGAGAGAATGCTCAAATTAATAAAATCATGAATGAGAAAGGAGAGATCACTACCAACACCAAGGAAATACAAACGATTTTAAAAACATATTATGAGGGATCCCTGGGTGGCGCAGCGGTTTGGCGCCTGCCTTTGGCCCAGGGCGCGATCCTGGAGACCCAGGATCGAATCCCACGTCAGGCTCCCGGTGCATGGAGCCTGCTTCTCCCTCTGCCTGTGTCTCTGCCTCTCTCTCTCTCTCTCTGACTATCATGAATAAATAAATAAAATCTTTAAAAAAAAAAAAACATATTATGAACATCTATACGTCAATAAATTAGTCAGTCTAGAAGAAATGGATACATTTCTAGAAAACCAGAAACTACCAAAATTGGAACTGGAAGAAATAGAAAAACTGAACAAGCCAATTACCAGGGAGGAAATTCAAGCAGTCATCAAAAACCTCCCAAGACACAAAAGTTCAAGGCCAGATGGCTTCCCTAGGGAATTCTATCAAACGTTTAAAGAAGAAACCATACCTATTCTACAAAAGCTCTTTGGAAAGATAGACAGAGATGGAGTACTTCCAAACTCGTTCTATGAGGCCAGCATCACCTTAATTCCAAAACCAGACAAAACCCCACCAAAAAGGAGAATTATAGACCAATACCTCTGATGAACATGGATGCAAAAATTCTCAACAAGATACTAGCCAATAGGATCCAAAGTATATTAAGAAGATTATTCACCATAACCAAGTAGGATTTATTCCTGGGACGCAAGGCTGGTTCAACACTCATAAAACAATCGATGTGATTCATCATATCAGCAAGAGAAAAACCAAGAACCATATGATCCTCTCATTAGATGCAGAGAAAAAAATTGACAAAATACAGCATCCATTCCTGATCAAAACTCTTCAGAGTTTTCAGTGTAGGGATAGAGGGAACTTTCCTCGACATCTTAAAAGCCATCTATGAAAAGCCCACAGCAAATATCATTCTCAATGGGGAAGCACTGGGAGCCTTTCCCCTCAGATCAGGAACAAGACAGGGATGTCCACTCTCACCGCTGCTATTCAACATAGTAGTGGACGTCCTAGCCTCAGCAATCAGACAACAAAAAGACATTAAAGGCATTCAAATTGGCAAAGAAGAAGTCAAACTCTCCCTCTTCACCGATGACATGATACTCTACATAGAAAACCCAAAAGCCTCCACCCCAAGATTGCTAGAACTCATACAGCAATTTGGTAGTGTGGCAGGATACAAAATCAATGCCCAGAAATCAATGTCATTTCTATACACTAACAGTGAGACTGAAGAAAGAGAATTTAAGGAGTCAATCTCATTTACAATTGCACCCAAAAGCATAAGATACCGAGGAATAAACCTAACCAAAGAGGTAAAGGATCAATACACTGAGAACTACAGAACACTTCTGAAAGAAATTGAGGAAGACACAAAGAGATGGGAAAATATTCCATGCTCATGGATTGGAAGAATTAATATTGTGAAAATGTCAGTGTTACTCAGGGCAATTACACGTTTAATGCAATCCCTATCAAAATACCATGGACTTTCTTCAGAGAGTTAGAAAAAATTATTTTAAGATTTGTGTGGAATCAGAAAAGACCCCAAATACCAAGGGGAATTTTAAGAAAGAAAACCTTATCTGGGAGCATCACAATGCCAGATTTCAGGTTGTACTACAAAGCTGTGGTCATCAAGACAGTGTGGTACTGGCACAAAAACAGACACATAGATCAATGGAACACAATAGAGAATCCAGAAGTGGACCCTCAACTTCATGGTCAACTAATATTCGATAAAGGAGGAAAGACTATCCATTGGAAGAAAGACAGTCTCTTCAATAAATGGTACTGGGAAAATTGGACATCCACATGCAGAAGAATGAAACTAGACCACTGTCTTGCACCATACACAAAGATAAACTCAAAATGGATGAAAGATCTCAACGTGAGACAAGATTCCATCAAAATCCTAGAGGAGAACACAGGCAACACCCTTTTTGAACTCGGCCACAGTAACTTCTTGCAAGATACATCCACGAAGGCAAAAGAAACAAAAGCAAAAATGAACTATTGGGACTTCATCAAGATAAGAAGCTTTTCACAGCAAAGGATACAGTCAACAAGACTAAAAGACAACCTACAGAATGGGAGAAGATATTTGTAAATGACATATCAGATAAAGGGCTAGTTTCCAAAATCTATAAAGAACTTATTAAACTCAACACCAAGGAAACAAACAATCCAATCATGAAATGGGCAAAATACATGAACAGAAATCTCACAGAGGAAGACATAGACATGACCAACATGCACATGAGAAAATGTTCTGCATCCCTTGCCATCCGAGAAATACAAATCAAAACCACAATGAGATACCACCTCACACCAGTGAGAATGGGGAATATTAACAAGGCAGGAAACCACAAATGTAGGAGAGGATGCAGAGAAAAGGGAACCCTCTTACACTGTTGGTGGGAATGTGAACTGGTGCAGCCACTCTGGAAAACTGTGTGGAGGTTCCTCAAGGAGTTAAAAATAGACCTGCGCTACGACCCAGCAATTGCACTGTTGCACCCAAAGTTTCCGATGCAATGAAACGACGGGACACCTGCACCCCAATGTTTCTAGCAGCAATGTCCACAATAGCCAAACTGTGGAAGGAGCCTCGGTGTGCATGGATAGATGAATGGATAAAGAAGATGTGGTTTATGTATACAATGGAATATTACTCAGCCATTAGAAACGACAAATACCAACCATTTGCTTCAACGTGGATGGTACTGGAGGGTATTATGCTGATTGAAGTAAGTCAGTCGGATAAGGACAAATAGTGTATGTTCTCATTCATTTGGGGAATATAAATAATAGTGAAAGGGAATATAAGGGAAGGGAGAAGAAATGTGTGGGAAATATCAGAAAGGGAGACAGAACATAAAGACTTCTAACTCTGGGAAATGAACTAGGGGTGGTGGAAGGGGAGGTGGGCCGGGGGAGGGGGTGAATGGGTGACGGTCACTGAGGGGGACACTTGACGGGATGAGCACTGGGTGTTATTCTGTATGTTGGTAAATTGAACACCAATAATAAATTAATTTATTTAAAAAATGATACTATGTATCTTACATAACATGTTGAACTTTCTAGATTTTATCTTGGAGGGTATGGAAAACCGCTGAAGGAATTTACAAGGAAAAGTACAAGCCTTTATAAAATTGGCTGTGAATTAAAGAGTGGATTGCAGGTAGAATAAGGAAACACAGAATGATCTGTGCAGTAGTCCAGTTAAGAATTAAAGCAAAAGAAAAAAAAAAGAATTAATGCAGACAAATACAAGATGAACTTTGGAGATAATGATGACAGGGCTTCATGATTAATTAGACATTGGTATAGACAGTGGTAAGGGATGACTTCTAAGTTTCCAGCTTGAGCAATTGGGTAGATGGTGATGCCATTTACTGAAATGGAGAACATATTGGGAGGTATAAGCAACAGCTGATGACAGCCTGGGCAAGATATGATATGTTGATAAATGGTAGAAATTTATGGGAGCACAGAAAAGGGAAGGATGCCTTTTCACATTAAATTTTTGTAACAGAGGCAGTACTTGAAATGGGTGGGATCTGGGGAGGATAGTTAAGTTAGTTAAAGAATGCAAGCCACACATTTTAGGAATGGCACATAATCACGAGTGGTTAAAACACAGGGTTTTTTTTTTGTTTTTTTTTTTTGTTTTTTTTTTTTTTTGTTTGTTTTTTGAGGGCAGCCTGGAAAAATCTGCAAAGGCATACTGGGATTTAAATACAAAGGGCTTTCAATGTCATGATAAAGAGTTGAGGCTAATGTCTGGTTTTGCAGTCCAGAATTGCCACTATCAGTATGGCCTTAAATAAGTCATTTAATCCTTCTTTCTTCAATTTTCTCATTTATGAAATGAGTGGTTCCCAGACTTATAGATTGCACGGATCAGTAAAAGTTTTTAAAGGGGCAGGCACAAAGCAACAAAGGGTTGCTGACATCATTTTGCCAAGTATAAACATTAAAACAACAAACAAATAAAAAGCCACCATCTATTATTACCATCATTTCATTAAATAAAGAATATTTCAAAACAAAAATTAAGTAGGGCGTATATTGTGATGATACGCAACTGATAAATTATTGAACATTACATCTGAAACTAATGATGTGCTATATGTTGGCTAATTAAATTTAAAATAAATAAATAAAAATTAGCAAGATAAGTCTTCCTAAGATGTAGAGTTTTTCCAGAAAAAAAATTCAAGGTAACTTCAAGGAATTTTCGAGATAGATACATTTCATTTTAAGGAGTGGTTACTTCACTCTATTTTTTTCATTCCACTGAGGATTGGTGCAAACTGCTGGCACTGGTTCAGAGACCAGAGATTGGCAACCACTGAGTTATAACCCAGGATTCCTTCCAATGCTGACATTCTAGAATTTCTATGATTCCTACACATTTATTCATCAAGCAATAGGGAGCTATTATTGAGGGATTGGGGGAAGTGAAATGATACTATCAAAGTTATGTTTTAGGAAGTCATTATGGGAGGTCTTGGAAGAGGAAAAGTAAGCAGTCCAATTTTGTGGCTAATATCAATGTCAAGACGTGAGCTAACAAAGGCACAAACCAGCGTACTGACAGTGGCAATGGGAAAATCCAATGTGTTCAATGCCCCAGATTCTAGTAGAGCTGACAGTGTGCTGTTTAAGTCAGACCTTAATTGGAAGGGATGGCTACTTTCACCAAAGCCTTGCTTTACCTTAGAAGGTTCATTGTACCATTCTTTTGTGTAGGATATTTTTCAGGAAGTCGACTTAAAAAAATTTTTTTTCTGGCTCAATGTATTTAAACCACAATTTAGAATGTCTATGGGAGGAAGATAGTATATTATTCTAGTGTGTTGAAGTAACCAAGGAATCAATTGCTTGAATGAATCATGCAGAGGAAGCATATGCTAATGAGTTGCTTAAAAATCAGTGCTTGGAGAGGTCACAAATGAAAAACAGTCCTATCATGCCATAAAATCAAAGCCACAGCACTCAAACAGAAAATCAGAGAAAATAGTCCTTTTTATGTCCTGAGTTATTTTTGCCCCATCCTTTCCCAAAGAAAATTATAAAATAGAGTGGGTCATCATGTGAAATTTGATTGAAAAGCTCCTGTTCTCAAACATTATTGAGTTAAATTCCCATAATTCTATGCTTGTGGGATCTGCTAGATTGAGGATTTAGAGGGGAAAAAAGTGTTTAAAACCACATGATATTCCACAGGCATTGCTTTGTTTTATTTTATCTTGTTCAAAGAGGAAAACCATAGAACCACTGTAGACACTGCAAGGCTTATTAGACCTAGAAGGCACTGGGGTCTAAGTAACAAAATCGGAAATTAGAATTGCTAATTAGGTCACTATGTGGAATGTTTATCCTTTAATTTAGATGAGCTTGGTACAAAGATTTCAAACCAGAATGCTGTGAACCACTAAGTATCACAAAATGTGTTACACATGGCTGAGATATTGATCTCCTCAGCCCTCAGGTAGTCAGAGCCTCCTTCATTTGCTCTAGTTTGATGAACAAATATTTATTACTTTCAATATGCACCGTGGCATGAAAAATTTGGCAGCCTTTTTTTTTTAGGCATGGAGAATTTTATTTTATATTGTAGTACACTGTGGATATTTGGCTCAACATCCCCCCCAAATTGCTATTCCTTCTCATCAATCCTTGGCACTTGAAATAGAAGGCTCTTCTGTGCCCTGTTCTTAATCTGTTGCAACTTTACAGAGCAAAAAGCAATTACAGACCTTTCTCTGAATTACACCTCAACAACTCACTATCCAACTCAGAAGTTACTCCTTTCCCTAATTACCAGTAGAACCAGATGTGACCTAAGCAACATCTAATGGGCAGTATTAGGCATACAATTTAAAATGCTGGAGGTCTAATTTTTATTACATTTATCAAAGGAAAGGCTCTTGAACAGAATTGAGTTACCTGTATTGCCTATTTTACTATAGATATGCAGGCAAAATGATGTGGCTAGTTGTTAAGGTGTCTAATATTCCTCCTTCCAGGCTCTCAGACCTAGTGTGAAGGTATATGCTGCTGAACGCTTGAATGCAGATGACTGCTACCAGTCCAAGCTGAAAGGGGAACTGACTTCCAATCCCTATCCTCCAGAAACCATAGCAGATGGTGTCAAATCCATCATTGGCTTAAACACATGGCCTATTATAAGGGACCTTGTTGATGATGTCTTCACAGTCACAGAGGAAGAAATTAAGGTGAGGCTCTGATAGGAAAATATGAAAGAATGGAGCAACTTCTTAGGCCAAAGAGTCTTCTCCTGTTATAAGTAGCAACTTATTCCCTGGGGACTTGGCTAGGTGACTTCATGATGTGTGGGAGGGTGCCCCAGATTTATTAAAACAACCCTCTCAACAGTAGAAGCAGAGTTAGGATGGGGAAAAAAGCCCTGCCCTTCATTGGCAAGCATATACATATGGCCTTTATGGAACACTGAGATGGGGCCTAGAGGTTAGTTAACTTTTGCTTATGCTAACACTTCTCACATGGGAGTCTTTACGAGAGTAGTAATAATAATAGTTTATACTTATATGGTGTTTGCCATTGTGCCAGGCAGTGCTCTTAAGTATGTTTTAATCCACCTAATCCCACAACAACCCTATGAAGCAGTATTCTTATTAGTATTCTTATTTTACAGATGGAAGAAAATGGAGACATTAAGTTTAAGATAACTGAGTAATTGGCAGAGCTAGGATTCTAACCTAAGATGTCTGGTTCCAGAACTGTCATTTCAGTTGCCTTTTATACAAAAATTTAAAAGGAAAGCCTCTGGTGGGAGGCTACTAGTCTAGCACTAGGAATTGGCAGATAAAGGCTGAAAGTCCAAAGCAAGAACCAATAAGTTGTTAGTCCAGTGATACATTAAAGATTAGAACTGTCCGTCACAGAGTTGTAGTTCCAAAATGAAGGTCAAAAACAAGGAACCTCAAGAAACCAAAAGGGGAGTCCAAGATGAAGCCTAAAGTTGCCAGATGAAACCAGAGTCAAGGGATCCCTGGGTGGCGCAGCGGTTTGGCGCCTGCCTTTGGCCCAGGGCGCGATCCTGGAGACCCGGGATCGAGTCCCACGTCGGGCTCCCGGTGCATGAAGCCTGCTTCTGTCTCTGCCTCTCTCTCTCTCTCTGTGTGAATATCATAAATTAAAAAAAAAAAAGAAACCAGAGTCAAACTAATGAAGAGTAACATTTTTATGAATGGCAGATAGTTTTCATGGCAATTTTTAAACCAAAGAATGCTTAGAGTAGTGTTTCTCATCAGGCTGCAATGTTGCCCATGCCCCACCCAGAGGACACTTGGCATGTCTGAGACAGTTTTTTATGCATAGCTTTAAGGTGGGGTGTGTGATATTGGTATCCAGTGGGTAAAAGGCAGGGATGCTACTAAATATCCTATAATGTATAGGACAGCTTCCTCTTACTCCAACCAAGAATTATACAGCCCAAAATGTCAAAGGTGTCATTACTGAGAAACTTGGGCCTGGTGATTTCTGTTTGACCAGGCAGCCCCTACAGGCAATGTTGGCCAAGGGTGATGATGATGATGACAATGGTGATACTGATGCTATTGTTGCTGCAGTTGATGATAATGTTGAAATATGAGTTAAAATACCACAACAAGATAATAAAAGCAGCAACTACCATTTTTAAATGTGTACCAAATATTGTGAAAAATTCTTTATTACCTTGCTTAATCTTCAAAGAAAACCTATGAAATAATTGCTATTATTAGTTCAACTACATGTTTGTGGAAAATGAGGCTCAGAAAAGTTAAGTGCCTTGCCTAGGATCAAATAACTAGTAAGTGACCCAATCATGATTTGTATCCAAGTCTGTCTGGCCCCAGACACCACTATACTCTAAACTCTACGGTGTATGTCCAATTGGCTAAAAGTTAAAACTTAATATAAGAGTCAGGAGCCAGAATTGGACACAAGATAAACCCCTTTCAGATCCTTGGGGGAGAGAGGTACTGGAGGGGGTGCTATGAAGAGTTAGAGGGAAAAATATAAGCACGTGTGTATGCTATATTCACATCCCTTCTGGAGATGGCAGCCAACAGTCTTTCTCACCAAGAACAACCTATGTATTATCTATGTTAAAAGTGAAAAAGGCTGTTTAAAATTGTCCCGTTCAATAATGCTACCTAGACAAAAATAGCTACATTTACTATCCTTTTCGATGCTAAATTATTATACAATGAAGCCTTCTTTAAAAAAAAATACTCTTAAACTAGAACAGGCCTCCTCTACACTTAAGCTGCTTATACCCAGAAGCCAGGCTACATCTTGGAAATACAACAACCCCATTCAGTCAAAGCCAGGTCTACCCCAGTTAGCTTGTGACACTGACATTAGTTCTATCCCCCCAAACCAGCATGATAAAGGCCTGATATTCTTCAGGATTTTTAAGTCAGATTCTATTTTCCTGCAGCCACAAATTAAAGCCTCAGCCAGTACAACATCTACTTCCTTATTTGGCCGAAGCCCCTCTGGTGACAATGAAAATGAAGGCGCTTTTTTTCTGATAGATTTTAGAGCTTATTCATAAGCAGAGCTTTTGTTTCTTTGTGGGTTATACTAGTACAGAGAAGTAGATATCTGAGTACTCCAGTAGTTTTCCTTTTATTTCTATAACAAAAAATATATCACTGCTCATAGAAATCAAAAGTGAAATACCTGGAGTTCATACACTGCATTGTATGTTCAGAGTTCTCAATATTATTCAACTCAATTCATTATGTTTCATTTTATTTTCCAGGGACGTGGAATCATTGACACCGGGGTTATGGGAATTATTAAACTGCATTTTCTAAAACAATCAGAGTTTATTAGGCCTAAGTGAGAGGCAGCTTGTTCAAAAGACTTTTGGCTTTATACTCAGTGGCTTCTGCTTATAATAAAGCTGTGTGAGCATGTGTGTGTGTGTGTGTGTGTGTGTGTGTGTGTGTTTTAACTTTGTAATGCTTCATACTTAAGTGACACAGAGTTTAAGAAAATATGAAAGTAGGCTTCAGAGATATTATAGTTATGAGGTACACTCCTTGCCTTAATGGTCCAGATAATAACCTCCTATCTAGAGCCTGGCACAAAAGAGACAACAGTTATGCCCTTAGCTTCCAGTGCCTTATTATACTGCTTGTGTAATTTTCATATTGTTCCCTAGAATATAAATATGGACAAACAGCCTAAATCTATTCCTGTGCTTAGGATATGACTACCATGGACTTGATTGAGGGTTAAGGGAGTAGGCAAATTAAATTTCTAATAACTTCCTGAGGATACATTCTGTGATATATCCGAGGGCATGAAAAGGAGATGGAGGAACAAGAAACTGGAGGAATAAGGAATAACACAGTGTTTAGTGAATCGCCTGAAATGCCATCCACGATCATGTTTAGAGCAAAATCATTCCAATTGGAAAATACTGACTTGAAGTCCATTTCACTATGCTATAAAGTCCTTCAAATTAAAAAAAAAAATTAGGGAAATGGGCAAGATGGTGGAGGAGTAGGGTCCCCAAGTCACCTGTCCCACTAACTTACCTAGATAACTTTCAAATCATCCTGAAAACCAACAAATTCGACCTGAGACTTAAAGAGAGAAGACCTGGCATGCTACAGAGAAAAGAGTTTGCGTTTCTACCGAGTACAACTTGTTTTTAGCCACTTTGCACTGAGAAAAAGGACTTGAAGGAAGTCTCACCACAAAAGAAAGAATCAGAAACAGTACTCTCTACCACAGAGTTACAGAATTTGGATTATAATTTAATCTCAGAAAGCTAATTCAGAAGCACAAGTATAAAGCTACTGGTGGCTCTGGAAAAAAAGCATAAAGGATTCAAGAGACTTCATGACTGCAGAACTTAGATCTAATGAGGCCAAAATTAAAAATCAATTAATTGAGATGCAATCCAAACTGGAGGTCCTAATGATGAGGGTTAATGAGGTAGAAAAAAAAGTGAGTGACATAGAAGACAAGCTGATGGGAAGGAAGGAAGCTGAGGAAAAAAGAGAAAAACAATTAAAAGACCATGAGGAAAGATTAAGGTAAATAAATGACAGCCTCAGGAGGAAAAAATCTATGTATAATTGAGGGTCCAGAGGACACTGAGAGGGCCAGAGGGCCAGAAAGCATATTTGAACAAATCATAGCTAAGAACTTCCCAACCTTGGGAAGGGAAACAGGTATTCAGATCCACGAAATAGAGAGATGCCCCCCTAAAATCAATAAAAACCGTTCAACACCTCGACATTTAATAGTGAAACTTGCAAATTCCAAAGATAAAGAGAAGACCCTTAAAGAGCAAGAGACAAGAGATCCCTAACTTATATGGGGAGAAATATATGATTAACAGCAGACCTCTCCACAGAGACTCGGCAGGCCAGAAAGGGCTGGCAGGATATATTCAGGGTCCTAAATGAGAAGAACCTGCAGCCAAAATACTTTATCTAGCAAGGCTCTCATTCAGAAAAGAAGGAGAGATAAAGAGCTTCCAAGATAGGCAGGAACTGAAAGAATATGTGACCTCCAAACCAGCTCTGCAAGAAATTTTAAGGGGGACTCTTAAAATTCCCCTTTAAGAAGAAGTTCAGTGGAACAATTCACAAAAACAAGGACTGAATAGATATCATGATGACACTAAACTCATATCTGCCAATAGTAACTCTGAACGTGAACGGGCTTCATGACCCCATCAAAAGGCACAGGATTTCAGACTAGATAAAAAAGCAGGACCCATCTATTTGCTGTCTACAAGAGACTCATTTTAGACAGAAGGACACCTACAGCCTGAAAATAAAAGGTTGGAGAACCATTTACCATTCAAATGGTCCTCAAAAGAAAACAGGGGTAGCCATCCTTATATCAGATAAACTAAAATTTACCCCGAAGACTACAGTGAGAGATGAAGAGGGACACTAACTCATACTTAAAGGATCTATCCAACAAGAGGACTTAACAATCCTCAATATATATGCCCCGAATGTGGGAGCTGCCAAATATTTAAACCAATTAATAACCAAAGTGAAGAAATACTTAGATAATAATACACTTATACTTGGTGACTTCAATCTAGTGCTTTACCCTCGATAGGTCTTATAAGCACAACATCTCCAAAGAAACGAGAGCTTTAAATGATACACTGGACCAGATGGATTTCACAGATATCTACAGAACTTTACATCCAAACTCAACTGAATACACATTCTTCTCAAGTGCACATGGCACTTTCTCCAGAATAGACCACATACTGGGTCACAAATCGGGTCTGAACCAATACCAAAAGATTGGGATAGTCCCCTGCATATTCTCAGACCATAATGCCTTGAAATTAGAACTAAAACACAACAAGAAGTTTGGAAGGACCTCAAAGACGTGGCGGTTAAAGTCCATCCTGCTAAAAGATGAAAGTGTCAACCAGAAAATTAAGGAAGAATTAAAAATATTCATGGAAACTCCTGAGAATGAAGACACAACCGTTCAAAATCTCTGGGATGCAGCAAAAGCAGTCCTGAGGGGGAAATACATCGCAATACAAGCATCCATTCAGAAACTGGAAAGAACTCAAATACAAAACCTAACCTTACACATAAAGGAGCTAGAAAAAAACAGCAAATGGACCCCACGCACAGCAAAAGAAGAGAGTTAATTAAAATTCAAGCAGAACTCAACAAAATCAAGACCAGAAGAACTGTGGAACAGATCAACAGAACCAGGAGCTGGTTCTTTGAAAGAATTAATAAGATAGATAAACCATTAGCCAACCTTATTAAAAAGAAGAGAGAGAAGACTCAAATTAATAAAATCATGAATGAGAAAGGAGAGATCACTACCAACACCAAGGAAATACAAACGATTTTAAAAACATATTATGAACAGCTATACGCCAAAAAATTAGGCAATCTAGAAGAAATGGACACATTCCTGGAAAGCCACAAACTACCAAAACTGGAGCAGGAAGAAATAGAATACCTGAACAGGCAGATAACCAGGGAGGAAATTGAAGGAGTCCTCAAAAACCTCCCAAGACACAAAAGTCCAGGGCCAGATGGCTTCCCAGGGGAATTCTATCAAACGTTTAAAGAAGAAATCATACCTATGCTACTAAAGCTGTTTGGAAAGATAGAAGAGATGGAGTACTTCCAAACTCGTTCTATGAGGCCAGCATCATCTTAATTCCAAAACAAGACAAAGACCCCACCAAAAAGGAGAATTACAGACCAATATCCCTGATGAACATGGATGCAAAATTCTCAACAAGATATTAGCCAATAGGATCCAACAGTACATTAAGAAAATTATTCACCATGACCAAGTAGGATTTATCCCCGGGACACAAGGCTGGTTCAACACTCATAAAACAATCAATGTGATTCATCATATCAGCAAGAGAAAATCCAAGAACCATGTGATCCTCTCATTAGATGCAGAGAAAGCATTTGACAAAATACAGCATCCATTCCTGATCAAAATTCTTCAGAGTGTAGGGATAGAGGGAACTTTCCTCGACATCTTAAAAGCCATCTATGAAAAGCCCACAGCAAATATCATTCTCAATGGGGAAGAACTGGGAGCCTTTCCCCTCAGATCAGGAACAAGACAGGGATATCCACTCTCACCGCTGCTATTCAACATAGTAGTGGACGTCCTAGCCTCAGCAATCAGACAACAAAAAGACATTAAATGCATTCAAATTGGCAAAGAAGAAGTCAAACTCTCTCTCTTCGCCGATGACATGATACTCTACATAGAAAAGCCTACACCCCAAGATTGCTAGAACTCATACAGCAATTTGGTAGCATGGCAGGATACAAAATCAATGTCCAGAAATCAATGGCATTTCTATACACTAACAATGAGACTGAAGAAAGAGAAATTAAGGAGTCAATCCCATTGACAATTGCACCCAATAGCATAAGATACCTAGGAATAAACCTAACCAAAGAGGTAAAAGATCTATACCCTAAAAACTATAGAACACTTCTGAAAGATATTGAGGAAGACACAAAGAGATGGAAGAATATTCCATGCTCATGGATTGGAAGAATTAATATTGTGAAAATGTCAATGTTACCCAGGGCAATTTACATGTTTAATGCAATCCCTATCAAAATACCATGGACTTTCTTCAGAGAGTTGGAACAAATTATTTTAAGATCTGTGTGGAATCAGAAAAGATCCCGAATAGCCAGGGGAATTTTAAAAAGAAACCATATCTGGGGGCATCACAATGCCAGATTTCAGGTTGGACTACAAAGCTGTGGTCATCAGGACAGTGTGGTGCTGGCCAAAAACAGACACATAGATCAATGGAACAGAATAGAGAACCCCGAAGTGGACCCTGAACTTTATGGTCAACTAATATTCGATAAAGGAGGAAAGACTATCCATTGGAAGAAAGACAGTCTCTTCAATAAATGGTGCTGGGAAATTGGACATCCATATGCAGAAGAATGAAACTAGACGACTCTCTTGTACCATACATAAAGATAACCTCAAAATGGATGAAAGATCTAAATGTGAGACAAGAGTCCATCAAAATCCTAGAGGAGAACACAGGCAACACCCTTTTTGAACTCGGCCACAGTAACTTCTTGCAAGATACATCCACAAAGGCAAAAGAAACAAAAGCAAAAATGAACTATTGGGACTTCATCAAGATAAGAAGCTTTTGCACAGCAAAGGATACAGTCAACAAGACTAAAAGACAACCTACAGAATGGGAGAAGATATTTGCAAATGAAGTATCAAATAAAGGGCTAGTTTCCAAGATCTATAAAGAACTTCTTAAACTCAACACCAAAGAAACACAGAATCCAATCATGAAATGGGCAAAAGACATGAAGATAAATCTCACAGAGGGAGACATAGACATGGCCAACATGCACATGAGAAAATGCTCTGCATCACTTGCAATCTGGGAAATACAAATCAAAACCATAATGAGATACCACCTCACACCAGTGAGAATGGGGAAAATTAACAAGGCAGGAAACCACAAATGTTGGAGAGGATGTGGAGAAAAGGGAACCCTCTTACACTGTTGGTGGGAATGTGAACTGGTGCAGCCACTCTGGAAAACTGTATGGAGGTTCCTCAAAGAGTTCAAAATAGACGTGCCCTATGACCCAGCAATTGCACTGTTGGGGATTTACCCCAAAGATTCAGATGCAATGAAACGACGGGACACCTGCACCCCAATGTTTCTAGCAGCAATGTCCACAATAGCCAAACTGTGGAAGGAGCCTCGGTGTCCTTCGAAAGATGAATGGATAAAGAAGATGTGGTTTATGTGTACAATGGAATATTACTCAGCCATTAGAAACGACAAATACCCACCATTTGCTTCTACGTGGATGGAACTGGAGGGTAGTATGCTGAGTGAAGTAAGTCAATCGGAGAAGGACAAACAGTGTATGGTCTCATTAATTTGGGGAATATAAATAATAGTGAAAGGGAATATAAGGGAAGGGAGAAGAAATGTGTGGGAAATATCAGGAAGGGAGACAGAACATAAAGACTCCTAACTCTGGGAAACGAACTAGGGGTGATGGAAGGGGAGGAAGTCGGGGGATGTGGGTGACTGGGTGATGGGCACTGAGGGGGACACTTGGCGGGATCAGCATTGGGTGTTATTCTGTATGTTGGTAAATTGAACACCAATAAAAAATATTTTATTAAAAAAAATCCTAGAGGAGAACACAGGCAACTCCCTTTTTGATCTTGGCCACAGCAACTTCTTACAAGATACACATATGAAGGCAAGGGAAACAAAAACAAAAATGATCTATTGGGACTTAATGAAGATAAAAAACTTCTGCACAGCAGAAGAAACCGTGAACAAAATTAAAAGACAACCTACAGAATGAGAGAAAATATTTGCAAATAACACAGCAGATAAAGGGCTAGTATCCAAGATCTATAAAGAACTTATTAAACTCAACAGCAAAGAAACTATCCAATGATGACGTGCGCAAAAGACATGAACAGAAATTTCACCAAAGAAGACACAGACATGGCCAACAAGCACATGAGAAAATGCTCTGTATCACTTGCCATCAAGGAAATACAAATCAAAAGCACAATGAGATACCACCTCACACCAGTGAGAATGGGGAAAATTAACAAGGCAGGAAACCACAAATGTTGGAGAGGATGTGGAGATAAGGGAACCCTTTTACACTGTTGGTGGGAATGTGAACTGGTGCAGCCACTCTGGAAAACTGTGTGGAGGTTCCTCAAAGAGTTAAAAATAGATCTGCCCTACGACTTAGCAATTGCCCTTTTGGGGATTATTATGCTGAGTGAAATAAGTCAATCGGAGAAGGAAAAACAGTGTATGGTCTCATTCATTTGGGGAATATAAAAATAGTGAAAGGGAATAAAGGGGAAAGGAGAGAAATTGGTCAGAAATGTCAGTGAGTGTGACAGAACATGAGAGACACCTAACTCTAGGAAATGCACAAGGGGCGGTGGAAAGGGAAGTGGGCAGGTATTTGGGGTAACTGGGTGATGGGCCCTGAGGGGAGCACTTGATGGGATGACCACTGGGTGTTACTCTATATGTTGGCAAATCCAACATAAACATATATAAAACAATATACATAAAATAATATACAAAAGAAAATTTTAAAAATCTCTTCTAGATTTAGATGGATATTTACTTTTCTTCAAAGTATAAAAAGAAGATGTGGTTTATGTATACAATGGAATATTACTCAGCGATTAGAAACGACAAATACCCACCATTTGCTTCAACGTGGATGGAACTGGAGGGTATTATGCTGAGTGAAATAAGTCAATCGGAGAAGGACAAGCAGTGTATGTTCTCATTCATTTGGGGAATATAAATAATAGTGAAAGGGAATATAAAGGAAGGGAGAAGAAATGTTGGGAAATATCAGGAAGGGAGACAGAACATAAAGACTCCTAACTCGGGGAAACGAACTAGGGGTGGTGGAAGGGGGGAGGAGGGCGGGTGTTGGAGGGGAATGGGTGACGGGCACTGAGGTGGACACTTGACGGGATGAGCACTGGGTGTTTTTCTGTATGTTGGTAAATTGAACACCAATAAAAATTAATTAAAAAAAAAAGTATGTAAGTATCAGAAAGATTACCAGGTCTCAGAGGGTTTGATGTTAAAAAGATCTCACTATGTGACATAGAAATGCATTATATGTTACATCTATGAAAATCCTGCGCTTAACTAATAAATAAAATAGCCCTTATCCTTACATCAACTAATCTCTCCCGTGATTCCTCACACAGTGAGCTTCTCTAGTATAATTCTTTGTTTATATTGTTTTTGGAAAATGAAAGAGTAGAAAGTAGATAACTGAGTGTCTGGTAAGTGATTTTTAAATGGAGTTTGATAAAAGACATTGACTTCTTATATCCATCTAAAAATTTATAAATTATTCCCCAGAATTACATGTCTCTAGACATATTGCTCATCTTGATATTGTAAAATAAATGAAAACCAGTTCTCATTTTTATATTTACTGAGAGGTTGTATCTTATAAATCTTTGGTATATGGGTCAGTAAACAAGATATTCAGTTTTGCAATATTTGATGAAGCAAGACAATCAATTCTACCTCTAGAAGAAAGCCACCTTTGAGAATTATACACATTTGTACCAAAACATATCCACTAATTTTCAGATTTATATTTCACTGCATTCTATTTAAGCTCAGTGCCATTCATGGATAAAATTGTAAGGTATATGAAGATTGTCTTTGAAAGCCTGCTTCACATTTCTCCCTTGTCCAAGCATCCAAGGCTCTCAGGATATCCTGCTTTCTCTTTCAATAAACCTTCTGGAGAGCAAAGAGGACAGTGTATACATACAGGACAGTAGAAAAATCTGGGCTTCAGATATCACCCTTCCTAATCAGTGCAACTCTCTAGTAAATTCAAGTGTATTTTTCCTATGAGTGGACTCTACTAGATTAAATTGCTGACGTTAGAACTTCAGAGTAGGTGATCGGTGTGAGGAGTGGGAGGCTTGAGTTTCTGTTCCAGTCCCAAATAATGATAACAGCTGACATTTATGGGGTGATTATTATATGGTAGACATTGTTCTCTGCACTTTACATGGATTAATTCAATCCTCAAAATACAGATATGAGGTCAACAACTTTATGAGCTATGTACCATTATTATCCCAATTTATAGACAAGAAAGCTGAGGCACAGGGAGTTTAAGTTACTTGCCTAAGATCAAAGAGCTATTAAATTGCTCAGCAGAAAATCAAACCTAGGCAGTCTGTGTCTAGAGCCTATGCTCTAAGTCATTACACTTTACTTTTGTTTTATTATATTTCTTAATTTACAAAGTAACACAGTCATTGCAGAAAAATTTGACAATAACTAAAAGCAAAACAAAGAAAAGTAGTTATTTATTTCTGAACCCATCAGCAGAAATAACCATTGCTAAATTTTAAGAATATATGTATCTTTTCAAACACACACACATACACGCACACACACACACACACACACACCTTTTGCAGAAACAAAATTAAACTGTAGTATCACTTTATTAAAAAAATACCCTTTGACTTAATGTCTTGATTAATAGGTGTCCTCACTAGAGAAAAAATACCCAATTGTGGAGTAATAATGACATGCATGGATATACACCCACCAAATAGTTATTTACAATGGCCCAAATTGGAAAGAATTCAAATGCCCATTATGGTACATTTATTCAATGGCCCATTATATTGCCATTGAAATCATGATTATGAGAATTTTACAACAGTTTTGGAAATGTTTATAATATTAAATTTTAAAAAGCAGCATACAAAATTGTAAGGACAGTGTGATTCCAATATGTAAGCTTTATGAATAAGTTTTAAAAAAGAGTAAAATGAAAGATACCAAAATGCTAATAGAAATTGTGTAAGAATAGTGGTAATAGGGTAAATCTTTTCAAATCAATTCCATATTTCATAAGTATTTGCAATACAGTTTTCTAATTAGCGATTTCCCATTTTAAAGACACAAAAAAGACTCCAAAGAACACATTACCTACATATAAAGCTAGCCTTGCCTTGTTTGATGTTAAGTCAGAAATTTACTACCTAATGATTTTCTGAAGATAATTAGGTCTCCCAACAACTAATGACTTTTCAACTTAGCTCAAACAACCTTTCTGTTTTAGAGGATTCCTCATTTTTTTTTTTTTTTTAGCAGAATAGCTATGTCAGATCTATTGCCTAGGTTTCAGTACATAGCCAATTGCTGTACCTTCCTATTTTTCTTTTAAGATAAAACATGATACATGAGACCTTTGAAAGACAGAAATGAAGTCTTCCTTACCATGGAGCCAGAATTTTCTAAATGTATCCCACAAAGCAATACAGTGTCAAACCAAATTGCCAGGATCTCCTGACAGAAAAGTTCAATTTAATTGCAACATGCTTCTGCTTGTTTCTTTTAAATAAATCAATAAGTGATCTGCTGTGCCTTAATTGAGATTAAATAAATTAAATAATTAAATAAATGAGAAACAGGTTTAACTTAATTAAAGAATTGATATTTTCACATTTTGTCCCAGAAAGTTATATCCTGTCTGTTTTAACCATTGGTTCAGTTTCATAAATATAGCTGGCTTGTCTGGTTCTCAGGCTATTCTACTCTGCCCTATGAAGCTGGGTCGGTGATCTTTCTCTATTCTTAATAAAAGCCTTTAAGGACAATTATATTGGATGTGGCTAAAAGCATCAGCAGAATTTTCTTGTGAGAAGTTGTAAAGAAAATGTATACAGAAAAATCACAGGTGATGATGGAAAAGAAAAAGATCATATAATTAAAAATGTTTGTGATAAAATATAGTCCTCTCTAAGAAATTACCGAATTACTGAAATATGTTCTTTGCTTGCAAGATGGAAATAATAATTCTTAACATTTGTTACATGGTTGGTGGGAGATCTCATAAAGTTATGTGATAAAGTTGTTGGTTTACACACAAAGCAGTAAAGTAGTATATTATTTACAAGTCAGTTGGATACTAAAGCTTAATTTAAAATGCCAGTTAATTAAGGGTTAGTTCAAGTAATTTTAGAGATGACTTTCCTCTTTTGTCTTCCTTTGCTTTCACTTGAAATATCTGGATAAATGACAGGGTAGGTAAATAATCATGCAAATTTTTAAAAATCCTGTGTAATTACTTTCAAAAAACAATCCTCAGTAAATGATAAAACAAAGCACACAAAGAGTGAATGTGCCAGTGTTTAAGAGGGAATTAGAGTAACTGACATTTGCAGAAGCAGGGGAATTCTTACAATATAGTCTTCATCTAGGTTGGGAAAGAATAAGGGATTGCAAGCATATACAAGCATGTACAAGCACTTACAAATTTCTGGTAAGAATGGGGTTATAATCTAAAGAAAATACACGAACATCTACAAATTCTTCAGAGTATAAGCAAGTCTACATTGAAGTATCTGGTTACAATGTGTAGACATGCCACATGCCTGATTTCTCTACCTCCAATCAGTTACTTTGATAAGAAATGAGATAGATATAGTTAAATAAAAGTCATTTTATGTCATGCAGCAATTATATCAGCCACTGGGAATATGTGAGTGAATAAAAGAGACAAAAATCCATGCTTACATTCTAGTGACAGAAGATAGACAATAAACAATAAGCAAAACTAATAAGCAAATTTCATAGAATGTTAGAAAGTAATAAATGCTATGTATAAAAGGAAAACCTAGATCAGGTAAGGTGGATGGAGAGTGTAAGGAGGTGGGAATGGAGCAGGGGCAAGATGCATACTAAACATGCAGGTCTCCTTGAGAAGGTGACATTGGATCAGACCTGAATGAGATAAGGAAGCGAAACATGCATATAACAAGGTGGAAGAACCTAACAACAGGCAGGGGAAACACCCCAGCAGGCTGAGGTGTGCTCCATGTATTCAAGGAATAGCAAAGCAGCCAGTCTGGCTGAGTGAAGGGAATGAAATAGGAGAATGAATCACAGAGGTGTCAGTATACTACTAGATGCATATGGTCTTATCAGCCCTTATAGGGACTTGTTTTTATTCTTAGTAAAGCAGGGAGATCAGGGAGGAGGCTTTTGCAGTAAATCAGGCAAGAGATAATGTTGGTTCAGATCAACAGTGAAAGCAGTGAAGAGTCCTTAGATACTAGAAATATTTTGAAGTTAGAGAGAAGATAACCTTCTGATGGATCTGTTGTGCTATTAAAGGAGAATGAGTCAATGATGGCTCAAATATTTCTGATCTGGCTAACTGGAAGGATGAAGTTTCTATCAATTGAGATTGGGAAGGCTGTAGGTTTTAGGGAGATACCAGGAATTCAGTTTTGGAAATGTTATATTTGAGGTACTTATTAAATTTCCATTTACAGATGTGGAGCTGGCAGTTGGACCAATACAAAGATATTAATTTGAGAGTATTCAGGATATAGAAATTACTTAAAGGAATAAGTATAGACAGAAAAGAAAGACAAGTCCAAGGATTAAGCCTGAGGCTCTGTAATATAAGGTGTTGTGGTGTACCTCTTCCCCCCACTCTAGTTGTATGTATGTTGGGGTGAGGTTAGAGAGGGAGTGAGTGTTAGGGGGAGTGTACTCTGGCAATGAGGAGTTTTTGTTATTGTCATTGTTTAGAATTATTGTCACATGATAATAAAATACACACCAATGTTTAGCTGGACTTAATAATTGTTTATATGTCTGTACAGACAATGCACTTCTTTATTGACTGAACCCAAAGTTGGCTGCTTCTACATTGCCATTGAATATGGTTTTTGTACATCTAGCTTAAAATCTGAGGTAATTAAGCAACCACACTTTTACTATGGGTGTATTCTCCACCAGTTTTGCATCTGGTTGCTATGTACCTTAGTCTCTCTTCGTTCTAATTAGAAGCCTACCTAACCAGGCTCAACTTTGAAATTCTGAACAGGCAAGTGGTTTCTGAGATGGCATATATGCCCTGTGCCAAGCTTCTCTTTAGCCTAAGAATAACACTGGATTATAATTTTAAAAATTAGGGCTTTCAGTATTTTTATATTTTGGGGTACATGCACCCCTATGTTTATAGCAATATTATTTAGAATTGCCAAACTATGGCTATTGTAGCTTAAGTGTCTATCAATAGATGAATGGATAAAGAAGATGTGGTATATATGCAATGGAATATTATTTATCAATAAAAAGAATAAAATCTGGCTATCACAAAAGCATGGATGGAGATAGAGGGCATAATGCTAAGTTAAATAAGTCAATCATAGAAGACAAATATATAATTTCACTCACATGTGAAATTTAAGAAGCAAAACAAGCACAGAAAAAAGAGAAATCATGAAATAGACCCTTAACTATAGAAAACAAACTGATAGTTATCAGAAGGGAGGTGGGAGGGGATGGGTTAAATAGGTGATGGGGATTAAGGAGTACAGTTGTAGTGATGAGCACTTGGCGATATATGGAACTGATGCATCACTATATTTTTTTTAAATATTTTATTTATTTATTCATGAGACAGACAGAGAGAGAGAGGCAGAGACACAAGCAGTGGGAGAAACAGGCTCCATGCAGGGAGCCTGACGTGGGACTCGATCCCGAGACTCCAGGATCACACCCTGGGCTGAAGGCAGCGCTAAACCACTGAGCTACTGGGGCTGCCCTGCAACACTATATTGTATACCACAAACTAATATAACATTATATGGTAACTATACTAGAATTTTAAAATAAATATATATGTAAATAGAGTTTTTAAGAAATAAAAAAATAGGTCCCTAGATGTCTTGGGCAATTAAGCATCTGCCTTCCACTTGGATAATGATCCTGGAGTCCTGGGATTGAGCCCCACATGGGGCTCCCTGTTCATTGGGGAGTCTGCTTCTCCCTCTGCCTCCCTCCCAACCCCACTGGTGTTCTCTCACACTCACTCTCTCTCCCTCTCAAATAAATAAAATCTTTTAAAAATAAATAAAAAGTAGGGCTTTTGATTTAATGACCTTTCACTTTGATGTTTTTCTTTAAAATGTTTTCCTCTTATCCTTATACACATACTTACCATATTATGTCCCCAACTCTTCCTCACCATCTCCCCACCTTTAGTTTCTTTCCAAATGCTCCATACACAATGAATTAAAGTATTCTGAAAATACATGTGGTGAGAGTTTCAACAGCTAAAATATGAGACCATCTATTAATTTGGAGGCTTTATTGATAAATGATTCTCTATATGTTTTGAGGAACTTCTAGATTTTCTAATAAGGAATCTACATGGCAGATGCCAGAGTAGAACATCCCAGAGAAACCATCAAAAACAATATTAGCTTTCTGCTAGTCAAACAACTAGAACCTGTCCTGGCAGTGATGAGCTAAATACTAGTTCAACCTCCCATTGGGGGTATCATGTCAAACAGTTTGCTGTGCTGCTAGTTTAAATGAACATGTAGTTAAACTGATTCAGATAATTAGTTGTAAGCAGAGTTGGAGGCAGTGAAAGATGCTGAAGAAGAGGGGAAAAAAACAAGGGAAAAGGTCATCCTTCAGAAGCCTCTTTTCAAATGCAGTATTGCTGAGCCCAGTTAGAATAGGCCAGTTGCAATTTGTCTCCCCTTGGCTTCAGAAGAGCACCAGCCTGTCTGCAACTCTATGATGATGTAACTGCAAGCACCTTAAAAAATGACAGAGTACCACAAGCTTTGGGGAGGAGGGCATGGTGTAAGAGTTATAGACAGAAGAAGTATAATCAGTATCTGTGCCTAGACAGAAGTCTGGGCTCCAATGAACAACATTGAATCTTTAGATTCAGCTAGAGGAAATCCATCAAAAAGAGTTTTGGAATAGCCTTTGTTTGTTGTACTATTCTAGGTGCTGTGACTGATAAAGACATAAGGCATAGTCTTTCTCTCTCCAAGCTTTTTGCAGAATGATCTCTTCATCAGCAAGGTACCTGAGTACCTCTGGCTACAATTCTAGCAAGGTACCTGAGTACCTCTAGCTACAATTCTAGCACTAATATGAACAAAAGCAAGCACTCCATTATAATTTATCTTATGCTAGTAGAGAGTAAAGACAATGAGAACATCATAACTGGGCTTCTGGGCCTACAGCATGCAATAAGCTCAATATGTTGACTTATAATAGAGAATAAAGAAAAAAGAGAATAAAGAAGAATGTGATAAGAAAGCATGATTAATTTTCCTACATCTTTTTCCAAAATAGCTTAGTTTCTTTTACAGTCCATGTTTTGGTGGGTAAGATGGTACAGTAGGAGAATCCTAAGCTCACCTTGTCCCATGGACATACCTAGATAACAGCCACACCAATTCAACCAACCCAGAAAACAACCAAACACTGGAGAAAGAGACTTTTCACAGTTGGTCATAGAAAGGAGGATACACTGAAAATAGCAGGAAGGGTGGAGATGTGATTGGAAACCAAACTCCCAGTAATACTAACCATCAATGGGATGAACGTCATGAGTATGGTAAAGGGGAAGAAGCAGACCCCACCCCAGGCACCCCAGGCACCCCAGGCAGGAGGACCTGCACTGGGAAGACAAATCCCTATAACACTTGCCTTTGGAAATCAGAGGGGTTTAACTGCATGAGTTTTTTAAACCAGTGGGGCTTAACTCGAAAGTACTTTAAAATTAGGAGACTCAGCTCTGGGTGAGCTGGAGGGCAATAGGAAATGGAGTACCTGCCCTTGAAAAGATAGCATAGCAATACCCCTAGATGCAACATAGAAGCAGCAGTTTGAAAAAGTACCAGGGATATAGATGAAGGATATTTATTTAAAAATCTCAGAATGTGTGCTAGAGGGGCATGGAGCTTAGGTGACTTCTCTGAGAACAAAAGAGCTGGTCGGTACCATTCTCTCCCCAACTCCACAGTCTAGATAGTTGGACCCTGTGGGAATGACCATGAACTCTCTCCACCTAATTTGTTACCATCACATGCCCTGCCCTGTATTCTCCTGTGATATGCCCTATCCAACCCACCAGTCAGCAGAAGTCCCTTCAAAGCAGTTCTAGCCTCATCTCATTCTTGAAATAGCCCTGGAAGGGACTGACACCACTCCAGTGTGACTCCTGCCCTGGAAAGAGGAAAAGATAACCACACCCACCAGTTTAAAAGCTTCCCCAGACGCTGAACCTTATAGCTGGCAGTGCAGAAAGAATGCAACCAGTAAATCTGCAGCCCCAGCAGAAAATCTGGGGACAGGGATCTGGTCTGCCAGTCCCACTCATCAACAAAGCCTCTCAGCAACAAGGCAGTGAAAGCACCTTGCAAGTAAGTGCTATTGCAGCTCCAACACATGTACTAGAGACAGGTATCTGGTTTGTCTGCCAGTCCCACCCATACCCATCAACTAAAGCCTCAGGGGACAACACAAGGAGAGTGCCCTACACTTCAGTATAGCTGTTGCCCCAGCAAATGGCTTAAGAGCAGACGTCTGATCTGACTGCTGACACCACCAAACTACAAACCCAAGGAGGCCTCAGACTGGGCCCTTAATAGCATAATAGCACAGGAATGAAAACCTGCTCACAACAGGCAAAGTGGCCTATGAAGCAAACTGGATGGAAGGCAAATCAGGCTCAGCTACAATAATAGGGCACACCCAGCACACATAGGAGATATTCCTTGAAGTTCTTGGTTCTGATGAACAGGGGACATTGCACTACAGGGCACAAAAGGACCTCTTCTTCATAAGGTCATTATTTTACAGATCAGGAGACATAATGACTTCCCTAATACATAGAAACAAACACAGAGAGACAAAAATCAGGAAATAGGGGAATATGTCCTAAATGAAAGAAGAGGACAAAGCTATAAAAAGGGATAAATGAAATGGAGATAAACAATATACCTAATAAAAAGTTCAAAGTAATTGTCATAAAGATACACACTGGACTTGAGAAAAGAATGGAGGATCTCAGTGAGACTTTCAACAGAGACAGAAAATATAAAAGTGAATGAGTCAAATGAAGAACTCAATAACTGAAATTTTAACAAATACACAAGGAGTCAATAGTAGTTAAGAAGAGGCAGAACAGATTAGTGAACTAGAAGACAGAGTAATGGAAAGCTACTAAACTGAACAGCAAAAGGAAAAAAAAATAATAATTGAGAATAGGTTAAGGGAACTCAGCAACATTGTCGAGTATAATAATATTTGCATTATAAAGTTCCCAGAAGAGAAGAGAGAGAAAAAAGGAGGCAGAAGAGTTATTTGAAGAAATAATAACTACAAATTTTCTAATCTGGGGAAACCAGCAGACATCCACATCTAGGAGGCATAGAAAGCTCCTCAAAAAATGAACCCAAGGAAGTGAGGTTTCTATTGTTAGAAATGTTTTTTTTTCTTGCTGTTTTTAAAATTCTCTCTTTATCACTACTTTAGCTGTTTTAATTATTATGTGTTTTAGTGTGGACCTCCTTGGATAAAGAAGATGTGATACACACACACACACACACACACACACACACACACTGAAATATTAGCCATAAAAAGAATGAAATCTTGCCATCTGCAACAACATGGATGGATCTAGAAAGTATAATGCTAAGCACAATAAGCCAGTCAGAGAAAGACAAATACCATATGATTTTTCTCATTGTGGAATTTAAGAAACAAAACAGAGAAAGAAAGAAAGAAAAAAAAAGATACAAATAATAAAACAGACACTTAAAAATAGAGAAAAAACTGGTGGTTACCAGAGGGAAGGTGAGTGGGGGAATGGGTGAAAGGTGAAGGGGATTACAAGTACAATTATTATGATGAGCACTGAGTAATCTATAGAATTGTTGAATCACTAAATTGTATACCTGAAATTAATATAACACTGTATATTAATTATACTGGAATTATAAAAACAAATAAATAATTTAAAAAATACAAGCCTGCCTCAAGAAGCAAGAAAAATCACAAATAAACAACCTAACCTTATACCTAAAGGAGCTAGCAAAAGAGGAATAAACAAAACTCAAATCCAGTATAAGAAAGAAAATAAGTAAGATTCAACAGAAATAAATGAAATGGAGACTAAAACAACAATAGAAAAGATCAATGAAACCAGGAGCTGGTTCTTTGAAAAGATCAACAAAGTTGATAATCTCTTAGCCAGACTAATCAAAAAAGAAGAAAGAAGAATCAAATAAGTAAACTGAGAAATGAAAGAGGAGAAATAACAATAGACACCATAGAAATAAAAAGGATTATAAAAGAACATTACAAAAATTATATACAAACAAATACAACAACCTAGAAAGAATGGATAAATTCCTAAAAACAAATAATCTTCCAAAACAGAATCAGGAAGAAATAGAAAAAAATAGAAAATTTGAGCAAATCAATGAAATTGAATCAGAAATTAAAAAAAAAAAAACTCCCAAAAAACAAACTTCCAGGATGACAAGGCTTCACAGGTGAATTCTACCAAATGTTTAACGAAGGGTTAAAATACTTGTTCTTCTTAAACTTTTCTAAAGAAATAGAAGAAGGAAAGCTTCCAAATCCAGTCTATGATGCCAGTACTACCTGATACCAAAACCAGATAAAGATACTATAAAGAAAGAAAACTGCAGACCAATACAATATGTCTGATGAACATAAATGTAAAAATCCTCAAAAAATATTAAAAAGCTGAATCCAACAATATATTAAAAAAAACATTCACCATTATTAAATGGGCTTTAGTCCTAGGATGCAAGGGTGTTTTAATATTCAAAAATCAATCAACATGATAAATCACATTAACAAAAGAAGATAAAAATCTCATGATCATTTCAATAGATGCATAAAAAGCATTTGACATAGTACAACATCTATTCATGATAAAAGTTCTCAAAAAAGTAGGTTTAAAAAGAACATACTTCAACATAATAAAGGCCATATATGAAAAATCCATAGCTAATATCATACTCAATGGTGACAAACAGAAAGCTAATCCTCTAAGATCAGAAACAAGACAAGGATGTCCACTCTTACTGATTTTATTCCACCTAGTACTGGAAGTCCTAGTCACAGCAATCAGACAAGAAAAAGAAGTAAAATTCATCCAGATTGGCAAGGAAGAAATAAAACTTTCACTATTTGTAGATGACATATTACATAGAGCAAACTGTAAGGAATCTACCAGAAAACTGCTAGAACTGATAAACACATTCCGTAAAGTCACAGGATAGAAAATAAATATAAAGAAGAAATCTATTGCACTTCTATATACTAATAATAAAGTAGCAAAAAGAGAAATTAAAAAAGTTGCATTTATAATTGCACCAAAAAGGAAAAAAAATACCTAGGAATAAACTTAATCAAGGAGGTGAAAGATCTATACTCAAAAACCTACAGAATTGATGAAAGAAATTAAATATGATACAAACAAATGGAAAGATATTTCATGCTCATGGACCACTATTGTTAAAATGTCCATATTACCCAAAGCATTCTATAGATTTAATTCAACTTCTATCAAAATACTAATAGCATTTTTCAGAGAATTAGAATATCCCTAATACTTGTATGGAAGCACAAAAGACCTGGAGTAGCCAAAACAATCTTGAAATTAAAGAACAAAGCTGAAGGTATCACAATCCCAGATTTCAAGATATACTACAAAACTGTAGCAATCAAAACAGTGTGGTACTGGCACAAAAATAGACAACTACATCAATGGAAAAGAACAGAGTCCAGAAATAAACTCATGCTTTATGGTCAATCTATGAAAAATAAGACAACAATATGCAATGGGAAAAAGTATTTCCAACAAATGGTGCTGGCAAATGGTAGCTGGACAGCTACATGTGAATGAATGAAACTGGACCTCTTACACCATACACAAAAATAAACTCAAAATGGATTAAAGGCATAAATGTGATACCTGAAGCCATAAAATTCCTAGAAGAAAATATAGGCAGTAATTGCTTTGACATTGGCTGTAGAAACATTTTTCTAGATATGCCTCCTCTGGCAAGGGAAACAAAAGCAAAATTAAACTATTGGGACTATACCAAAATAAAAAGCTTCTGCACAGTGAAGGAAATCATTGACAAAACAAAAAGGCAATCTACTGAATGGGAGAAGATATTTACAAATTATATATCCATTAAGGGGTTAATATCCAAAATATATAAAGAAATTATAGAACTCAATACACACACACACACACACACACACACAAACACAAATAATCCGAATAAAAATTGACAGAATAACTGAATAGACATTTTTCCAAATAACACATCTGGATGGTCAATAGACACATGAAAAGATGCTCAGCATCGCTAATCATCAAGGAAGTGCAAATTAAAATCACAATGAGATATCACTTAACACCTGTGAATTGGCTAAAATAAAAAATAATAGAGAGAAATAACAAGTGTTGGGGAGGGTGTAGGGAAAAAGGTATCCTCATGCACTGTTGATGGGAACGCAAATAATATTTTATAGTACACTTTAAGAAAGCTTTCATATAAAATAGTAGTCATGTTTTCTCTAATAAACTATTTCTCAAGTTTTGTTGCATGCTTTTGCCATATGAAGGACAGTGCACGTGTGTGCACATATTTGAGTGGTGAAAAAGACACTGAGGTTCATCCTAGAAAAGACTAATACTAATTCATATGCCAGGAACTCAAATCAATACATGCAAGATTTCATGAGTGGTACACACAAAGTGTTTTTAGTAGGAGACAGACTGCTCCCAGCAGCAGAATCCAGAGAAAGCACCTTTAAGTAGAGAACATTTAAAAAGCAAATAAAACAGTAAAAGATGAAAAAAAAAAGAGACAATGGCAAAATAAAGAATCAAAGGCAGAACCAGCACAAGCAAAGACAGGTAGGCAAAAGGAGCAATGCATATTCAAAGAATCACCATAGCAATCCAAATAAATTCTAGTACAAGTTTCCTGTGGGGGATAAGCAGCAAATGCAGACTGAGCTTAGTGGTTTTCAAACATTTATATGCATGTACATTACTTGGGGGATGGCTTATTAAAAATGAAGATTTCTGGACCTGCCTTCAGAAATTCTACTTTATCGGTCCGAGGTACCACTAAGGAATTGAGAAGTTTGATAGACACCTGCAAGGGATGCTGATGCATGTTGTCAGAGTTCACTTTAAGTTAGGAGGTGATATCATGGTAGGAGTCACTATCGGATTTCTTTAAATTTCAAATTTCCTTAATGACATTAAGATATTTTATTATAAGTAATTCCATTGAACTATATCTCTTTTAGAATAGATATATTTTGTAAAGCAAGTTATGCCTGTAATTCTAACTGGAATTAATTATGTCAAATGAAACAGGAGAAAAACATCAAGTAAGAGTGCTTTAAAACTTTATATATAAACAGGATGGCTAAATTTTTTTTCAATCCATTAGTGTCATTATGAAAGTCACAAATGACTCTTTTTCCTCAGAGTTTGGATAAATTAGGAAACCACCTGCTGTTGTGTTTACAAAAATTAGCTATTCAGTTCACCGTCTGGGAGAGCTTTGGTTACTTTGGTTTGAATGTTCATGGGAATGAAATCTGAAATGTTGCCACATATGTCATTTGGATAACATCATATATTTATCAGATGGAATATATAAGCTTCCAGAATTAGATAATCTCAGTTCACAGATATATTTCAACGTATAAGCATGAGGTATAGGTAAATTTTTGCCATAAAAAAGAAGGCTTGAAAGCCAGAAACCAACTCAAGGAAAAAAAATGGGAAGTAGGATTTTTCTAGGCATAAAAATAAAGTAAATATATTCCAGGCATAGCCACCAGTATGAGGAAACACACAAACCACAAAATGTTTTGGATGTTTTAAGAAATGGATAGAACACTGGTTTCATTAGAAAAGCAGGTTGAGGTCATATGTTGTAAAAGGCCTTGAATAATAATTATAATATAAGCTAGAACCTACATAATGATTACTCTGTGCCAGGCACTATTCTTAAACCCTTTATATATATATTAACTTATGTAATTATCACAGCAAGCCTTTGACATAGGTACTATTATTAATTCCATTTTACAAGGAGATAGAGCAATTGGAGTATCAGGAAAGGGTTTCAAGCATTATCAGATTTGTATGTGAGAAAGATGTTTATGGCTTCAATGAAGAAGATGGCTTAGAAAGGAGATGGACTAGAGGCAGAAGATTAGGAAAGATACTAGTATAATAATTCAGACAAGATTTAAAAAATCTGAATTAGGACAAATGAAATGGAAAAAAAGGAACAAATTCAAGACAGAGATCTGAGGCAAAATGACCATTCTAAGTAGACATTTGGATTTCAGGTTTAGAGGGAGCAGTGAAAGAAGGACTACTAATTATAACTTTCAGGTCTCACTTAGGTATATAGGTAGATGGTGGTGAAATTTAACAGGACCAGAAATGTAGAAGGAAGCATACTTTACAAATAAGATAATAAATTTCATTTTGGATGCCTTATATTGTGATACCAATAGTATACCAGAGGTAAATATAAAATAGACATTTAGGGGATCCCTGGGTGGCGCAGCGGTTTGGCGCCTGCCTTTGGCCCAGGGCGCGATCCTGGAGACCCGGGATCGAATCCCACGTCAGGCTCCCAGTGCATGGAGCCTGCTTCTCCCTCTGCCTGTGTCTCTGCCTCTCTCTCTCTCTCTCTCTGTGACTATCATAAATAAATAAAAATTAAAAAAAATATATTAAAAAAATAAAATAAAATAAAATAAAATAAAATAGACATTTAGCTGTCCAGATGTAGCAGTAGAAAAGATACCTGAGAAGGAAACAGATCTGATTATCAACAGCATTTTCACTTTTTATCTTTGGCCTTTTGGAATTCCTGCCTTTATAACTGCTGGCTGATTTATTAGTAAGAATCATGTTTGTGTGAAAGGAGGGTAGGATTCTTTGAGAGTGTAAGATGTTAGCACATAAACGTAGCTTAAAAATATACCAAAGGTTAGGGCCAGCATGTCTTGGATTGCCTGGCCCTAACTGCCACATGTTATGGCAGAAGGGATCCAACAAGTTCTACATGGAGAACTAGGAAGTATCTGAATAAGGAATGCATGTGCCAGATTAGTATTTATCAAGCTTTAATGCACAGAAATCACCTTAAGAATCTTGTTGAAATGCAGATTCAGATTGCATAGGTTTGGTGTGAGACATAAAACTCTACATTTATATCAAACTCTTAGGAAATGCCAACACTGGTAGTCCATGAACCATACTTTGAGTAGCACCAATCTGATAAGTGTTGCCCAACAGAATATGAGCTACATATGTAATGTAAAATCTTCTAGTAGCCACATTAAAAAAATAAAAAGAAAAAAGTAAAAAGAAATGTGTAATAAATTTATTTAACCCAATATATCCAAATATTATAATTTCAATATATATAATATCACAATATTAATGATTAATGTGATAATATCACAATATTAATATCACTTTTGTACTAGCATTTCAAATTCATTGTACAGTTTACATTCACAGTTCATCTATTTCAATTTGGAGTAGCTGCATTTCAAGTACTTAAAACCCACATATGAAGTACAGGCCAGGCCAGGGCTCAGTTCCAAATTAGGTGTCACAAAGCTATGATCAACAACCTGAAATAATTCCTATGAAATAGATTTCAGTTTTTCACAATGAATTTGAGAAATTTCATCCTACTCTATTTATAGCCACTTGCTCTCTTAATTTTCTTTTTTTAAAGATTTATTTATTTATTTATTTTAGAGAGAGCATGAGCAAAGGAAGGGGCAGAGGGAGAGGGAGAGAATATCAAGAATACTCCCTGCTGATCACCGAGCCCAACTCAGGGCTCAATCTCAGGACCCTGAGATTATGACCTGAGCTGAAATCAAGAGTTGGACTCTTAACCAACTGAGCCAACCCAGGCACCCCTGCTCTCTTAATTTTCAATGTAAGGTTAAACAGTTGCCTACTTCAGACAATGTTCACTTTCAATTTCCATGTAGCTACCAAAAAATGAACAGATAGGATAACCACCAGAATAGGTGTCTGGAGATATAAATTCAGGCCAAAGAGAGTTTGCTCCCACTTGCTTGTGACTTGAGCCACACAGTTTCCCATCTGGTAAAATATGGGGAAGGTGGATCAGATGATCTCTAAGGTTCCCCCTAGTAGTCATGATATATAAACTGTATCTAATGCTATGCATAATTAGCATATTATAATCACAAGTCAACAGTTGAAGGAGTAAATGAGCATAAGCCAACAATTCTAGACTGAGTCATTTTAACAATATATCAGTTCTATTGATTAATGAGATTTGAATGAGAATCTGTACCCAAATATTTTCTAAAGATTAAATCTATAGTCAATCAACAAAGAAAAATAGCCTTTTCTATGGCAGCAGTGACCTGCCAGGAATAGAGCTTTGATAAACAACACCCCAATAATTCAATAATAATTAGCTGTCTCAACCTTCAACTGAATTCTATAGGGTTTTGCTGCTTTTCACATTCATGGGAAGGCCAGACATAAGAAAGCAGATACAAACCAAGAAGGAACAGAAGAAATTAGTATACTTATTACACTCACTCTCATGGCAAAACCATAACAAGTTAAAATATCTTCTCTTATACAAGTTGGTAAAATTTTACTGAATAAGTATATTAGGATGGGTTAGAGCCATGAAAATTAAGCTACTCAACTAAAATGTAATCAGAACAGCTGAAATCATACAAAGTAAAGCATAATTCTACTTTAAAATGGTGAGGTTCCACAAACTTTTTCTTCCAAAAAAGGTTGATTTTTTTGAAATGATAATGACTTTTTTTTTGAGAGTATAGGGCAATCTGAGGACTGTTACAACTTCCTCTTAGAGTCAGAAAAAAATTTTGACAAAGGGAGCAGATAAACTAATATTTATATTAAATTAAATCCTGTGCCCCCAGACAGTACTTCTTTCATAATTGTAATATTGATACCTTATTTTTTATTGTCTTAATTTAAGAACGTTCCACTTTACAACTTATCCCTTGCCTTTGCTGGAGTCTGAAAAGATATCATAATGGAAAGAAGCTTATAATTACATGATAGTACAGGATTCATTGGTAAGTAACCTACAACAGAAGATTGATTTTTAGAGATATGAATAATTAAAAACATAGATGAGAAAGTATGCTTTCCCAAAGTCTGCCCATTTAAATGTACAATCCCCACATATATAAAGAATATGATCTGCCAGGGCAGCTGTGTGGCTCAGTGGTTGAGTGTCTGCCTTCGACTCAGGGCATGATCCTGGGGTCCTGGGATTGAGTTCTGCATCAGGCTCCCTGCAGGGAGTCTGCTTCTCCCTCTGCTTATATCTCTGTCTCTTTCTCTGTGTCTTTAATGAATAAATTAATAAAATCTTTAAATAAAAAAAGAAGATGATCTGCCACCAAAGTGCCCACTATAGGGAATACATCTTTTCAGTAGCTTCTCTATTCTATCTACATGCTGTTTCTAAGGTCAGGCTTCTCACCTATTTCCTTAAACAAACTCTTTCCATGACATTCATCTCAATGGTAACAAAGTCTATATCCTCTGAAAAGAAGCCCTCCCACCAGCCCCTGTAGACTTCCTATTTAGTTTGCTTTCCTGGTAAAACAGCAAGAAGCACACAGATTTAAAAAGGGAATCTCATACATAATTTATCCAGACAATTCATTAGCAGGACCCTACTGCTAGAACTTAAATAATCAATGTTGCTAAGATCCAGTCACATTTTCCTTGATACTTCTTCAGAAAGAACCATGACTCAGTCAAGCACATGAATGCAGTGTCAGCATGGATGCCGGAGAATTTATATTGCATAGCATTAGGGATACCGTAAGACTGAACATCAAGGAAAACTGGATCATGGTCAGAGTGACCAGATCCTTCTTTTGAAGCTCTTGGAAAGGAAGAATAGTATTGCTTGGTCATGTATTGTAATGGCCATGAGAATGCACCTCACAGACCTACAACTATAGGAAATGTAATTGACCGAGGACCCTAGCTACTATGTGCTGAAATCCATCACCACACTGGTGTTGAGACTATGTGTGTCCCATAGGCTTCTCCCAAGCACTGACTGGGCATGACAGGGATACAAAGGCAGGCCCATTCATGGGAGACAGAAAACACTTTGTTAGCTGAAATTGGATTGAGGACTCACTGATGGCCTTGTCAAACCTTCCTTAGACCTCTGGACAGCCTAGCACTTTTCCACCCAACCTTCTTTTCATTTCCCTTGCACCATGAATGAATGAATGAATGAATGAATGAATGAATACAATAAAATAATCACTCAACTTTGGTTAAGTTCTCAAAAAATACAGAATTGTCTTTTCTTATTTACACAGACTTTGCTAGGACAAAATTGGAGACCTTGCTATTTTACAGAAAAAAGTATTTCATTTATGTACTCATTTAAGAAAAGTGTATAAAGGGATCCCTGGGTGCCTCAGCGGTTTAGCGCCTGCCTTTGGCCCAGGGTGCAATCCTGGAGACCCAGGATCGAGTACCGCATCGCGCTCCTGGCATGGAGCCTGCCTCTCCCTCTGCCTGTGTCTCTGCCTCTCTCTCTCTATGTCTATCATGAATAAATAAATAAAATCTTAAAAAACGAAAAGTGTATAAAGAAGACCTAAATAAATAGAGAGGTATTGATGTCCATAGATTGAGGATTCAATGTTAAGACCACAGTTATCCTCCACTTTATCTATAAATTCAACATAATTTCTATCAAAATATCAGTAGGCTTTATTTGAACAGAAACTACTAAATTAATTCTAAAATTTATATAGAGAGATGCCTGGGTGGCTCAGTGGTTAAGCATCTGTCGTCAGCTCAGGTTATGGTCCTGGGGTCCTGGGATTGAGGCCCACATTGGGGTCCCCAGAGGGATCCTGCTTCTCCTTCTGCCTGTGTTTCTGCCTCTCTCTGTGTATCTCTCATAAATAAATAAGTAAAATCTTTAAAAAATAAAAATAAAAAAATTTGTATGGAAAAAAAAAATTTGTATGGAAAGGCAAAGGTCCTAGAACAGTCAGAACAATCAGAAAAATTAGATGACTTACATTTTCTTAAGGATAGATATATAGAATAGAATCAATGAAACAAAAACAAACTCATATTTATGGTTAATAAACTTCTAACAAAAGTGAAAGGCATTTAAGTGGGGAAAGTGTAATTTTTTTTAAAAAAGATTGTACTGGGCCAATGCAAAAAGATTAGATCATACCATACACAAATGTATACTCAAAATGGACCCTAGACTTGAAGGTAAAGTATCTAAAACTATAAAACTCTTAGAGGAAAACACTGGAGTAAATCTTCATAATTTTGAGTTAGGCAAAGATTTCTTAGATACGACACCAAAAGCACTAGAGACAAAATAAAAAATAAGCCAATTGGACTTCATCAAAAGTTTTATAGTCAGGGAGCCTGGGTGGCTCAGTCAGTTAAGCATCCAACTCTTGGTTTCGGCTCAGGTCATAATCTCATGGGTAGTGAGATGAAGCTCCATGTCCAGCTTTGCACTCAGTGGGGACTCTACCTGAAGATTCTCTCCCTCTGCCCCTCCCCTCACTTGTACTCTCTCTCTTTCTCTAAAATAAAGAAATTTTCAAAATATTTTATAGTCAACAGCGCTGTAATAATGTTCTATGGTGACAGATGGGAACTGCCTTTATAATGGCAAACACTGAGTAATGTATAGAATTGATCAATCAATATGTTGCACACCTGAGAATAATGTAATATTTTATGTCAATCCTAATTCGATAATAAATAAAAAAGTTCTGCCTCAAAGGTCACCACTGACAAAATGAAGACAAGTCACAGACCCGGAGAAAATAACTTGCAAATCGTATATCTGATAAAGAACATTTATCCATAATCTACAACAATCTGTTAAAATTCAGAGAATAAAATGTCAATCCAATAAAAATGGGCAAAGATCTGAACAGACATTTCTCCAAAAAAGATATACAAATGGTCAATAACCACATAAAAAAGATACTCCACATCATTTAGTCATTGCATACTTAAAATGGGTAAAATTTATAGTATTTAAATTATATCATTATAGGGGTATTAAGAATATGTATTAAAGATCAATTTAAAAGAAATGTAGGGATGTTAAACTGGGTTAGACTCACCCTTTCCCATAATTTGTTTATGAGGAAGATGATTTATAAAGATGGATCTGTCACATGAGTTAAATGACATTTTTCATTGGACATCCGAAGTAAAGTGGTCAGGGATAGCAACATTTTAAATATCAGCAAAAATCATTTTTGTCACCTTCATAGCTATTTTTATGTACACATGCACACAAAGAATGATGTGATGAAAAAAAATAAAAAAGACACACTAGGTGTGAATTCTGAAACTTAGAATCATATCCTGGCTTTATTACTTGCTAACAGTAAAGTCTGGGGCTTTCTGAGGATTAGTTTTTCATCTGCAACCAAGGAAACAATAGAAAAATGTATGTGACATTGTTTTTCAAACAGAAATTGCAATATAAATTAAAGGGATTTTTTTATTAGTGGTGATAGAGTAGATACAATGTGCATATAAAAACTATGCTAAAGAGCAGAAAATGATCTGAGAAAAATGTAGATAATATACTATGGCATTTTGGAGGAGGAAAATATTCTTTCTGGCCTGACTGAGCAGAAAAGTTACATGGAGATGCTGACATTTAAAATTGGACCACAAAGGATATTTCCATTTGAGCAAGTAGAGAAGAGATAAAAGAATCCAATCAGAAAAGCAGGAGAAATATGGGCCACCATGAGCATGTAAAATATATCCATTTACTTGAAGCACAGTTTTCTTATTTCCTTACCCCTTCTTATACTTGAAAGATTTCTTCTCTCTGTATTCCATTTCTAATTACACATTGCAATTTTCACCTCCTGTTTGCTATTCTCTGACTCAGTACTTTGCCTAGCACCCATACTCATCTACCCACAATCAGATGTGACATGTGATCTGGCCTGACACTTTGCTTATGTCTTCCACTTGGCAATGTTCCAACCTTGTATAATATTACAATCTTTGGGTTGTGATTATCATATATTCCCTAGATTGTAAACCTGAGGTACATAATTTTGTTTTTCCTTTGTTACAGTTCCTATACACAATACCTCCTCAATATTATTTGCTGAATTGAAGTGAATTCACTGAATATTTATTAAGGGCTTATTCCCTGCTCAAAATCATGGTAGACAGAATATATAGCACAGGACTTGATACCTGTCCTCAAGTTGTTTACAACTTAGCCTGAAGGTTCTAAGCTTCATGTGAAATAATTTGATAAATGATAGGAAAGGAAATGTAATTAATTTAGCACTGATGATTGTCTGTCATAGCTAATATCTAACAAGGACAGTAAAACACACCAGACGTAACTTCTTCCCATTGCCCGAAAAGTTACAGCCAGCCAGTTGCAGGAGAGTGGAGACACAGGTAGGCAAATATGATAAAGAGAGCAGCAGATGCTTCCTCAACAGTAAATTTAAATACAAACACAGTAACAAAATCTGTTTGAAACGTACATTGGTTATTGGTTTAAAACAAAACTGCACAAAAATTACGTTTTAAATGAAAATTGAGCCATCTCCTATCTCATCTTAATAAACACTACACTTGAGGGGCACCTGGGTGGCTAAGTCAGTTAAGTGTCTGCCTACAGCTCAGTTCATAATCTCGGGATCATAGGATTGAGTATGGAGTCAGGCTCCTCCATACTCAGCAGGGAGCCTGCTTCTCCCTCTCCCTCTCTCCCTCCCCCCAACCATGGTCTTTCTCAATCTGTCTCAAAAAATAATCTTTAAAAAGAAAAACACCACATTTGAATTATTTGGTTCTGTGAAGAGACATGAGTACAATTCTTTCAAAAATAAGTACCTAGGTCACTTCTTGCCAATGCATATTATCTGGCAAACCAGTTGTTCTTAATGACATTTGGGTCATGGACCTCCCTTGTTGAAAGCTGGTAAATGTTTCCCAGGAAAAATGCACAATCATACAAATTTTTGCATGACATTTTATATGATTTTTAGACATGCCTCCAAAGTTCATTCATGGATATTATGGTAGGCAGAATTCTAAGATGGCCTTTAAGAATCCTGAGCCCTGGTATACACACCTTGTGTTGTCACCCCCTTTGTGAATATGATAGGATACCACTTTCATGATTAGCTTATGATATGTTACAAAGATGAAGGAATTTTGCAGATGAGATTAAGGTCCCTAATCAGTTGACTTTGTTAACAAAAAGGGAGGTGATCCTGGTTAAGCCTGACCTAATTAGGTGAAACCTTAAAATACTGGGAAAGTCAGAGAAATTCTAAGCATTAGTAGATGCTCTCCTGATGGCCTGAAAGAAAGCAAATAATTATTTTAGGAACTGCCTATTCAGAGGGCTATGAAACTAGGACATGAGGACAGCCTTTAGAAACTGGGAATGACCCCCCCCCCAGGTGACAGTAAAAATGAAAATAGAGACTTCTATCCTATAACCACAAGGAATATAATTTAGCCAACATGAATAAGCTTGGAAGAGGACCCCAAGCTTCAGATGATAATACAGCCCACACATCAACGTGATTTTAGCCTTGTGACACTCTGATCAGAGAAACCAGTTATACTGTGTTTGGACTTCTGACTTACAGAAACTGGGAGTAAAAATCGGTGGCTTAAAAACCATTAAATTTGTGGTTGCTTGTTATGTAGCAATAGAAAATTAATACAAATATAAATTAAGAATCTGTGGCCAAAAGAGATAATATGGATCACCCAGACAATATTCCATAGCAGTTGTGATGTTCAGAGGTCAGATGGTGGCATAAGGATCAGTAATTACAGACATCTCATAAAAGCTTTGATTATTCTTTAAGTCTAAGCTTTACCAAGGGAGCTCCACTACACAATTCCTCAGGTATATTTTATTTAATAAACTCAAAAGATTTATTTTTGTACCCCAAATCATTCTTCGTTAAATACACAGAGTTGTCCAGTAGATTTTTTTTACTTTTGTTCCCAGCCCTGTCGACTGATATGGCTGCAAAATCTCCTCCAATCATGGTTCCCAAAGGTTTGAAATTCATGTTATTACTAGTCTGAGTTTCTGTGTTGGTTACTTAAGAATTTCTTATACTGGACAGCTCTTGTAGCAACCTCAGCTGATGCATGAAACTTGTGTGGATATCCCAATGCAAATGTTGGTAACCTTATGTCCAGATTTATTTTTCTTCTCTCCCATGTTTACATCAAAACATATTTGCCTACCATCCCACTCTCATAGATTCCTGGCAAATGAGAGGTGTTAATCAAATAAGTATTTATAGAAAGACCTACCACATACAAGATAAAGTCAACATTCTCTGTGGACAAAGCCAGCTTCATGGGTCTGTGATCTATGCAGTTGCACAGGGTTCTGTATGGAGAAGGGCCCTGTGCTTGGTTTAATGCTCTGATTTTGCTGTCTTGAAATGCTGAATAATTTTTTAACAAGGGGACCTGCATTTTCATTTTTCACTAGGCCCTACAAATTCTGTAGCTGATCCTGCTGTGGCAATATAATATAAAGCAGTATATAACTGGACTATAAGGATAGTGAGCTATCTGCATGCTAGTCTTGGTTCTGTCACTAAATGACTGTGATCTCAAGCAACTTAATTCTCCCTCTCTCATCCTTAGTTTTCTCTTGTATTAATCGAGAGGAAAAGACAGTGTAGCATTTCCCAAACTTGCCCAATAATGAGAATCACTAGGGGTGATTGTTATGACTACAAAGCACAAGTTCTGAGTGTAAACTTCTAATAATTTTTGTCAACTTCCTCCCATCCTAATGTTTCCAACACCCCAATGCTGATGTCCCATTCCCATCCCATAGCCACAGGAGATGTCACATCTCCTGGGGTTGGGGAACATGAGATTGGCGGGTAAACGTGAGGAGGTTTTATGGATAAGGCTGTATCTGAGCTGGACCTTGAGGAATAGGTCAAGATTTCCCAGGCAGACATGGAGGGAAAGACTTTCCAGAGACCAAGGACTTTTCTGTGCAAAGCCAGAGATGGTACACAGGTAGGGAGCATGGTCTTACAAGTCAGGAGGACAGGCCAGAGCCTGATTTTAACTGCTTCTTCCCATGGCCCCCAGCCATCTTGTGTGTCAGTGTGAACTTCATATACACTCACACATACAATATGTATATATTTTTATTCATATATATATCTGTACACACACACATACAGACATATTATATATGTATACACACATATCTGTATCTTCCTACATTTCAGATCAACTTTCCATTTTTGAGAACATTAGCCATTCTAGTATTTCATTAATGGAAATGCAAGCTGTGCCTTTTTTGCTTGCATTCTTTTCCATAACATCTTTAATAAGCTGTTTATTTAATAATAAACTGTCATCCAAGAGTTCTGAGTCTCACAAGATCAAGCTCCTATGCGCTTGTGTATGTATTAGTATACACAGTGTTATTTCCACTACATGTGCACCTCATTTATAATATCCTGGCATTTTACACATTTTAGAACATCTGCGTATTTTTGTATAAGCAGCAGTAAAATCACAAATAGTAAACTACTGATTATATTTTATTTGACTGACATATAGACTACCATAAAGCAAAATAGGGAATAAAAAATCACTAGCAAGAAAGCAAGCATGAGAGCACTCTTTTTTAATCCCCCAATGGTTCATAATTGCATGGAACTTTTCAGAATTGTCTTGCTTCTTTCATGAACACATTCCCATCACAATGGGTGAAAACAACCATGTCAATGCCAATAATTCCAAAGTTATGATGTTCACGCCCTTGAGCTCAATTTCCTAGAACCACTGCCTAATGCTTCATACCAGGCACAATTCGGATGCCTGACTTTGTAAATGAGGGCACCGACATTTAATACATTGGGAGTTTTGTGCTATCTTGGATCATTTCATGCAATTCGACAAGCTACCAGCTTTGTGAGTGACCTTGCTGTGGTATTAGAGGGAGCTAAGCTTACAGATTCTTACTCTCTCACTGATAACAGAGTAAGTTGCAGGTCAATCTGGGATCTTTGTCAGGTTGAAACCTAAACATCAATAGATATAGAAAGAACAGCTCATCTCAAAGCTCCTTTTCTGGGCTGTGGGAAAGCTGGTGCAGCGGCACAGTATCTAAGCTCTGCGGAGGCCGTATTAAGTGTGACAGCAACAGCTGGAGTCACTAGAACTGGCAGAACATTGAAAGAAACAGGCCTGTTAGAGAAAGGAGAAAAAAGATATAATTTAAGATATTAAATAATGTATCACTGGGTTGCTGGTGAGCATAAAAATCCTACCAGCTTGAGTTGAGTTTCATATTGCATTGAAGGTTATGATTGCCTTTGGACATCTCAACTCATCATGTCACATTTCTCCTTACAAACATAATATATAGCAGCACTTGGGAAAGCCAATGTATCTCATGTTCTGCTTGATGGATAACAACAGTGGGACAAAGAGAAATTTGCTTATTCAATAAATAACTCTAAAGCAGAGAGAAACCCCTGAGGTTGGCATTCAAAACTTTCTATCTGCTTAGCTTACCCTGTCATACTATACCTCACTCTGTTGCTCCCTTCCACGAACAAGCCATGAATCCTTTCAACACACACTATATTCTTTCTGTGTCTTCACTCTAGTCTCATTTCTGCTTGGAAAAACCCTCTTTCAACTACTTCCAACTTAAAACAATAGATTTCTTACATTTTCCTTTGAGAGCTATGTCAGGTTCCATCTCTTCCAAAAAGCCTTCTCTGACTTAACAAATGCCACAGATGTCTTCCTTCTCTTTAACTCTATAGTGCTTATTAGCTGTACCACATAGCCTGGTCCCTGCTTCTACACAATCTTGTGTGGTTCTCTAATATAATTAACTCCCAGAGGTCAGAGACTTATATCCCTCCCCTATAGTACCTAAAAGTGCTCATCACATAGTAATTCATAAAATGCTTACTGTTTCAGTTGAATCCCAACTGTAATACGACCTGTGTGACTCTAAGCATGTTGTTTAACTTTACTAAACTCTAGTTTCCTCACCTGTGAAATGGGAAAATAGCAGCTACCTCACAGAATAAGTTCAGTCTTGTTTTCAGTTTCATTTCTGCCACTGAAGTTATAGTAATACTTTTAGTTCTTAGGGGAAAAAAGAAAAAAAGAAAGGCTACTTCAGAGAAACCTTAGTTTTTGCTCAGTAAAGAATGCTGTTGAAGACAAACCCAAATCCCTCAGTTGAATGGCCAACAAACATGATTTTTTATTTTAAATAAGGGACTGAAAATACAGTTTTCACCCTTTTTGTCCCCTTTCTCACCAAATCTTATCCTAAAAGTCCCTATGCAGATGTAAGACGTCATTGAGGCTCATTCATATTCTACATGTGGGCACATAACTGGTGCTGAAAATAAGAAACATAGCTTTAGGTAGTATTTGTGGAATTGGTTTAAAACTAACAGTAATCATAATTATAATAATAACACCAACAACAATAAAAATTTCTGACATTTCCTAAGTACTTATTAAATGTCAGGCGCTGTTCTAAATACTTTGTGTAGATTAACCATTTTTCCCTCATCTAAACCCTATGAGATAGGTATTAAGGATATTATCATATTATAGATGAAGAAGCCAAGGGAGGCACAGAAAGGTTAGGCAAATTTCCTAAAATAACACAGTGAGTAAAAAGTGAAATCAGGGTTTGAACACAGGTCTGTCTGACTCAACAACCTGTGTTTCTACTCTTTGTATCATATTGAGTCTCCAATAGCAGGAAAGAAAGAAAAGGAAAGGAAACCTAATAGCTAAAGTTTTCCAAATAAATATGGTTACAAGGTGGATTGGCTATTTATTTGTTGGTTGTTTGGTTTTTAATTTAAATGAATGGTACCAGCAACCTGGATGTTATCCTTACCTATTTTTTTCTCCCTGACCTCTCACATCCAATCACTTATGAGGTCCTATTGATTCTACTTCCCTAATATCACTCAAATCCATTTATCCTCTCCTTCCCCACAATCGACACCTTAGTTTAGACATTATCATCATCTTTCTTCTCTTAACTGGTCTCTTCATTCCAGTCTTTCCCACATTTAGTCCAGAAGTCAGGTAGAGCGATTTTTCTAAAATGCAAACCTGATGATCTCACACCATGCCTAAAACCCTTAGTGGCTTGTGAATGCCTTAATAATAAATATCTAAACTTCTTAACCTGGCTCATATCATAAAAGATACTCCATAACTTGGATATGTTTACCTCTCCAGACTAGCCTCTTATAATAAGATGCTTCCCCCACATGTGGATTGCAATTAATTACAATTATTCAAAAATGCCGTGGTCTCTCTGAAATCATAAGACATACAGAGAAAATACTGTGCCCTGCGCTGAAGGGATACAAGAAGCTGCTGAAGGCTCTAAGAAAAACTGCTTCAGAAGCTCAGAGTAGAAAGAGTGAAAACCTTGTGAAAATGGATAAATATAATCATCACCTTTTTCATATTTAAAAACCACATCAAAAAACCAGTTTGAACTACTAGTGACTGCCCTTTATAGAGGAATTTAATGCTAGCAATTAAATCCTTACTAAATATTTAAGCCCCAGAAGGATTTTTTTCTTATTTTCCCAAGTCAACAAACAGATATTTGTAAATATTAAAATTGTAAGTTGCTGAGTTCTATTTCAAAGAGTTTTTTTTAACAAACAGCCTAGTTTTACTTTGAAAAATCACCATGAGATAGGCAAGGTAAAATGAGATAATCAGATGAAAAAGGGTAAATAACTAGCCTAAAGTCACCAAGCTAATTACTAGTGAAGCCCAGATTAGAGCCTCTAGTGATTTTTAATCCAGCTATCTCAGATTTGGCTTTATAGACAAGGTACTTTTTACCTAAAAGAAAAAAAAATACTGGATATCTACACCCCTGAGTTATGGATTAAAATTGAATGTTTAAATCAATGACCACTTTCCCCCAATGTTTCTAGTGCTTCTGATTCCTGGAGATTCAAGAGTCACTTAACAGTAGAAGATGAATTGTGCCATTAGGCAATTAATACAAAAATGAGTTTAATTTGGCATTAAACGGCTCCTTTGGTTTTTACCCGTTGTCACTCCCATTAGCCTCTGCCTCCTAATAACATGCCCAAACATTTTGAATACAGATGAAGTTGACTTTCTCTCTTATGATTGTTTCCTCCTTATGCGTTGCTTTGATTTTGTCTTCATCAAGTTCAAGTTCTCAGTTTACAGGATTTGTAACATACAGTAACCAATTCTCTTCTCCCTTATGGTAGAAAGCTTACATATTTAAATACTCTAATTTCCTGATTCTCTTTTTTTCCTGTCTGGTTTCATCAGTAACCATTTTTGCAATGTCTTTATTATAACCAAATTGCCTACATATCTTTGTTTCATATTTCTGGTTAAAGCCAGATAACTAATGAGTGCACAGTCCTGGCCATCATTTGTTTCATGCCCTTTTTCTTTGATTAATAAGCTGATTTTTCTATGATGGCCCATCACTAGCTATATTTTTTTAATACCTTTGTTATTGGACCAGGTCAATTTTCTGAGCATTATGTTTCTCACCAGCCTCACAAAATAGCATACAGTCAAAAATGGATGTACAACAGAAAGCAAATTAGTAGTTGCTAGGGACTAGGGGAAGACGGGGGGATGGAAAGTGCTTAATGGCTATGGAATTTCCTTTTGAGAGAATAGAAAAAAATGTTTTAGAACTATATAGATGTAATGGTTGCACCAAATTGTGACTGTTCTAATGGTCACTGAATTATGCATTTAAAAATGGTCAATTTTATGTTAAATGAATTTCACCTCAATTTTTTAAAAGTGAATAAAATTACATGCCCACATGGTTCTTATATTCTAGTGAGAAAAAGGCAGACAATAAATAAAACAAGATAGTAACCTATGTCTTATATTAGAAAGTGCTAAGTCCTCCCCACAAAAATTAAGTAAGGTTGTACTGAAGGAGGATGTGGTTTTAAATAGGGTGGTCAAATAAAACCTCACTGAAAGATGACATATAAGTAAAGTCTTGAAAACGTAAGGGAGCTGCCCACATAGATATAAGGTGGAAGAGCACTCCAGGCTAAGGAAATATCAAGTGCAAAGGCCCTGAGGTTTCAAAGGTATCTGGAAAAATGTTCAAAATTGCTTTTGCCTGACTTTAAGGCCAACTGCAGGGCTAAGAAAACATCACCATATTCTGGCAGAGTAGAAGGGCTCAGCACCCGAGGTCCAGTCATTTTCTGTTTAATGGCCAGGCTCTTTGGCTTGCCAAAGCTGCACAGAATAAGGAATACTCTGGACTAACATTTATCATTGAGACCTTCTATTTCTAGAAGTAAATGGAAGCACACATACTTTTGGTTCAAATTTCAATAGTGATTTTGGTCATTGGCCACTTTCAACAAGTCAAAGCATCTTAATAGAAAAGCTAAATAACTCTAAGGGAATTCAAGGGGAGGCAAGAAAATTTTATTATGATTGTCTGTCTTCTACTAAATTCTTTGTGTTCCAACAAGTAGATTCATTTGACAATTTAAAAAATGAAGTCTTTCTGCTCCCCATTTTCTCCTTCTCTTCAAGGAACTGATACTCTTCCCTAGAGAACTAGACTAAGACAGCCACTGAAATGTCACAAACATTAGATACTTTTGTACTCCATCCTCACCTGTTCATCCTATCCTGACCCCAGTTGCATCAGGCTATATTAAAAAACGTTCTTCTGTACCTACAATTAAAGCATACAAGTGTGTGGCTTCAATTTGCTTACTGACCTTATCCTGGCTTCATCTTCACTTACCCTTAATTCCCTTTTTCCCCATTTCTGCATATTTTATGTATTTTCATAAGCTGGATCCTACCTTTTGGGGAATAAGGTGGGATATATAAAATAATAGAAAGGAGAAAATGGTAAATGACCTAATCGGTTAGAAGACAATAGCAGACTGACAAAAATACACCTGCCTATAACTTGCAGTGTGACCTGAAACAGTCTGGTTGAGGCTCTTTGGTCTTCTCTGTTCTCATCAACATAAATAAATATTCATATGGATATATAGAAAACAGAGAACCTTTTTCAAAGCCTAGAGTGTGTCAAACTAATCACCATCTTTGGAAATATCAAGATCCACTAGAAAATAAGTTCATTCTCAAATACCACCAATATTAGTGATTTTTTTCAAATAAATAAGAGCAAATTATGTAGATCCTGGTAATAGAAAAAGCCACTAGGCTTTTTTTTAGGAGACACAGCATCAGAGGTAACAGTCCACTTTGTTATAGTTAAATACATTTGTTGTGGCATTTACTTTATTCTTCACCTAAAATCTAATTTGGATTCTGAAACCTTTCAAAGAGATGTAGTTCATACAAGATTATAATTCAATGTATTTAGAAAACTAGCTAACAGGGCATTTTAAATAAAGAAAGGAACAATGTCCTACATAGGTTTTGATTAGAATTTACTTGAGCCCAAATCCCCATCTGTAAATGAATTGTTGCATAATCCTTGTTGAAGCCTTAAGAACAAAGCGTTATGCATTGCCAAAGGGTTTTCTAAAGCAATCTTTCTTTTTTTAAATTACTCTTTATTGGATTTCAATTTGCCAACATATAGGATAACACCCAGGGCTCATCCCATCAAGTGCCCCACTCAGCGTCCTTCACCCAGTCACCCAACCCCCCATCCACCTCCCTTTCCACCACACTTTGTTTGTTTCCCAGAGTTAGGAGTCTCTCATGTTCTGTCTCCTTCTCTGATATTTCCCACTCATTTTCTCTCCTTTCCCCTTTATTTCTAAAGCAATCTTTCTTTAATGAAAAGCATAGCATTGAAAATGTGAATGTTTGGATCTCCCCATCCCTCTACTCCCCTACTCTTTAACACCCTGCATGCATTTACCTAAACTTTGATGTACAATATAGCATTTATGTTATTAAACTGCTGACTAAATCAGCTGCCTTCACAAGTTCTGAACAAAATCTGTAAAAATCACCACAAAAGAAAGATTATTGAGGCTTTTGAGGGAGATAATTCCAAGAATTTATTAAATGTCAAATTTTAAAAAGAATAGCCAAGTATAATGTAATGCCACTGGTAAGTACCTCTAGTTGTCCCTTGCATAACATGGAAAAATAAAAAAATTATGAAAAAAAGTGTAACAGTGAGATGCACCACTCCGGGAGCTTAGCTACCTGACTATATGCAAATACTTTTACCAAGATCAATCATTAGATCACTATAATTTTCCTCTGCTTTCTTCCAGAAGAAATGGGGCTACAAGATGAAAAGAACCAAGTCCCAATGTGCTGCTAAAATTATTCTGAGCCCCCAAATCATTTCTAATCTCCTGGGTTCCAAGTTCATTGATCAGGAATGCCTATGGCACCACTTAACTATTTTATTTGTTAAAATCTCACATATGACTTATGTAACTTTTAGAAGTTCCAGGCAAGGTTTCTGAAACCCTCTTCCAGGGAAGGTTTAACCTAAGGCAATTCACCATAGGCTAGTCTGAGAGGCAGCAAAAAGAGAAGAATTGAGCTATTCTGTTCCCAGAATTGATTAGGTAATTGGTCAGAATGGGGACTTGAACAACTTTATGCTAAACTTTTAGAATGCCTGCTGCATGATTTGGACAATATGAAAATATTTGTATGAACATGTATTCCAAAGTCAAGTAGTTTAATGGGCACATTGGTCTCTCACAATCTTAATTTTCCATTATTTTATACTTTTGTTCATTCAATTGATAATAAACTGTGGTTTGAACCTAGGAAAAATATATTTGGCATACAGGGGGAAAACAAAGGTCCTAAGTTGCCTTTTATCTTAACTATTTACTATGTATATATAAAATTCTGAGAATATATGTACAATTCTTAAGGTCCTGAACATACTTTTAAAAATTCAAATATTTCATATTAATTCCTGAGCCTTCCTCATATGTAATGCTATACAATTTCAGGAAATGTAATGCCAACTATCTCTGTATCCAAACAGACTTCCCATCAAAGAACAAAGACTAGTTTGTGTCAAGGAACAATGAAAAGCCATAAGTTATCTGATAATATCACTTAAGGTTGGAAATTAAGGTCTTTTTCCATAATGGAACTACTTTGAGCCGTTGACACTACCTCTATAACATAGAATTCATAGTCATCTTTGACTGACTGACTCCTTAAAGTCTCTAGATACTAAATGAGATGATATACACTTACAATAAAAGAGAATTGGATGCATCTCATTGCTTCAACTGAATTGTGGATTTCATTTTCTAGTGTCATATTCTTGCCTGTTCTTTGCAACTAGGGTCACGTTATCTTGTCCTAATCTAAAATAATGCATTTGTTTCACACTCTGCCCAGGTAGTAAGGGAATACTAAGGTTCAGATGGTCATTTTGTAAAGAGAATGTTCAAATGATGTATAAAAGAGGTCACTTACCCCCAACCACCACCACTAATAGAAGAGACACTTGAATTGGTAACCCTGTTGCCCAATTTCCTTATGAGCAGTGTCACACAAATGAACTTATCACACACACATATTGTCTCTAAATATGCATATACAAACATGCACACATTGTACTAGTGAATCATCCTGAATCATCAAGCAATACATATATTCATATATGTGAATTTTCTAGATAAAGCCTTGGAATTGAAAGCTATCTGAAATATAATTTTACACTTTCCTGCCTTTGGAAACTATATTTGCTGATTAATACTTAATATTTAATGATTTTTTGTGTGCATTATCATTAAGAAATGCAATTGCTATGCTGTGTTACAGTGATATTCTTAGAGTTTTGCTTAACACAACACGGTCTCAGAAGACTATCAATCTTTAGTTCTCTTGTGCCTGTTTTTCACAGCTTTTCTATTTCCCGTCTAGCTCTCAGTTTATGAACTGTCCCTTTTTGATGCTGCCTGTATACTTTACTTGGAGTTGCCTCCTAATTCTTATTTTTTACATTTTAAATATTATAATGTTGCATTGGGTCACAATGTCTATAAAGTATACATACAAATATAAATTTTATACATACATACTTAAATATATATATAAACATATATATAATCATGCACGAAGGATGAGAGTAGAAAAATAAAAATATACTATTTGAAAGTTCTCGTGTTTTATAAGAAGTAGAAAATTAACTAAGTGTACTGGAATAAAATAAAGACATATGCGATAATCCCTAAAGAAATACCTAAAACAAATGTAAAGAAATATAATTGAATGGCCAAAAAATAAATTAAAATGTCCTACTAAAAAATACTTGACACAGAATGCCCACACAGAAGAAGGCATGAAAGGAGGAACAGAACAAAAACCAGATGGGACAAATAGAAAATATATATCAAATTAAGGAATAGACTTAGGAATATCAGTAAGTATGTTAAATGTAAAGAGAGTAAAATAAACATATATATAAAGGGAAGTAAATAGATATATATCATAAAATATGTCCCAATAGATTTGAAAATTTGAAATATTAAAAATATATTCTTTGAACATAAAATTAAATTAGAAATGATAACAATATGATATCTTAAAAAGCCCTAATATTTGAAAATTATACAATACATTTCCATGGTATTAACCAAAGAAGAAATCACAATAATAACAGAAAAATATTTTTGGACAGAATAATGATAAAAATACAGTATGTAAAAAATTTGTGGGACTTGGCTAACATTTATTAGAGAAAATGTTATTTAAATGCTTATGCTAAAAAATGTTTAAAATCAACTTTCTAAATTTGTACCTTAGGAAGCTAGAAAAAGACAAGAAAATTAAATCTAAAGTAAGTAGAAGAAAGGACAAAATAAAGAGAATAGGAGAAATAAACATATTGAAGGTAGAAAAACAATAAAGCACAAAAGTTGACTATCTGAAAAGATAACTAAAACTGCTAAACTTCTAGAGAGACTGATGAAAAAAAAATTATTTAATTACTAATACCAGAAAGAAAAAGAGGATAGCATTACAGATATAAAAAAGATAAGGCTATATTATAAGCAACTTTATGCCAGCTCAAAAACTTAGATAAAATAGACAAATTAAAAAACACAGTTACCAAAGCTGAAAATGATATGAAAAATCTGAATAGCCCTAGATCTGTCATATAAATTCAAGTCCAAAAATTAAAAATACATTTACAAGAGAAGGTCTATGATTAGTCACTGGGGAAATATAAATTAAAACCATTATAAGATTCCACCTCTTACCCACTCGAATAAAAAAGAATGAAAGAATGACAAAGACAGAGAATACCAAATGAGGGAAGGATATAGAGTTATTGAAATTCTCACACAATGCTGGTGAGAAATAAAATGATACAATTATTTTGGCAAAATATTTGACAGTTTATTTTAAAGTTCAAATATGACTTTGTTTTTTGTTTTGTTTTGGTTTGTTTTTTTGTGTGTGTCTCTTTGTTTTTGTTTTTTTAGGGAGAGAGGGAGAGAGAGACAGGCACAGACACAGGCAGAGGGAGGAGCAGGCTCCACGCAGGGAGCCCAACGTGGGACTCAATCCCGGGTCTTCAGGATCAGGCCCCGGGCCGAAGGCAGCACCGAACCACAGAGCCACCCAGGCTGCCCTTGCATCTATTCTTTGAACCAGCAATTCTACTACTAGGTATTTACCAAAGAAGAATGAAAATCTCCGTGAAAAATTTGTACAAGAATGTTCACAGCTTTATTCATAGTTGCTCAAAAATAGAAACAACATGGGGATCGCTGGATGGCTCAGTGGTTTAGTGCCTACCTTCCGACCAGGGTGTGATACTAGAGACCCAGGATCAAGTCCCACATTGGGCTCCCTGCATAGAGCTTGCTTCTCTCTCTGCCTATGTCTCTGACTCTCTGTGTGTGTGTGTGTGTGTGTCTCTCATGAATAAATAAATAAAATCTTAAAAAAAATAGAAACAACACAAACATCCAACACCAGGAGAATGGATCCTCAGTAGTAAAGGAGAATGAACTGCTGATACACCATGGACAAATCTCTCAAATATAAAACACTAACTAGTGCTTCTATTTAGAGGAAGTTCTAGAAGTGACAAAAATAATCTCTGGTAAAAATAAAATAAAATAAAATAAAATAAAATAAAATAAAATAAACTTAGAACACTGAGTACTCCAACAAAGAAGAGAGAGATTTACTTGGAAGGGACACAGGAGAAATTTCTAGGTTGATTGAAATGGTCTAAATCTTGACAGGAGTGTGGATAACACGGCTGTATCCAATGGACAAAATTCACTGAACTGTACACTTAATTGGTCTATACTTTAGAAATTTCCAAACTCAAGGAACACAAAGTCTTAAAAATTGTTCCAGATTAAAGATAACTAAATAGATATGACTAAACGCAACATGTGCTCCTGAATTTGGTTCTGTATTAGGGGAAAAAAAAAAACATGATTAAGGCAAATACCCAAATTTGAATATAGACTGCTAATTAGGCAAAAGTAATGTATCAGTGTTAAATTTCCTGACTTTGAAAACTGTACCTTGGTGTCTGTAAGAGAATACTCTTGTTCTTAACAAATATACACTGGAATATATATGATTAAGGGGGCATGATATCTCCAATTCTCAAACTGTCCAGAAGAAATATATACATACATAATGTTATAATTATATATGATAATATAATATCTATATTATAAATTAGATATCTATAATATAGAGATATATCTCCAACTATATAGTTAGAGATGTTAGAGATGTCAAGAATTAAAAAGTAAATAAGGCAAGAAAATGTGCATCTGTGTAAAAAAATTCATTCTGTTAAAAGGTATATGGGAGTTCACTATACCATGCTTGAAACTTTACAACTCTACACCAGGTATTTACATTTTTGAAGGGTTAAGAATTGAACCTGCTGGGGCATCTGGGTGGCTCAGTGGTTGAGTGTGTGCCTTCGGCTCATATCATGATCCCAGCTCAGGTCATGATCCCAAGGTCCTGGGATTGAATCTCACATGGGGCTCCCCGCGGGGAGCCTGTTTCTCCCTCTGCCTATGTCTCTGTCTCTCATGAATAAATAAATAAAATCTTTTTAAAAAGTATTAAACCTGTATAATCATAAGGAATGTCATCTAACTGCTCAAGTAAGAAAAGGAAAAATATTCAAAATTTTAAAAAGTTGGATTTAAAAAGTTATTTCCCCATCAGTCTTAGTAAATACAATGATAGTATGAAAAAATAACATTCCTCTGCCCCAAGCAGATGTCCCTTGCAGGTCTTCCATTTAATTTTGTATCCTAGGCCTTTATAAATTATCTCTAAATGTTATAAACAAAATTATTTACCCCAGTGTGGAATATCAGCCATAATAAAGGAGCAATTAATTATCCAGCAATAGTAGCTTGCACTTTGTGTTTTCTCATAAATGCAGTACCTTCAAAATAGATTTGGGAAGAATTTTCATTTAGGAGGGAATACAAAGCATTTGAAAGAGCAGTGAAGAAATGCCAAGTGGGAATTTTGACTTTTTTTTTCTTTATTGAAAGAGAGAAAGAGAGAGAAGAGGAAGGAGGAAGGGAAGAAGGGAGGAAGGAAAGGGGAAAATAAAAATAAAGGGAAAGAGATAATTTTTAAATGAAAGCTGTGACTAGTCATGCTTAAGGCATAGAGTGTATTTTAAAAAATAGATCTAGGGGATTCCTGGGTGGCTCAGAGGTTTGGCGCCTGCCTTTGGCCCAGGGCATGATCCTGGAGTCCCTGGATCGAGTCCCATGTCGGGCTCCTTGCATTGGAGCCTGCTTCTCCATCTGCCTGTGTCTCTGCCTTTCTCTCTCTCTCTCTCCCTCCCTCTCTCTCTCTCTCTCTCTAATAAATAAATAAATAAAATCTTTAAAAAATACATCTAATATGTACATGACAATGGTAGGAACTGTACCCAGTTCTTACATAAGATAGGGACTTTATCTGCATTGTATCTTATCTTCCCGCAAACAAAAACAAGAAGTCTCTTTGATGTCCATATCCTCCTTCAGCTATTTCTTTATTTCTCCTGCATAGCAAAATTTCTCAAAAGGGTTGTTTACACTCATTTTCTCCCTTTTCTCATTTCTCAGTCTGTCTTCAAGTCATTCTTGTTAGGATTTTGTCCCTATCATCACATTAAAAATAATTTTTGTTAAGGTGTCCAATGAGGTCATTATGTTTGTTGCCATAATAATGATTTATTCCTAGTCCTCAACTTACTCAGTCTCCGCAGCATTTGCCAGAGATGATCATTCCATTAAACTCAAAACAGTACCTTCTCTCAGCTTCTGCAACACCCATACTCTTTGGCCACTCTTTCTCACTCTCTTTTGCCGACTCTTCTACGCAGTCTGGAAATGCTGAAGTTCTTTATACCTCAGGTGTATGTTTATGAATGTTTATACATATTTTTTCTTCTCTAGCTAAGACGACTTTCTAGGTGCTATTTATATAGTGATGGCCCTTGAAATTACAACTCCCGTACTGAATTCTCCCCATATTCATGACATATATCCAATTACATATTTTACTTCTGCATTTAAATGTCTAAAAGATATTTTCAATTTATCATATCACAAACTTAACTATTTATTCAATTTCCAGCCTGAATCCTCCAACCTGTTTTCCCCCACTCCCAGTTTTCTCCGCTTTAGTAAATGATATTACCATCCCACCCAGTTAATTAAGCAAGGAATCTAAGAGTCACCCTGTAATACCATCTTTTCTTCATCACCCATATTTAATCTATTAACAAGTTCTGTCCATTTTCCCTACAGATTATATCCCAAATCTATCTACTTCTCTCTGTTTCCACTGCCATCAGTGATTCTAATCAACTATCATCTTTCTTTTTATTTTACACCAATATTTGATTTATTTATAAATGTACACATTAGTGTTTTATTATCAGTAACATATGAAACAAGCAATTTATCAAAAAGCAAGTATCCAAGTTTATAGTAAGGGCAACTGACATTTCCTGGGGCACTTCCCTCACAGGGGTTACAAGCTTTCCTGATCCTGTCAACCTTAGAAGGGGGACAAAAGCCAGCACTCCCATGTTATACATCATAAAGCTGAGATGCAGGAGAGGGAGGGTGGCAGTAAAGGGTCCTTCTTTAGGAGGTGGTGTTACTGTCATGCTGGGCATGTAAGAGTTCTTGCTGTAGATTTTCAGAATGTGTGTCCAAGTAAATGAGAGGAGCAATCTATTAACTGAAGAATCACCTAATTTACATAGTTCTTTGAGCAAACAATTCTTGGCCAAATGTAAGAGAAGCCATGTCATTTAGTGTGAGCAAACGAGTCAACTCTTAATCATCCCACCATTAATTAAACTTTAAAAATGAAAGATTAACTAACATTACTGGGGTGATAATGGATAGCTTGGAAAGGTTTAAAGTGCTCCCACATGAGGTCTGGGATGTACAATGGATTGACACTGGAGATCACCATATATGAAGGATCAAGCAGGGGTTGGTTCTGAAGGTGCTGTAAGAATATCCTCTCATTATCTGTATATGCTCCTTTCATTTCACTAAGATGACTTCTTTAAAGGTTACCAGTGTCTGGGGGTTCCTCAGATTCTCATGTTCTAGTCATCATCCTTTCTGCCAGAAATCTAACTCCTGTAAGTGTGGGGAAAAGGCTGCAATTAAATACACTGATTTGGGAAGTCCTGGGGATTTTGTGTGGAAAATGGGTACACAGTATAACTGCTAGCTAAGAAGGCATTCATAAAACTGGACAGTGATGTGTTTAGCATTTTGAAGAAAGGATCTCTACATGGGTATTTCTGAGAGCCACATAGGACTGTATGCTCCAGAACGTGTGGAACACCAGTTCTGTCTGTGGGAGTGGTGAGGAACTGCACACTGAACAAGATGTTGAGTCTTCTTTGGCCAAGTTTAAGTATTTCACTCCTGTGATGTCATGGTTAAACTTCGCTGCAGTTAGGGACAATTCAGAGATAGATGCTTCCTGGCTTATGGTGAATCCGTGGATCCTCTTTCCAACCTCATACTCCAGTGCCCTCTCACAGGCTGTGTTACCCTTCCTCCTCCCTGCTCTGGGCTGGTATGGCTGCTTAGCTTCCTCAGGAAGTCTGACACCCTCTTGACACAACACTGCATGGCTTGTCACCAGCCTCAACTATCATCTCTTGAAGAAACTATTATAATAGCTTCCTAATCAGTCTTCCTGACTCCACTTTTACCATTCATTTTCTAAGGGCAGTCAGTGTGATCATTTTAAAGTGTAAGGCAGATCATGTCACACCTCTGCTTAAAGTTTTCTGATGGCTTTCTGTTATGCTTAGAATAACATTCTAAATCCCTATGCTACTGAAAAGACTCCATATGATCTAGTCCTTGACTACTTCTCTATTTTCTCCCATCTGTGCTGCTATAACAAAATACCAAAGACTGAATGACATAAATAACAGAAATTTATTTCTCACAGTTCTGGAGGCCAGAAATTCCAAGAAAAAGGCACTAGCAGATTCAGTGTCTCGTGAAGTCCCACTTCCTAGTACATAGGCAACCATCTTTTCACCGTTTCCTCACATGGCAGAAAGGACTAGGAAGTTCTTTGGTTTCTCTTATAAGGATGCTAATCCCATTCATGAGGGCTCCACCCAAATGACCTAATCACTTCCCAAAGGCCCTCCAAATACCATCATATTGGCATTAAGTGTTAACATATAAATGGGAGGGGGCATAAACATTAAGTCCATAGCACTCTCTGACCTCATGTTCTACTATTCAGCTTCTTGCTCTCTATGGCCCAGCCATACTGGCATTCATTCTTTTTTTTCCAAGGAGCAAAGCACGTTCTGATCTCAGGAATTTCAGAGTAGCGGCATTGGCCTGATATGCTTTACCTCCCCAGATCTCTCATTTTCTTATAGAATTCTGATCAAACGTTGCCTCTCCAGAGAGACCTTTCCTGTTATTCTTCCTCCTTTTGCCCTATTTTATTTTTATTTTAGCATTTATTACTGTCTTACTATAACACATTCTATTTGCTTATTGTTTGTCTCCAATGTCATAATAACAAGTCCATGGAAGTATATAGTTTTGTTTAATGCTGTATCCCCACTAAGAACCTAATAAATATTTGCTGGGTGAATGAAATTCATATAGTAATAACCTAGGATTAAATGTTAGAAAAGACCTCAAGTTAACTAGACTAGTCTCTTATTTTTATAGGATCAATACTTTAAGCCAAAAGAACCAGAGATATCAAATGGTATGTTAAAGGTGACAGAATTTCTAGTAACAGAGCCAAAACTAGTGTTAAGGTCTTCTGATTCCTGGAGCAGTGCTCTTTCTTTTGGTCTATTCTCTCTCAAGCACTGAGAAAAATATTGGGAAAATACTTTGCTGAACTGTACAATGTCATTGTGCTTAAATAAAAAAGAACGATACTAAACTGTGGCATGAATTCACATTTTTCCTTTTCTTTAAAAGATTTTATTTATTCATGAGAGACACACACAGAGAGAGAGAGAGAGAGAGAGGCAGAGACATAGGTAGAGGGAGAAGCAGGCTCCCTGTGGGAAGCCCGATGTGAGACTCGATCAGGACTCCAGGATCACGCCCTGAGCCAAAGGCAAATGTTCAACCGCTCAACCGGTGGGCCACCCAGGCATCCTGAATTCAGGTTTTTCTTGAGAGAGAGAGAGAGAGAGAGAGAGCGTGCACATGTGTGCAAACCAGAGGTGGAGAGGGCAGAGAGAGAATCCAAAACATACTCCATATCCAGTGTAGAGCCTGACACAGGGCTCACTTCTCACAATCCTGAAAACATGACCTGAGCTGAAATGAAGAGTTGGACACTTAACCAACTGAGCCACCCTGGTGCTCCATGACTTCAGTACTTTTATTTATTCAGGAGCTGTTGTTTAGTGATCATCTACCATATACAAGACACTGCTTCCACTGTAGAGGTGAAAAAGAAGTGACTCTCGCTTTCAAGAGTTTTTTTTTTTTTTTTTAATCTAGAAAAGGGAATTAACCCAATTTATATAATGCAAGACAAAATGTGATAAGTCTCACATGAGTGGCAAAATATATTGTGTGGATCCAGAGGAGAAACTAAGTATTCACAGCAAATTCAGGATTATAAAAGGCCTGAAAGAAGAGATAATATTTGTCATGGACCTTAAAGAACGAGAAGGACAAGTAAATGGGGAACAGCATGAACAAAAGTTATGTGGGGAAAACACATGTCTTCTGTTAAAAAAAACAAGTAGTACAGTTAAGATAATCCCTGGGGTCTCTGTTGTGCTATAGTTATAAATAAAGTCAGAAGGATAGTCTGGAGCAAGAATATGAAAGGCGTTGCATGTCTTATTAAACCTGGAGTTTGGTCTTCATTTCCTAGGTGATCAGCCAGAAAGTGCTGAATGAATATTAAATAAATGAATGAATGGCCACTTTTTTTTTCTTTTGGAAGGGGAATGATATAATGCAAGCAGTGCTTAAGAAAGATTGATCTGGCAGCTGGGTATACGATGGATTGGTAGTGTGATACTGAAGGCATACAGATCAGTTTAGGTGGTAAGAAACAGACTGGGCAAGAGGTAATGAGGTCCTGAACAAAAGAGTGGTGAAGGGGCTTGTCAATTAATGTTCAAATCAACCATGTAGACTTTGACAATAATAATTTACATGGATGAAAAAAAGATCTAATTCAGTGTTATTTTCTAGATCAGTTTCAAACTTTTTTCTCCCACAAGCCACAGTAATAAATATATTTTATGGCATGATTTAATGCACATGTGTGCACACACACATAATTGGTATGAAATTTCACAAAATGCTTTCTTTTATCATCTGTAATTTTATTCTATTTCCTATTTCAGTTAAAAAAAAACACCAATCACAATCTTCAACACTCATTTATAACCTAATAATGGGTCATAGTCCATAGTTTGAAAAACGCTTCCCTAGATTTAGTCCTAGATATTTAGATGTCACTAATTCACATATAACCCAACCTATGGAGTCACTTTACCTACCCACTTATCAAGAGTTAATCATTTTGACCTAAAGCAAATAATGTAAAGCATAGAGAAATTAAGTCTTTAGAAATCTATTTCAAGTGCTTTCATGTGAAAAGACACTCACCTACCTCACATCAGACCAATTCAATAACCTCAGGTCTAGTCACTCTGCCACCAAAATCACCTGCCAGAATAATCTAACTAGACATTACATGGTTCCCTACTGCCTAGTCCAAAAAGCCTAATCTATATGCCTTAGCTTTTAAGGTCCTCCATAATTTATCTCCACCCTTCCTATCCACCTTCGCTTCCTACAACTCCTCATGTTTAAGTTAGATTGATTAATCCCACAAACACATATGGCTTGTTCCATTTTCTATAGTGTGCTCATTTTGTAGCCTTTGCCTTGAATGCCCTCCCCCTAATTCTCCACCAATCACATAACTGTCTACTCTAGCTCATCTACCTCTTGAATATCTTCTGCTAATTATTCTGCTTCACACTGAAACACTTCAACACACACACACACACACACACACACACACACACACAGATAATTAAACCACAGGTTGTTTAACTTTACCATAGAATGTTTTCTAATTATTTCAACTGTATTAGATGTATCTCCATAACCTGAGATAACACGATTAATGGAAAGAGCCCAACTTTGGAGCCAAACAGACCTAAATTTGAATCCTGAATCTGCCATTTATTAATTATGTCTCCTTTGGCAAACTGTTTCTCTAAACCTTAATATGCATATCCATTAAGTACAAATTATAGTACCTATTCACAAAGTTATTTGGAGCATTACATGAGATAACATGTGTAAAAGATCTAGCAAAGGGCCTGATATGAGCTCAATGATGATTTTCTGCTATGTGATTTTTCCCCCTGAAAACAGGTGTCATGTCTTAAACAGCATCTAACATAGATAGGGTTGTGTACATAATGAGCACTTAGTAGAATCTGTACATTTGTTGCTCAATCAATTCACTCTTCTCCACTATCATTATATATAAAAAAATAACATTTCCCCAGTCATTATAGCCAACTAAGAATGAAGCAAGAAATAAAGGTAAGCCATCTACTTTTTCATTTGACTTACTTTTATTAAAAATGAACAGTGGGAGGCTCCCAAAGATGTTTTGAGAAATAAGCCCAGCAGATAGACATTGAAAAAGCAATGCTTTCCCCTGATCACCTTTTATGTTGCTATGACTCTTCCTTGTAGTTTCCTTTGTTGTGCCTTCCCATACAGATTAAATTGCACCAGATGACTCAAAACAGATGTGTCAATTATGTGGCTGTGATCTTTGTTAGAAAATCTTCGCATCTGTGTTGGGTGAGAAGCCTCATCATATCAAAAAACATAGTCATTCTAATGCAGTCCTATTATTTCATGCAATAGTCTCATTTCTGAAATTACTCCAGTTATTACTAAGCTCAAGGTTTCTGATACAAGTCTACAAAAATTTCCCTTTCCTTTGGCTCTAGGAAAGCAGAGCTCTGGCAAACAGAAAGTGCAAGATCTTGAGGAATTTGTCCACTGAACTGTGGGAAATGATGACAGATCCAGGAATAACGTGCCTCATTGTTTTCCACAAAGGACAGGTAAAGGAAATAACACATCACTTATATCCAAAAACATGTTTTTCATTACATTATGATCTATTGTTGCACATTGCTTTTGCTCAACTCTCTAGTTTTAGTTTTATTATAAACAGGTCAATCACTATAACATAAACATTCTAAGTGAACTTCTTACATGGCTCAATTGTATCTGTTACTGTTGAGGCTGAATGTCAGAGCTGAAGAGTTGGTAGAGTTTGAGGTACTAAGTTTAGTCAAAAGGGGAAAACTGAAGGTTTACATTACTTTGTCTAATAATTATATTTAGAAATCTAAAGATTACCTAAACCAAGGTGCCAAGGTTCTCTTTAAAGAAGTGAAACTAGGGGATCCCTGGGTGGCGCAGCGGTTTAGCGCCTGCCTTTGGCCCAGGGCGCGATCCTGGAGACCCGGGATCGAATCCCACGTCGGGCTCCCGGTGCATGGAGCCTGCTTCTCCCTCTGTCTGTGTCTCTGCCTCTCTCTCTCTCTCTCTCTGTGACTATCATAAATAAATAAATAAAAATTAAAAAAAAAAAGAAAAGAGATTGAGTCTGTGAACTTTTAAAAAAAAAATAAAGAAGTGAAACTATATGGTTTACATAAACGTAAAATGTAATGGTTTTAAAATATATTAAAATATGTTTAACAACAATCATAAGATAAATCAAATAAACATACAATGACATAAAATGTTTCTCCTATCTTCTGGGCAAAAAGCAATGTGCAAAAAGCAATGTTCAAATGCAATGAACAAAAAGCAATGCTCTCCAAAATGTTTGGGGAAAAATTGTGTTGACAAGGATTTGGGAATCACATATTCTCAGCCACTGTTGGTGTCAGTATGTATAAGTACAAAATTTCCAGTAGTGTAATTGCTAGGTATGTGTTAATATAACTCGTGATTTTATCAGTATTATTATGAAAATAGTTTTGAACTTGCATGGATCTTATGAAAGGGTCATGGAGTTCCTAGGAGTCCTTGGGCCATACTTTGAGAACCATTATTACATGTAATAGAATATTTATGGAAAGATATCCAAGAAACTGGAAAACATGAGTGTATCTAGGTAAGAGGTTAGAGATAGAAGGGGGATTTTTTTAGTGTACACATATTTGTAGTTTGGATTATTTTGACTGTGTATAAGTATTACATATTTTAAAATAAATAAAAACTAATGGGTATTCTGTTTCCTTAATGAAGTTAAGTGATTTCACCAGTGCTTCTTAACAAAATAAAAGACCTATGTTTGAGAATTCTGACTTCTACCCCTGAACACTTTGTGATCATTCATAAATGCCACAAGTCCATCATGTAAGCTTGAAACATATTATGATTCAGTTGGACACAGACCTCCATGCTAAAGTTTCATTCTTGCTTCCCTTGACTTTCTGTCAGATAGTTAATGAAGAGTAAATAAATATTTAAAGGTAGTAGGCAGGTGTTTTGTTATTGGAAAAAATATACATCTAATATACCTGTTCTGTAAGACTCTCATTTCTTTTTTTTAAAGCACAAAGTATCACACAAAGGTCCCAGTGAACTCAGTTCTCAAACATCCTGTTCCATGTAAGAGGCTTTGACAAGTAGCAATTCAGCACAAAATAAAATAATTCATTACATTTCAAAATGGTTTTGATTTTGATCAAGCCTAGAGGATGTTTTAAATAGGCAAAAACTGTCTTTATGAGAGGCTAAGGGCCCAGCTGTAGATCTCATCTGAAGGCCCTTCAGAGCCATGTGTCCCAGTACTTGACCCAGTTTTGCCTTAGCAAAAACAGAAATGTTCCTAATAGAACAGTAAAGTTCAATGAACTTGGATGGTTCCCTTACAGGAAAATCCAACTCCATCAAGTGTTAGTAAGGCATCTGGTTATGCAGTATTCACTTCTCTAGTGTAAGGGTACTCAACTTTAATCAAATTTGAGCAAGAGATCTGTAACCTTCTGACATATTCAATACTGGAACTTCAATGATCTAGGACTTTGGCATAACCATCAACTAAATCACCTAAGGAGAAAACGAGGAAGTTATTCACTTGACATCCTTTCTTTTCCCCCTTCCCAATTTGCTACCAACAAGTCCTGTAATAATAAAAAAAAATTTTCCCCACTTAAAAATCTTCCTATGGCAATCAACCATCTACAAGATAAAATCTGAGCTCCAGGATTTAGCACAGTATCCATTAACCCTGAATCATCTGGCCCTTGCCCATCTCTAGCCCTTCTCCAGCGTATCCACTTGAAAAATCATAACCTATATTTCAAAACAATGCTGAGATGTTTCAGTTCTCTGAAGCATTTCTAGATAACTTTTGCTTTTGTCTAGTGGACTTTTATTCATTACTGAAATTTCATTATCAAAAGTCACTTCCTTTGCAAAGACTTCTTCCACCATCCCCACTTCCATCCAAGATGAATTCTGGGTTTCCATATTTTGTACATGATTCTACTATAGCATTAAACATGCTGTATTGTCATTGTTAATATAGCTCATTTCTCTGTTAGACCATGGATGCCTTAAAAGCAGAGATCAATGTTTATTTATTTTAGGATTTTAGCACCTAAGGGAATGCCTAGCACACAACAAGCTCTTAAGTACATAAAGGAATGAAGGACTACTCTCAAGGACAAGCACCTGGAGATGCATTGTAGCACAGTGAAAGAAACAGATTTGAGGATCTCTTTTTCTCTCTACATTCCTCAATGATCTCATGGACTTGCTTCTTATTTATATACTGCCCACTCCCAAATGTTTTTCTCTGTGGTGGACTTCTCCCTTAAGTTCACATACTCAACTGCTCATCTAATATCTCCACTTGGATATCTGTCAAAGAGACATTTCAGATGTAAGATGTACAAAACTAAACTCGTGATTCTTAATCTTCCCCATCTTGATAATCAGAAACTCTAATTTTTTAGTCACACGGGCCAAGAAATCTGGAACTATTTGTAACTTGTCTCTTTCTCTCATTCTTTGCATTCAATATATCCAAAAAAAACTGTTGGCTCCACCTTGAAAACATAACCACAATTCTATCACATTAAATTACCTTTGTTGCTAACATTGTAGCTCAAGCCATCATCACCTTCCCTTTGTACTACAGCAATCGCCTCTTAAATGGCCTCTTTGTTCCAGTCTTTGCCCCTTTACTCTGTGTCCCACCCAGGATCCAGAATGGCCTGGTAAAATATACTGAACCATGTCAAGCTTCTGTTTAAAATCCTCCAAAGGCTTTTCATCAAAGAGTAAATGCCCAAATCTTTACAATCACCTACACAGCCCTACATTACCTGACCGTGCCACCATCACCTCCCTGACCTCATCTCCTAATTCCCCCTCCACTGCTCACTCTGCTTCAGTCTCCTTGTTGTTCCTTGAAATCTAAAGGCTTCCACCCAGTGCCTTGGCATTTGCTACCCACCCCCCCACCCTCCGACCAGAAAAATGGTCTCTGAGACGTCAGCATGGCTAACTCCCTCACTTCTGTCAGGCCTCTATTCAAATACCACTTTATCACTTAGGCCTTCTCTGACCATTCTGTAAAGTATAGTCAAAACTTCCTATTTTTCCCCATAGCACATCTCCCCCCCGCCCCCCGCTTTCTGTCTCATGTGCACATGCACACACAATGCTCATTTATCTTGTCTATCTTCTTATCTTCTCCAACTAGAATACACACTCCATGAAGGTAGTTGGGTTTTTTTAGCTACTGTTAAATCTTTATTCCCTAGAACAATATTTAGAGTATAATAGATATTCAGTAAATATTTGTTGATTAAATGGACAATGACCACCAACAAGTCACTTTACCCCTCTATAGATTCTCTTGATCTCTAGTAAAAGGAGAGGTTTAGATTAAGACCTCATCCAGTTTCATCATTCCATAAATTTATAACTTACTCTTCTAGCACATTATCAGGAACATTACATATTCAGTAAATACTTGTTAAATGGTCTATGATTTGAGATTATAAAGACCTGCATTTTTTAATGGCCATTCTGTGCTAGGCAGAATTTATTCTACATTATCTCCTTTTAATCCTCACAATAATCCTAGAGGAATATATTATTATCCCCACTTTACAGAGAAGCCATGTGCCTTGTCTAGGTTCATATAGCTGGCAAGAGTGTGGGACAAGAATATAAACCCTGGTCTGTATGGCAAGTCCTGAAACCATTCAGATAAACTACCCTTGACCTATGAAGGTTAAAAATGACATTTTTAACAAAAATAAAAGAGAGTACCAACACAAATTATAATGTAATTTCTATGGGAATGATAAACTGACTTCCTGTAAATAAAGTCCCATTATTTTGTGGCCCCCACAGATTATCTTTCCTAGAATCCCCTCTTAAGAATACTACCACTACCATGACCCCAGGAAGCATACTAAAGCAAGCATGATGCAGTCAGCACTTTTCCCTACTCTATGTAATTACTCATATATAGCCTTAAGGTTAGGATATAAAAATTTTAATTTAAAGTTAAAAGAGGTAGGGGGATGGCTTTCCCCCAGTATCTCTAGTGACAAAAAGTAGATAGATGGCTGCCTGGGAGCAGGGGTAAAGGAGATTAACTGAAACTTTTCAGGGGTAATAAAGTTGATTTAAAAATAAATGTATGTAAGAAAAATCTATTTTGAAGTAATTTAAATAAAACATTTGTAAACAACAACAACAAAAAAAAAAAACAAGTGCTGCCTTAAGCAAAGTTGAGGAATTAAATGGGAGTATATGGAAAAATATTAGAAAATGCTTTTGTAATTTATAGTATTAAATAGCAAACTACTCAATTTATTTAAAGCAAGATTTAATTTACTCATTTCATTTACACAGCGCTTTATAGGAGCCTATTGTACCTTGCAAAGGGATAAGAACACTGATGGTCTGCCAGAGACTGAGAAATCTGTCCGTACATTAGGAATTCCCTCTCTATTCACAGGCAAGGAATATACAGCCAGTTTGCTTATTTTCCTAAGGGCAGGATGGAGATGAGGAAGGGGTAAAAGCATTGTTTTTCTTTTGTCTTTGAAAATTTAATGTCTAGTGGATAGGTTGGACAAATGAGTATATAACAAAACGAAAATAATCCAGGTCTCTCCAAGAGAGAGATCTCTCTCTCTTCTTGGGCCTCCCATTTCCACCCACTCTGCCCAGAGTTCCCCACCTCTGCCCAATCTCTAGAAGATCTCATCTCTGGGCTTCCATAGCACGCTTCACAGACTTTTATCAAGATATTTAGCCCATTGTTGCACTAACTGTTGGAACTTACAGGCTAGTTTAGTGAGAGGATTATTTTTTAACAAATGGATTTATAAAGTTATATTTTCCATTACTCAACTAAGGTATTGTTTTTATTTCATAGGTTGTTTGAACTCTCTAGCTCCAATACATTATTACAAACTGTTTTATTCCATCATTGTCTTACCATGTCTCAAATCTTTTCTGTTCTTGAGCTGATTTCACCTGCTCACATATATATGGGGATTTTTTCCTCCTTTGCTACTTAGTAAGTAGATTAGTGATAGTAATAGTAGCAGCACTGGTAGTACTATTATTAGTAGGACATGTCATAAGAGTGGTAACTCATAATCATAATGACAATAGCAATAACAGAAATAGCTGTCATTTACTCTGTTATCTCAAATTCTCCCAACAACCCTGTAAGACAAAGGTAAGCAAACATATGTAGAAACAGAGGCTCAGCAAAGTTCAGTAACTTGCCCAGGGTCACTCTGAGTTAGTGGCAAAGAAATGAATTTAAACCAAATCTTTCTTACTCCAATACTCTTTCCACTCTGCCATAATTACCTTGAGGAGGGGAGGCTGCTAGAGTAATTCCTCAGCTCTGCTTCCTGGTCTGTCCCTGCTAATAGATTTTAATGCTCACAAAGTAGTTCATGAGGTGATTTTGCAGTACATATCATCTCTGAAGAAGGATGCATGTTTTGAGGATCGAAAAAAACCTCTGGATTAGAAAACTGACTTATGAACCAACCAAAAGGAGACAAATATGGAGTCTGCCAAGGTTAGTTTAAAATTGTCTTCTTTTATCATAAATTCTGAGAGTTATTGAAGAATATAAGGTAATGGTTTCTGGAAAATGTCAAAAATCCCATATACTTCCACAGTTTTGCTTGAATGACTTTTATCAACCAGATCAGCAGAACTCTCTGAAGGCTTTACATTAATTTGACTTAAATATTTCAATTATAATGAAGACATCGATTAAATTTGGCATAAAAATGCTTCTAAGGCCAGACATGGGACTCAGTTAGAAAGGCAGTGTGGAGTGGTAGAAATTGGTGGAAAGCAGGACTGTACCAAGAAAAGCTCCAGCTTAGTTATTCCCAAACTATCTTTGGGGCACATAAATTAACCTCTCCGAGTTCTGCTACCTCATCTACAGAATGAGGTTATAAGATTGTATGCTCTTCAAAGTCCCTTTCAAGTTCTCATCGACTCTTGGAGCTACTTCTTGTTTGCAAATGTTATTGGGTAAATCCGAAGTCTATGTAGCTAGAATCCCAAGTGAGTAGAAATTCATTGATTAAAGTTTAAAAAGGCTTGGGGAACTGGAGAATATTTGGTTACAGGACAGGGTAAATACATGTCTCTTGAAGAAGTGCTAAGAAAATGACATTGGCTATCTCTCCAGCATCTTTCTTCCTAGCTCTCCCCATTTCTAGACTTACACAGGCCAGTTGGTTCAATGAGGCACACCTGCATGCCCCCAACAATCAATGCAGCAGCAACTAGCATAGATAGTGCCTTTGCAGAGACAAGAGATTCAGAAAAAAATCTTGAGTTAAAATGAGGAACTACAAGAACAGGGGTGCAAACCAGACAGCACAAGGTAAGGAAAGCCTTCTGGGCTCTAATAGGCATAGGTGAAGGAGCAGAGTTTATGTACGTTTGTGAGGGACTTCAGTTGGGAAACAGGTACCCAATGGTGAGAAGCTGGACCTTATTTATCAGTAAGGAAAACTCCTAACTTTCCATGGTACATCTTCCCAAATATTCCAAGAATATGGGCTATTCTCCCTGACATTCAAGGCCCTCCAATAATCAAGTCTACTTTGCCTATCTAACTCTACCCTCCTGTGTTCTCTAACAGTCTCCTGGATTCACTTGGTCATTAAGCTTGAGAATGCATGAATTATAAGTTGAGGAATCAGAGAGAATAGCTTTCAAATACCAACTCAATCTCTTATTTGCTGTGTGACCTTGGGCAAGTTACTTAAGCTTGCTGAGTCTTGATTTCCTCATGAGTAAAACGGTTAACACCTATTCCACAGGCTTTTAAGTTATCATGCAATGAGATGATAAAATTATAGTAGTTATCATTTACAGTGAATTGATTATGTACCAGGCTCTATGCTCCTTTCATTGTACTGCTCTCAGGGACTCATCCTCCTGTTGGGAGTAGTCTTCAAACTAAGATTTTAAAACAAGGTATCCAGTGGGTATGAAGGCAGCTGCTAGTCTAGGTAGGCAGTCGGCTTCAGAATAACCAGCGAGCTCATACATAAGTTTTATTTCAATAACCTTGGGTGGAAGGAATGATAACCAGAAAGCAATGGGTACCTTAACAGCAGGTTGTATGTGTGCACCAGAAATCAAATAAAAGGGCCCTTGCAACAATCCAACTTAGCAGGCTTTTATTCAAATTTGAAGAGATCTAGCAGAAAGTTTGCATATCTCAATTTTCTCTTCCTTTTTCTTTGGTTTTAAAGGCTTAGGAAAATGGAAGAACTTCAAAAAGAAATTTAGAGTCACTTTTCCCAAAGTGTGGGACTGGAATGGGGAAAGACTGAGCATACCTGTTGGGTGGCCTTAGGAAAGTCATGTAACTTCTTGAATCTGAGTTTCTTTATCCATTAATTGAGGCCTGTTCTTTTTAGAGCTATGGTAATGATTAGAAATAAATGTATTTAAAGTGATTAATATTTGGTGCATGGCATATATAATAAAAAGTTACTATTTAGTATGTCATTAGTTATATTCCTCTAGCACTGAGAGATTCAAATGTCAGTTAAATGTGGGATGTCATCTCCACATATCAGCAAAAATATAGGTACAAACATCATGCATGATATTTAACAATTTGATGAGGCTTGGGAAAACTATGACAAGTAGCTTTCTTACACTGTCATAGTCCTCTAGAGAAAATATGTAATATAAGGCCTAGGAGGGATGCCTGGGTGGCTCAGCAGTTGAGTGTCTGTCATTGGCTCAGGGCATGATTCCGCAATCCCAGGATCAAGTCCCACATCAGGCTTCCTGCATGGAGCCTGCTTTTCCCTCTGCCTCTGTCTCTGCCTGTCTCTCTGAGTCTCTCATGAATAAACAAATAAAATATTTTTTAAAGGCCTAGAAGCTGCAGTTTGCATTTATCTCCTATAGTAATATCAGTTGCCCCACAGAATTTAATACTTCATTGTATCCTACCCCACATAGCATGCAGACAGCTCCAAAATTTGTATTTATATTCCAGACTTCTCTCTGAATGCCAGGCTCATATATCCAACTGCCTACTCTGCATCTCCTCTAGGATGTCTAATGGGTATCTCAAATAAAACATAGCCCAAACAGAATCTGAATCTTGCCACAAAATCTTGCCTCCCTTAGTCTTCCCCATTTTAGTAAATAGCACTACTATCTACTCTGTTACTAAAACCAAAAATCTAGGAATCATCATGAAAAAGTACAATCATTTCTATCTCTAAAATATCTCTTGAATCTGCCCACATATTTCTATCTCTATTACTACCACTCTACTTCAAGCCACCATCATCTTTCTTTGAGATATTACAATAGCCTCCTAACTTGTCTCTCTGCCTCCTTCCGTCTGTTCTCCCTGGACCATCCAGGGGAAGACTTTTTTTTCACGTAAGTCAGAAGGAATGTGACAGTTTCCTATTGAAAATTGATCAATGATGTCCTCCTGCTCTTAGGATAAAGACCAAAACCTTCTAAGGTACTGTGTTATCTGGCTCTTGTCTACCTTCCAAATCTCATTTTGCCTCACTCTCCCCACTACTTCCTATAATCTAGCCACATTGCTCTTTCTGTTCCCTAAGCTTGCAAGGATCTTTGGCACCTCATGGCCAAAAATCTATTTTCTCTGAAATATTTTTTGTACACTCTTCACCTAGATGGCTTTTTCTTAACCTTCAGGATCCAGTGTGACTGTTATTTTGCTTCAAGCAGACTTTTCCCCAATGATCCAAGATAAAGTAAGGATCTACCTACTTTTCAGTCTGTTGTTTTTCTTTTTATCACTTCTGCATTTATTAATTATATATTTATCCATGTGTTTAATCTCTGTTTTCCCTACCCCTCACTACAACTAATAAGCTCAACCATGTCTCTTAAAATAAAAGTTAACTTATTAACTCTTGTAACCCCTAGAATAGAGTTCACCTCTATTCATCCAGCACAATGAGTATTTGATGAATAAGAAGATAATATCAAATATACTAATTGTGGATCCAAGGTTGATAATCACAAAATTAAATAAATAATTGTTCACTTATCCTAAAATGTTCTTTTCACCTTTTACTTCATATGTTAGACAGGAGGTACACTAATTAGTATCATGAAGATAAATTTACTAGTAAAATATATGAGGATATAGGGGCACCTGGTGGCTCAGTCAGTTAAGTATCTGACTCTAGATTTTGGAACAGCTCTGTACTGGGTGTGGAGCCTGCTTAAGATTCTCCCTCTACCTCTGTTCCTCCCCCTCCCTCTCTAAAAAAATGAAGATATAGATACTACCAGGTGTTTGATCTTAGGAGCAAGGGGGTTTAGGTGATTAAATTATTATTTTAAAAGGCTTTGATCAGGAAAAAATGGAAGTCCAATGGTTTCTCATGTAACTTTCATGCCAGAGTTTATAGTGAAGCTGTGATGTCCTGAGCATACAAATTGGGCAAACAAGTCAGGGTATCCTGACCCCATATCCTCTGAGCATAATTATTACTGCCTTTTTAATCTTATTTTCCCAGAATACACTGGAGAGAGTCATCAGACACTGTAGGTGAGCTCTGATGCAAAGGATTCAAAATACACAAAACACTTAAATTCACTCATTCAACAAATATATTAAGTGACTACTATATGCCAGGCACATAAGGGGGGGTGGGGTGTTTTTCCTAACCAGTCAGACAGAATCAAAGCAACATGCCCCAGAAAGGAATCAACTTTCCCTGGCTGCCGACCTATGTATATGCAGCTCATCACTTAGGCTGCTGTATCTGGTGCTTCCCAGTTGCCCTTCAGGATCCCCACTGGAACACAGTGCCAAATCATGAAGAGATTTCCAGCTATATAAAGTACACTCAGTACCAAGAAATGATTTATAGACTTGAACTGATGAAATATTTTCCTATTTGACAGCCAAAGGAGACAATTTAACTGTCTTTATAAGCTACCAGTGATGAATCATAATGACACAAGGAATTGCTGGACAGGAAAAGGCCACTCTCCTTAACATTCTTGTCCTCAGGACTCATTTCCACCTCAGCTTTGTCTCAGCAGCCTTTGCTCTTGGTTCACACATCATTCAGATGTCTCACTGGCTGCAAAAGCTCATTTTTACGGACAACAATATTTGCTCTGATCACCTTAGTTGACGAATTATTCCACATGATTGCATATCCTTGAATGAAACAGTTTGGTCTCTAATACCTATGTTTGTAGCGTTTTGCTTGAGTTTGTCATAGACCCTGGTTAACTTCCTACTTTAAAAAAAAAAACTTCATCACCTGTAAATAAAGCACCCTATTAAAAATAGCAATTTGTCTTAAACCATTTGTTAGACTGCTTTCTTGTGGTAAAATGGCTGTGAGGTCATCTTTGCAAGCTTTCCAGTCTTAATAATAATGATAAAAATGATGCTAATCACAATAATTAATATCATTTTTTAATACCTAATATCTCCCAGATACCATTCTAAGTGCTTTTCGTATATTTTCTCCACTGAACACAGTAACATCTCCCCATTTTGCATGGGGAAGAAAACTGAAGTTCAGAAGAATAAAATTTTTTAAAGTCACACAGCTACTATCATACTAAGGATTTGAATCATGTTTTTCTGACTCTGAAGCAAAGTCCAAGGGGGCCAATCAAGTTTTCAGTTTTCCACGGGTCTTCTTTAAGAGTTAAATGCTTGATTTAGCTCAAATTTCTTAGAAACAGCTTCCTCCATTTTTCTCAGCAAAAGGTCTTATCCGTCTCCACATAACAAAATTTGTTATAGTCAAATCAGAGTATAGTACTATGAACAACGTATAGTTCTATAAGCATTTGCTAGCAGAAGGGGCTCAGGCTTTGAGAAAACCATTACCACCTCTTGAACCTTCATTGCAGTGCTATCATTTAGTTACAGTAGAACACTGAGAAAAATTATTTATCTGAACTTCAACTTCAACAGTAAAGTGGGGCTAAAATGACAATACCTCACAGGATTTTGAGATGCTTAAATGAGATAATATATGTGAAAACATAGTGCCTAGCTCCTAGCTCCATAATTATATGTTGTATCTAAATGTTAGCATAAACCTTTGTATGGGAAACAACAGAATGCGGAGGGCATTAATCTATTTGGTGAGACAAAACCTACACCAAGTACTTCAAGATAATTAATTATAAATTAGTGTCAGTGTGGTGAAAACTTTTGCAAAATTGCCAAGGGAATTTAGAAGAAAGAAACAGGTTACCATAAATGAGATTAATCTGTGAAGGCTTCATGGAAGAAATACCGAAGTACAAATGTGGCTTGGCAAAGAGGAATGAAAGAACGTGAAGCAGGCAAGTAAGCAGGAAGGAAAGGAACATTTTAGCCCCAATTTACCAATGTAGAAGTTGAAATTCAGGGAAGTTAAATAATTTTTCTCAGCGACATTTCTTGAGCATTATTGTGTACAGGAGCCATGCAGGTGGTTTGTAGCTGGTTGCTTTTAAGAGCAAGGTTTTGGAACAAATGTTAGTTTGAATCCTAACTCCACCACTTACTATCTATGTGATCACAGACAAGTAACTTATCCCCTTTGAGCTTCCCTTTCTACCCTTATAAAATAGAAGAAATATCTCCAAACTTCCAAGGTTGTTGTGAACTTTGTCTGATGGTACACTACAATACCTGACCCAATAAATGGTTGTCCTCTGAGCATCTGATCTATTCTGTTAGATCTGGTTCATGGCTAATCTCTCACCATACCAAGCTCCTAGTTTTCATCCTCTAGAAGGGTGGCTCGATAAAATGTTCTTAGCTTGCTCAAACCACTGCTTTCAGGATGGGGAAGAACAAGGTAGCTGACTGAGATTTTCACAAAGGAACATAATGGACCTCAGAAAAATCTGTGCCCAGGAATCTCAGAGGTCTTTACACCTAGGAGTCACACCACAATTCCTTCCCAAGAACCCCTTCCCTCACCCCTAATTCAAGTCAGAAGAGTCAGCCAAGGAGTCAACGATCACCTCAGGTGATGGAAGAGAGCCACTTGAGCGGAACTGACCTGAAATTGGGCACGTTTACCATATCCTGCTGCCATGTGCTCTAACTTGCTCACCCTCATCTCTCCAAGCAGGTCTCCTGCACACCTACTTATGAAACAAACCCACAGGAATGAATGTTCTCACAGTCCAGGGAAATTTGCAGAGAAGAAAGACCAGCTTTCTGCTGATGGGACAGTGAATAGTATTTGTTCATCTCCCTATAAGGCATAGAAACATGCAAACATTTCCCTAGGACAGAGACTGGAGATCTCTTTGAGCTTGTCTGTCATTAACAGATAGCCCTATGTCATAGGTTGAAGCAGGGGGGAGAGCAATAGGGGGTAAAAAGGAAGTACAATACAATAGTGGCAGAAGAGGAAGGGGTAAAAAACACTCCTTAAACTGATACTCAAGGCCCTCCCTCCTTCCACCTAATTCTAAGCAGGATTTTTTTTTTCCTCCTAGTCACCCAAGGTCATGAGTAGAGTTGACCTTGTTTCTAGAGGGAGAAAACAGCCACCTGCAGGGTATGAACTGTGACACTCTGGGAAAGGCACTGCAAAGCTGCCAGAAATTCCCACCATTAGTCATGCCTATGATTTACAGAATTGAAATATCTATTAAATTGCAAATATGTTAGCTGTAAAGGGAAGCATTGGGGGCCATTATTGGTCAGGAATTCTTCATTGTATTGAGGTACTAGATGAGCTCCAGCAGAAAATAAGAATCTGAGGAGATGGGCTACCGAAAAGACAGGACATGAGAACATTTGAAAGAATCAGAAAAGGGACAAAGATGTCATTCTCAGTGGGCTGGGCAGGCTACGAAAGGCCAGGGTCACCCAGGCAGGGAAAGGGAGTCCTCAGAGGAAAGGCAAAGGAGCTGCTACAAGCTGGTTTTGGTCATGAGATTTTTGTACCTGCGACTGTGCAAAAGAACAGTCAATTATGAAATGCACAGTCAGTCATGTGAAAGTTTCCTTAATGTGGCCAAGAGCTACTGACTGCTGAGGGCTTTCCTCATTAAGTCATATGGAAGGTATAAATGAGATACATTCTCACATGATAATCAGGACACAGACATTCAGATCATGCTAACTGGATGCTCAGAACACGAAGGAGAGAGAACATATGCTAATGACTTGTTCCCCTCAGTGCTTCACACTGCAGTACTTCGGGGCAGCTGCAAGGTGGGTGCTTCATCCCCAGGGCTTTTCATTTATCTGTAACATTTGAAATGAACTTGCTTCATCACCTAAATTGCTCTTCTCTGTAAGGTGATCAATTTGTCAATACCCCTCCTGTAGTACTGCATCCATAAATTGTGCCATTCACTCTCTGCTAGAATCGACCAGTCAGCTGGATGGTGTGATTAGGATGGCTTCTGAGTGCTGTTCTCCAGGCCACTTGTATTTTTTTTTCCCACTCACTGCTGGAGATGAAAATAGTGGAGCCAAGTCTGAGCCAGCCACACAATCACTCACTTATTGAAAAGCACTACTGAACCAAACTCTTTAAAGTAAAGGCCACAGAAAGGCAGCCCCCAAACTGAATTTAGCATATAGGCATGTTTTATTTATTTAGTCCACTACAGTGATGAACAAACCAGATATTTCTACATAAAAATCCAAACTCCTATGATCTCTTCAAAAATTAGAGAGCCTAGTAGGATTGGATCCTTAATTTTACATGATAACAAGCTAGGGCTGAGTCAGGGATTCTAATACTCTCCAACTTGCCTCTCTGTGTTGCTTCGCGCATCCATTCAGGTACATGACTTGCCTAGCTTCCAGAAGCATCTGACTATTGATTAGGGCATTGCCCTTTTGCTGGCTTGGATTCAACCATCAGCAGTAAATGCTTTTCCTTTTATAGAAGTAACAGAATCTCAGCTATTTCTTCTTTAAGCCAAAATGATGGATTGGCAAATGAACGTTTTATATAATAGGTTATTTCAGGGATCTTTAGACCTGAGCTCTGAAATTGCCAATTTGGAGTCCTCCTGTGGATGCATTTCCTCTTTTTCTGGCCCAGAAGCCAGGAATAAGGGACTATAGACAGAGTAACAATGGGATATGATAGAAAAAGCATTATATTAGGAATCAGAAGATGCAGGTTCTAGTCGTGGCCAAGCCATTCACCATCTGCCACCCCAGGAAAAATGGTTTAAACTCTCTGAGGCACAGTTTACTCTGGGACAGGGGAAGGTTATGTTATGTGATCACACAAGTTTAGGAAATGTCCTAAACTATATTTCATCCTCCTTTTGGAAAACCTTAATACATATTAGAATATGATATGCACTAAGATGTGCTGAAATGCCTTGCAAAAAAAGAAATCTGTTTAACTTTGACCTAGCAGATAAACACATTGCCACAAAAACCTCTCTGTCCCCCTCCTCTCTTCTCCTTTCTCTCTTCCAGAAATAACTACTAACATCTCTTAGATTTGGAGCTCCACAGAACAAATTTTGGAAACACTGTTTGAAACACTATTTGTTATACTGAAAAAAAATTAAAATTTTCACAGATTCCAAAGACAACATAATTCTGTCTCTACCTGTCTGCTTTCAGAACCACATTAAGAAACTTACATCCTATGTTCCTTGTTGCACAGAATAGGCACCGATTTATGTGTGACTGCTCTTTACCAATGGAATCAACATTGTTTAGCTAGACTGTTCTCCATCACTTCACTTCAACTAGCTTGAAATAATTATGATAACTACAGTGAACCTCACTAATCCATTTTTTCTCAATATGATTTCCATATTAATAGGGCCATTTGGTACCAAAATATGAAGCTTGGCAAATTCCATCTTCTGCACATTCTTGCTTTTTTTGACACCACGCTTTTTTTGTTTCTCTCTTGCCACCATCCTAAGCTCAGATTTAATTCTGTGTCCCATTTCTACTAATCTGATCTAAGATGCCCACTGAGAGCTATAAGGACTAGGTTCCAAAATATTAAGTGTATCCTTTTTAATGGTATCCAAATTCCAATAGGAAATTATTATTATTATTATTATTATTATTATTTTGCAATTAGCAAGAGGGTTTATTGAACGTTTGCACAAACGGGGCTCTCCGCCTCCGAAGAGGAAGAGAGCCCCGATTAGCAATTACAGTTATCTTTTAAAGGTAAAAGAAAAAAAACCGCTTAAAGACAAAAGAACCGTGGGAGTCGCATAGCATTCAGGTTACCGATTTCTCAGAAGGTCAACATGAACCTATTCAGGGACATTCGGATCAGGGTGTGGGGGAAAATGGTTTTCTTATCACAAACAGAATGCTTTTTGTTGCTAAAACTTCAGGAAGGCACCTGGATGGGCTGCCTCTGGATTAGGGCTGATCCTACTTACAGGGGGGGTTTCTTCATTCCCTCCTCTTTGTTTGGGCTGATTTTAACCTTAAAATCTTAGGGAACATTTATTTTTTTCAGTTTGGAGGGCCCGACATTGTTGAGTTAATACCAGAGCTTGGGTAATAGACAATCTTTCTCGGACGAAATGGAGCAGCCGGTTGACGATGCAGGGGCCGAAAGTTAGCAGCAGGAGCAGGATAACTAGAGGGCCCATAATGGTAGAGATTAGGGTGGTCAACCAGGGAGACTGATTAAACCAGCTTTCAAACCAGCCCTGCTGGGCCTCCTGGTCCCTTTGTCTTTTATTTAGCCTATCCCTGAGTTTGGCCATGGAGTCCCTGATGACTCCAGAATGGTCTGCATAGAAACAGCATTTTTCTCCCAGGGCTGCACACAGTCCTCCCTCTTTCAGGAATAGTAAATCCAAGCCTCTCCTGTTTTGAAGTACTACTTCTGAAAGTGAGGTGAGGGGCTGTTCTAACTTAGAAACGGACTGCTCTAGTGCCCGTAGATCCTCATCTACAGCTGCCTGGAGTTCTATATAACGTCGTGAGCCCTGGATCAGAGCAGCTGCGCCAGTACCCACCCCAGTAGCGACCCCTAGTCCCAACATAACGGCTAGGGTTAGGGAGACAGGTTCGCGCTGAAAACGGGTGGGATGTTCATCATACTGATTTTCTAGAGTTTCAGCAGGGTGATAGAACGCCCTGGGTATGATCTGCACCATGACACAGAAGTCGTTTGAGCTATTTAGAACCTTAGCCGACACACAGGGGGTGAGGCCTTTGTTGCATGCCCACCAAGTTCCCGGCCCTATAGGAAATTATTGAAGAACAAATAGTTAATGTCCAGAAAGGACATGATAGTGGAATAATGAGCATTATGAACAATATTTTGACATATTTTTTCAATGTATGTAATATGTATTTGGTGAATGAAATTATATGGTTTGTGCTTATTAGTGGGTAAAAAGTTATATTTGAGAGTCAGAAAGACCTAGATTGGTATCCATGCTCTGCCAATTACAAAACATGTGACCTAAGGCACATCACTTCACCTAAATTTTCTTTCTCAATAAAATGGGGACAATAACAGCATTCACCTTCATACGATTGTTCTGAGGATTAAATGAGAAAATGAATGAAAAACACAAAGCACAATGTCTGCCACACAGAGAGCTCTCAATAGATATTAGCTCTCTGAGTGCCCCTATTATGATTATTACATAGTTCTGTTATATTACCATTATTCAGTCAGAATATTAATTCTGTTTCTTCCTCCAATTTGTCACCATATTTCCACGTTCCACTATTTTTCCTAATCCCACTTTCACCCCAATGTCTAAGCATTAACAGTAGGGGCATAAAGAAACAAAGAGCCAGGGCCAGGAAAAGCCTGATTTCAAGCCTAATGTGAAATTGCTTCCTCTGTGTGTAAATAGCAGCCATACATCAGAGGAAGGTTGTTCTAATAAGCTATGCAGTCTCAATGACACGTACAACAATGCACTACAGTTAGTTATAACTTGGCAAAGTGAAATTAAAAGCACTTACTGAAGGCATGCATTTGAGCATCTTCACCAAAAACTGATCCCAATTTCCACTCTGTAATTTTACCAAGCTTTGTGTGTCCAGATTGTGTTGCTACTGTTGCTTAATAATAACCTAGCAGCAAATCCTTGAAACATATCCATAGAATAAACTTCTCTTTCTAGCCATGGCATTTAGACACAAACAGATTAAGAGATTAACCTAACATGTGAAGAGCCCCAAATCTGGAACTCTAGAGCTGTTTACAATGATCAGAAGGATGGATATTATTTGCATATTCACCAAAGAACAGGTTAGTGTTTTTTCTAAGTAGCCAAGTACATTTTCTAAAAAGCTGAATAAAATCATGCATTTGTGAATGATTTGCTAGGTGAATGGTGAATTATCTTCCAATACAATTAATTAGTGTCAGCTTCCTGCTTGTATTCATTTTGGGAAGCCCCTATAATTTGACTGCCTTTGACCTTCTCAAGGCAGACAGTCTCCTCTAATTCCCAGAGACCTTATTACATTATCTTTTCTACTCTCCCACTCCTCTTCTTCCGTTATCACCTGTTCTATATTCTCACTATCATATAATCAGCACTCCCTTTTCTTCTTACCACTTCAACTAGCCCTCTGCACAAAATTCAATGTGAGAATAAAGGGAGAATTTCTCTAAAATAACAAAGATCCACCTACAATATGCTATGGGAAATAAAACTGTTAGTTGTTGGCATCTTTGACAAATGACCTAAACACACTAATGTACATGTCTTTGTTATTAAACACTTTCCTATTCATCTGAACCCTCCGAAAGAATAAAAAGAAATGTCCACAATAATATTATACAAATCTGCAATAATTTATATATTAAAAGTATTCCAGAAAAGTTGCATTTAATTCAAATCCTATTTTAATGCAGTAGGAAACCTGGCTATTTAAAGAAATCCTCTGACAAATTCTTTTATATGGAAAAAATAATTTCATAAGACCAATGGTTACCTTCTAATTCATCAGTTTTGAATATCTGGATCTTTTTATAGCTGATCTATTTAAAGCAAGTAGCACCTACACACTTACAAAAACTGCTTGTTTTACTGAAAGAATATTTCTCAAATATATAAATTTAAAAAAGAATGGTCAGAAAGTAACCTCTTAAAATTTTGATTATCTTTTAAGGTTTGCATGCTTGCAATATACAATTTTAAAGAACTATCTACATAATTTTGTAATTAACCAATCCTATTAATTTTATGTTGAAATACCTATGCCATGCCTGTGTATTGCTAAACTGAAAACAAGTATGAGTGGGTTACTTTTTTAAAAATTTTTTAAAAAGATTTTTTTATTCATGAAAGACACACAGAGTGAGGCAGAGGGAGAAGCAGGCTCCATGCAGGGATCCTGCCATGGGACTCGATCTGGGATTCTCCAGGATCACGCCCTGGGCCGAAGGCAGACGCCAAACCACTGAGCCACCCAGGGATTCCCAAGAGTGGGTTACTTTTTAAATAATCTCAGCCTTATATTTTGAATCACAAGAGGATAAGCTGTTTGCTTTGTAATCCCAAACATAAAAAGCACAATATAACTTATATAAAAATTAAAAATAAATTTTCACAGAGCAACATCTTAAACCTCTATACCAGGAGGCCATTTTGTTTCTACATCAAGCATAATATTTGAAGTATGTTAATAAATACATAAACTTGATATCTTATATGAATGATGACAACTGACCCAAGGACAATTGTTAACTATTTTTTCTCCAGCATGTGATACATACTCAGTATATTTTTCCTCAAACGATAAATGAAAAATTACTGTTTCAGTAGGTGAGGCTGCTTCATCCCCATATTCTCTTGACAGATTTCCCTTGGTGACCAAGGAGTCATATTTTCATGACAGCTCTTAGGAAGTTAGGTAAAACAATTGTGGGCCTATGAAAATGAGTTTGGTGTGTGTATGTGAACTAACATGCTCACAAGAAAATCAAACCCGTGAGTGACTTCTTTAGCATTAATCTCTCAGCTATTGTTTCTCAAAGCATAATCCTTGGAAGACATACAACAGAATTACCTGGACAAAAAATCAAGTTCCCATTCTTACTAATGTATTGAACTAGAATCTGGAGGAGGGAGACGGAACCTGTATTTAAAGAACCTCATCTTTATCCCACCTGGGTCCCTCCACATGATTCTGATGTGCATTAAAGTTTGAAAACCTCTGGGAGGTAGAGTTGAAGTGAAATTTTAAATCCATAGTTTAACTATACTAAAAGTTTAGGGCAAGTGAATTAACACCTTATAAAATACCCAACAGAAGTAGTTCTAGCTCTGTTTTTCCAGAATCTAAAAAGAAACTAAAAAAGTAAATGTGTTGTCACCATAACCCATTAGATGGAAGCATAAAAGAGGTTTAGTGTAAACTCTACTCTGATCCAATTTAAGACCCAAACCCAATACTATAATGCTACAGATTTTCGTAAATAATTCCCAATGGAAGTGTTCCGCAAACAACTGATACAGATTGTGTGACTGTAGTCAAAATGATGATACTGCAAGGATTTGTGCATGGTCAGATCACTTATTAATGATATATAATGGCCTGGTTGATTCTTATCCTTGAATGATACAGGAAGTCTACTTCACATTGATGAAACTAGAAATCAACCAAAGGCAGATCTTTCCTATTTGGGTTTGTCCCTTTAGGGTAGTTATTATGAAACCTCATAGAGGAAAGGATATGCAATTCTAATGAAAAGGATAATTCAAACCTCCACAGGAGTTACTCTACAAATTCAGACTAAGTAGAACTGTCATATATTAGGATATAAAATGAACTAAAGCATATGTATATTAGTTTCTAATTAAATATTTTTTAAATATTTATTTATGGGGCATCTAAGTGGCTCAGTCATTTAAGTGTCTGCCTTTGGCTCAGGTCATGATCACAGAGTCCTGGAATTAAGTCCCATGTTGGGCTCCTTGCTGAGCAGGAAGCCTGCTTCTCCCTCTTCCACTCCCCTTGCTAGTATTCTCTCTCTCTCTCTCTCTCTCTCTCTCTCTCTCTCCCCCTCTCTTAAATAAATAAATAAATAAATAAATAAATAAATAAATAAATAAATAAATAAAAATCTTTAAAACATATATATTTATTTATCTGACAGAGAGAGAAAGGGAGAGAAAATGTGCAGTGGGGGAAGGGCAGAGGGAAAGGGGGAGACAAACTTAAGCAGATTCCATGCTAAGATAAAAGCAGATTCCATGTTCAGAGCCTGATATAGGGCTCAATCTTACAAATCTGAGGTCATGACCTGACCCAAAACCAAGAGTTGGACTTTTAACTAACTGTTCCACCCAGGTGCCCCTCTAATAAAATATTTTGTATTCCTTGTGTTAACATTCAGAATTTTGAAAAAAGCCAGAGTAAACTTCTGAGTCTCAAGGATCAAAAACTTAATTAAATATGAGTTACAGCAATGAACTTACTCAACAAGTGTCATTATTAGTAAATGGATCTGTATTCCTAACATTAGTGTGAATATGTTATAATTAACCAACTAGCTGATGTGAACATTACATAGTTAAACAGGTAATGCCCAAGAGCATCAGCCATAAATTAATTAATTAATGCAATCTATATTACAATTGTCTAGATAATGTCAAATTTTACTATGGCTCAGGTTTTAGCCACAATACAAACGTTACAAACGTGTGTGAACACTTAAACACACACACACACACACACACACACACACACAAATCTAACATATATATAAAGAAGAAAAAATTAGGCAAGGTTTGCTCAGGAACAATAGCAGGTAGACTTTTGTCATGAAGTTTTTTAGGGTGCATCACACTCATCATCAGGGATAACTTTCATGGTATTAGGTTCTGTCATATGTCCCTAAAAATTACTTTCTAACATTCTCCACAAGATAAGAATATCCTGAGTTTCTCTCTTCCATTTGGTGTGAGTAGAATTACTAGTTTATACTTTACTTTTGCTTCAGATTTAAAATACACACATACACACTATTTGTTTGGAGTTGCTCCATTTAAGAATCACTAGAGGCACACAATAACATCAGTCATTTATGAGCAATTTTGTATAAATGATATTCTGGATGCAATCCAAAAGGATGTCATTCCAAAAGCCTGACTGAATCTCAGTCTGAAGCAGGCAGGCATTACCTACAAGGATATTCTACATATGGGTTAAGTCAACATTCTGAAGTGGTTCCAGAATATCTTTTCTGAGATGCTTAGTAACAGTCAATGATATCTTGAAGAGTAAAGAACCTTTCATAAAGGCAGAGAACAGATATGCAGCAATTAGGCTCATATTCCCTAAATTAATTGCCCATAATCTACATATAGTTTATCAGTAAAACGTATTAAAAGTAAGCTTTCCAACCATTGATTTGCAGCCAATTCTAAATTCACTGCAAGTTCATTCTTTGTTTTGGAAACAACTTCTTCCCATACCAAATTATACTTAAAATTTCATTTGCCATAATTTGGTGGAACCAATTCTTACCTGTAACTTTCAATTCAGTTGTTCGTCTTACAAGTTTTCCTTCAAACTTAAGTTCACAAGTATAATTTCCTCCGTCTTCTTCTTGAACTTCTTGGATTAGAAGAGTGTTTCCTTTCTGTATTATTATACTTCTCCACATTTTTGGCTTGCATTCCTGCATAGAAAATATTTACAAGTAAGCAAAAAATTAAACTTCTCATCAAGTCTTGGTACTGGCAAGTTAGTACTTTCACTTTGTTTGTACTCCTCTTTAACTTTCATAATATATACCTAAAGTTAAGTCAATGATCAGAAAAAAAAATCACAAATGCATCTTAGTGTGTAAAATTAAAATATCACAACTATTAGCCTAAGACCTACTTTAGAGGCCTGATCCCAAGTGCAGAAAGTCTTTATAGAGATATTTTGCAAAAAAATGGAAAAGCATACAAACTCCAAAAGATGGCAAAAGATGTAGAGTGGAATCTTAAAAATTGCTAAATACCATTATAAAGCCCTGTTTTTGTTTTTGTTTTCTAGTTGACAGGGATATTTTCAAAGAGTCCTAAGAGAATAGTGTTCATTTAGCAACATAGTATACTACAAGGGAGCCTTAGGCATTATTAAAAATTTATTATAGGATTTTATGTTGTCAATGTAGTTTACAATGGTTTTATTAATCATTTCTTATAGTTGAAAACTAATGCTAATATTCCAGAGTCTCCCTCTTCATAATCAAGAGATCCATTTGGGTGGGTGGGGATGAGGGCAAAGGGTCTAGAAAATTAGGCTTAATCAGTTCTCTAGAAATATAGCTAGGTAAAATAAGTACACATTTTGTGCAGTTACCCACTTATTTTCTGAATTCAGTGATATATGACCAGATTATATTATTTGGGTTTGGAAGACAATTTTTCTATACTCCTGATGGGAATATGAGAGAATCTCACTCCTCGGATTGGACTTCTCTAGAAAAGATTGATTAACACTTTTTCAGAGAGTGACAAGGACACAGCAATAACCAAGTATGTAGGAATATTCAGCCAAGTGGCTTTGCCTTTTGTGAATTTTCTCAGACTACTTTTTAGATATGGTTCCAGTTTGTCTACCACTCATCTCAAATGTTCAGCCAAAGTGGTGGCCAAAAGCTATAAAAACATCAAGAGAAGGTGCAGGGGACAGCTGTGAGGTGGTGCTGAATAATCAAGGAAAAAATACTTTATCATCTAAACTCTGAATCTGTCAGTCAAGGCAATTGTGAGGACAATGATGTAAATAATTGTTAAGAGAACTTTTCTCTTTTCCCAACATCTCTACTATTCCTCCCCCCCACCCCGCCACTCCTGCTCACCACACATATATCCTAAACATTCGCACAAAGGTGGAATCAGAGCTGACTCTCACAGCTCTGCAGACTTGTGTGCATGCATGCACACACGTGTGTGTAAAATGACTTGAAAAAATGAATATTCATTTACTAGTTTCTTGTAACAGATTTTTTCTTTTGTGATAAGCAGGGGTTTTGGCAACAAAACACAAAAACTGGCACTTAAGTTCACAGGTATGATATTTAAGAGATATGCTTGCTTTATGTCCAATACGACTACCTACACACATTGTCAGAGAATAAATAAAAGTAATACTATATAGAGGATCTAGATATAAGGCTGCTTCACTCCCTAGGGTCTTTCCAAAGAACAGTTAAGGGGCTGTCTGAAATTATATTACATAGCACGTCTGGCAAGGTTATCACCTATGTGAGATTGGCTTCTGAATTAAACCTTGGGATATAAGGTTTCTGGGAAAATGAAGAAGAAAGTCTGAACAAAAAGAAAAAAAATAGTCCAGCTGCCACTATCATTATACAATAATAATCCACAATTATTTTCGCATTGCTTCAAACTCTGATAGCCTCAGATTTCTAAAGAATCATTCTGAAGGTTATTAAACAAAAATATGGTCCCTCTGGGCATTTTGAGAGGAAAGGAAAATGAAAACTGAGCTGCTTCACTTTCACATAGTAGTGGTGGGGGTGGGCAAATGAGCCCACACACTCATTGTATTCAAAGACAAATGACATTGTTTTCTAATGTCATATTTGGGGCGAGTCCATATGCAATTAGCTCTAACCATTTTCATTTTCCCTGCACACTGCTTTGATTTCTTTTTTTCCCTGGGAAGTAAAATCTAAAGAATAGGAGTTAGAAAATAACCTCTGATGAAGAACAGCCTGGAATCTTAACACATTCTTTGGGCTAGATCAACTGCTTTCCAAGTTGCCATGTAGCCTTATAAAAGATTATTTGTACCCAATAGGGTTTTTTAAAGATTTTATTTATTTATTCATGTGAGACACACAGAGAGAAGCAGAGACATAGGCAGAGGGAGAAGCAGGCTCCCCACAAGGAGAACAATGCGGGACTCGATCCTGGACCTTGGGATCACATCCTGCGCCAAAGGCAGAGACACTCAACCGCTGAGTCACCCAGGCGTCCCGTACCCAGTAGGATTTTGTGAATTTTATAAAAAACTGTGGCATAGTAAAATGTCATTGTCAGGCCATCCCCACCCTTCTGGAGAGACAATGTAGTATAGATGAAAAGGCAAACTGTTGTCAGAGCAAGACAGCTCAAGGTCAAAATCTGGGTTCACCCAAGTTCTGTGATCTTGGGCAAATTTGTTTAAGTTCTTTAGGTATCAGATTTTTACTCTGCATATGAGGATAACATATACTACCATGTAAGCAGCCAGAGCCCAGAGGCTTGCAGAGTTTATTCATTACACTCTGATTGAGCAGCACTATATATGGTGGTCATCCAGCACAGTGAATGCTTTCCATTCCAAAACTTTCACATTTTTGGATTATGTCTCTTCCAAACCTCCAACTCACTTTGGTGAAAACTGGTGCTAATGGACTAATCAGGTGAAAACCAATCTCAACTAATTGGTTAACCATGCCCAGGAACATAATACTTTAACCCACTGAAAATGTATAGCTCTTACGAGGCCACTCCAACACTAATCCTAGCAGGTGGGTAGAGGAACTATACTTTGTTCAGAAGAGGCTTATAGACAACCATCCTGCCCCCACCAAACCATCCTCTACAAAATTATCTCACTGGCTAGCCTTCACATATCTGGATACCTATATCAATTTACTCCACTATTTGCAGCATCTCTCCCTTAAACTACAGCTGCCAGGCTTACTACAGTCATTGTTTCTCTCCTGTCCTCAATCTTCCTATGACCGCTTTTCTTCTGAACAGGCCATATCACATTGCTCCACACCCATTTAATTTTGACAGCCTGTTAGGCAAAGAAATTTGAGACATGTAAATCACGTCTCAAAATGGTTGTTTATCTGAGACAAGGAAAAACCATCAAAGCCTCAAAAATGAGCAGGCCCCTAATATTGGTTCTCTGAGATCATTAACATAAACTTGATCAACTTGAAGGTTTTGCTGAGGGCCAGCCTTGCTGAAGGTACCTAAGTTCAACAAACAGCTCCAGTTCATGGGCTGGCTGAGCCCTCAGAGCAGTTTGTTGTAGGACATCCTTGTTCAGTCAAAATCATGTCAATCCTTAAAGTCCAGCTTCCTTCCCTCCCTGCCAGCTTTCTTGAGTGGCACGTGTCCCTTGCCAGTATTTACTAGGTTGGGAGCCCAGGATGTTGAATAGAAAGATCTGTTGAAAGACAGAGAAACAACAAGGAGAGAGGATGTGGAGAAAGGGGATCCCTCTTGCACTGTTGGTGGGAATGTGAACTGGTACAGCCACTCTGGAATACTGTGTGGAGGTGCCTCAAAGATTTTAAAATAGAGCTACCCTATGACCCAGCAATTGCACTGCTGGGGATTTACCCCAAAGATACAGATGCAGTGAAATGCAGGACACCTGTATCCCAACGTTTATAACAGCAATGTCCACAGTAGCCAAACTGTGGAAGGAACCTCAGTGTCCATCGAAAGATGAATGGATAAAGAAGAAGTGGTCTATGTATACAGTGGAATATTACTCAGCCATTAGAAATTACAAATACCCACCATTTGCTCCAACGTGGATGGAACTGGAGGGTATTATGCTGAGTGAAGTAAGTCAATCAGAGAAGGACAAACATTATATGGTCTCATTCATTTGGGGAATATAAAAAATAGTGAAAGGGAATAAAGGAGAAAGGAGACAAAATGAGTGAAAGTATCAGTGAGGGTACAGAAAATGAGAGACTCCTAACTCTGGGAAATAAACAAGGGGTAGTGGAAAGGGAGGTGGGTGGGGAGATGGGGTGACTGGGTGACGGGCACTGAGGGGGGACTTGATGGGATGAGCACTGGGTGTTATGCTATATGTTGGCAAATCAAACTCAAAGAAAAAAATATACAAAAAATATTTTTCCAAAAGTTATTGGAAAAATAATTAGATCTCTGAGTCATACCATGTTTAATAAAAGTTCCAGATGAATTATAAGGAGGTAATTTCATCTACTAAAATAATATTTTAGGAAAGACCATTTTTAAATCCTGTCACTCATAACAATGATTTAAGTTTCCAAAATTAAGAGCTTTATATTGATTTATCTTGCTATACATTCTGACAGTTTTCATAATGGGAGAAGAAAGTCACTGGAGATTTTATACTACCACAGCCCAAATGACCAACACTTTTTTGCTAAAAAGTAGTCTGGCAAAATTCTTAGAGATTTTGAATCCCTTTGGTAATGATATTACTGTGTACCTTCTTTTGTAACCATAAAATTGCATTTCATCCTTAAACTTTTAATCTGTTAACTAGAATTTTCAAAGATATTTTTATACAGAAGGGATGGGCTGTGAAACCCATGAAGGCTTCAGTTTAGTGTGCCTTAAAACTGGTGAGTTACACAAGATTTAAGTCCCATTTATCCTTGTTTTTATTCCTAGATACGGTATTAGAAGTCAAAGAGGGGTTCTTTACTATTGGTAAATTACAAAGATGATGGGTTAATGTGAGAGGAATGGTGATTTGAAATATATAAGCACCTGTCTTTGATCGAGGGATGTGGATTCTGGTTACCATTCCACCATTAATGTGGATAAGTAATTGTATGTCACTGGACCTCTGTTTCCTCACATATAAAATAGATGTAATATTGTCTGCCATATATCCCATACATCTTATAAAAATTTAATGACTAAGTCCTTACTTGATATTTGCTGCTACTGTAAAAAGGAAAATGTTACAAAAGAAGCTAAAAAATAGTTATCTAATACTCTAGTTGGGAATTTAGGATTTTTTTTAAAAAGTCATATTATTTTGTATAATGTACAAACATAAAACTTATCCTTTTTACCCGTATAATTTGATGTGTTTTGGCAAATGTATGCAACAAAATTGAGATTATAGAATGTTTCTATCATTCCCAAGTTCCTCCATGTCACTTTGTAATCAATTCCCTCTTCTTAGCCCCAGTCCTTGGTAAAAACTCATCTGTTTCCTGTTCTTATTGTTTTGCAGAATGTTATATAAATGGAATAGTATGATATGTAGCTTTCTGTTCCTGTCTCCTTTCACTATAATTCATTTGAGATTTGTCTATGTTGTGGTATATAACAATAGTTCATTTCTTTCACTAGTAAGTAGTAGTCCAGTATTCTACTGTAGAAATATATCACTGTTTAGCCATGCCATTCACTGTTTTTAAAATTTTTATTTATTTATGAGACAGAGAGAGAGAGGGAGAGAGAGAGAACACGAGCAGGGTAGAGGCAGAAGCAGACTCCCCACTGAGCAGGGAGCCTGACATGGGGTTCAATCCCAGGACCCCAGGTTCGTGACCTGAGCCAAAGGCAGATGTTTAATCAACTGAGCCACCCAGGCATCCCTAGCCATTTATTGTTGAAGAACATTTGGGATGCTTCTAGTTTTGGGCAATTAGGAATAAAGGTCTTATAAGTTGAGTTTTGACTATACAATTTCTTGATTTATCAAAATAATCCATTTTGTCAATTTTTATAATCTTATTTTGATGTGTATGCTTTTCTCAAACTTAACAGGAGTTTGCTGTTGATCTTTACTAAATTGTTGTAAGAATCCAGGCTAAGGAGGGGCTTCCTGTATATCTTTAATAATATTCAAGGGACTAAAAACAGATCAAAACAAATTAAAGCCTCTTAAGCAATGTCTCTTTCTAAAGGCTGAGTATCTTTTTCATATCCACTCAAATGATCTTTGAGAAATGCACATCTGATTGTAGGATGCCACTATTTAAAGCAATCCATTGATTCCATGAAACCATTTGGTCAGTAGCTCCTTTCTTTTGAGTGTTTACAGAGCCTGACACTGTTTCAAGCATATTCATTTATTACCTAATTTAATTCATAGAACAGAATTACAGGTAATACAGTGAGTTAGATTATGCAGTTGCAGACCTGGGATTTGAACCCTGCCCATATGTAGGCTCTTTAGCATCTGGTCTCTGCCTACTTACTGCCACTGTCAATGACACAACTATTCAGAATTTTTTTGCTTACTCCATGTGATTACACAGCTGAGTGCTTCACATGTTGATCTCTCTGTCCTACATGTCTTACCTGCCAAACTTTCATATACTGTTTAAAACTAGGCTCAGGGGAGGAGGGGGCAAGATGGCGGAAGAGTAGGGTCCCCAAGTCACCTGTCCCCACCAAATTACTAAGATAACTTTCAAATCATCCTGAAAACCTATGAATTTGGCCTGAGATTTAAAGAGAGAACAGCTGGAAGCCTATAGTGAGAAGATTTTGTGCTTCTATCAAGGTAGGAAGACAGAAAAAAATAATAATAAACAAATAAAAAAGCATGCAAGGGGGAGGGCCCCCCACAAGGACCCAGGCTAAGGCCGGGGCGAGAGCCCCCAGGACAGGAAAGCCCCATCCCAGAGAAACGGAGATTCACCAATCTTCCCAGAGGGAAAGGTGCTCGCAGGGAGTTGGAGCAGGACCCCAGGAGGGGCGGGGATGCCCTCAGGCTCCCAGGGGCACTAACAGAGGAACTGCGCCCCAGGGAGAGCGCACCATACCCCGCGGCCCAGCTCCCTAAAGGGCTGCAGGGCGCGCCTGGCTGGGCCCGGGAGGAGCTCAGAGGCGGGTCGGGCAGAGGGGGCTCTATGGCCCGGGAGTGTGATTGCAGTGGCACAGGTCCCGGAGCCCAGGGTGCTGGGCGACACAGCCCAAGATCTGGTGCTCCTCCCCTGGCAGGCAGAGGACGGGAGGACACAGAAAAGCAAGGACGCTCCTGCCACCCAGCGGCCCAGAGCTCTGCAGATAGGCGGCCCCCGCCCCCCCGAGCATCCAGGCCCCTGCGGACTGGGAGCTATGGTAGTTACTGCGGAGCTGACCCAGGGCTAGAGAGCTGGCCACAGCCACTGTTGTTGTTCCTCCTGGGGCCTCACAGGATAAACAACTCCCACTGAGCCTTGCACCAGGCAGGGGGTTGAGCAGCTCCCCCAGGTGCACACACCTGAGAATCAGCACAGCAGGCCCCTCCCCCAGAAGACCAGTTAGAAGGAGAGGGGAAAAGCAAGTTATTCACCAAGCAGCACTGGAAAGTTCCAGGGGAAGTCGAGGGATTTACAGTATATAGAATCAGAGGATACTCCCCTTATCTTTTGTTTTCTGTTTGCTTCCCAACCCCCCTTTCTTTCTTTCTTTTTTCACCTTCTTTTTTATTTTTTCTCTTCTCTCTTTTTCTCCTTTTTCCAGTATAACTTGTTTTTGGCCACTCTGCACTGAGCAAAATGACTAGAAGGAAAAACTCACCGCAAAAGAATCAGAAACAGTCCTCTCTCCCACAGAGTTGCAAAATTTGGCTTACAATTCGATGTCAGAAAGCCAATTCAGAAGCACAATTATAAAGCTACTGGTGGCTCTAAAAAAGCATAAAGGATTCAATAGACTTCATGACTGCAGAATTTAGATCTAATCAGGCAGAAATTAAAAATCAATTAAATGAAATGCAATCCAAACTAGAGGTCCTAACGATGAAGGTTAATGAGGAAGATGAAAGAGTGACATAGAAGAAAAGTTGGTGGCAAGAAGCTGAGGAAAAAAGATAAAAACAATTAAAAGACCATGAGGAAAGGTTAAGGAAAATAAATGACAGCCTAAGAAGGAAAAATCTATGTTTAATTGGAGTTCCAAAGGGCACCAAAAGGGACAGAGGTCCAGAATATGTATTTGAACAAATCCTAGCTGAAAACTTTCCTAACCTGGGAAGAGAAACAGGCATTTAGATACAGGAAATAGAGAGTTCCCCCCTAAAATCAATAAAAACCGCTCAAAACCTGACATTTAATAGTGAAACTTGCAAATTCCAAAGATAAAGAGAAGATCCTTAAAGCAGCAAGAGACAAGAAATCCCTAAATTTTATGGGGAGAAATATTAGGATAACAGCAGACCTCTCCACAGAGACCTGGCAGGCCAGAAAGGGCTGGCAGGATATATTCAGGGTCCTAAATGAGAAGAACATTCAGCCAAGAATACTTTATCCAGCAAGCCTCTCATTCAGACAAGAAGGAGAGAAAAAGAGCTTCCAAAATAGGCAGAAACTGAAAGAATATGTGACCACCCAGCCGGCTCTGCAAGAAATACTAAGGGGGACTCTGTAAAAAGAAAGAGAATGTCCAAGGGAACAATCGATAAAAACAGGGACTGAATAGGTATCATGATGACACTAAATTCATATCTTTCAATAACTCTGAATATGAATGGGCTTAATGACCCGAAAAAAAGGTGCAGGGTTTCAGACTGGATAAAAAAAGCAGGACCCATCTATTTGATGTCTACAAGAGACTCATTTTAGACAGAAAGACACCTACAGCCTGAGAACGAAAGGGTGAAGAACCATTTACCATTCAAACTGTCCTCAAAGGAAAGCAGGGGTAGCCATCCTTATATCGGATGAATTAAAGTTTATCCCGAGGACTGTAGTAAGAGATGAAAAGGGACACTATATCACACATAAAGGATCTATACAAGAAGAGGAGCTAACAATCATCAAAATATATGCCCCGAATGTGGGAGCTGCCAAGTATATCAATCAATTAATAACCAAAGTTAAGACATACTTAGATAATAATACACTTATACTTGGTGACTTGAATGTAGCACTTTCTACAATCGACAGATCTTCTAAGCACAACATCTCAGAGAAACAAGAGCTTTAAATGACACACTGGACCAGATGGATTTCACAGATATTTACAGAACTTTACATCCCAACGCAACTGAATACACATTCTTCTCAAGTGAACGTGGAACTTTTTCCAGAATAGACCACATACTGGGTCACAAATCAGGTCTTAACCAATACCAAAAGATTGGGATCGTCCCCAGCATATTTTCAGACCATAATGCTTTGAAATTAGAACTAAATCACAAGAAGAAGTTTGGAAGGATTTCAAACATGTGGAGGTTAAAGACCATCCTGCTAAAAGATAAAAGGGTCAACCAGAAAATTAGAGAACAATTAAAAAAGATTCATGGAAACTAATGAGAATGAAGATACAACCATTCAAAATCTTTGGGATACAGCAAAAGCAGTCCTAAGGGGGGAATACATCGCAATACAAGCATCCATCCAAAAACTGGAAAGAACTCAAATACAAAAGCTAGCCTTGCACCTAAAGGAGCCGGAGAAAAAGCAGCAAATAGATCAGCAAATAGTTTGGCTACTGTGGACATTGCTGCTAAACATTGGGGTGCAGGTGTCCTGCAGTTTCACTGCATCTGTATCTCTGGGGTAAATCCCCAGCAGTACAATTGCTGGGTCATAGAGCAATTCTATTTTGAGCTCTTTGAGGAACCTCCACACAGTTTTCCAGAGTGACTGTACCAGTTCACATTCCCACCAACAGTGCCAGAGGGTTCCCATTCTCCACATCCTGTCCAACATTTATTATTTCCTGTCTTGTTAATGTTCACCATTCTCACTGGTGTGTATCTCATTGTGGTTTTGATTTGTACTTTCCTGATTGCAAGTGATGTGGAGCATTTTCTCATCTTTGTTGCCCATGTCTGTCTTCGGTAAAATTTCTGTTCATGTCTTTTTCCCATTTCATGATTGGATTTTTGTTTCTTTGGTGTTGAGTTTAATAAGTTCTTTATAGATCTTGGATGCTAGCCCATTAACTGATATATATTTGCAAATATCTTCTCTCATTCTGTAAGTTGTCCTTGAGTTTTGTTGACTGTTTCTTTTGCTGTGCAAAAGCTTTGTATCTTAAGTCCCAGTAGTTCATTTTTACTCTTTTTTCCCTTGCCTTTTATATATGTACCTTGCAAGAAGTTCCTGTGGCCACATTCCAAAAGGGTGTTGCCAGGGTTCTCCTCTAGGATATTGATGGAATCTTGTCTCACATTTAGATCTTTCATCCACTTGAGCTTATCGTTGTGTATAGTGTAACAGAATGGTCTAGTTTCATTCTGCATTTGGATGTCCAATTTTCCCAGCACCATTTATTGAAGAGACTGTCTTCTTCCAGTGGATAGCCATTCCTGCTTTTTGAATATTAGTTGACCATTAGAGTTGAGGGCCAATTTCTGGGTTCTCTATTCTGTTACAATTATCTATGTGTCTGTTTTTGTGCCATACCATACTGCAATAATGATCACAGTCTGTAGTACAACTTGAAATACAGCATTGCGAGGCTCCGGCCTCTGGTTTTCTTTTTAAATATCCCCCTGGCTATTCGGGGTCTTTTCTGATTCCACACAAATCTTAAGATTATTTGTTCCAACTCTCTGAAGAAAGTCCATGGTATTTTGATAGGGATTGCACAGAATGTGTACAGTGCCATGGGTAGCATTGACATGTTCACAATATTAATTCTGCCAATCCATGAAAATGGAATATTTTTCCATCTCTTTGTGTCTTCCTCACTTTCTGTCAGAAGGGTTCTGTAGTTTTAAAGGTATAGACCCTTACCTCTTTGGTAAGGTTTATTCCTAGGTATCTTATGCTTTGGGGTGCAATTGGAAATGGGATTGACTCCTTATTTTCACTTTCTTCAGTTTCATTGTTAATGTATAGAAATGCCAGTGATTTCAGGACATTGATTTTGTATCCTTCCACACTGCCAAATTGCTGTATGAGTTCTAGCCATCTTGGGATAGAGTCTTTTGGGTTTGTCTATGTACAGTATCAAGTCATCTGCAAAGAGGGAGAGTTTGACTTCTTCTTTGCCAAATTGAATGCCTTTAACGTCTTTTTGTTGTCTGATTGCTGAGGCTAGGACTTCTAGTACTATGTTGAATAGCAGTGGTGAGAGTGAACATCCCTGTCTTGTTCCTGATCTTAGGGGAAAGGCTCTCAGTGTCTCCCCATGGAGAATTATATTTGCTGTGGGCTTTTCGTAGATGGCTTTTGACAAACTATAGAAAAGATCCCTGAAAGTATAGTCTTTGTAGATAGCTATTAAGATGCTAAGGAATGTTCCCTCTATCCCTACACTCTGAAGAGTTTTGATTACAAATGGATGCTGTATTTTGTCAAATGCTTTCTCTGCATCTATTGAGAGGACCATATGGTTCTTGTTTTTTTTCTCTTTTTGATATTATCTATCACATTGATTGCTTTACGAGTGTTGAACCAGCCTTGCATCCCGGGGACAAATCCCACGTGTTCATGGTGAATAATCTTCTTAATGTACTGTTGGATCCTATTGGCGAGTATCTTTTTGAGAATTTTTTCATCAGTGTTCATTAGGGATATTGGTCTAGAATTCTCCCTATTTGTAGGGTCTTTGTCTGCTTTTGTAATTAAGGTGATTCTGGCCTCATAAAACGAGTGTGGAAGTATTCCATGCCTTTCTAACTTTTGGAACAGCTTTAGTAGAATACGTATTGTTTCTTTTTTAAACATTTGATAGAATTTACCCTGGGAAGCCATCTGGCCCTGCACCTTTGTGTCTTGGGAGGTATTTAATGATGGCTTCAATATTCTCCATGTTTATTGGCCTGCTCAGGTTTTCATTTCTTCCTGTTCCAGTTTTGATAGTTTGTGGTTTTCCAGAAATGCGTCCATTTCTTCTAGATTGCCTAATTTATTGATGTATAGCTGCTCATAATGTTTTTAAAATTGTTTGTATTTCCTTGGTATTCATTGTGATTTCTCCTTTTTTCGTTCATAATTTTATTAATTGCAGTATTTTCTATTTTGTTTTCAACAAGGCTGGCTAATGTTTTATCTATGTTATTAATTATTTCAAAGAACAAACTACTGGTTTTGTTGATCTGTTCCACCGTTATTCTGGTCTCTATTTCATTGAGTTCTGCTCGAATCTTTATTAACTCTCTTCTTCTGCTTGGTGTAGGTTTTATTTGCTGTTCTTTCTCCTTTAGGTGCAAAGTTAGCTTGTGTATTTGAGTTTTTTCCAATTTTCTGAGGGATGCTTGTATTTTGATGTATTTCCCTCTCAGGACTGCTTTTGCTGTATCCCAAATTTTGAATGGTTGTATCTTCATTCTCATTAGTTTCCATGAATCTTTTTAATTTTTCTTTAATTTCCTGGTTGATCCTTTCATCTTTTAGCAGGATATCCTTTAACCTCCACGTGCTTGAGTTTCTTTAATATTTCTTCTTGAGATTGAGTTCAAGTTTCAAAGCATTATGGTCTGAAAATATGACAATCCCAATCTTTTGGTATCGGTTAGGACCTGATTTGTGACTCAGTATGTGGTCTATTCTGGAAAAGGTTCCATGTGCACTTGAGAAGAATGTGTTTTCAGCTGCGTTTAGATCTAAAGTTCTGTGAATATCTGCGAAATCCATCTGGTCCAGTGTTATTTAAAGTTCTTGTTTCAGAGGGGGTAAAGATAGCGGAAGAGTAGGGTCCCCAAATCACCTGTACCCACCAAATTACCTAGATAACCTTCAAATCATCCTGAAAATTTATGAATTCGGCCTGAGATTTAAAGAGAGAACAGCTGGAATGCTACAGTGAGAAGAGCCCCGTCCCAGGGAAGCAGGAGCTTCACCAATCTTCCCGGGCGGAAAGGCACCCACAGGGAGTTGGAGCAGGACCCAGGAGGGCGGGGATGCCCTCAGGTTCCGTGGGACACTAATAGCAGCTGCACCCCGGGGAGAGTGCACAGAGCTCCCTAAAGGGCTGCAGCGTGCGCACGCATTGACCTGGGAGCAGCTGGGGGGAGGGGGGCTCGGGTGGCCGCTCTGTGGAGAGGGCGATGCGCCGCCGGGAGTGCGAATCCAACAGCGCAGGACCGGGAGCACAGGGCGCCTAGACACAGCCCAGGATCCGACCTCCCCTGGGGACAGGCAGAGGCTGGGAGGGCCCAGGACAGCAAGGACTCTCCTGCCCGAAGCTGAGCAGATCAGCAGCTCGGCCCTGGAGCCTCCAGGCCCTGCAGACGGAGAGCCCCGGAGTTACTGCGGGGGCTGAATCCAGGTTTCCAGAGCTGGCCCGACCACTGCGGTTGTTCCTCCTGGGGCCTCACAGGGTAAACAACCCCCACTGAGCCCTGCACCAGGCAGGGGCAGAGCAGCTCCCCCAAGCGCTAACACCAGAAAAACAGCACAGCAGGCCCCTCCCCCAGAAGACCAGCTAGACGGAAAAGTTCCAGGGGAAGTCAAGTGACTTAAAGTATACAGAATCAGAAAATACTCCCCCGTGTTTTTTTTTTCTTTTTTTTCTTTTTGATATCTGTTTGCTTCCTCCACCCTTTTTTTCCCTTTCTTTCTCTTTTTCTTCTCTTATTTTTCTTTCTTTTTCTTCCTTTTTTCTTTTCTCTTTTCTTTCATTCTTTCTCTCCTCTCTTTTTCTCTTTTTCCCAATACAACTTGTTTTTGTTCACTCTGCACTGAGGAAAATGACAAGAGGAAAACCTCACCTCCAAAGATAGAATCAGAAACAGTCCTCTCTCCCACAGAGGTACAAAAACTGGATTACAATTCAGTGTCAGAAAGCCAATTCAGAAGCACTATTATAAAGCTACTGGAGGCACTAGAAAAAAACATAAAGGACTCAAGAGATTTCATGACTGCAGAATTTAGATCCAATCAGGCAGAAATTAAAAATCAATTGAATGAGATGCAATCCAAACTAGAAGTCCTAACAACAAGGGTTAACAAGGAGGAAGAACAAGTGAGTGACATAGATGACAAGTTGATAGCAAAGAGGGAAACTGAGGAAAAAAGAGACAAACAATTAAAACACCATGAAGATAGATTAAGGGAAATAAACGACAGCCTGAGGAAGAAAAACCTATGTTTGATTGGGGTTCCCGAGGGCGCCAAAAGGGACAGAGGGCCAGAATATGTATTTGAACAAATCATAGCTGAAAACTGTCCTATTCTGGGAAGGGAAACAGGCATCCAGATCCAGGAAATAGAGAGATTCCCCCCCTAAAATCAATAAAAACCGTTCAACACCTCGACATTTAATAGTGAAGCTTGCAAATTCCACAGATAAAGAGAAGATCCTTAAAGCAGCAAGAGACAAGAAATCCCTGACTTTTATGGGGAGGAGTATGAGGGTAACAGGAGACCTCTCCACAGAGACCTGGCAGGCCAGAAAGGCCTGGCAGGATATATTCAGGGTCCTAAATGAGAAAAACATGCAACCAAGAAGACTTTATCCAGCAAGGCTCTCATTCAAAATGGAAGGAGAGATAAAGAGCTTCCAAGACAGGCAGGAACTGAAAGAATATGTGACCTCCAAACCAGCTCTGCAAGAAATTTTAAGGGGGAACTCTTAAAATTCCCCTTTAAGAACAAGTTCAATGGAACAATCCACAAAAACAAGGACTGAATAGGTATCATGGTGACACTAAACTCATATCTTTCAATAGTAACTCTGAACGTGAACGGGTTAAAGACCCTATCAAAAGGAACAGGTTTTCAGCCTGGTTAAAAAAGCAGGACCCATCTATTTGCTGTCTACAAATGACTCATTTTAGACAGAAGGACACCTACAGCCTGAAAATAAAAGGTTGGAGAACCATTTACCATTCAAATGGTCCTCAAAAGAAAGCAGGGGTAGGCATCATCATATCAGATAAACTGCCATTTACCCCGAAGACTGCAGTGAGAGATGAAGAGGGACACTATATCATACTTAAATGATCGATCCAACAAGATGACTTAACAATCCTCAATATATATGCCCCGAATGTGGGAGCTGCCAAACATTTAAATCAATTAATAATCAAAGTGAAGAAATACTTAGATAATAATACACTTATACTTGGTTACTTCAATCTAGCTCTTTGTATACTCGATAGGTCTTCTAAGCCCAACATCTCCAAAGAAACGAGAGCTTTAAATGATACACTGGACCAGATGGATTTCACAGATATCTACAGAACTTTACATGCAAACTCAACTGAATACACATTCTTCTCAAGCACACATGGAACTTTCCCCAGAAGAGACCACATACTGGGTCACAAATTGGGTCTGAACTGATACCAAAAGATTGGGATCGTCCCCTGCATATTCTCAGACCATAATGCCTTGAAATTAGAACTAAATCACAACAAGAAGTATAGAAGGATTTCAAACACGTGGAGGTTAAAGACCATCCTGCTAAAAGATAAAAGGGTCAACCAGAAAATTAGAGAACAATTGAAAAGATTCATGAAAACTAATGAGAATAAAGATACAACCACTCAAAATATTTGGGATGCAGCAAAAGCAGTCCTAAGGGGGAAATTCATCGCAATACAAGCATCCATCCAAAAACTGGAAAGAACTCAAATTCAAAAGCTAACCTTACACCTAAAGGAGCTAGAGAAAATACAGCAAATAGATCCTACACAAAGCAGAAGAAGAGAGTTAATAAACATTTGAGCAGAACTCAATGAAATCGGGACCAGAAGAACTCTGGAACAGATCAACAAAACCAGGAGTTGGTTCTTTGAAAGGATTAATAAGATAGATAAACCATTAGCCAGCCTTATTAAAAAGAAGAGAGAGAAGACTCAAATTAATAGAATCATGAATGAGAAAGGAGAGATCACTACCAACACCTAGGAAATACAAACGATTTTAAAAACTTATTATGAATAGCTATACGCCAATAAATTGGGCAATCTAGAAGAAATGGACTCATTCCTGGAAAGCCACAAACTACCAAAACTCAACAGGAAGAAATAGAAAACCTGAACAGGCCAATAACCAGGGGGGAAATTGAAGCAGTCATCAAAAACCTCCCATGACAAAAAAGTCCAGGGGCAGATGGCTTCCCAGGGAAATTCTATCAAACATTTAAAGAAACCATACCTATTCTACTAAAGATGTTTGGAAAGATAGAAAGAGATGGAGTACTTCCAAATTCGTTCCAAGAGGCCAGCATCACCTTAATTCCAAAACCAGACAAAGACCCCACCAAAAAGGAGAATTACAGACCAATATCCCTGATGAACATGGATGCAAAAATTCTCAACAAGATACTAGACAATAGGATACAACAACACATTAAGAAAATTATTCACCATGACCAATTAGGATTTATCCCCTGGACACAAGGCTGGTTCAACACTCATAAAACACTCAATGTGATTCAAGAGAAAAACCCAGAACCATATGATCCTCTCATTAGATGCAGAGAAAGCATTTGACAAAATACAGCATCCATTCCTGATCAAAACTCTTCAGAGTGTAGGGATAGAGGGAACATTCCTCAACATCTTAAAAGCCATCTACAAAAAGCCCACAGCAAATATCATTCTCAATGGGGAAACACTAGGAGCCTTTCCCTTAAGATCAAGAACAAGACAGTGATGTCCACTCTCACCACTGCTATTCAACATAGTACTAGAAGTCCTCGCCTCAGCAATCAGACAACAAAAAGACATTAAAGGCATTAAAGTTGGCAAAGAAGTCAAACTCTCCCTCTTCGCCAATGACAGGATACTCTACACAGAAAACCCAAAAGCCTCCACCCCAAGATTGCTAGAACTCATACAGCAATTTGGTAGCGTGCCAGATTACAAAATCAATGCCCAGAAATCAATGGAATTTCTATTCACTAACAATGAGACTCAAGTAAGAGAAATTAAGGAGTCAATCCCATTTACAATTGCAGCCAAAAGCATAAGATACTTAGGAATAAACCTAACCAAAGAGGTAAAGGGTCTATACCCTATAAACTACAGAACATTTCTGAAAGAAATTGAGGAAGACACGAAGAGATGGAAAAATATTCCATACTCATGGATTGGCAGAATTAATATTGTGAAAATGTCAATGTTACCCAGGGCAATCTACACGTTTAATGCAATCCCTGTGAAAATACCATGGACTTCCTTCAGAGAGTTGGAACAAATTATTTTAAGATTTGTGTGGAATCAGAAAAGACCCCGAATAGCCAGTGGAATTTTAAAAAAGAAAACCATAGCTGGGGGCATCACAATGCCAGATTTCAGGTTGTACTACAAAGCTGTGGTCATCAAGATAGTGTGGTACTGGCACAAAAACAGACACCTAGATCAATGGAACAGAATAGAGAATCCAGAAGTGGACCCTGAAATGTATGGTCAACTAATATTCGATAAAGGAGGAAAGACTATCCATTGGAAGAAAGACAGTCTTTTCAATAGATGGTGCTGGGAAAATTGGACATCCACATGCAGAAGAATAAAACTAGAGCATTCTCTTGCTCCATACAAAAAGATAAACCCAAAATGGATAAAAGATCTAAATGTGAGGCAAGATTCCAACAAAATCCTAGAGGAGAACACAGGCAACACCCTTTTTGAACTCAGCCACAGTAACTTCTTGAAAGATACATCCATGAAGGCAAAAGAAACAAAAGCAAAAATGAACTATTGGGGCTTCATCAAGATAAAAAGCTTTTGCACAGCATAGGATACAGTCATCAAAACTAAAAGACAACCTACAGAATGGGAGAAGATATTTGCAAATGACGTATCAGATAAAGGGCTAGTTTCCAAGATCTATAAAGAACTTATTAAACTCAACACCAAAGAAACAAACAATCCAATCATGAAATGGGCAAAAGACATGAAGAGAAATCTCACAGAGGGAGACATAGACATGGCCAACATGCACATGAGAAAATGCTCTGCATCACTTACCATCGGGGAAATACAAATCAAAACCACAATGAGATACCACCTCACACCAGTGAGAATGGTGAAAATTAACAAGGCAGGAAACCACAAATGTTGGAGAGGATGCGGAGAAAAGGGAACCCTCTTACACTGTTGGTGGGAATGTGAACTGGTGCAGCCACTCTGGAAAACTGTGTGAAGGTTCCTCAGAGAGTTAAAAATAGACCTGCCCTACGACCCAGCAATTGCACTTTTGGGGATGTACCCCAAAGATACAGATGCAATGAAACGCCAGGACACCTGCACCCCGATGTGTATAGCAGCAATGTCCACAATAGCCAAACTGTGGAAAGAGCTTCGGTGTCCATCAAAAGATGAATGGATAAAGATGTGGTTTATGTATACAATGGAATATTACTCAGCCATTAGAAACAATAAATACCCACCATTTGCTTCAACGTGGGTGGAACTAAAGGGTATTATGCTGAGTGAAGTTAGTCATTCGTTGAAGGAGAAACATTGTATGTTCTCATTCATTTTGGGAATATAAATAATAGTGAAAGGGAATAGAAGGGAAGGGAGAAGTGTTTGGGAAATATCAGAAAGGGAGACAGAACATAAAGACTCCTAACTCTGGGAAACAAACTAGGGGTGGTAGAAGGGGAGGAGCGCGGGTTGTGGGGATGACTGGGTGACAGGCACTGAGGGGGGCACTTGATGGGATGAGCACTGGGTGTTATTCTGTATGTTGTTAAATTGAACACCAATAAAAAATAAATTTATTATAAAAAAAACAAAAAAATAAAGCTCTTGTTTTTTGGAGATGTTGTGCTTTGAACATCTGTCATTTGCAGAAAGTGCCATGTTGAAGTCTCCCGGTATTAGTATGTTATCTAAGTATGCCTTTACTTTGGTTATTAATTGATTTATATACTTGGCAACTCCCACATTAAGAGCATAAATATTCACGATTGTAAGGTTCCCTTGTTGGATAAATCCTTTAAGTATGACATAGTGTCCCTCTTCATCTCTTATTACAGTCTTAGTGATAAACTTTAATTTATCTGATATGAGGATGGCTACCCCTGCTTTCTTTTGAGGCCCATTTGAGTGGTAAATGGTTCTTCACCCTTTGATTTTCAGGCGGTAGGTGTCCTTAGGTCTAAAATGAGTTTCTTAAGCAGCCCTGGTGGCTCAGTTATTTAGTGCTGCCTTCATCCCTGGGTGTGATCCTGAAGACTGGGGATCGAGTCCCACGTCAGGCTCCCTGCATGGAGCCTGCGTCTCCCTCTGCCTGTGTCTCTGCCTCTCTCTCTCTCTCTCTCTCTGTGTGTGTGTGTGTGTGTGTGTGTGTGTCTCTCATGAATAAATAAATAAAAATAATAAAAAATAAATAAATAAATAAATAAATAAATAAATAAATAAATAAATAAATAAAATGAGTCTCTTGTAGACAGCAAGTATATGGTTTTGCTTGTTTATCTAGTCTGAAACCCTGCATCTTTTGATCGGATCTTTTAGCCCATTCATGTTCAGAGTTAGTCTTGAAAGATAAGAATTTAGTGTCATCATAGTATCTATTCAGTCTCTGTTTTTGTGGATTATTTCCTTGGATTTCTCTTTCTTTTACAGAGTCCCCCTTAGCATTTCTTGTAGAGCTGATTTGGTGGTCACATATTCTTTCAGTTTCTAAGGAGCCTATCTTGAAGCTCTTTATCTCTCCTTCTATTCTGAATGAGAGCCTCGCTGGATAAAGTATTCTTGGCTGCATGTTCTTCTCATTTAGGACCCTGAATATATACTGCCAGCCCTTCTGGCCTGCCAGGTCTCTGTGGAGAGTTCTGCTGTTAATCTAATATTTCTCCCCATATAAGCTAGGGATCTCTTATCTCTTGCTCCTTTAAGGATTTTCGCTTTATCTTTGGGATCTGCAAGTTTCACTATTAAATGTTGAGGTGTTGAACGGTTTTTATTGATTTTAGGTGGGACCGTCTCCTGGATCTGAATGCCTGTTTTGCTCCCAAAATTAGTGAAGTTCTCAGCTATGTTTTGTTCAAATATGCTTTCTGGCCCTCTGGCACTCTCGGCACCCTCTGGAACCCCAATTATACATAGATTTTTCTTTCTGAGGCTGTCATTTATTTCCCTCAACCTTTCCTCATTGTCTTTTGTTTTTATCTTTTTTCCTCAGCTTCCTTCCTTGTCATCAACTTGTCTTTTATGTCACTCACTTTGTTCTTCTACTTCATTAACCCTCGTGGTTAGGACCTCCAGTTTGGATTGCAACTCATTTAATTGATTTTTAATTTTGGCCTGATTAGATTTAAATTCTGCAGTCATGAAGTCTCTTGAATCCTTTATGCTTTTTTTCCAGAGTCACCATTAGCTTTATAATTGTGCTTCTGAATTGGCTCTTTGCCATCGCATTGTAATTCAAATTCGGTAACTCTGTGTCAGAGAGCACTGTTTCTGATTGTTTCTTTTGTGGCAAGTTCTTCTTTCTAGTGTTTTTGCTCAGTGCAGAGTGGTATGAGCGGGCTGCGTCAAGGATATCAACCACAACCTAGGTATATTTCATGTAGATGATTCTGCGAGGTCAGAGACCAGAAATTTAAAACCAAGATGAGAATGAAATAAACAAAGGGACCACTAAAGTGAAAAACAAATTTTAAAACAAAGTAGTAAAAAATAAAAGGCCAGGAATCCCAAAGAAGAAGAAAAAAAAAAAGAAAAGAAAAAGAAAAAAGAAAAAAAGGAGAGGAAAAAAAGGGGTTATTGGGATATGGTGGTGGTGAAGAAGTTGTAGTAGAGGGAGAATGTAGTCTACCCAAGGGGTTCTAGAGGGTGATCTTCTTGTTTCTTACTATATTAAGTTCTGTATATTAGAAGAGGCTCAGTCCCAAATTTATATAAACCAGAAGTACTTGTAGAGGGCCCAAACATTGAACACCAAAACATAAATGAGATAAAAGAGGGGGGCAGAATGGGACTGAGGAATCTAACAAAATGAACTAGCACAGTATACCACTTGATTCTGGGTGCATACTGGCCATGTTTTAGAACGTATTAACTTCCACCATTGTAGAACAAAATGAGGCCGAGAAAACAAAAAAACACAAAACAAAACAAAAATATCTGTATATCTCCCTCAATTAATTTGAGTATGTTGAATGGAATCTAGAAGTGGAAAGTATATCTAGGACCTGTAGCTGTAGAAATATGAAAGTCAAAAAGGAAGAATCTTAAAAATGAAGAGGTGGTAAATTATTGTAGTTACGGTGGGAAAAGAGGAAAAAAATGGAAATTTACCTTCTGATACAAAAGCGAGTTGTACTGGAACAAGGAAGAAAAAAAAAGGAGGGGTACCCTCTAGTTCTATATACTGTAAATCCCTCGACTTCCCCTGGAGCTTTCCAGTGCTGCTTGGTCAAGAACTTGCTCTTCCCTGGCTCTTCCAGCTGGTCTTCTGGGGGAAGGGCCTGCTGTGCTGATTCCTAGGTGTGTGCACCTGGGGGAGCTGCCCCACCCCCTGCCAGGTGCCAAGCTCCTTAGGAGCTGTTTATCCTATGAGGCCCCTGTTCCCTGGTGGCCCCACCTCTCCCAGGCATAGGGTGAAACAAGGAGGACAAACAACAATGGTGGCATCCAGATTTGCAGCTCTGGAGTCAGCTCCCTGCAGTAACTCCTGCAGTCTCCCAGTCCACACTGGCCTGGATGCTCTGGGGGCGGGAGGGGGGGTGCTGATCTGTACAGCTCTGGGGGCACCTGGAAGCAGGAGAGTCCTTACTGTCCTGGGCCCTCCCCACCTCTGCCTGTCCCGGGGTTGGGGTGGGAAAGGATCCTGGGCTGTGTCCGCAGGCACCCTGGGATCCAGGGCCTGTGCTACTTGAATCGTGCTCCGGGGGTCTCGGCTCCTGAAGGCAGCAGGGCACAGCCCCCTCTGTCCAGAGCCGCCCACCGACCAATCGACTTCTCCCGAGGGCCCAATGGATGGGTGCTCCAGCCCTTTACCGTGCTCAGCCCACCGTGTGTGGTGCTCTCCCCCGGGGGGCACTTCCTCCATTAGTGACTCCTGGAGACTGGAGGCATGTATCAACTACCATCGCTTAGAGTTGGCAGAGGGTACAGTTAGTTATCTTATAGAACCATGGGGCCCCAGGCTAGCAGGGGGAATGTCACAGCTAGAACATTGTGTGGTTACTTCTCTGCTTTTTCTAGATCTAATCTCTGTCCTGTCTGACCTAATCTATTCCCAGGGAATCTGAAGACTTCTGATTCTATCTCTTGGATTTGCCCTCTGACTTCTGCTTAACTTTTTAATGGGTGCTAGCAGGAAACCAGAAGGCAGGAGTTAAGAAGGGTTAGGGTATTTTTCCCACTCAATCTTTCTTTATCTGCCACAGTTCATATGTTCTTTTAAGGCCATAGCTTTTGTCAGGCCCATTCCATTACTGCCAGGTTCCAGTGACACTGCTCTTTCTCATTGCCACTGTAGGCCCAGGAGTAGTAATTTACAGCTTCCTCCTTTGTTGGGAAGTAGTACTTGTAATAATGGGCCTTTGCTCCTAACAGTAAATAATTTTTCTCTGTCCCTCGAATATTTTCTTTCATGTGTTACTGAAATCTTTACTCTTCTTCCCAGTTGCTCTCGTAAGTTTGAGAGGGGGAGTTTTTAATTATTTTTGTAGTTGGATAATATGGGATTGCTTGTGACATCTGCTGATGGAAGTCCATTAAAACCAGTAATATGGGATGCCTGGGTGGCTCAGCAGTTTAGATCCTGCCTTTGGCCCAGGGTGTGATCCTGGAGTCCTGGGATCAAGTCCCACATCGGGCTCCCTGCATGGAGCCTGCTTCTCCCTCTGCCTGTGTCTCTGCCTCTCTCTCTCTCTCTCTCTCTCTCTCTCTCTCTCTCTCTCTGTGTGTGTGTGTGTGTATGTCTCATGAATAAATAAATTAAAAAACCCTTAAAAATAAAAAAACAGTAATATACAGAAATCATAGCTCTGAATTATTTAAATGTGGATCTGTTCATTTTTCTCAATGAAATATTTAATATCAAAAACTAGAAATAAAATTTCTCCCTTTTTCTATCCCCAAGCCAGCTATTGACTTAAGATTAAGAAAAAAAGAAAAGCAATTGACACCATGCTGAGTTACCTTGTACCACACAACATCAGGCTCCTGATCGGACTTTTTAAAGTCATCCATGTCTGGACAGGAGATCTCCTTTCTTTTAGTGACTTCGGATTTTTCTAAATAGCGTATCCTACTATTGTAGCACAGGCCTGATTCATTCTCTGCAACAGTCAAGGACATTGACACCTTCATGCAATATGTTGAGTTTCTGTAGGAACAGAGAAATAGCAAAATGGCTTTACTGGGTGTTTAAAACTTTATTTGTGCTCTCTATATTTCAATAATGTTTACCTTTCCATTTGGACCTTGCCTAGAAATAAGAAACAACATCAAAACAACACAGAACAGTTTTCCATTTCAACAGACAAGAAGATAGAAAACAAAATGCTAATGAGATCATCTCTGACCATAAGGTAGCTACATAGCTACATAGAACAGCTGTACTCATCTTCTAAACTATAAGACACTTCAAACTTCTTTCCCAGTGGTAAATATTGCGACATTAAAGATTTTTTTAATTAATTTTTATTGGTGTTCAATTTACCAACATACAGAAAAACACCCAGTGCTCATCCCGTCAAGTGTCCACCTCAGTGCCCGTCACCCATTCCCCTCCAACACCCGCCCTCCTCCCCGTCCACCACCCCTGGTTCGTTTCCCAGAGTTAGGAGTCTTTATGTTCTGTCTCCCTTCCTGATATTTCCCAACATTTCTTTTCCCTTCCTTTATATTCCCTTTCACTATTATTTATATTCCCCAAATGAATGAGAACATACACTGTTTGCCTTCTCCAATTGACTTATTTCACTCAGCATAATACCCTCCAGTTCCATCCACATTGAAGCAAATGGTGGGTATTTGTCGTTTCTAACTGCTGAGTAATATTCCATTGTATACATAAACCACATCTTCTTTATCCATTCATCTTTCGATGGACACCGAGGCTCCTTCCACACTTTGGCTATTGTGGCCATTGCTGCTAGAAACATCGGGGTGCAGGTGTCCCGACGTTTCATTGCATCTGAATCTTTGGGGTAAATCCCCAACAGTGCAATTGCTGGGTCGTAGGGCAGGTCTATTTTTAACTCTCTGAGGAACCTTCACACAGTTTTCCAGAGTGGCTGCACCAGTTCACATTCCCACCCAGAGTGTAAGAGTGTTCCCTTTTCTCCGCATCCTCTCCAACATTTGTTGTTTCCTGCCTTGTTAATTTTTCCCATTCTCACTGGTGTGAGGTGGTATCTCATTGTGGTTTTGATTTGTATTTCCCTGATGGCAAGTGATGCACAGCATTTTCTCATGTGCATGTTGGCCATGTCCATGTCTTCCTCTGTGAGATTTCTGTTCATATCTTTTGCCCATTTCATGATTGGATTGTGTGTTTCTTTGGTGTTGAGTTTAATAAGCTCTTTATAGATTTTGGAAACTAGCCCTTTATCTGATATGTCATTTGCAAATATCTTCTCCCATTCTGTAGGTTGTCTTTTAGTTTTGTTGACTGTATCCTTTGCTGTGCAAAAGCTTCTTATCTTGATGAAGTCCCAATAGTTCATTTTTGCTTTTGTTTCTTTTGCCTTTGTGGATGTATCTTGCAAGACGTTACTGTGGCCGAGTTCAAAAAGGGTGTTGCCTGTGTTCTCTTCTATGATTTCGATGGACTCTTGTCTCACATTTAGATCTCTCATCCATTTTGAGTTTATCTTTGTGTATGGTGAAAGAGAGTGGTCCAGTTTCATTCTTCTGCATGTGGATGTCCATTTTTCCCAGTACCATTTATTGAAGAGACTGTCATTCTTCCAATGGATAGTCTTTCCTCCTTTATCGAATATTAGATGACCATACATTTCAGGGTCCACTTCTGGGTTCTCTATTCTGTTCCATTGATCTATGTGTCTGTTTTTGTGCCAGTACCACACTGTCTTGATGACCACAGCTTTGTAGTACAACCTGAAATCTGGCATTGTGATGCCCCCAGCTATGGTTTTCTTTTTTAAAATTCCCCTGGCTATTCGGGGTCTTTTCTGATTCCACACAAATCTTAAAATAATTTGTTCTAACTCTCTGAAGAAGATCCATGCTATTTTCATAGGGATTGCATTAAACGTGTAAATTGCCCTGGGTAACATTGACATTTTCACAATATTAATTCTGCCAATCCATGAGCATGGAATATTTTTCCATCTCTTTGTGTCTTCCTCCATTTCTTTCAGAAGTGTTCTATAGTTTTTAGGGTTTAGATCTTTTACCTCTTTAGTTAGGTTTATTCCTAGGTATCTTATGCTTTTGGGTGCAATTGTCAATGGGATTGACTCCTTAATTTCTCTTTCTTCAGTCTCATTGTTAGTGTATAGAAATGCCATTGATTTCTGGGCATTGATTTTGTATCCTTCCACGATACCAAATTGCTGTATAAGTTCTAGCAATCTTGGGGTGGAGGCCTTTGGGTTTTCTATGTAGAGTATCATGTCATCAGTGAAGAGGGAGAGTTTGACTTCTTCTTTGCCAATTTGAATGCCTTTAATGTCTTTTTGTGGTCTGATTGCTGAGGCGAGGACTTCCAGAACTATGTTGAACAGCAGTGGTGAGAGTGGACATCCCTGTCTTGTTCCTGATCTTAGGGGAAAGGCTCCCAGTGCTTCCCCATTGAGAATGATATTTGCTGTGGGCTTTTCGTAAATGGCTTTTAAGATGTCGAGGAAAGTTCCCTCTATCCCAACACTCTGAAGGGTTTTGATCAGGAATGGATGCTGTATTTTGTCAAATGCTTTCTCTGCATCTAATGAGAGGATCATATGGTTCTTGGTTTTTCTCTTGCTGAAATGATGAATCACATTGATGATTTTACGAGTGTTGAACCAGCCTTGTGTCCCGGGGATAAATCCTACTTGGTCATGGTGAATAATTTTCTTAATGTGTTGTTGGATCCTATTGGCTAGTATCTTGTTGAGAATTTTTGCATCCATGTTCATCAGGGATATTGGTCTGTAATTCTCCTTTTTGGTGGGGTCTTTGTCTGGTTTTGGAATTAAGGTGATGCTGGCCTCATAGAACGAATTTGGAAGTACTCCATCTCTTCTACCTTTCCAAACAGCTTTAGTAGAATAGGTATGATTTCTTCTTTAAACGTTTGATAGAATTCCCCTGGGAAGCCATCTGGCCCTGGACTCTTGTGTCTTGGGAAGTTTTTGATGACTGCTTCAATTTCCTCCCTGGTTATTGGCCTGTTCAAGTTTTCTATTTCTTCCTGCTCCAGTTTTGGTAGTTTGAGGCTTTCCAGGAATGCGTCCATTTCTTCTAGATTTCCTAATTTATTGGCGTACAGCTGTTCATAATATGTTTTTAAAATCGTTTGTATTTCCCTGGTGTTGATAGTGATCTCTCCTTTCTCATTCATGATTTTATTAATTTGAGTCTTCTCTCTCTTCTTTTTAATAAGGTTGGCGAATGGTATTTCTATCTTATTAATTCTTTCAAAGAACCAACTCCTGGTTCTGTTGATCTGTTCCACAGTTCTTTTGGTCTCGATTTCATTTAGTTCTGCTCGAATTTTAATTAACTGTCTTCTTCTGCTGGGGGTGGGGTCTATTTGTTGCTTTTTCTCTAGTTCCTTTATGTGTAAGGTGAGCTTTTGAATTTGAGTTCTTTCCAGTTTTTGGATGGATGCTTGTATTGCGATGTATTTCCCCCTCAGGACTGCTTTTGCTGCATCCCAAAGATTTTGAACGGTTGTATCTTCATTCTCATTAGTTTCCATGAATCTTTTTAATTCTTCCTTAATATCCTGGTTGACCTTTTCATCTTTAGCAGGATGGTCCTTAACCTCCACGTGTTTGTGGTCCTTCCAAACTTCTTGTTGTGATTGAGTTCTAATTTCAAGGCATTATGGTCTGAGAATATACAGGGGACTATCCCGATCTTTTGGTATCGGTTCAGACCCAATTTGTGACCTAGTATGTGGTCTATTCTGGAGAAAGTTCCATGTGCACTTGAGAAGAATGTGTATTCAGTTGAGTTTGGATGTAAAGTTCTGTACATATCTGTGAAATCCATCTGGTCCAGTGCATCATTTAAAGCTCTCATTTCTTTGGATATGTTGTGCTTAGAAGACCGATCTAGTATAGAGAGAGCTAGATTGAAGTCACCAAGTATAAGTGTATTATTATCAAAGTTTTTCTTCAGTTTGGTTATTAATTGGTTTAAATATTTGGGAGCTCCCACATTCGGGGCATATATATTGAGGATTGTTAAGTCCTCTTCTTGGATAGATCCTTTGAGTATGAGATAGTGTCCCTCTTCATCTCTCACTATAGTCTTCGGGGTAAATTTTAATTTATCTGATATAAGGATGGCTACCCCTGCTTTCTTTTGAGGACCATTTGAATGGTAAATGATTCTCCAACCTTTTATTTTCAGGTTGTAGGTGTCCTTCTGTCTAAAATGAGTCTCTTGTAGACAGCAAATAGATGGGTCCTGCTTTTTTATCTAGTCTGAAACCCTGTGCCTTTTGATGGGGTCATTAAGCCCGTTCACGTTCAGAGTTACTATTGAGAGATATGAGTTTAGGGTCATCATATCTATTCAGTCCTTGTTTTTGTGGATTGTTCCACTGAACTTCTTCTTAAAGGGGAATTTTAAGAGTCCCCCTTAAAATTTCTTGCAGAGCTGGTTTGGAGGTTACATATTCTTTCAGTTCCTGCCTGTCTTGGAAGCTCTTTAACCCTCCTTCCATATTGAATGAAAGCCTTGCTGGATAAAGTATTCTTGGTTGCATGTTCTTCTCATTTAGGACCCTGAATATATCCTGCCAGCCCTTTCTGGCCTGCCAGGTCTCTGTGGAGAGGTCTGCTGTTAACCTAATATTCCTCCCCATAAAAGTCAGGGACTTTTTTTCTCTTGCTGCTTTAAGGATCTTCTCCTTATCTTTGGAATTTGCAAGCTTCACTATTAAATGTCGAGGTGTTGAACGGTTTTTTTGATTTTAGGGGGGGGGGGATCTCTCTATTTCCTGGATCTAAATGCCTGTTTCCTTTCCCAGATTCGGAAAGTTTTCAGCTAGGATTTGTTCAAATACATATTCTGGCCCTCTGTCCCTTTCGGCGCCCTCGGGAACCCCAATTAAACGTAGGTTTTTCTTCCTCAGGCTGTCATTTATTTCCCTTAATCTATACTCATGGTCTTTTAATTGCCTGTCTCCTTTTTCCTCAGTTTCCCTCTTTGCCATCAACTTGTCTTCTATGTCACTCACTCGTTCTTCCACCTCGTTAAGCCTCGTCGTTAGGACTTCTAGCTTGGATTGCATCTCATTTAATTGATTTTTAATTTCTGCCTGATTAGATCTAAATTCTGCAGTCATGAAGTCTCTTGAGTCCTTTATGGCTTTTTCTAGAGCCACCAGTAGCTGTATAATAGTGCTTCTGAATTGGCTTTCTGACATTGAATTGTTATCCAGATTTTGTAACTCTGTGGGAGAGAGGGCTGTTTCTGATTTTTTTTTTTTTTTGAGGTGAGGTTTTCCTTCTAATCATTTTGCTCAGTGCAGAGTGGCCAAAAACAAGTTGTATTGGGAAAAGGAGAAAAAGAGAGGGAAGGAAAGAAAAGAGAAAAAGGAAAAAAAAAGAGAGAAGAAAAAAAAGGGGGGGAAGAGAAGAAAAAGAGAAAGAAAAAGAAAGAAAGGAGAAAAAAGAAAAAAAGGGGTGGGGTAGGGTGGGGGAAACAATCAGAAATCAAAAAGAAAGAAAGAAAAAAAGCACAAAACAAAACAAAAACAAAAACAGACACAAAACAAAAAAAACAAAACAGAAAAAACACGGGGGAGTATCTTCTGATTCTGTATACTTTAAGTCCCTTGACTTCCCCTGGACCTGGTCCGTCTCGCTGGTCTTCTGGGGGAGGGGCCTGCTGTGCTGATTCTCAGGTGTTAGCACTTGGGGGAGCTGCTCTGCCCCTGCCTGGTGCAGGGCTCAGTGGGGGTTGTTCACCCCGTGAGGCCCCGGGAGGAAGCCACAGTGGCGGGGGCAGCTCTGGGACCCTGGAGTCAGCTCCCGCAGTAGCTCTGGGGCTCTCCGTCTGCAGGGCCTGGAGGCTCCGGGGCGGGGCCGCTGATCTGCTCAGTTCCAGGCAGTAGCGTCCTCGCTGTCCTGGGCCCTCCCGGCCTCTGCCTGTCCCGGGGGAGGCCGGATCCTGGGCTGTGTCCCGGTGCCCTGTGCTCCGGGGCCTGCGCTGTTGGATTCGCGCTCCCGCCCCGCAGCCCCCTCTGCGGAGCCGCCTCCCGAGCCCCTCCGAGCTGTTCCCAGATCCGCGCAGCCCCCTCCGCATGGAGCTTCTTCCTCTGCCCGAGCCGCGGCCGCCGAGCTGTTCCCAGATCCGCGCAGCCCCCTCCGCATGGAGCTTCTTCCTCCGCCCGAGCCGCCGCCACTGAGCTGCTCCGGGAGCCGAGCAGCCCCCTCCGCGGAGCCGCAGCCCGCGCCCCTCCGAGCTGCTCTCGGAGCCCCGCAGCCCCCCCTCCGCGAAGCCGCCGCCCGAGCCCCTCCGAGCTGCTCCGAGTCCCGCCGTGCGCGCTGCAGCCCTTAGGGAGCTCGGCGCATCTCCCCGGGGCGCAGTTCCTCTGTTACTGTCCCAGGGAGCCCGAGGGCATCCCCGCCTTTCTGGGGATCCTGCTCCAATTCCCCGGGAGGCCTTTCCGCAGGGAAGGTTGGTGCAGCTCCTGCTCCTCCGGGACGGGGCTCTCCTTTCCTGGGTACACTCGCCCCGGCCTCAGCCCGGCTCCTCGTGGGGCCCCTCCCCCTTGGAGGCCTTTTGTGTCTTTATTTCTTTTTTCCTGTCTTCCTACCTTGATAGAAGCGCGAACTCTTCTCACTGTAGCGTTCCAGCTGGTCTCTCTTTAAATCTCAGGCCGAATTCATAGATTTTCAGGATGGTTGGAAGGTTTTCTAGGTAATTTGTTGAGGACAGGTGACTTGGAGACCCTACTCTTCCGCCATCTTCAGTTCCTTCCCTCCCACATTAAAGATTTGATAGTGAAAACTTATGAGAAATTCTGTAATTAGAGCTATGGTTATTTCTGCCCTACATAGATATAGTCAACTGATCTTTGACAAAGAAGCAAAGGCAACACAATGGAACAAAGAATGTCTTTTCAATGGATGGTACTGGGATGCCTGGAAGGCTTACTGGTTAAGCATCTGCCTCTTGGTTTCAACTTAGGTCATGATCTCTGAGTCCTGAGACAGAGTCCCATGTTGGGCTCTGTTCTCAATAGGGAATCTACTTGAGATTATCTTCTTCTCACTCTCCCTCTACCCTCTCTCTCCTATCATATAAATAAATAAATCTTCTAAAAATAAAATAAAATAAAATAATAAAAAGTAAAAATAAACAAATGGTACTGGGACAACTGGGCATCCAAACAAAAAAAAATCTAGACACAGATCTTTACACTTATTATGAAAAATAATTTCAAATTGGATCACAGAACTAAATGTAAAATGCAAAACCATAAAAATTTTATAAAATAACACAGGAGAAAACCTAGATGACCCTGGATATGGCAATGATTTTTTAATTAAAACATCATGGACATGATCTATGAAAAAAATAACTTAAAGTTAATAAAATTAAAAACTTCTGCTCTACAAAAGTCAATGTCAGGAGAATTAGAAAACAAGACACAGAGAAAATATTAATAGATGACACATCTAATAAAGGACTATTATCCAAAATATATAAAGAATTCTTAAAACTCAACAATAAGAAAATGAAAAAAAATTAAAATAGTTCAAAGACCTTAACAGACATTTCATCAAAGAAGATAAGACTTACAAATGGCAAATAGACATTGGAAAAGATGTATATCATATGTTACCAGGGAAATGCAAATGAAAACAAACATGAGCAAATGAAAACAAACTGCACACCTATTAGAATGGCCAAAATCCAGCGCAGCCCAGGTGGCTTAGTGGTTTAGTGCTGCCTTCAGCCCAGGGCCTGATCCTGGGGTCCTGGGATTGAGTCCCACGTCAGGCTCCCTGTATGTGTCTCTCCCTGCATGTTTCTCTCTCTGTGTCTCTGCCTCTCTCTCTCTCTCTCTCTGTGTGTGTGTGTGTGTGTGTGTCTCATAAGTAAATTAAAAAAAAAATCTTTAAAAAAATGGCCAAAATCCGGAACACTGACAATACCAAATGCTAGTGAGGATGTAGTGAAACAGGAACTCTCATTCATTGCTAATGGGAATGCAAAATCGTACAGCCACTTGGAAGATGGTTTGGCAGTTTTTTAACAAAACCAAATATACCCTTACCGTAAAATCTAGCATTTGTGTTCTTTGGTATCTACCCAAAAGAGGGGGAAAATTATGTCCACACAAAAGCCTACACACAGATGTTTATAGAAGTTTTGTTCATAATTGCCAAAATTTGGAAGCAACCATGATATCCCTTAGTAGATGAATATGTAAATAAATTATGGTATATCCACACAATGGAATATTATTAAATGCTAAAAATAAATAAGCTTCCAAGCCATGAAAAGATATGGAGGAAACTTAAATGCATATTACTAAGTAAAGGAAGCCAACTGAAAAAGGCACATACTGTAGGATCCAACTATATAATATTTTGAAAAGGCAAAATTATGGAGACACTAAAAATATCAGTGGTTGCCAAGGGTCGGGAGGAAGGAGGAATAGGTGAAACATAGAGGATTTTAAGGGCAGTGAAAATACTCTTTATGATACTCTAATGATGGATACATGCCATTATACATTTGTCCAAATCTATAGAATGTACAGCAGGAATAAACCACAATGAAATCTATGGACTTAAAAAAAAAAAAGAAATCTATGGACTTTAGGTGAAAATGATGTGTCAATGTTGGTTAATCAATTATAGCAAATGTTCATTCTGGCAGTGGATGCTGATAATGGGCTATGCATGTGTGGGGGCAGGAGGTATATGGGGAACTTCTGTACCTTCCTCTCAAATTTTGCTGTGAATCAAACATCTCTAAAAAATTAAAGCCTTAATAAAAAAGCAGGAGGCCCAAAGCTCTGATCAGTTTTTTAGTATTATCATTTTATGAAGAGCTACAGCCTTTTAGATACATTCAAATGACATTTATTGAACATCTGCTATGTGCCATGCTGCTTGTATATATGGTAAAGCAGATATAAACTTAATACAATCATAAAAAATATCTGTGCTATGTAAATAATGCTGCAATAAAAATAAAAACAAAACAAATTAACAAAAGGGGAAAAAAGAGACAAACCAAAAAACATACTCTTAACTATAGAGAACAAATGGGAAGTTTGGGTTGGAGGGAAGTTGGGTGGGAGGATGGATGAAATTGGGTGGGAGGATGGATGAAATTGGTGAAGGAAATTGTGTGGGAGGATGGATTAAATTGGGAAGTTGGGTGGGAGGATGGATGAAATTGGTGAAGGAAATTAAGAGTATACTTATATTGATGAGCACTGAGTAATATATAGAATTATTGAATCACTATATTGTACACTTGGAAGTAATATAACACTAAATATAACACTGGATGTTAATGATCTTCGAATTCAAATTTTTAAAAAAGGGACTTGCCCCATGGGGGAGACCTCAGAAAAAAAAAAAAACAACAACAAAAATATCTGTGCTATGGTAAGTTGGGGAAACATAGGATCTTTTTAAAAATCTTACTTTTGCCCTTTTTGGTCTACAAGAAAATAATAATCTTATCTAGAGTTGTAAATAGTTTAGGGTTTTTTTTTTACTTTTTTATTATTTTAACAAAAATTGTCATCATTCATAGATGATATCTCTAGTCTATAAGAATGTCACTATAATAGGTTGGAGTTTATGTACATTTTTTTCCATTAGGCAGAAACTTGATTAATAAACAAACAAGGATTTATTGAAGGTATAAACAGATAATACTGTTCTCTCCTGCTGACATGAACACGCAGCCTTTGGCATGGCACTAATTATCTCCAACCCAGGATTATTCAAAAATAATCTCTTTATGGTTCATGATGCATTCAGAAAAAAGGTTAACTCACAGACTTGAACTGAACTGGACCTGAGTAGCTCACTGCTTGAGAATATGGCCTCTGAAGAAAAAGAATTTTGGGTTCAAATCCCAGCTCTCTTATACCCTAACTATGGATCTCTGGACAGGTCACTGAGCTTCATTTTTCCAATGTAAAATGAAATTAAAGAAGGGTTATCTATAAATGGGTATTACATTACCCAAGTGTTAAGAATTGTAAGAGTTGAGGATCTGTGATTTTTCCATACTTGCAAGCTAATAAATCCGGCTACCATTTTCACGGGTATTGGTGGAAGACAAGAGACTACTGGGTTGGAAACAGTAGACAGTTAATTATTCACAGCAATGAAAGCAGCCAAAGTATCAGCATCTGTGATACTTCCCTAACAATTCCTATAGGACAATACAAAGAGGGCCAGATTACACCTGCACAAGCAGTGGGTTGCATTAAAGGAGAAGAATCCCAAGTTTAGCAAACACAAATCTTTTATAATGGGTCATAAGCATGCCTGCCCTTTGCTCCAAAGGGAGCCACTATCTATATTTTCCAAGGCTGTAAGCAAACCTGCCCTTTTCTCTGGTGAAAGACACTATTTTCCAGCTTTTGTGATTGTTCTCTCTATATACATATCCCTGAAAAAGTAATCTGGGAAAAGGGATAGTGAGTGCCTCTGCTCATAAAACATGCAGAAGTCCAAGAGACCAACAGAGAACTGTCTTCCAACAATGAGGTAGTTAATTTAAAACATTTAGCACAGTACCTGGCTCATGGTAAGTGATTAATAAAAATCAACCATTTTTAATATCATCACCATTATTAATACATTATCTACTGACTCCCAAACCAAACTGTAATTTAAATGAATATATTTTGGGTTTTGTTGTTATTTAAAAAGAAAGCAGCCAATGAACCAGATTACAATAGAAATTATATATATATTCTAAAATCGACTTGCTTAAGACATAGTTTTATCATCAAAATATCACGCATCCTGAATTCAAAACAAAACATAATTTATTTGGGGTTGAGCATTTAAGTCAGAAACCTACTCAAGAAAAAAATTGTATATATATGATAATCCCTTCATAGATAATGGAGAATTATGGATCTTTCCAGCAGCAAGTTCAAGTAACCATTCTTAAAGAAAGTAATTGCAATCTGCCACCTATGGGTACAAATAGCTAGTTAAAACTGTCTGCCAATGACTGAGATGTGGTAAAGGTAAGGGAATAATCAAGATAAATTCAAAACATTCCTTGCCATGACCATCATCCCCACCATGGTATGAGTGACCCCTGCTTTATTGTTTGGTTGAAGACAATTTTAAGAGAGTGAATCTGTGGGGTGCCTGGGTGGTTCTGTTGGTTAAGTACCTGCCTTCAGCTCTGGTCATGATCCCAGGGTCCTGGGATCAAGCCCTGCATCAGGCTCCCTGCTTGGTGGGGAGTCTGCTTCTCCCTCTCCCTCTACCACTCCCCCTGCTTGTGCTGTCTCTCTCTCTATCTCTCTCTCTCTTCCTCTCAAATAAATAAGTAAATAAATAAATAAAATCTTTTTAAAAAGAGAGTCAATCTGCTTCACATCATATCATAGCCAAAATGCTCTTCAGAAATCTACGGAGAACCCTGTTGTTTCTGTTAAAAACAAAAAACCCTCCTCCAGAAAGTCTTCCTCAACCAATTTCACTAATACCTATTTCTTACTTCTTCACTGCTTCTTATTTAGATCACACTGATGTTTTTATATTGGGCAATATGTTGTTTTGTAATTATTCTTTTAGTATTTACAAAGGTTTTGCTTTATTGCCTGAGTTACATTTCAAACTCTACAAAAGCAGTTTTCTTTATATATGGTTATCTTCCTCCCGATACAGTAGATGCCAAAGTATTCTCCTTGTCTTTGTGTTGGAATTATATGTTATCTGTCTTAGCAAATAAGCTGTCATACCCTATGACTCCAAGATTTGCTTTTTGATTCCTGCCTACTCACTATACCTGTCACTGTCAAAGATCTTGAAAGACTTTTCAACATTCAAAATATCTGCATGCTGCTCTAACATCACTCTATGGCCCACTATCCTTTGGCTTCTGCTCCATCATTCTATTGAATTTCTATCACTGATCTCATTAAGGATATCTTATTAGACAAATCTAATGACCTCTTGTTCACCCTCGTCCTATCTGACCTCTGTGCATTATTTTAAACTTGAAACTTTCCTTCAACTTTCTTGATCTCTTCTTACTACTAAGATTCCTCTCTTACGATTGCCTACTTCTCTGATCATTCCTTGTTACTATATTACTGTCTTTTCTTCTTCACCCTATTTCCAAAAATGTTTCCCATCTTCCCCCAGGCCTCATGATTCCTTACTCTGTTTTGTTTGTGTTCTCTTCTCCCTTCAACATTCATCTCCAGCACTATGTGTTCTAGCACTAAATTTCAACCACAAACTAAGTGCTGAAGGCATCCAAGTCTATAATATTTTTTCAGTTCTGTCCTCTCTCCTAAGACCTAGCCAAGTATATCCATACAATTGTCATGAAGGCGCTTGTTAGTCCCAAACTGAGGTTATTATTTCTTCCCTACAATCTATTCTTCTTCATATAATACCTATTAAGATTAGAGGCATCACTAACCACACCATCTAGTTTCTCAAGTCAGATGCCTCAAAATCATCCTCCACCCCACTTCCTCATACTTATTCCCTATATACAATTGGTTAAGAAGTTGTGCTAATTCTGCTTCAAAATTCTTTCTTTATTTGCTATCTATCCTAAATCCTGCCACAGGACTGTTACCCTGTTTTGCATGCAAGATCAAATTAGCATCCTAACAGGTTTCTCTGTCTTCATTTTATCCCTTCTCCAATCCTTTGTCCAAAAGAAATGACTTACTAGCAGGAGAAGAGATGATGACAGAGTAGAAGGACCCCTAGTTGTGTTCATGTCTTGCCCCATGAACACAACTAGATAACTATCAAATCATTTTGAATACTCCAGAAATCAACTGGAATATTTATAAGACAAACTCCACAACTAAAAAGAGAGAAGAAGCCACAGTGAAGAAAGTAGAAAATGCAGATACATGGTTTAGGGGAGAAATAGATTGCAGCAGCTATTTCTGAGAGGGAAATTTTAGAGAGGAGGGAGCTGTGGTCACAGAAAAGGGTGAGGGTAGATCACACAGGGAAACTCACAAGAACATTTCCCTAAAACCACTGGCTGGAAAAAACAAGAGGTGCTGATTTTTGTGAGTTCTTGCAACCAGCAAGGCTTAAAGCCTGTAGTTTTAAAGGTCAGTGGGCTTGGCTAGGATAGATCTGAGAGGACACTGCTTAGCTCCTGGAGAGAAGGCAGGATAATAACCTGGGGGTGGGCAGCGTGGAAACAATACTCTGAAAATTGCCTGAGACACAGTGAAGGAGATATTTGCTCTTTTTGGAGCACATCTCTGAGAGGCAGGGTGCATGGAGATGCCTCTTTAGGGACAAAGGAACTGGCTGGTGCCATTTCCTTCCCCAGCCTCTCAGCATAAACACTGAGCCACCTGCAGAAAGCAGCACAGCATCAACACCAACTATCTAACTTGCTTACAGCAACCCCACCGCCTTACACTCAGGGGAATTGCTCTCCTCAGTCAAGCTTGCCTCAGTCCTGGTGCAGCAGGCTCCTTCCCCAGAAGACCAGCAGAAACTCAAGCTCACACCACACCTCCTTCCCAGAGAGTTCTGCAGGGCTTCAGTTCTAGTGGAAGTAGTGTCAGGCCTCATTTAACAAGCAAATCAGAGCACACCTAGTTAAAACTCACCATATTCTGGCCAAGGACCAAACACTGCCAAGTACAGGCAAGAAGAGCCTCTGTATATTTCTTGTCTGAAGGAAAGCAGCCAGAATACAATAGCAGAGCACAGGCAGTATACATTGGGAAACACACCCTGATGAGCCAGGCCCTGGGCATTACATGAGCTCTTCTTCATAAAGCCATTACTCTCAGATGCAGGAAACATAACTGGCTTTTCTAACACAGAGAAGACAAAGTCTTAGACAAAATGCCATGACAGAGAAATTCATCCCAAATGAAAGAAGAAGATAAGGCCACAGACAGAGATCTAAGTAAAATAGCTATAAGTATCATGCCTGGTGGAGAATTTAAAGCAACAATTATAAGGATACTTGCTGGACTTGAGAAAAGAGTGGAAGACATCAGGGAGACCATTACCACAGAGATAAAAGAGTTAACAAAAATCAGAGGTGAATTTATTTTTTTATTTACATTCAATTTGCCAACATATCGTGTAACACCCAGTGCTCATCCCATCAAGTGCCCTCCTTAATGCCCATCACCCATTCACCCTATCACCTCAGCCCCTCCCCTTCTGCAACCTTTTGTTTGTTTCCCAGAGTTAGGAGTCTTTTTTGGTTTGTCTTCCTCTCTAATTTTTCCCCACTCAGTTTCCCTCCTTTCCCTTATAGTCCCTTTCTTATATCTCTTATATTCCATATAAGAGTGAAACCATATGATGGTTGTCTTTCTCCGATTGACTTATTATAGATGAAATATATAATAGCTGAGATTGGAAATAGGCTTGCCTCAATGAACAGTAGAATGGAAGAAGCAGAGGGACAAACCAGTTATATAAAAGATAAAATAATGGAAAATAAGAAAGTCAAACAAAAGAGAGAAAGAAGTATTATGGAACATGAGAATAGACTTAGGCAACTCAGTGACTCCATCAAACACAGTAACATTCGTGTCATAAGAGTACCAGAAGAAGAGAGAAAAAGGAGCAGAAAATTTATTGAGGAAATAGTAGCTGAAAACTTCCCTAGCCTGGGGAAGGAAACAGATATCCACATTCGGGATGCACAGAGAACTCCCATCAAAATCAACAAAAGCAAGCCAACACCAAGACACATTGGAATTAAATTTATGAAATACAGTGATCAAGAAAAATTCTTAAAAGCAGCAAGACAAAATAAATCCTTGACTTACAAAGGATATTTCTGAACAAAAATGTGGCAAACAAGAAGAGAGTGGCATAATATATTCAAATTGCTGAATGGGAAAAATCTGCAATCAGGAGTACTTTCTAGCAAAGCTATCATTCAGAATAGAAGGAGAGATGAAGAGATTCCTAGACAAAAACTAAAGGAGTATGTGAACAGTAAACCATTCCTGCAAGAAATATTAAAGGAGACTCTTTGGGTGGAAAGGTAAGACCAAAAGTGACAAAGACATGAAAGGAGCAGAGAAAATCTCCAGAAACAACAAAATAATAAAATGGTACAAAATACATACCTATCAGTAGTGACTCTGAAAATGGATTGAATTCTCCAATCAAAAGACATAGAGTATTAGAATGGGTTAAAAAAAAAAAAAAACAAGACCCATCTATATGCTGCCTACAAGAGGCTCATTTTAGACTTAATGATACTTCCATATTTATTTTTTAAATTTTTTATTGGAGTTCAATTTGCCAACACATAGCATAACACCAAGTGCTCATCCCGTCAAGTGCCCCACTCTGCCCATCACCCAGTCACCACAACTCCCTGCCCACCTCCCTTTCCACTACCCCTTGTTTGTTTCCCAGAGTTAGGTGTCTCATATTTTGTCATCCTCACTGATATTTTCACTCATTTTCTCTCCTTTCCATTTATTCCCTTTCACTAATTTTTATATTCCCTAATATATGAGACCATATAATATTTGTGCTTTTCCGATTGACTTATTTCACTCAGCATAATACCCTCCAGTTCCATCCACATTGAAGCAAATGGTGGGTATTTATTGTTTCTAATGGCTGAGTAATATTCCATTGTATACATAGACCACATCTTCTTTATCCATTCATCTTTCGACGGACACTGAGGCTCCTTCCACAGTTTGGCTATTGTGGACATTGCTGCTAGAAACATCGGGGTGCAGGTGTTCTGGTGATTCACTGCATCTGTATCTTTGGGGTAAATCCCCAGCAGTGCGATTGCTGGATCGTAGGGCAGATCTATTTTTAACTCTTTGAGGAACCTCCACACAGTTTTCCAGAGTGGCTGTACCAGTTCCCATTCCCACCAACAGTGCAAGAGGATTCCCCTTTCTCCACATCCTCTACAACATTTGTTTTTTCCTGTCTTGTTAATGTTCACCATTCTCACTGGTGTGAGGTGGTATCTCATTGTGGTTTTGATTTGAATTTCCCTCATGGCCAGTGATACGGAGCTTTTTCTCATGTGCATGTTGGCCTTGTCTATGTCTTCCTCTGTGAGATTTCTGTTCATGTCTTTTGCTCACTTAATGATTGAATTGTTTGTTTCTTTGCTGTTGAGTTTAATAAGTTCTTTATAGATCTTGGATACTAGCCCTTTATCTGAGAGGTCATTGCAAATATCCTCTCCCATTCTGCAGGTTGTCTTTTAGTTTTGTTGACTGTTTCTTTTGCTGTGCAGAAGCTTCTTCTCTTGATGAAGTCCCAATAATTCATTTTTGCGTTTGTTTCTCTTGCCTTCATGGATGTATCTTGCAAAAAGTTGCTGTGGCCAAGTTCAAAAAGAGTGTTGCCTGTGTTCTCATCTAGGATTTTGATGGAATCTTGTCTCACATTTAGATCTTTCATCCATTTTTTAAAATTTTTTTTTTATTTATTTATGATAGGGATCCCTGGGTGGCGCAACGGTTTGGCGCCTGCCTTTGGCCCAGGGCGTGATCCTGGAGACCCGGGATCGAATCCCACGTCGGGCTCCCGGTGCATGGAAATAAATTTATTTATGATAGTCACAGAGAGATAGAGAGAGAGGCAGAGACAGAGACAGAGGGAGAAGCAGGCTCCATGCACCGGGAGTCCGACGTGGGATTCGATCCTGGGTCTCCAGGATCACGCCCTGGGCCAAAGGCAGGCGCCAAACCGCTGCGCCACCCAGGGATCCCTCTTTCATCCATTTTGAGTTTATCTTTGTGTATGGTGTAAGAGAATGGACTAGTTTCATTCTTCTGCATGTGGATGTCCAATTTCCCAGCACCATTTATTGAAGACACTGTCTTTTGTCCAGTGGATAGTCTTTCCTGTTTTGTTGAATATTAGTTGACCATAAAGTTGAGGGTCCACTTCTGGATTCTCTATTCTGTTCCATTGATATATGTGTCTGTTTTTGTACCAGTACCACACTGTCTTGATGACCACAGCTTTGTAGTACAGCCTGAAATCTGGCATTGTGATGCCCCCAGCTCTGGTTTTCTTTTTAATATTCCCCTCGCTATTTGGGGTCTTTTCTGATGATACTTGCAGATTTAAAGTAAAGGGATGAAGAAATATTTATCATACAAGTGGATATCAAAAGAAAGCTGGAGTGGCAAAACTTATACTGGAAAAACCAGACTTTAAAATGAAGACTTTAACAAAAGATGAAGGGGATGTCTGGGTGGCTCAGCAGTTAAGCATCTGCCTTCTGCCCAGGGAGTGATCCTGGAGTCCCAGGCTCAAGTCCCACATTGGGCTCCCTGCATGGAGCCTGCTTCTCCCTCTGCCTATGTCTCTGCCTCTCTCTCTCTCTCTCTCTCTCTGTGTGTGTGTGTGTGTGTCTCTCATGAATAAATAAATAAAATCTTAAAAAAAGAGAAATGAAGCAGCACACTATATAATAATAAAGGGCACAATCCAACAAGAAGATCTAACAATTGTAAATATTTATGCACCCAACATGAGAGCACCCAAATATGTAAAACAACCAATAACAATCATAAAAGGAACTAATCGATAATAATTCAATAATAGTAAGGGTTTTTGACACCCGACTTACATGAATGGACAGATTAAACAGAAAACCTACAAGAAAACAATGGCTTTGAATGACACACTGGAATAGATGCATTTAACAGATATATTTAGAATATTCCATCATAAAAGAGCAGAATATACATTCTTTTCAAGTGCACATGGGACTTAATCCAGAATACACACATATTAGGTTAGGCCTCAACAAAAAGACTGAGATCATGCTGTGCATAATTTCTGACCACAGTGCTATGAAACTTAAGTTAACCACAAGAAAAACATTTTGAAAGACCAAAATTCCTGGAGGTTAAACAACATGCTACTAAACAATGGGATCAACCAGGAAATCAAAGGAGAAATTTAAAAAATACATGGAAAGAAATGGAAATGAAAACACAATGGTCCAAAAACTTTGGGATGCAGCAAAAGTATTCCGAAGAGGGAAGTTTATAGCAACACATACCTACTTCAAGAAGAAAGAAAAATCTCAAATATGCATGCTAACATTATACCTGAAGGAGCTAGAAAAGGAACAATAAATGAAAACTAAAGCCAGCAGAAGGAAGGAAATAGTAAAGATTATAACACATAATAATTATAATAAAATACTATATAATAAATATATATCTTATTAAAATAAAAAGATGACAGTAAAGCAGAAATAAATTATATACAAACTTTAAAAAAAGGAACAGATCAATGAAACAAGGAGCTGGTCCTGTGGAAAAAAATCAATAAAACTGATAAAAATCTAGAACGACATAAAAAAGAAAAGACACTGAGGAGGGCACATGATGGGATGAGCACTGGGTGTTATACTATATATTGTCAAATTGAACTTCAATAAAAAAAATAAAGTCAAAAAAAAAAGAAAAAGAAAAAAGGCCCAAACAAATAAAATCACAAATGATAGAGAAAAAAATAATATCTAACACCACAGAAATACAATTATAAGAAAATATTGTGAAAAATTGCTATAAACATGCACCATGATGTTTATAGCAGCATTATCTACAATAGTCAAATTAGGGAAATAGCCCAAATGTCCATGGACTGATGAATGTATAAACAATCTGTGATACACACACACATACACACACACTCACACACACACAGGAATATTAGCCATAAAAATAATGAAATCTTGTCATTTCCAATGACATGAATAGAGCTAGAAATTATTTTACTAAGCAAAAACAGAGAAAGACAAATACCATGTAATTTCACTCATACATGGAATTTAAGAAACAAAACAAATAATCATGGGGGAGAGAGAGAGAGACACCAAGAGATGAACTCTTAACTATGGGGAACAAACTAATGGTTACAAGAAGGGAGGTAGGTAGGGCGACAGGTTAAATAGGTGCTGGAGATTAAGGAGTGCATTTGTGATGAGCACTGGGTGTTGTATGGAAGTATGGAATCACTATATTGTATACCTGAAACTAATATTACACTGTATGTTCATGAACTGGAATTTAAAGAACAACTTTAAAAAATGAAAATCTTCTAAAAGAATTTATAAGCAGAAGTGGAATAATGATAGCATACAGACACAAGTGATCACAACCTGAAGTCCAGATTTACAGTGCTATAGAAGGAATAAAAAAAGGGTAAGAAATGTTCTGAGGCCAGAAGCATAGAAGGCAAAGGAGCAATCAGGTCAACTATAAAGCTATCAGTGAGAGTGGAGAGTTGTAAGAGAACTGTCCTCAGCACCCTGTCCTTATTGCTATCTTCTCCCTGGGTTATTTCAACCACAACTTAAAACCCAACTTCCACTTTTCAATATTATGTCTCCAGCCCTAATGTCTGTCCTAGTACTAGACTCATATATCTAACTGCCTGTGGGGATATCTCTCTTAGGATGCCCTAGAGGTATCTCAATATCAGTATGTCTACAGGTGAACTCCCTCCCAAACAGCTTCTTTTTCATTCTCCATCTAAGTCTATAGCATCACTATCTACTAGTGTCCTGTATCAGAAACCTGGGAATTACCTTACTCATTTTCTCATCCCTGCCCCTAACATTTCTATGAATTCTATCAACCAAAGAGCTCTCTACACTGTTCTCTCCACTCTAACTTCCACTGCCTTAGTTTACATATGGAATTATTGTGACATATCCTTAATGTGTCTCCCTGACTCCAGTATCTCCCCTCTTTCCTTGCCATTTCAATTTCTACATTTATCTCCTGAATGATCTTTCAGAAGTCACTGCAGGGGCAGCCTGGGTGGCTCAGCGGTTTAGTGCCGCCTTCAGCCCAGGGTGTGATCCTAGAGACCAGGGATAGAGTCCCACGTCAGGTTCCCTGAATGGAACCTGCTTCTCCCTCTCTCTGCTTCTCTCTCTCTCTCTCTCTCTCTCTCTCTCTCTCTCTCGAATAAATAAATAAAATTATAAAAAGAAGTCACTGCAGAACAAGCCAAAACATGAACCCTTTCCATTTAAGACTAATAAATAAAACACATAAATTGAAATGGAAAAAAATAACAGTTTAAAAAGAGAGCTAAAACAATAGGATTTAAACCTCTGGGATTTATCCATCTTCTTAAGTAATATTTTGATGCCTGATACATTATTTTTTTCTATCGGATGCAAGACACTTAGAGAAGAAATGTTAATCTATTTCAATGTGAGTTCACAAAACAAAACGTAATTCTCAAATAATAAATAATGAATTTCTGATTTTTTCAAAGGGAAAAATAAATTAAAACCCAAAATGAGTGTATCTACATGGCCAGTCCCTTCAGTGAATAAATAATAGCACAGAAAAGAGAATAAAGAGAACTAAATTAGAAAGGTAGACTAAAGGAAATTCTAATATTAGGCCAAGGAGTGTGTCACAGGAAGCCATCAAATACTTTTAAGCTTGAAAGTAGCATGATCATAGGAAACAGGATTTAGAAAGAGATTAAAGTTAGGGAGATTATTTAGGAGGCAATGCAGGCATTCTTTAAATGGGACTGGATATCAAAAGAAGTTTCTGAGACAGTAGCAACAAGACTTGGGGATCAATTTGCTATGTTATTAAAGGCAAGTGCTGTTGACGATTTTGAAGTTTCTAAACCGAACATAGGAATATAGGGGGAAAATCATTTCTTGGGGGGAAGGGTGAACATTTGGATTTCGGATATCTTTGGGATATGAAAGAAATTGACTCTAAACCAGGAGTTGTTAAACAACAGGCCAAATCCTGCCAGTTGCCTGTTTTTATACATAAAGTTTTACTGGAATATAGCCAATCTTATTTCTTTTTTTTTTAATTTTAATTAATTTATTTTTTTAGATTTATTTATTTATTGATGAGAGACACAGAGACACAGGCAGAGGGAGAAGCAGGCTCCATGCAGGAAACCCGACGTGGGACTCAATTCCCGGTCTCCAGGATCACATCCTGGGCTGAAGGAGGCGCTAAACTGCTGAGCCTCCCGCGCTGTCCAATCTTATTTCTTCAAGTATCTTTTCTATTTATTTATTTATGATAGTCACAGAGAGAGAGAGGCAGAGACACAGGCAGAGGGAGAAGCAGGCTCCATGCACTGGGAGCCCGATGTGGGACTCGATCCCGGGTCTCCAGGATCACACCCTGGGCCAAAGGCAGGCGCCAAACCACTGCGCAGCCACCCAGGGATCCCCTCTTCAAGTATTTTTAATGCATGTTTTATGCTACAAGTAGTTGGGATAGAGATCTTTTGCTTACAAAGCTTCAAATAATTAGTACCTGGCCCTTTACAAATATATATATATATATATATATATATATATATACATATTCATGCTGACCTTTGTATTCTAGTTCAGGAACGGCTGGAACAGGAGATAGATACAGAATCTTCCTGGTGGGGAGGGAGCTTTTCCCCCCATTCTAGAACATTCCACCGTAGGAGGGGAGGGGCCCCTGCTGTGGGACAAACCATTATGGTGCAGGGGGATAGTGGAGAATGAAACTTTTTATACTTGATTACGAGTGTTTCACATTCTCAGTTCTGTCTTTCCTGACGCCTCCTGTTTCTTCACCCACGTCGAGGACTTTCAAAATTGTAGCAAGTTCCCTTATGTCCTGGGGAGGAGATGGAGGACCTTCCTCATGCATTCCTTCCCACCCCCACTGTCTCTGGAAGTTGGAACACTCCCAGGGTAAAAGCCTTGAGGGTTGGCCTGGAGACTTCCTTTCTTCGGAGCACCTCGAGGGAGAGAGGTATGCTTTCTCTTCTGGTACTGGTATGGTAGGCGGGCGCCATACGTCTGCACCTCCTCTAACCACAGCTAGAAAGGCGAGGTCTGGTGAGAAATGTACTAGGGCAGGGCAAGCCAGTCAGGGGTCTTTGTGAGGGGGGCGGAGGGGGGCGGGGTGGGCCTATCCGAAGGGAAGAGATCGAGTGGGGAGGGTCTAAAGGGGAGGGGCGGGGGCAACTGGTTGATTCACCCCACAGGGCCAGCCAAACCCCTGAGGCCTTCAGTCATCATGGCCTTGAAACCCCAGGACCCTAGTGGTGGTTTCCAGCACGACAAGGTGGTAGCTTTCATCAATGAGAAGATGGCCGGGCACACGAAAGGCCCCGAGTTCTACCTCGAAAATCTATCCCTGTCCTGGGAGGAGGTGGAGAACAAGCTCAGGACCATCCTGGAGGACAGCGCAGTGTCCAGCGAGGCTAAAAACGCCTGTGCCTGGAGCAGCCTGGCCCTGGGCGTGCGCTTTGCCCACAAGCAGGGCCAGTTACAGGGGCGCAGGGTACACTGGCTCCAGGACTTCGCCAAACTGCATAAGTCCGCCACACAGGCCTTGGCCTCAGACCTAAAGGAGCTCACAGCACAGCAAGATATGGAGCGCCAAGAGGCAGCCTTTCAGCTGCGGCAGACACAAGCCAACCTGGCGGAGATGCAGAAGGAACGGGACCTCCTGAGGTGGAAGCTCCTCCGGGCTGTAAGATTACCTCACCTTGGTCCCCTGCACCATCTACCTGCCCCGCCCCCTTATTACCCCCAGAATGGGTCTCAACCCTGCCCACTTCTCTCCAGGAGCTGGGGTCTCCGTGGGAGCGGGAGCAGAGGGTCCAGGTCGCAGAGGAGCCAGGCCTGACCACTGCCAGTGGGGCTGGGACAGAAGGAGCAGGTGAGGAGGAAGAGGAGGCGGGGGCTGCTGCTACTTCTGCTACAACTGCTGACACCATAAGAGGAGGAAGACGACGACAGAAGGACTCAGAAGGGTCAGAGGTCACAAAGAAACTGGGTAGAGGCCCCACACACATTTTTGGAGCTGAGGAGCAGAAAAATTACACCACTGGTGGGCAGAGGGAGGGAGATCTCAGGTCAATAGAAACAGCCATGTTTTATTTCTCTGGGACCATGAAGCAGGGGTCCAGAGTCACACCATCGCCCCTTCCTGTCCAGCTCCCTGCCTCATTCACATACTCCTACTCATGCCCCTCATCCCCCTTCCCACCTACACCCACACCATCCCCACCAGCAGCAACGTTCACAGCAGGAGCTCCATCTCCAACATCTCCCCACTGGAAGCCCTCTGAAGTTAGTGTGTGGTCTGATGCAGGGTCCCAGGGAACAGAAACTCAAGAATCCCAAAGAGACAGGCGAAACTCTGAACCCTATCAGCAAAGAAGACTTCCCATATTTCGCAGGCCTGGGGATTGGGACTGTCCTTGGTGTAAAGCTGTGAATTTTTCACGGAGGGAAATCTGCTTCCACTGTGGGAGGGGAATTTGGCTGCAAAGCCCTCAGTGAATTCAGAAATGTGAAATAGAACATAAATATATCCCAGTGGGAAATAAATTTTCAGAGGGAGGGGAAGGGTGAGGGAGGGTGGGCAGATGGGGCAAGGGGGTTATGAAAGAGGTGGAAAAGTGGGTTGGGAGCTGGGGTACGGCATGGTGGCTGGGGAGGGTATATAGATTGGGTGGTTGGAGGCAGGAGTAAAACATAGAGACTTACTTTGATTACCCCCTTTGTGTTCCAGAGCATTAGCATTCCACACCCCAGAAACACCTTAGCTTCTTAGTTTGTGTCTCCTTCCCCAACGCTAGTATCTGCTGGGCCTGAGCAGCCATGTATATGACAAGGCTAGGCTGTATATGATTGGAGCAGGAGTGGACGTTTGACCTATGCTGGGCCAAACAGGTTCTCACTCTAGAGAATCTGAACAGAGAGGCAGATTCCATAGATTGATGCTGGGGAAGGATACAGTGGGTCCTTTGGAGTTGGGGGCCAAGGCCAGAATCATAGGTACTGAGGCCACAGCTGAGACCTGACTCTGGATGTGAGGGAGCATAACCATGTGCTTTACAGAGGCCAGATGTCTTTTAGAGGATGCCAGTATGAAGTCCCAGGGAGTATACAAGCACAGAGAAGCTTGCAGGAGTTGATCCTGCAACCTCAGAGAGAGAGAGTGTGGTGGTGTAACAACTTTTCCTGCAATTGTGCTATATGAAAATGCACTCTGTACAGATCCCTTTTTCTGTAAGCTAACTTGAGTGGGTTCCTGTTCTGGGAAACCAGATTATTTCCAAGTTAGAAATTGGAAAGAATAGTTGCAAACCACAGACCATCAAAGAAAATGTCAGAACTGGCTGGGGAGGTATGTCAGGGAGTGATGGGAGGTGGGGATTCCTGCATCCCAAGAGTCTCCAGGAACTGGACAGGAAACTTGTTCATGTTCTGATCAAGTTGTATCGCAAGAAACAATCAAAACAGGCCTGAGGTTAACCACAGGCTTACAGCCCAGCAGAGATTTGCCACCCCAAGGGAATCTCTCAGGGCTGTGTACAGAGAACACCAGCATCAGCTGCAGGCAAGGATGGCTAAGGCTGTTCAGCCCTATGATTGAAGAATCCTCCCAGTACCCAGTTGGCAGAGCTGGGTACAGTCAGATCTGAACAGGGAACTCATGCCGCTGCCAAGGAGGTGAGTCAGCACTGATGGTGCCCAGAGTGTTTACTGGTTTAGACCACTGACCAAAGAATGTTGCCATCCTGAGGGATTCTCTCCCCCAATCCATCACCAGGATAATAGTGGGAGAAGAATCTGGCCACAAAGCCCTCAATGAATTCAGAAATGTGGAACAGAATATATTCCAGTGGAAATCAATTTCCAGAGGGAGGGGGTAAACCAAGAAAGGGGGAGGGGAAGGATTGTCTGTGTCTCCCCTCTTATGACTATACGCTGTATTGAGCATGGCTAAATGTATGGTTTAGCCCACAGGTGGAAGGTTGGTAAGGGGTCACACCACCTGTACCACACAGACAACTGGAGGAGCCTTGGATTTTATCTGGGTCCTGTGGACCTAGAACCTGAAGCTGTCATGAGCCTAGTACATCTCTGCAACATCTGGACATGACTTTGAGTTGTCTCATTTGGGAACAGATACAATTATTTTCAAGATTTGGGGCCAAATCCCTAGGTAGTTATTAAAGGGCCTATATTTGTCAGAAATGTCCTTGGGCTTGTTTAAATTTCTCTAGGGCAGGGTTTCACAACCTCGGTACTCTTGATACTTTGGGTTGGATACTTATGTGTTTCAAGGTACTGTTCTATGCATTTAGGATGTTTGGTAGAATCACTAGCCTCCACACCAGATGGCAATAGAACCTACTCCTCCATTGTGACAACCAGAAACGTCTCCAGATACTATAACATGTCCACTGGAGGGCAAAATCACCCCTGCTTGGGGACCATGTAAGCTATAAGGTCCTTGGGAGTAGTAAGAACAGGGTAAAGAGAGTTATAAGGAGAGCACGCTCAGCAGTGCCCAGGGCTGCAGGAGGCCCTAAGGAGGAGAAAAAGGTAGATTTTTGAGCAGATATGGGGAGGGGAGAGGCAGAAACCAAACTGCAAGGATCAGGGAGTAGGTGGGAAGCAAAGAAGTACAGTCAATATGGGAGGATCTTCAAGGACTCCTGGCTGTGAAAGGAAGGCATGGGGTAGGATACATTGCTGAGAGATACAGGGTTCTTTTTTAATTTTATTTAATTATTTATGAGAGATACACAGAGAAGCAGGCTGTCCATGGGGTGCCCGATGTGGGAATCGAACCCAGGACCCCAGGATCATGCCCTGAGCCAAAGGCAGACCCTCAACCACTGAGCCACCCAGGTGCCCCCAAGGTTGTTTTGAATAATGGGAGAACTTGAACCATGGAGGAGACAGCTGAAGAAAGCTTGAAAACACAAGAAATATGTAAAAGAATTGAATAGATACTGTGTACTGTTTTGGAGGCATGTCCATTATACTATTCAATGAAAAAATTGTTTTTATGAAACAAAACCCCCAAAGTTCTCTAAGTGTACATATGTATGATATGCATATTATAGATTTATGTATGCCTTCTGTTATAGATTGGCATTTCAAAAAGTACAGAAAAAGTCTGGAAAAGCTTTTTTTTTTTTCTTTTCAGAAAAAAAGGAATAGGATGGGGCAGTAGGTGGAGAGCTTCTATTTTATATACTTTTGTGTTGCGAAAATAAATGTTCATAGATATACCAAAAAAAAAAAGAAATGGAAGTGAATTTGCTGGCTTCAGTGGGTTTGTAAAGGCCACCTCTTCTTTTGGGGCAGGAAAAGAGAAGAGACACTGATCTGTGAGACAAAAAGATGGGAATCAAAGAGGGTTCCCTCATTTGTCCCTTAGACAAGTCACCTGAGAATGAAGACAGGTGGGGGCTTCTGGGCAGTGGCATATTTAGGTATATGGTATATTTATGGGGATGTGGGAAGGAAGGGGAGAGGAAAGAATCATCAAGCTGTACATAGGATCCACTTAGCATAGGACCCAACTGAAAGAACCAAAGGGGAAGGCAATGGGGAACTTAGGAGGGCCACTGGAAAGGAAGGTGAGTAGTTCTAGGAGGGGCACCAGAGACAAATCTCTGATGTTACAATTTGTTTCCATAACTAATTTTTTTCAAGAAAAGATTTCAGTCTGTTTGGATTTTGAGTTTATGTTTGATAGGATTCAGAAAAAATTTTGATATTTTCATAATTTCATGTCTTACAGTTTAAAAGTTTTTTCTCTATATGTCAAGAGGAAAGGATTTAATAAATTAAAATTGATTTCATTTTTATCACTAAATATCAACAAGCCCAACAAAGGTGATCTGACTTGGCCTTTAAGCCTTTGGGATAGCATGTTTAGTGGGTAGCTAAAGACTAAGACAGCTTTAAAAATGATGGTGCTGGAAAAAATACCCAGCTTTTTTTTTTTTTAAATCTTATTTTTTAAAAAATTTTTATTTATTTATGATAGTCACAGAGAGAGAGAGAGAGAGAGAGGCAGAGACACAGGCAGAGGGAGAAGCAGGCTCCATGCACCGGGAGCCTGACGTGGGATTCGATCCCGGGTCTCCAGGATCGCGCCCTGGGCCAAAGGCAGGTGCCAAACCGCTGCGCCACCCAGGGATCCCTACCCAGCTCTAATTGTCAAGGGAAGAGGATGAAACTTTCACAGGAGCCAATGTCTTAGTCAAAACCAGTGATTTTTACCTCTATAAAATTGCTAATGATGCTCTCTGAGCTTGCATTTGAGGTAATGGCAAGCAAAGTTGTGAAAGGGAATGACCAGGGAAGGTATCTCTGACCTCCCTGTTTCTAATAACCTATCCACACTCTGGGAAGTCAAACTTGGCTACACCTTTCTCTAAAATAATGGAAAGTAGGAGGGCGGGGCAAGATGGCTGAAGAGTAGGGTCCCCAAGTCACCTGTCCCCATCAAATTACCTAGATAACCTTCAAATCATCCTTAAAATCTATGAATTCGGCCTGAGATTTAAAGAGAGAACAGCTGGAATGCTACAGTGAGAAGAGTTCGCGCTTCTATCAAGGTAGGAAGACGGGGGAAAAAAGAAATAAACAAAAGGCATCCAAGGGGGAGGGGCCCCGCGAGGAGCCAGACTAAGGCAGGGGCGAGTGCCCCAGGACAGGAAAGCCCCGCTTAGAGAAGGAGGACCTTCACCAATCTTCCCGGACAGAAGGGGGAATCGCAGGGAGTTAGAGCAGGATCCCAGGAGGGCGGGGATGCCCTCAGGCTCCCTGGGACACTAACAGACACCTGCGCCAGGGGGAGAGCGTGCCACATCCCGCGGCCGAGCTCCTAAAGGGCTGCAGCGCATGCACGGCTGGACCCGGGAGCAGCTTGGAGGTGGCTCAGGAAGCGGCTCCTCCGGGAGGGGGCTGCGGGCCCGAGCGCGAATCCAACAGCACAGTCCCGGAGGTACAGGGCGCCGGGGACACAGCCCAAGATATGGCGTGCCCCCCGGGACAGGCAGAGGCCAGGAGGGCACAGGACAGCAAGGACGCTCTTGCCCCAAGCTGAGCAGATCAGCAGACCCGCCACGGAGCATCCAGGCCCTGCAGACGGAGAGCTCCGTAGTTACTGTGGGAGCTGAATCCAGGGCTGGAGAGCTGGCCGCAGCCACTGTTGCTGTTCCTCTTGGGGCTTCACGGGATAAACAACACCCACTGAGGCTCACAGTGGCCTCACCGGATAAACAGCTTAAACATCTTTCACTGAGCCCTTGCACCAGGCAGGGGGCTGAGCAACTCCCCCAAATGCTCACACTTGAAAATCAGCACAGCAGGCCCTTCCCCCAGAAGACCAGCTAGACTGAGAGGGGAAAAATAAATTATTGACCAAGCAACACTGGAAAATTCGAGGGGAAGTCAAGGGATTTACAGTATACAGAATCAGAGGATACTACCCCGTGTTTTTGTTTTTTGATTTCGGTTTGCTTCCCCCCCCATTTTTTTTCCTTTTTCTTTTCTACCCTTTTTTTCTCTTTTCTTTTTTTCTTTTGTTCTTTTTCTTTCTTTCTTTCTCTTCTCTCCTTTTCTCCTATTCACAATACAACTTGTTTTTGGCCACTCTGCACTGAGATAAATGACTAGAAGGAAAACCTCACCTCAAAATAAAGAATCAGAAACAGTCCTCTCTCCCACAGAGTTACAAAATTTGGATTACAATTCAATGTCAGAAAGCCAATTCAGAAGCACTATTATAAAGCTACCGGTGGCTCGAGAAAAAAGCATAAAGGACTCAAGAGACTTCATGACTGCAGAACTTAGATCTAATCAGGCAGAAATTAAAAATCAATTAAATGAGATGCAATCCAAACTAGAGGTCCTTTTTTTTTTTTTTTTTTTTTTTTTTTTTTTTTTTAACTAGAGGTCCTAATGACAAGGGTTAACGAGGTGGAAGAACGAGTGAGTGACATAGAAGACAAGTTGATGGCAAACAGGGAAACTGAGGAAAAAAGAGAAAAACAAATGATCAGGAGGATAGACTCAGGGAAATAAGTGACAGCCTGAGGAAGAAAAATCTACGTTTAATTGGGGTTCCTGAGGGCGCCCAAAGGGAGAGAGGTCCAGGATATGTATTTGAACAAATCATAGCTGAAAACTTTCCTAATCTGGGAAGGGAAACAGGCATCCAGATCCAGGAAATAGAGAGATACCCCGCTAAAATCAATAAAAACCGTACAACATCTCGACATTTAATAGTGAAACTTGCAAATTCCAAAGATAAAGAGAAAATCCTTAAAGCAGCAAGAGACAAGAAATCCCTAATATATGGGGAGGAATATCAGATAAACAGCAGACCTCTTCACAGAGACCTGGCAGGCCAGAAAGGACTGGCAGGATATATTCAGGGTCCTAAATGAGAAAAACATGCAACCAAGAATACTTTATCCAGCAAGACTCTCATTCAGAATGGAAGGAGAGATAAAAAGCTTCCAAGACAGGCAGGAACTGAAAGAATATGTGACCACCGAACCAGCTCTGCAAGTAATTTGAAGGGGGACTCTTAAAATTCCCCTTTAAGAAGTCCAAAGTAACAATCCACAAAAACAGGAACTGAATAGGTATCATGATGACACTAAACTCCTATCTTTCAATAGTAACTCTCAATGTGAACGGGCTTAATGACCCCATCAAAAGGCACAGGGTTTCAGACTGGATAAAAGAGCAGGACCCATTTATTTGCTGTCTACAAGGGATGCATTTTAGACATAAGGATACCTACAGCCTGAAAATAAAAGGTTGGAGAACCATTTACCATTCAAATGGTCCACAAAAAAAAGCAGGGGTAGCCATCCTTATATCAGAGAACCTAAAATTTATCCCGAAGACTGTAGTGAGAGATGAAGAGGGACACTATATCATATTTAAAGGATCTATCCAAGAAGAGGACTTAACAATCATCAATATATATGCCCCGAATGTGGGAGCTGCCAAATATATCAACTAATAACCAAAGTTAAGACATACTTATATAATTATACACTTATACATGGTGACTTCAATCTAGCGCTTTCTGCACTCGATAGGTCTTCTAAGCACAACATCTCCAACAAGAGCTTTAAATGATACACTGGACCAGATGGATTTCACAGATGTCTACAGAACTTAACGTCCAAACAAAATGAATACACGTTCTTCTCAAGTGCACGTGGAACCTTCTCCAGAAGAGACCACATATGGGTCACAAATCAGGTCTTAACTGATACCAAAAGAATGGGATTGTCCCCGGCATATTCTCAGACAATAATTCCTTGAAATTACAACTAAGTCACAACAAGAAGTTTGGAAGGACCACAAACACGTGGACGTTAAGGACCATCCTGCGGAAAGATGAAAGGGTCAACCAGAAATTAAGGAAGAATTAAAAAGATTCATGGAAACTAATGAGAATGAAGATACAACAGTTCAAAATCTTTGGGATGCAGCAAAAGCAGTCCTGAGGGGGAAATACATCGCAATACAAACATCCATTCAAAAACTGGAAAGAACTAAAATACAAAAGCTAACCTTACACCTAAAGGAGCTAGAGAAAAAACAGCAAATAGATCCTACACCCAGCAGAAGAAGAGAGTTAATAATGATTCGAGCAGAACTCAACGAAATCGAGACCAGAAGAACTGGAACAGATCAAAAAAACCAGGAGTTGGTTCTTTGAAAGAATTAATAAGATAGATAAACCATTAGCCAACCTTATTAAAAAGAAGAGAGAGAAGACTCAGTAAAATCATGAATGAGAAAGGAGAGATCACTACCAACACCAAGGAAATACAAACGATTTTAAAAACATATTATGAATAGCTATACGCCAATAAATTAGGCAATCTAGAAGAAATGGATGCATTTCTGGAAAACAACAAACTACCAAAACTGGAGCGGGAAGAAATAGAAAACCTGAAGAGGCCAATAACCAGGGAGGAAATTGAAGCAGTCATCAAATAACTGCCAAGACACAAGAGTCCAGGGGCAGATGGCTTCCCAGGGGAATTCTATCAAATGTTTAAAGAAGAAACGATACCTATTCTACTAAAGCTGTTTGGAAAGAGCTAAAGAGATGGAGTACTTCCAAATTCGTTCTATGAAGCCAGCATCACCTTAATTCAAAAACAAGACGAAGACCCCACCAAAAGGAAGAATTATAGACCAATATCCCTGATGAACATGGATGCAAAAATTCTCAACAAGATACTAGCCAAAAGGATACAACAGTACATTAAGATTATTCACCATAACCAAGAAGGATTTATCCCTGGAATGCAAGGCTGGTTCAACACTTGAAAAACAATGTGATTCATCATATCAGCAAGAGAAAAACCAAGAACCATATGATCCTTTCAATACATGCAGAGAAAGCATTTGACAAAATACAGCATCCATTCCTGATCAAAACTCTTCAGAGTGTAGGGATAGAGGGAACATTCCTCAACATCTTAAAAGCCATCTACGAAAAGCCCAAAGCAAATATCATTCTCAATGGGGAAACACTGGGAGCCTTTCCCCTAAGATCAGGAACAAGACAGAGATATCCACTCTCACCACTGCCATTCAACATAGTATTAGAATTCCTAACCTCAGCAATCAGACAACAAAAAGGCATTAAAGGCATTCGAATTGGCAAAGAAGTCAATCTCTCCCCCTTTGCCAATGACACGATTCTCTACATAGAAAACCCAATAGACTCCACCCCAAGACTGCTAGAACTCACACAGCAATTTGGCAGTGTGGCAGGATGCAAAATCAATGCCCAGAAGTCAGTGGCATTTCTATACACTAACAAAGAGACTGAAGAAAGAGAAATTAAGGAGTCAACGCCATTTACAATTGCACCCAAAAGCATAAGATACCTAGGAATAAACCTAACTAAAGAGGTAAAGGGACTATACCCCAAAAACTACAGAACACTTCTGAAAGAAATTGAGGAAGACACAAAGAGATTGAAAAATATTCCATGCTCATGGATTGGCAGAATTAATATTGTGAAAATATCAATGTTACCCAGGGCAATTCATACGTTTAATGCAATCCCTATCGAAATACCATGGACTTTCTTCAGAGAGTTGGAACAAATTATTTTAAGACATGTGTGGAATCAGAAAAGACCCCAAATAGCCAGGGGAATTTTTAAAAATAAAACCATAGCTGGGGGCATCACAATGCCAGTTTTCAGGTTGTACTACAAAGCTGTGGTCATCAAGACAGTGTGGTACTGGCACAAAAACAGACACATAGATCAATGGAACAGAATAGAGAACCCAGAAGTGGACCCTCAACTTTATGGTCAACTAATATTCGATAAAGGAGGAAAGACTGTCCACTGGAAGAAAGACAGTCTCTGCAATAAATGGTACTGGGAAAATTGGACATCCACATGCAGGAGAATGAAACTAGATCACTCTCTTTCACCATACACAAAGATAAACTCAAAATGGATGAGAGATCTAAATGTGAGACGAGATTCCATCAAAATCCTAGAGTAGAACACAGACAACGCCCTTTTTGAACTCGGCCACAGTAACTTCTTGCAAGATACATCCACGAAGGCAAAAGAAACAAAAGCGAAAATGAAGTATTGGGACTTCATCAAGATAAGAAGCTTTTGTACAGCAAAGGACACAGTCAACAAAACTAAAAGACAACCTACAGAATGGGAAAAGATATTTGCAAATGACGTATCAGATAAAGGGCTAGTTTCCAAGATCGATAAAGAACTTCTTAAACTCAACACCAAAGAAACAAACAATCCAATCATGAAATGGGCAAAAGACATGAAGAGAAATCTCACAGAGGAAGACATAGACAAGGCCAACCTGCACATGAAAAAATGCTGTGCATCACTTGCCATCAGGGAAATACAAATCAAAACCACAATGAGATACCACCTCACACCAGTGAGAATGGGGAAAATTAACAAGGCAGGAAACCACAAATGTTGGAGAGGATGCGGAGAAAAGGGAACCCTCTTACACTGTTGGTGGGAATGTGAACTGGTGCAGCCACTCTGGAAAACTGTGTGGACGTTCCTCAAAGAGTAAAAATAGACCTGCCTTACGACCCAGCAATTGCACTGTTGGGGATTTACCCCAAAGATTCAGATGCAATGAAATGCCGGGACACCTGCACCCCGATGTGTATAGCAGCAATGTCCACAATAGCCAAACTGTGGAAGGAGCCTTGGTGTCCATCGAAAGATGAATGGATAAAGAAGATGTGGTTTATGTATATAATGGAATATTACTCAGCCATTAGAAATGACAAATACCCACCATTTGCTTCAACGTGGATGGAACTAAAGGGTATTATGCTGAGTGAAGTAAGTCAATCGGAGAAGGACAAACATTATATGTTCTCATTCATTTGGGGAATATAAATAATAGTGAAAGGGAATAGAATGGAAGGGAGAAGACATGTGTGGGAAATATCAGAAAGGGAGACAGAACATAAAGACTCCTAACTCTGGGAAACGAACTAGGGGTGGTGGAAGGGCAGGAGGGCGGGGGGTAGGGGTGTGAATGGGTGATGGGCACTGAGGGGGGCACTTGACGGGATGAGCACTGGGTGTTATTCTGTATGTTGGTAAATTGTACCCCTATAAAAAATAAATTTATTTTTTAAAAAAAGAATTTTCTGGTAGTTGTATTGTGTAAGATATATTGAACAAGAAAGTAATATAAAAAGCTGATCATAAATGTTGCTGGGCATAAATTGGCTTCCCACTAATGTTTTTCAAAGGACTAAATGCCTATATATTCAAACTTTTAAACTTGTTTTGTTGCTGTACTCTTTCCCTAGATACAGTTATATGCTGAACCACATGGAATAGTGTCTTTTTTACCTGTTTGACTGCAGTTTGTATACATGTCCTAATTCCTGTTTTAATCTGTTAGAAGGCAGGAGGCCTGTCATTCATTTTTACCTTTTTTGGTACCTTTCACAGAGTAGATGCTCAAGGTTCCTCCATCTCTTAATTTTTGGTACAAAACAACTTTTAAGCATGTCTGCATAATATTTAGAAACATAAGTGATCAAGGGTTTCAAACTGTAAGGTAATCTGGTGTTACCTCTGTAAATTTCTGCTTTAACTTGATCCTCACTTATCATAAACTAAGAATCTCTATTTCACTGTCCTCTGTTGTCCATCTTTAATCAACATAATCTCATGATCATCACCAGATATTTTACACCTTGGAAACTGAAAACAGAATCACAGAACTTTATACAGGCAAGAATTAAGCATATCTCATTTGTTGTAATATAAATATGCCTATGAAGAACAGTAAAAATAGGTGATAAAAGAAAATATAGTAAAAAAAAAACCAACCTGATTATGTGCATGAATTACATATACCTGAGTCCAAGTTTCAACTCCACTATTTAATAGCTATGTATCACTGAACAGGATCTTTAAATCTCTGAGCACCAGTTTTATCATCTTCAATAGTAAGACTGACCTCACAGGGTTACTGAGGATTATCACAGTGTTTGCCATATGATAAAGGCTAAAAAGTCAGCACTGGTAATAATAGTGGTATTGGTAGTAAAAATAGAAATAAGAGATAATGTGCTGACCACTTACTCTCTGTCAGCTTTGGTGCTAACTGCTCATCAGCATTCTCTGAGGTAGACACTATTATTCTTGTTCCTCTTCAGGTGTTCTCTCAGTTAAGAGCGCCATGATTTACTCAGTTGCTTAAGTCAAAAACATAGGTGTCCTCCTTTATTCAACTACTTTATTTTTCACATCCAGTGCATCAGTACATCCTGTCAGCTCATCCTTCAGTACATATCTTGGTTCCATTCACTTATCCTCCTTAGCTACCATCCCAATCCAAGCTTACCATCACATATCTCCTCTCAACTGATAAAACTGCTTTCTAACTTGGTCTTCTTGCTTATCTCTCTACAATCCATTCTCACTGAGGCAGCTAGAGTGATCTTTTAAAAATGTAAATCTGATCATATTATTCCCCAGCTTAAAATAAACAATCTATAACATTCTCCATTTGCTTCTGATTACTAATAAAAATCAACTTCTTGGGGCACCTGGGTGGCTCAGTGGTTGAGCGTCTGCCTTCGGCTCAGGGCATGATCCTGGGGTCCTGGGATCAAATCCCACATCAGGCTCCCTGTGAGGAGCCTTCTTCCTCTACCTATTTTTCTGCCTCTCTCTGTGTGTGTGTCTCATGAATAAATAAATAAAATGTTTAAAACAAATCAAGTTCTTATTCCAGCCCACAATATGCAACAGGATCTGACCTGGCCTCTCCAGCCTCATCCAATACCATTTTCCCTCAGTTCACTGTACTCTACCCAGACTGGCCTTTTTAGTTTCCTTGAATATAACAAGCCTGCTCCTGTTTCATAACCTTTGCACTTACTGTTCACTCTGCTGTGCACAAGCACACTGTTCCCACTGATGTTCACAAGGCTTGTTCCTTCGTGCCATGCAGGTCACAACTTTTAAGTTCCTTCCTCTGGGAGGCCCTTCTTGACCACTTAACCAAAAATGGCCTTCTGGTCACTCTTGTAACATGATCCTTTTTTATTCTCACTCTAAGTACTACCCAACACAGTTTTGTGAATGTATTTATATGTTTCCCCCACTCTTGAAGGTAAGTTCCAGGAAAGTAGGAACTTTAATATGTCTTGTCTTGTTCAATGCTATATGCCAAACACCTAATATCTTAAGTTGAATACACAAATTTTCATTTTCCAGGTGAGGAAATCAAGGCACAGGTCGCATAACTAAAATATGCCATTACTCCCTACGGTAATGTTGGAGTCAAAACCTAGTAATTCAGAGTTTGTAAACTGTGAGTCTACTGGTTAAATCTGAGTAGGGACTTTTGAGACAGGAGCCCAGAAAATTACAGTATTTGGGAAATTTCATAAAAATATACAGATTTCAGGTTTTTCTTCAAAAAATTCAAAAGATATGGAAAGATTTGGCCTATATTCCTATATGGTAACACTAATTTGGATGTCAGGTGGCTGCCTGACTTTAACTGAAACATAGCTCACTCATTCAATAGTCATTTGTTGAGTATTTACTATGTGCTGTACACTGTTCTAGGCTCTTGAGCTATATTAGTGAGCATAAAAGATAGAGATCTCTGTCCTTCAGGAGCTTTCATCCTAGCATAAGGATATAGAAAATAAACAATAAATATAATGGGTAAATTATATATATCATAAAAGTTGATGTGGAAAAAATAAGAGCAGGTAGGAGGTATCAGTACAGAGGATGTGGACTGAGTGGAAGAGAAGATTATATATAAATAAAATAGTCAAGGGAGATGCATTGATAAGATTGAAATAGAGGAAATTGTACAACTGAAGTAAATGAGGGAGTTAATCATGTAGCTATAGGAGAATAAAGCATTCTAGACAGAGGTAAGAGTCAATGCAAAATCTGTAAAGCTGGAGTTTGCCCGAGAGTATACCTGTTTGAGAAACAGTAAGGTAAGAGGACCTTGTATGCCCTAGTAAGATCTTGGCTTTAATTTCAAATGAAATAGGATCCCATCAGAAGGTCCTGTGTAGAAGAAAAATCTATGTGACTACTGGTATTAAGAATAGATTGGGGGCAGCCCAGGTGGCTCAGCAGTTTAGCACCAACTTTAGCCCAGGGCCTGATCCTGGAGACCTGGGATTGAGTCCCTTGTCAGGCTCCCTGCATGGAGCCTGCTTCTCCCTTTGCCTGTGTCTCTGCCTCTCTCTCTCTCTCTCTCTCTCTCTCTCTCTCTCTCTCTCTCATGAATAAATAAATAAAATATTTTTAAAAAAGAATAGATTGAAGGGAAGAGCACCTGGGTGGTTCAGTGGTTGAGCGTCTGCCTTTGGCTCAGGTCATGATCCTGGGGTCCTGGAATCAAGTCCCACATTAGTCTCCCCGCAGGGAGTCTGCTTCTCCTTCTGCCTATGCCTCTGCCGCTCTATGTGTCTCTCATGAATAAATAAATAAGATCTTAAAAAAAAACAATAGATTGAGGGGAGACATATAGAAAAACAGAGAAACTGATTAGAAGTCATTGTAACAACAGAGATAAAAGATAGTGGCTTGGACCAGAGTGGTAGACAGTGGTATGGAGGGCACAGTCTCTGCAATCCCCAAAGTTTGAGGGCGTTAAAACCCTATGGGATAACCTCTTGATCAATGGGATGTGGGAGCTGAGAGATAAATTCTCAATTTCTCTTCCTAGGTCAACTATCTCAAAATAATCTCCCTCTTCCTTTGCCTCACTTCCCTTTTCCTTCACTCTTGTGTCTCTGGGATTATATTCCCTAATACATGTTAGTTTTTGCCTCAGGCTTTGTTTTCTAGGAACCTGTGGTAAGACAGGAGGGAGATCAGAAGTGCAATCTGCAACATTAAGTAGTTTTGACACCACACAGAGATGCTGAAAAGTCTACCTGACTGTATTTTAGGAGAGATATCTGGGCCGGAAGGTATACATGTTGGAGCTATCAGTGTACAGATGGTATGTAAAATTGTAAGGCTGTATACACAAATCATGGAATGAGTAAGTATGGACAGAGATGGAAAAAACTAAGGACCAAGCCCCAGGGTCCCCTAACATTAAGGGGGACTATGAGGAACCAGCAAAGGAACTTAAGAAAGAGTAACTGATAGAGTAGAAGGAAAACTAGAATAGTGTGATTCTCTGGAAGTCAGGTAAATAACATATATCAAAAAGAAGGGTGTGATCAACTGTGCCAAGTGCACTGATTAAGTAAAAGTAGGAGTGACATTGACCTGACCATTGGATTTAGCAACATTGAGGAACTAGAGACTTTAATAAGAGCAATTTTGGTGCAGTAGTGAAAGCAAAATTCTAATTGAGATTTTCTAAAAATTCTAACAGAGAATTAGTGGAGAGGAGCTCAAGACTCTGAGAACAGACAGCAGTTTTTTAAAGTAGTTTTGCGGGATCCCTGGGTGGCGCAGCGGTTTGGCGCCTGCCTTTGACCCAGGGCGCGATCCTGGAGACCCGGGATCGAATCCCACGTCAGGCTCCCGGTGCATGGAGCCTGTTTCTCCCTCTGCCTGTGTCTCTGCCTCTCTCTCTCTCTCTCTCTCTGTGACTATCATAAATAAATAAAAATTAAAAAAAAATTAAAAAAAAATATAAAGTAGTTTTGCTGCAAATGGAAGTGAGGAAATGGGCAGTGGCTGGCAGGGGAAGTGGACCTGAGAAGACATTTTTTAGATGGCATGAATATCAACCTATGTGTATGCTGATAGAAATTATCCAGTAGAAATAGAAAATTCCACAACATAGGGAGAAATGCTCAGGTGATTTCCTTGGGTAGGCAAATATGGATAGAATCTAGTGACAAGTGAAGTGATTGGCCTTACATAGCAGCAAAGCTAGTCCATCAATGATAAAAGACTTGAAGAGTATGCAGAGTATGCAGGTACAGATGCCAATCATTGGGTGAATATAGTGGAAATTCTCTCCTAATTGCTTCAATATTTTTCAGTAAAATGGGAAGCAAGGGGAAGAGGTGTTTGAAATTGGAGGAAAGCAATGTAAAATAGTCATCTAGGAGGATGAGAGACTGAATAGAATAGGAATACACAGTAAAACTATTTGTCAATATTAATGGCCTGTTTGAGGTTTATGATAATGAATTTAAAGTGAGACTAGTCAAAGTTATATTTCCCTTCAGTCAAGATCAGCTGCAGGGATGCAGGTACAAGCATAGATGGAGAGTTGGTTTAAATAGTACTGTGGTTTTCACAAGTAAGATGAAGGGAGAATGGGTCAAGGAAATCAAGAGGGTATATATAGGAGTGATTATAATGACTGATCATGAAACCTCAACTATGCTAGGTGGGAAAAGAGCAAAGGACAGTGAAAAAATTGTGGGATCAATGAGCTGAAGCTCTGGAGGGTCTCTAGATGACTGGAATTTGTGTATAGGTGAGCTAGAGGTAGTGGCAAGACTAGAAACATGAAAATGAGATTACTGAGAAGATTGCTATAGCCCTTCAACACTCTAAAATGTTTCAGATGGCCTGTCACAATCATGGCATTACCTACTTTTTGCCCCTGAAAAGATTCTAAATTTGCAACTCCTGCAACAAATTAAAACCTTGATATGAGCAAAATAATCATAAAACAGAAAGTCCCTGAAGTTTGTATAATGACACAAGGATGAATATATACATATATGAATACCAGTGTTCACTAGCTCATCAATGATTATTTGAAATCAATTATCATATTATGATCATCAAGTATAACCCGTTCTTAGAAAGCACAGAATCTGTTGACTATACTATTAACATCTGCTCCCCTCCAGTAAACAAACTAAATGGGATTCAAATTACATAGGTATTGTACAATAAAGTGGCTTATATTTCTGAGCATTACATAGATAATATATAACAGTATGGAAATACTTCTAAATATCAGCATATCTAATTAACTTTTAATGAAATTAAAGTAAATTACAAATGCTACTACTTTGCTATTTCATTACCTATAATTTTATGAATAAGTAGATCATCAAGTTTTAGAGATTGAAATATTAATCTTTTCACATTATATATGTGTTCCTTTATGCATACTTGCTACAAAAAATAAGTTAAACCAGGGACTCTCACTTATATCCACAAACAGGGAAAAGATGACTAGTTGCATCACATATTAGCTTATGCAGACCAGAGAAGGCATAATCACTTTCTCAAGACTCTGTTATACAGTCTTGAACTTTTCTGAGTTCAGTTAATTCTATAATATCTAGATTCTCATTTTTCCTATTAGAAACTATCTTCTCTCCTGAAAATTGGTACCTAAGCAAGCTACACATTGACACTTAACTTTTCAATTCCAATATATTGGAATTAAATTATGAGAAATGCTCACTGATAATCTCTTGGTAATTGTGATGGGGAGTAGGGTAGGAGGGTGAAAGATGGTAAAACATATTTCTTAATGTCTTAGGTAGACTGAGACAATTACTTTCTTTTCTAAGGACACAGATTTCCTTGCAACATGGCATAAAGCAAATCCCATTGTACATGCTCAGTGAACATTTGTTGACTAACATACAGAACTTGTTTACTATAAACTACATAGGCACTTACATATCAGGATCATTTAAGGACCATTAAAATCAGGTAAAATTACTGTACATTTGTATTTATTTATTTTCCTTTTCACTATGGAACATTTCAAACATACACAAAAATAAAAACTATATAATGAATGCTCATATACTCATACAGATTCAATACTTAGCAACATGCTACAATTCTTATTTCAAATATCTGTACTGCCTCAACTTTTCTGATGATGCTGTTTTGTTGGAGTAGTAATCACTAAAATGAGATGAATAGCAAGGTAAATGTCATGCCTCTGGGCTAGATAAATACACTAAGAAACCCTTTAGAAAGAGTTTATGAGACATACAGATTTTGAGAACCACATTTATTTCAACGATTACTAAAGGCCAAAAATAGTTGGATTACGTTCCCATTTAAGAAGGGGGTTCCTTGTCCTGTTTACTTTGATGGAGAGGTAAATAGTCATAATGGTTTTTGAACCTATAACTGGTTCACTTCACTTGGCTATTGCGATCCCGAAACACTCAGGTTTCTACAGATGTTTGATAATACTTAATCATTTCACTGCCTATGAATGAAATTCAGGATTATATCAATATATTTGTCTTCATCCATAGCTTAAGTCATCCCTTGTTCCAAGTTGTTGACAAAGTGATATGTGGGATTTTTGTCAAATTAAGATTACTCTCATCATTTTTATCCTACTAGTGCCTCCGCTGAAAAGATTCAAGTCGCAAGGTGGGGGGGAGACAGTAATTCTTAGACTGGCACTGCCTCTCAAAATATGACTCACTTCTCCAACATTTCTCTATTACTATAATCCTTTGCTAACATGCTGAGAAATTTAACTAATCACTCTTGAAACTGGCCAAAGAAAAAACACAAAAATGAGTGATTGGCTACAAAAAGATCACAAACAGTAATTTTTTTGCTATGATTAAAATGGGTGGATAATATTACTAAATATGTCATATATGTATTTTAGAACACACTGAAATCAATAGACCAATTTTTAACGAAGTCAATATTGCAGAGGAAAAAAAATCACGCATAATTATCTTAAAGTGGTGTCAAATTGGGGATGTTAGGTAGATGCAGACATTGTCAAATTCAGAGCCTTTTTCACTGTAAAAGTCACTCTCCTGGCAATGGCATAAAATTACCTATATGGACTGAAATTTTCACTTGGCACATATTTGGATTCAGTGGCCAGTACTAGACCTGAAAAACATATTTATTATACACATCCAGATGCTAGCTAGATCACTTGTGTCATTCTGGAAGAGATTTCTCTATCTCTGATTTGACAAAAGACTGTTGCTTCCTTCAGAACAGTGGTTCCCAAGGCTTTTATTTTCCTCACCAAGGTACACATGAGGTAAGATATTCAAAAGTTTTACTCACCTCGTCAGTCCCAATGACTCTTTAAGATCTATTGCATGAATAAAAGATCTACCGCATGAACAAAACCTCTGCTGAATGAGATATCATCCTTTTTCTCTTCTACTGATCTGCATGTGAGTTGAGAACCACTGACTTAGACGATATCTATAATAGACAATCTGATATATACTTGATGGAGAGGGCCACCTATGGGAAACTACAGGAAAGGGTTTCAGAAGCACTGGGAAATCCCACTTGTGCTTTGTTTAAAAAGCAAATAGGCTGTCAACTGAGAAGGCCTAGAAGCAATCACACCACAGTAGCAATGAACATACTTAGGGCATAAATCTTTGTTTCTAATTAAATTCTCCATTAAAAGGAATTAGGGTCCTTAGAAAAATGGCTGCAGAAAGACTAGGACTAGAGCAGGAAATATAAGATAAGTCTGGAGCATCCTATAGTGCTAATTTTAGCACTTAAAAAGTGCATTTCTTATAAAGAAATGCTCAAAAGACATACACACACACATACATACACACACAATAATGAGATTATGCCAAAGGGATAGCTATGCCAACTGAAAGAACTCCCAATGGACAAAGGTAGAAGAATTTAAGCCAAAAAATAAAGTAGCATTGGATTATTACCTAATGTATAATATAAATATCCATGAGTTCATACTGATTAAATAAATAGAAGTAAAAAGACAAATATTCCATAAAGAAGAATTATAAGTAATTTTATGTAGCTACTCTGCCCTTGATGAGGTGGATAATAACTCCCCACTCCTTAATTATGAGCTGTGAGTAACTACTTTCTTCCAAAGAGGAGAGTATGAAAAAAGAGGGGAAAAAAGTAACTTTACTAGGGAGAAAGACAAATACTACCTCAAGCCAGGTGATCAAGGTCAATATCAAAAATGATAAGGCATATTGATACTTTGTACCCTTGATATGATATAATGAGAATATTTTACATCTGTGGTCTTCCCCCAAAAAACACATTACTTCCATCTAACCAAGAAATAAGTAACAGATAAATTGCAACTGAGGGATTCTACAAAATATCTGAACAGTACTATTCAAACTGTCAAGGCCTGGGCGGCCCGAGTGGCTAGGTGGTTTGGCGCTGCCTTCAGCCCAGGGCCTGATCCCGGGGTCAGGTCCGCATCAGGCTCCCTACATGGAGCCTGCTTCTCCCTCTGCCTGGATCTCTCTCTCTCTCTCTCTCTCTCTCTCTCTGTGTGTGTGTGTGTGTGTGTCTCATGAATAAATAGAATCTTAAAAAAAAAAAAAAACCTGTCAAGGTCATAAGAAATAAGTAAAGTAGGAAAAACTCCCACAGCCAAAAGGCGTTTAAGGAGACCTAACAACTAAATGTAATGTGGGATCCCAAATAGGATCCTAGAATAGCAAAAAGACATTAAGGAAAATCTAAGGAACTCTGAATAAGCATGGACTTTAGTCAATAATAATGTATCACTATTAGTTCATTAATTGTAACAAATGTTCCATAATCAGGTAAGGTATTAATAATAGGGGAAATGAGTGTAGTAACTTACTGTGATATCTTTGTAATAATTATGTAAGTCTAAAACTTGTGAAATTTATAAATTTATATACAAGCAAATAGAAGGGTAATTGGAAACAAAATACATGCACATAAATGGGAAAATAATTGACTAAATTGTGGCATTATAGACTATTAAGCAACACAGATCATATACTTAAAAGGATGAGTGAGCTCTCTATTGACTTGGAAAGATTCCCACTATGTATTTTTAGTGAGAAAAGAAACTGCAGAGAAATATATAACTCTTATTTTGTAAAATAATGAGGAGAAAATCCCCATATACATCTAGATAGATAGATAGATGATAGATAGATAGATAGATAGATAGATAGATAGATAGATAGATATCCTTCAAAGAATAGAGAGAAGGTATGCAAGGATACACACTGGATTATTAACATTGCTTGAAGTACGATAATGGGTTAGAAAAGAGGAGTAGCAAGTCTGGGGATATAAGCAGGACAGGGAAAGTAAGCAATAATTAATTTGATAATTCATTATCAGTATAGAACATCTATACAGTGAATTGATGCTTTACAAATAAAATTTTAAATCTGTGAAAACAAAAAAACAAAACAAAAAAGCAGATGGATCAGAAGGAGGAAAAGAGATCTGTTTTAGATTGGCAGGATTGAATGAGCACGGAGGGTGGAGAGGAGGTAAGCAGGAAAAGGGTAGCAGCACCCAAAAGAATACAGTGGCCATCACTGAAGTTGAATTAACATCCTTTTCTCAATTGTGCTACGGGATGCCCAAGTACATGAAAATATTGATATCACTAAGGATGTGATGAGAATGATTGCTATTTCTGCCAATATCCTAGAGTTTTTGCCCACCACAAACAGAAACTATGCTCACCAGTTGCTTCCCCAACACCCCCCCCCCTCAAAACACACAGATACAAAACACATTTGATGCTTAGAGCATCAAGATTATTTATACACCATCTTGTTCTCCTGGCCTTTTGAACAATGAGGCCTCACCATTGGCTTCAAAGTGTTTTTGATAAAGAGGTGACATAGCTTCGGCATCAAAGTCCATAGGAGACAAAAATAGGAAGGGTCTGCATTTCCAAGAAGTTAAAATCAAATAATAGAGTGTAGGTCCCTGGTGAGCAAGATCAGAGACTCCCAAAATGGTAGAATTGAAAATGATGTAAAGGTCATTTCAGCTATCTACTTCAATACCTAATGCAGTCTCTATCTGAGATTCTAGATCCTAGATCCTAGCACCAGGGCACAAGGGAAAGGGAGAACATACTGTGGAATCTCTACAGATAAAGCAGATTGCTTCTTGCAAAAATGAATTGTATCTGTGATATATTCCCCACAAAGCACCTAGGAACTCATGATGACAGTGTGTTTACAGGGCTCCATGTTGAATATTTAGATACAGTGGACTCAAGGTCATATTGGAAATTATGTGAAAAATTTCAACAGCAGTCCATTTGCTAAGAGATCTCCCAGCAGCACCTGAAGCTATTTTCCATCAACAAAAAAGGAGAAACCTTGGCCTAAATGATATTTTAGGCCATTTTCATAGTCAGGTATTAAGATCATTGAGCCAACTGGCTCTATGAAAAAACAACTGTTCATATAAGACCCTAAGGTAGGGGTGGAGTCAAGGAAGAAATGGATCAAAACTTTTCTAAATTATATGAGTATATACAGTAAATGGAAGTCCCATTTTATGAAAATTCGGTAAGAATCCACTCTGTAGTTCCAGTAAATAATTAGAATTTAATTTACTGAAGCTCCACATACACTGCAACTATATTTCAAGAAAATGTCCATTGTATAACATGAGCAACACCTCTATATACTCCAGGCCCAATGAAAAAACTACTAGCTATGGTAGTGAGTAATATTTTCATGTAGCACTCACCTTAAAACACAAGTGTAGAATCCACTGTCTTGTGCCTCTGCTGAGTGAAACCATATTGAATCTTCTTCTTTGCTCATCCTGACCTCTGAAAAGATGATGGGCTCTTCTAAATCACCTTTATTTTTGTACCACATAAGCCTGAGCCCAGTGCTCTGGGCCATGCTATAGTTGGTGCGAATATAACTGTAGAAAAGGGCGCATTTCACTCGTACTGGTTCACCTGCCAAAGCCATGTATGTCTTGAGATCCACTGACCAGTCAATGCAGCCATCCACTGAAAGAAAACCAGATTGGGTATGAAATGCAGTGAGTATCATTAATACTAATGATAAGCACAATAATCACTGCCAACATGTTACTGAGGACTTACTGTAAGCCAGGCTTCAAGGAATTTGCATGTCAAGTGCTTTACATAGATTATTTTAATCTTCCTACTGCTCTTTTGATATAGACCAGCATCCTTCTTAGACTTGCCAATCTTCCTACTGCTCCTTTGAGATAGACCAGCATCCTTCAAGACCTGTCAATAGGACCCCTATTCTAGCTCTGTGCTTCTGTGGAATTTTCAGTCCTCTACAGTGACCTTCTACTTGCAGTTGACTGGATCCTTCAAAGAGCTTCATCCAGCACTGGTGCTTATGTGGTTGTCCTGGGGCCCCACCAATAGGTCGCAATTCTGGCAGACTAGTCTGGCAAATGGATTACTCCTGCTAGTCATGTGGTATTTCCTTCACAGGATTGTGTGAGATTGGATAGCTAGGATGACACTGACGTAGATTTTAGGGGACTCAAGGTGTTTGGACAGGAGTCCCACAAACGAAATACTTCCAGGGGACCCTTGTACAGCCTAGGAGCAGCCTTTAGATTCATTTATGATTTTTATTTTACAAACAAGAAAACTGAGACTCAAAGAAGTTCAGTGACTTTGTCCAAGGTCACACAGCTAAGAAGTGGTAGAAAACCAGTCTCTGATTCTACAGACTGTGTTCTTAACCCCTACCCTATACTGACTCTGCTTATAATTGTGACAGGAACGATTGTGTTATTTATTTGCCTTCAGGAAAAGTTGGAAGCAGCAGGCACCTAAAGTGATTATTTGCTATTATCTAAATGTCTGTTTTCCATGGTATGAACTATTAATAGATATTTAATCACAGTTTGATTTCTTTTTATACCCTAAGGCCTCCCTTGCTGCTCAGCTGATGTTTGCTCATGGGAATATATTATATTAATGTCAGTTTTAATCAAATAATATTAGGTGGGTAAATCTACCATTAAAGAAAGACATATACAGTAGACTCCCTCCTTCCCAGAATGGTTGGAAATGACATTGGCTAATTTAATATACGAGTCAGCACAATTACCATAGATATTCTACCTCCAATTATTTAATTTCAAAGAATTTCAATCAAATTATGCAACATCCCTTTATATTACTTGATTACTCTTTATAAAAAACCCTCTCATAAACATATAAACACTTCCATTTTAAAATTATGTGTTTCACTTAAAATTTTGTAAACTGATCTTCTTCTTGTAGATTTTGAGAACTCCTCAGCCCAGTGTGTTTATCTCTTAACCTCAGTTGACAGGAAGCTCAGGGCTAAATACAATACTCAAGTGCAATAATACCTTTTTATTTTTTTATAAATTTATTTTTATTGGTGTTCAATTTGCCAACATATAGAATAACACCCAGTGCTCATTCCATCAAGTGCCCCCCTCAGTGCCCATCACCCAGTCACCCCCACCTCCGCCCACCTCCCCTTTCACTATTTTATTATTATATTTTATTCCCTTGCACTATTTTTTATATTCCCCAAATGAATGAGACCATATAATGTCAATCGGAGAAGGACAAACATTATCTTTTTCTTTTTATGTTTTATTTATTTTAGAGAGAGTTTGTGCAGGTGCAAGGGAGAGGGGCAGAGAGGGAGTGTGCACAGGCACATAGGAGGGGGGTGGGAGGGGGAGGGGCAGAGGTAGAGAGAGATAAAAAGAACCTTAAGCAGACTCCATGCTGAGTGCAGAGCCAACTCTGGGCTGATCTCATGACCCTGAGATCAGGACCTGAGCCTAAACCAAAATTGGGACGGTTAACCAACTTGGCCTCTCAGGTGTCCCCAAATGCAATAACTACCTTACCTCAAGATACTGCTTCCTCTATTCAAGGGTTCTTGACCAGGGTTCAAAGTCACACAGGGGGAGGGTGCCTGGATAGGCTTAAAGGTTGCTGTGCCTATTTGCATAGTAATACTTTTCTGGGGAGATGTTCCACAGCTATTTAATAGATCACTAAAAGGGTCTCCAGCCCAAGAAAATTTTTGAATTCTGTGGTTTCTTCTGATCTCTCTTTCTGACTTCATTTTTTATTGCCATGCTACATATGGACTTTTGTTATAAGCTGCTTCAAATCCTCTTATGTATATATTCATTGGAAAACAAATTAATAACCAAATAAATCATTCTAAATTTATATGAAGGGCATTTGAACTTTCTTTGAGGATTCAGAAGGTACCAGATTCACCACTATGGATTTTGATGACCATTTTCCACTGTTGAAGCAAGAAGGCACAACTGGATTAGATTAAATATGTACTTAAGACTAGCAAGCTCTTGCAGAGCTTTATTATTCACTCCCTGGTATTAGTTGTTTACCTGTCATGTGTCACTCTCCTAAGTGTCAATAATAGATGGGGGGGAATCTGCATTAGCTCAACTTTCTGGGTCATGCTAAATTATGGTAATCCTCTCTGGATTAAATGTAATTTTAATATTTATTGCTTTATAATCTTTAATGAATTTGATACTATTCCTTTCAATGGATTGCCTGTGACACTGTTCCCAGGCATTAACAAATACAAAAACCTGAGGATAATTTAAAAAGACTCTTAAATAGTCTAGTTTATTCCCCCTAACACTACGATGCACAGCAAATGTTTTTGAATTAACAAATTTGGCTTAGCAAAGTAGCTTCAACCTCTATAATTACTTACTTTAAAAAAAACCCTTTTGGAATGTTTTTTTTTTTCCAATTTGTTCCCTAAATCCCTTTAGTTGCTTCCTTTAAATGATCTGTTGTACAATCTCGCTTTTACAGTATTAACAGTCTGGTTTGGCCCATTAGTAACAGGACATAGTTGGTATTGAAGATAATCAAAATATCTGCTCCTGAGACACAATGATCATGCTCAAAGGCAGTTGAAGACATTTAACTGCATTCACAATTAGCTTTATCATACAGACCTTGAGAGTATACTGAGAATTCATTTCCTTCTAAGTACTACTACTTGAGCAAAATGTATTTGATTTAATAGATTCATAGTTCCTTTTTCTCTGTTCCCTTGTTTAGCTAGTAAAAAGGAAGTATTTAGTTAAAAGGTGGTCAATAGGCAGAAAACAGATCTGCAATAATGAGGAAAACAATTTCTGTATGTTATCTCCTTTATTCTTTTCCTTTAGTATTCACAATACAGAGTTACAATATAAGGTATTTCAAGAAACCAGAGGGAGTCTTCCTCAAAAGTAGACAAAGGGGGGCAGCCCGGGTAGCTCAGCAGTTTAGCGCCACCTTCAGCCCAGGGCCTGATCCTGGGGGCCCGGGATTGAGTCCCTTGTCAGGCTTCCTGCATGGAGCCTGCTTCTCCCTCTGCTTGTGTCTCTGCCTCTCTCAACCTCTGTCTCCCATGAATAAATAAATAAAATCTTTAAAAAAAGGTAGACAAAGGGTATGATACCAAGGATCTATGAAGGCCCATCTGCCACCAAATATTTTGCCACACTGATGTTTCATGAGTAGAAATCCATTCCTATGAGTTAAGGCATTGTATTCTTATATCAAGAGAGTATTGGACCCTACTAGATCTCAACATAATAGTATGACTTGTTTCTCTTAGATTGCTATTCCTAGGGAAATAAGCCAAGAGCAGGGCAAGAGGGGATAGAATATGATATAGCACAGCCATTTTTTAGATTTGGGAACGGTGAAGCAACTAAGAAGGATGTACTGTATTAAGAGACCTGGGAAGTCAGGTGGCAAGGCAGCATGAAGGAACTGAAACTGTGAGGTTAAAGGAGAAGCATCAAAAGGTGTGAGAGGGTCACAAAAAGGCACGAAGAGGAGAAGGGTCACATAGAATTCAATTAGCCAAGGTCATTGCAGGAATCAAAGATGGTGCCACCAGAAGTCATCAGTGCAAGTCATGTTTCTATCATGAGAATGAGTTTGCAATAATATGCCTCACTTTCAGGGCCCCTCACATGTTGACACTCTATACATATTCGGCAAATAGGGATCTGTCATGCAGCTGACAAAGGTGCAGACTATGGCCAGGTTGGGGACTTAGCGGAACTGAGTAGCACACAGAGGAAGCCAACCTGCAAGCTTAATCTCATCAGCACAAGTCTATAATCCAGAGTGTTCAGGCCCATTCTGTTTACAACTCCAGTCAAACCTGTTTAAGTTGGCCCTGACAGGGTTCCTGAGAAAAGCAGTTTCTGGACAGACCAGCTTCTCCCACAGGTGAGTTGAGAACTGGGTTTCATTGACCAGCCCCAAGTATAAATAGAGGCACTACAAGAAAAAAAAAAAACAGTTTTCCCTCCCAAACAGTGAAATTCTACATATGGATTGAAACTTGCTACAGCATCAGCTCATCAAAAGTATAAGTGCTTTATCTGATATGTCATTTGCAAATATCTTCTCCCATTCTGTAGGTTGTCTTTTAGTTTTGTTGACTGTATCCTTTGCTGTGCAAAAGCTTCTTATCTTGATGAAGTCCCAATAGTTCATTTTTGCTTTTGTTTCTTTTGCCTTTGTGGATGTATCTTGCAAGAAGTTACTGTGGCCAAGTTCAAAAAGGGTGTTGCCTGTGTTCTCTTCTATGATTTTGATGGAATCTTGTCTCACATTTAGATCTCTCATCCATTTTGAGTTTATCTTTGTGTATGGTGAAAGAGAGTGGTCCAGTTTCATTCTTCTGCATGTGGATGTCCAATTTTCCCAACACCATTTATTGAAGAGACTGTCTTTCTTCCAATGGATAGTCTTTCCTCCTTTATCGAATATTAGTTGACCATACATTTCAGGGTCCACTTCTGGGTTCTCTATTCTGTTCCATTGATCTATGTGTCTGTTTTTGTGCCAGTACCACACTGTCTTGATGACCACAGCTTTGTAGTACAACCTGAACTCTGGCATTGTGATGCCCCCAGCTATGGTTTTCTTTTTTAAAATTCCCCTGGCTATTCCGTGTATGTTCTCATTCATTTGGGGAATATAAATAATAGTGAAAGGGAATATAAAGGAAGGGAAAAGAAATGTTGGGAAATATCAGGAAGGGAGACAGAACATAAAGACTCCTAACTCTGGGAAACGAACCAGGGGTGGTGGAAGGGGAGGAGGGCGGGTGTTGGAGGGGAATGGGTGACGGGCACTGAGGCGGACACTTGACGGGATGAGCACTGGGTGTTTTTCTGTATGTTGGTAAATTGAACACCAATAAAAATTAATTTAAAAAAAGGTATAAGTGAGTGCTGCCTGTTCTCTGCTTCTTAATAACTCTATATGGTTATAAATATTCCTGCCATTCCATTAGAAAATACCTCCTATTTCTAAATTATCCATTTTCTGTTCACTCATAAGTCTTATGAATAGCTTGAGTATTCAAGAATCAATTAAATACTTGATTTGCTATTGTACTTATACAATATTTAAAAACTATTTCTTTAGATTCTCATCTCTACTACCTTGATTTACATTTCTGTAAGGCTCACAAAGTTATTACTCTCGGTTTAGTCTTTTTGGCAGAAATGCTTTAATATCTGAGCTATCCAAAACAATTATAATGGAGCAAAAAAAAAGCTACTTCTTTAAAACCTAGGTCATAGGGCGCATAGGTGGCTCAGTCACTTAAGCCTCCAAGTCTTGGTTTCTGCTCAGGTCATGATCTCAGGATCCTGGGATCGAGCCCCAGGTCAGGCACCCTGCTCAGTGGGGAGTCTGCTGCTCTGCCTTTCTCTGGCCCTCCTCCCAGCTTGAGCGTGCTTTCTCTCTAAAATAAATAAAAATAAATATTTAAAATTTGTTTTAAAAAACCCAGGTCTCTATTTTAATCATTTTCATTCCAATCTGCCAAACAGATGTTTTTAGGGGTCCCAACATGAAGATTCAAATAGAAAAAAAAAAGAGATGATGTTTATGAGCACATAAGGGACATACCAGTGTCCATGCAATTTATTTTGCCAAGAGGAGATTCCTAGGGGTAAAATCTAATACAATCCCATGAGAAGTGCCTTGGGTGACAAAAGAAAACCTATTTAGCCTCTTTATAGAAAAGCCTTGGTTTTCTCCTCAATACAACCAGGAGAGGGAAACATACTACACCTACCTGCTGTGAAAACAAAGCTCTGAGAAAAGTTTATAAATTACTAAAAGAGGATAAGATGTTGTTATCAACAATAATTAGATTATTTTAGAAAAAAGTATTGTGTACAGTAATTTTTATTGGGGGTAGGATACGTAACTATGTGTAGAATTGCCAATTCTGGATTTTTTCCCCCAAATTAGAAATCTGTTTAGGTAAAATGGCTAATTAGCATAGGAGAAAATATGCAAGCTGCAGATATCTTAATGACATTCATTACAACTTAAGCCTCAGATGTACATTTGTTACTAGCTTATTATGTGTTTGTGATTAATAAATTCATTTGTTAAATGTTTTCCAAATGTTTTCCAATTTGTTTAACAAATTCATTTGTCATTTGTTTTCCTTTTTGCCAACTATATCCGTTTCATTTTTACAGCCAGCTCTCCTGTTTGTGATCAACAGGACAATTGTTGGGGGCAATTCATCAAATTACCACTAGAGGGGGAGCTGTCCAAGTTTTTTGTGTAGCACTTAACATTTCCCCACCTAAACTCTAGAACTAAAAAAACTGCTATCTGCCAACCACTGGTTGTTGGGGAGGGATCACAGCACACCTGGGGATGCACCACTGTGGGTGACAGAGGGAGCCAAAAGTTGAGCATGCAGCTGAGTTCTTCCTCAACCTGGGTAATCAGGTTACACACAGCAGGTGGATGACCCTGCACATAAAGGTGCAACAGCAGCTACTGGCATTCATTGAGCCTTAGTACAGAACAGCTGGGTACTGTGATAGGTGTTTTGCATGTATTTTTCTCATTTTACTATCCTGTTAACTCTGGGACCTAGGGACTCTTATCATTCCCATTTTACTGAGGAGGAAAAAAAAAAACAAACCTCAGTTCAAATGACTTGCTCAAGGTCATGCAAGTTGTGGTGGTAGTGTGGATCCCAACACAGGTGAGTTTGACTCCAGAACTTATGTTCTTACATGCTGTGTGTTTTACATATTACCTCCTATACTCCCATCCCAGCTCATGAGCCATTAAAATATTAAAATTTGCTTGATGCTATCGAAATTGTTGTATGTATTCCAAAGAGCACATGCCTGTTCAGTACAGTAGACCTTTCTAGCTGAATGATAATGTATCCCCAAATAATAACCATTGTGGGAATAATAACCATAAAATAATGTATGCCAATTATTTATCTATAAATTACACACAGTACTTATAGAGTAATGAATTCTTAATAATTTGTGTATTTTATTTAACCTCTGAAGATCAGATCTAAAACTAGGATCGATTTTATCTGACCCATACTGATTTAAAATTAAATATCTAGGGATGATCAACCAATCCCTAAAATCATAATCTAGGAATAGAGTTGTGTTTATCTTTTTTAATATTTTATTTATTTCTTTTAGAGAGAGGGGAGAGGTTGAGCAGGAGTGAGGGGAGGAGCAGAGGGAGAAGCAGACTCCTCCATGATCATGGAGCCTAATGGGAGGCTCGATCCCAGGACCCTCGGATCATGACCTAAGCTGAGGGCAGATGCTTAATCGACTGAGCCACCCAAGTGCTCAGTCGATTAAGTTGAGTTGAGTTTATCTTAACATTTGTATTTATGTATTTATACATACATGTATATCTTAACATTTGATATACATTTAATGTATATCTTAACATTTGTATTTAACATTTAATGTATATCTTATGTACATCTTATGTATATCTTATGTACATTTATGTACATAATGTATATCTTATGTACATCTTATGTATATCTTATGTACATTTATGTACATAATGTATATCTAATGTACATCTTAATGTAACATTAACATTTAATGTATATCTTAACATTTGTATTTATGTATTATAATTTTCAACACAGTGTTCTTATTTTTATTTCTAACATTTTAACACAGGAGTTAAATGCTTTCTATTTCTCTCTCAGCTCCCCCAAACATGGACCTAAAAACAAGTTTCTTTGCATTTATACTCATCATGGTGAACACTTATCTGCCTCAAGTGGGCAACTCCAAGCACAAGAAGTCAAGGTCTCCAAGAAGTAAATGGCCTGTGCCCTTTCTGCTGGACGCAAGCCTCCTTGCCTCCAGCCTGGGAATATGGACAGAGCTGTCTCATTATTTTTTAAATAAAGTTCTGTCAGTAGAAAAAAATATTTAAAAAACTTTCATCTGTGCATCAGTATCTATCAATAGAGAAAACATCCCCCACCCCAGCTCTATATATACAATGAGTGATTATCGCTTCAAGTTTTAAAAAGCATTTCTATACTTTTTATGAATTGGATTATATGCTTTCCTTTCACACTTTTACCCCCTGCCATTTGTCAATAGGGAAGTTCTGCCTAAATGAAGTCTTTCATCTCATTTCAACCTAGTTATTATGCTTAATAATGGGCTGGCAATCATCTTCATTTCCCTTTCATTACAGGATCTGTGCTATGCTTTGTCAAGATCATTCCTTAGATCTTTACCAGACAAATGAGCCTCAATTACGTTCTGGAGGTGAAGCCACATGAAACACTACAACCAACTCCTCCACTCCTGATTACCTGAGGCCTCATAAGAGCTTCCTTGGGAATTCATTACTAGCCAGGAGCCCTTCTCAGATGCACTGATGTTAATTTGATGGCTGCAGCAGCAAATGAGCCTGTGGGATACAGGATATAAGAACTCCCTGCCAATCCCTCTAGCAGGCTTTCTGCTGCCCCCTCAAATCCAGGATGCTTGGCAGTAAGTTTATCTTCCATGCCAAATCTGCTCCACCTCCCATGTTCACAGCCATCCACATCAAATCCTTTGGAAAACATCCCTGAATCTTGCCTTTCCCTTCCCAATGACCTCCTCCTGCTCCTCCCAAAAAGACAGTAAAGCTCATTGCTTCTGAAAAATTATTGAAATTCTTCCCCCACTCTCCATCCTCATAGATGTGAAAGTCCAGATCCTTCTATCTTGTTCGGACTATTGTGATTCCCTTCTAAAATGATTTTCCAACTTTCCCATTCCAATCTGTTCTTGAAACTGCTACTAAAGTGATGTTTCTGAAGTATATGACCATCCTTTCACTGCTCAAAACCTGCAGTGGCTCCAGGTGTGCAAATTCCTAAGCCTAGCTCCCCTGGCTCATTCTAGACGCCTGTCTTTTCTGCCCCTCCCCATAGTTCTTCGCACATCCCATACTTCAATACTCACCTGTCCTGAACATACCATTCACTTCTTTTGCTCTTCTTCCAGTATACCCTTTGCCTCTGTGCCTATCTATTGAGATCCTAATCCTCCAAGATGCAGCTTCAAATGCCACTTCTTCTCTGAAAACAGACTTCATTGCTCCATGTGAATCCATCTCTCACCACGTGTTTGTCTACATATCTCCTCGGTTAGATAGGCGTCTCATTTACTTTCTATTGCTAGGACCAATGTATTGAACATACTAGTCCAATGTATTGAACATAGTAGGCACTCATTAAATCTTTATGGGATGAAACCATGTGGGTTTTTTCCCCCAAATTCACTAATAATCAAAAGTTGTATTTATCAAAGACTTTAGGATTGCCCCTGCTGCTACCCACCACAGAAAGCAGTGATGTGTCCAAATTCTGATAGGAATGTCAGGAGAGGGAGGTGGGGCAAGATGGCAGAAGTGTAGGGTCCCCAAGTCACCTGTCCCCACCAAATTACCTAGAAAACCTTCAAATCATCCTGAAAATCTACGAAATCAGCCTGAGATTTAAAGAGAGAACACCTGGAATGCGACAGTGAGAAGAGTTCATGCTTCTATCAAGGTAGGAAGATGGGGGGGGGATAAAGAAACAAAAGGCATCCAAGGGGGAGGGGTCCCGCGAGGAGCCGGGCTAAGGCCGGGGCGAGTGCCCCCAGGACAGGAAAGCACCGTCCAGGAGAAGCAGGAGCTTCACCAATCTTCCCGGACGGAAAGGCGCTTGCAGGGAGTTAGAGCAGGATCCCAGGAGGAGCGGGGATGCCCCCAGGCTCCCTGGGACACTAACAGACACCTGCAACCCGGGGAGAGCGCACCGAACTCCCTAAAGGGCTGCAGCGTGCACGGCTGGACCCAGGAGCAGCTCAGAGGGCTGGGCCGAGGCTCCATGGAGAGGAGGCTGCCCGGCCGGAGCGCGAATCCAACAGCGCAGGCCCGGGAGCACAGGGCGCCGGGACACAGCCCAGGATCCGGCCTCCCCCCGGGACAGGCAGAGGCCCAGAGGGCCCAGGAGAGCAAGGACGCTCCTGCACCAAGCTGAGCATCCAGGCCCCTGCAGACTGAGATCTCTGTAGTTACTGCGGGAGCTGAATCCAGGGCTCCAGAGCTGGCCGCCTCCACTGTGGTTGTTCCTCCTGGGGCCTCACAGGGTAAACAACCCGCACTGAGCCTCACAGGGGACTCACAGGATAAACAGCTTAAATATCTTTCCCTGAGCAGCTCCCACAAATACTAACACCTGAAAATCAGCACAACAGGCCCCTCCCCCAGAAGACCAGTTAGACTGACAAGTTCCAGGGGAAGTCAAGGGAATTAAGTATACAGAATCAGAAGATACTCCCCCATGGTTTTTTTGTTTTTGTTTTTGTTTTTTGTTTTATGTTGTTTTTTTTTTTTTTTTTTTTTTTTGCTTTTTGATTTCTGTTTGCTTCCCCCACCCTTTTTTTCCTTTCTTTCTTTTTCTTTCTCTTTTTCTTCTCTTATTTTTCTTTTTTTTCTTCCTTTTTTCTTTTTTCTTTTTCTCTTTTCTTTCCTTCTTTCTCTCCTCTCTTTATCTCCTTTTCCCAATACAACTTGTTTTTGGCCACTCTGCACTGGCAAAATGACTAGAAGGAAAACCTCACCTCAAAAGAAAGAATCAGAAACAGTCCTCTCTCCCACAGAGTTACAAAATCTGGATTACAATTCAATGTCAGAAAGCCAATTCAGAGGCACTATTATAAAGCTACTGGTGGCTCTAGAAAAAAGCATAAAGGACTCAAGAGACTGCATGACTGCAGAATTTAGATCCAATCAAGCAGAAATTAAAAATCAATTGAATGAGATGCAATCCAAACTAGAAGTCCTCACAACGAGGGTTAACGAGGAGGAAGAATGAGTGAGTGACATAGAAGACAAGTTGATGGCAAACATGGACACTGAGGAAAAAAGAGACAAACAATTAAAAGACCATGAAAATAGACTAAGGGAAATAAACGTCAGCCTGAGGAAGAAAAACCTACGTTTAATTGGAGTTCCTGAGGGCGGCGAAAGGGACAGAGGTCCAGAATAAGTATTTGAACAAATCAGAGCTGAAAACTTTCCTAATCTGGGAAGAGAAACAGGCATTCAGATCCAGGAGATAGAGAGATGGCCCCTAAACTCAATAAAAACTGTTCAACACCTCGACATTTAATAGTGAAGCTTGCAAATTCCAAAGATAAAGAGAAGATCCATAAAGCAGCAAAAGACAAGAAATCCCTGACTTATGGGGAGGAGTATTAGGGTAACAGCAGAGCTCTCCACAGAGACCTGGCAGGCCAGAGAGGGCTGGCAGGATATATTCAGGGTCCTAAATGAGATAAACATGCAACCAAGAATACTTTATCCAGCAAGGATCTCATTCAGAATGGAAGGAGAGATAAAAAGCTTCCAAGACAGGCAGGAACTGAAAGAATATGTGACCTCCAAACCAGCTCTGCAAGAAATTTTTAGGGGGACTCTTAAAATTCCCCTTTAAGAACAAGTCCATTGGAACAATCCACAAAAACAAGGACTGAATAGATATCATGATGACACTAAACTCATATTTGTCAATAGTAACTCTGAATGTGAACGGGTTTAATGACCCCATCAAAAGACTCAGGGTTTCAGACTGGATAAAAAAGCAGGACCCATCTATTTCCTGTCTACAAGAGACTCATTTGAGACAGAAGGACACCTACAGCCTGAAAATAAAAGGTTGGAGAACCATTTACCATTCAAATGGTCCTCAAAAGAAAGCAGGGGTAGCCATCCTCATATTAGATAAACTAACATTTATCCTGATGACTGTAGTGAGAGATGAAGAGGGACACTATATCATACTTAAAGGATCTATCCAAGAAGAGGACTTAACAATCCTCAATATATATGCCCTGAATGTGGGAGCTGCCAAATATATAAATCAATTAATTACCAAAGTTAAGACATACTTAGATAATAATACACTTATACTTGGTGACTTCAATCTAGTGCTCGATAGGTATTCTAAACACCAAATATATATATATATGTATATATATATATATATATATACATAAATATATACTGCCAAATATATAAATCAATTAATAACCAAAGTTAAGACATACTTAGATAATAATACACTTATACTTGGTGACTTCAATCTAGCGCTTGATAGGTATTCTAAACACAACATCTCCAAAGAAACAAGAGCTTGAAATGATACACTGGACCAGATGGATTTCACAGATATCTGCAGAACTTTACATGCAAACTCAACTGAATACACATTCTTCTCAAGTGAACATGAAACTTTCTCCAGAATAGACCATGTACTGGGTCACAAATTGGGTCTCAACTGATACCAAAAGATTGGGATCATCCCCTGCATATTCTCAGACCATAATGCCTTGAAATTAGAACTAAGTCACAACAAGAAGTTTGGAAGGATTTCAAACACGTGGAGGTTAAGAACCATCCTGCTAAAAGATGAAAGAGTCAACCAGGAAATTAAGTAAGAATTAAAAAGATTCATGGAAACTAATGAGAATGAAGATACAACCTTTCAAAATCTTTAGGATGCAGCAAAAGCACTCCTGAGGGGGAAATACATAGCAATACAAGCAGCCATTCAAAAACTGGAAAGAACTCAAATACAAAAGCTAGCCTTCCATCTAAAGGAGCTGGAGAAAAAGCAGCAAATAGATCCTACACCCAGCAGAAGAAGAGAGTTAATAAAGATTCGAGCAGAACTCAACGAAATCGAGACCAGAAGAAGTGTGGAACAGATCAACAGAACCAGGAGTTGGTTCTTTGAAAGAATTAATAAGATAGATAAACCATTAGCCAACCTTATTGAAAAGAAGAGAGAGAAGACTCAAATTAATAAAATCATGAATGAGAAAGGAGACATCACTACCAACACCAAGGAAATGCAAACGATTTTAAAAACATATTATGAACAGCTATACGCCAATAAATTAGGCAATCTAGAAGAAATGGACGCATTCCTGGAAAGCCACAAACTACCAAAACTGGAGCAGGAAGAAATAGAAAACCTGAACAGGCCAATAACCAGGGAGGAAATTGAAGCAGTCATCAAAAACCTCCCAGGAGACAAAAGTCCAGGGCCAGATGGCTTCCCAGGGGAATTCTATCAAACGTTTAAAGAAGAACCCATACGTATTCTACTAAAGCTGTTTGGAAAGATAGAAAGAGACGGAGTACGTCCAAATTCGTTCTATGAGGCCAGCATTACCTTAATTCCAAAACCAGACAAAGATCCCAGCAAAAGGGAGAATATAGACCAATATCCCTGATGAACATGGATGCGAAAATTCTCAACAAGATATTAGCCAATAGGACCCAAAAGTACATTAAGAAAATTATTCACCGTGACCAAGTAGGATTTATCCCAGGGACACAAGGCTGGTTCAACACTCATAAAACAATCAATGTGACTCATCATATCAGCAAGAGAAAAACCAAGAACCATATGATCCTCTCATTAGATGCAGAGAAAGCATTTGACAAAATACAGCATCCATTCCTGATCAAAACTCTTCAGAGTGTAGGGATAGAGGGAACATTCCTCAGCATCTTAAAAACCATCTACAAAAAGCCCACAGCAAATATCATTCTCAATGGGGAAGCACTGGGAGCATTTCCCCTAAGATCAGGAACAAGACAGGGATGTCCACTCTCACCACTGCTATTCAACATAGTACTAGAAGTCCTCGCCTCAGCAATCAGTCAACAAAAAGACATTAAAGGCATTCGAATTGGCAAAGAAGAAGTCAAACTCTTCCTCTTTGCTGATGACAGGATACTGTCAAAAGCCTCTGCCCCAAGATTGCTAGAACTCATACAGCAATTTGGTAGCGTGGCAGGATACAAAATCAATGCCCAGAAATCAATGGCATTTCTATACACTAACAATGAGACTGAAGAAAGAGAAATTAAGGAGTCAATCCCATTTACAATTGCACCCAAAAGCATAAGATACCTAGGAATAAACCTAACCAAAGAGGTAAAGGATCTATACCTTAAAAACTATAGAACACTTCTGAAAGAAATTGAGGAAGACACAAAGAGATGGAAAAATAGTCCATGCTCATGGATTGGCAGAATTAATATTGTGAAAATCTCAATGTTACCCAAGGTAATTTACACGTTTAATGCAATCCCTATGAAAATAGCATGGATCTTCTTCAGAGTGTTAGAACAAATTATTTTAAGATATGTGTGGAATCAGAAAAGACCCCAAATAGCCAGGGGAATTTTTAAAAATAAAACCATAGCTGGGGGCATCACAATGCCAGATTTCAGGTTGGACTACAAAGCTGTGGTCATCAAGACAGTGTGGTACTGCCACAAAAACAGACACATATATTAATGGAACAGAATAGAGAATCCAGAAGTGGACCCTCAACTTTATGGTCAACTAATATTTGATAAAGGAGGAAAGACTGTCCACTGGAAGAAAGACAGTCTGCAATAAATGGTACTGGGAAAATTGGACATCCACATGCAGGAGAATGAAACTAGACCACTCTCTTGCACCATACACAAAGATAACCTCAAAATGGATGAAAGATCTAAATGTGAGACAAGATTCCATCAAAATCCTAGAGGAGAACACAGGCAACACCGTTTTTGAACTCGGCCACAGTATCTCCTTGCAAGATACATCCAGGAAGGCAAAAGAAACAAAAGCAAACCTGAACTATTGGGACTTCATCAAGATAAGAAGCTTTTGCACAGCAAAGGATACAGTCAACAAAACTACAAGACAACCTACAGAATGGGAGAAGATATTTGCAAATGACGTATCAGATAAAGGGCTACTTTCCAAGATCTATAAAGAACTTATTCAACTCAACAGCAAAGAAACAAACAATCCAATCATGAAATGGGCAAAAGACATGAACAGAAATCTCACAGAGGAAGACATAGACAAGGCCAACACACACATGAGAAAATGCTCTGCATCACTTGCCATCAGGGAAATACAAATCAAAACCACAATGAGATACCCCCTCACACCAGTGAGAATGGGGAAAATTAACAAGGCAGGAAACCACAAATGTTGGAGAGTATGCGGAGAAAAGGGAACCCTCTTACACTGTTGGTGGGAATGTGAACTGGTGCAGCCACTCTGGAAAACTGTGTGGAGGTTCCTCAAAGAGTTCAAAATAGACCTGCCCTATGACCCTGCAATTGCGCTGCTGGAGATTTACCCCAAAGATTCAGATGCAATGAAACGCCGGGACACCTGCACCCCGATGTTTCTAGCAGCAATGTCCACAATAGCCAAACTGTGGAAGGAGCCTTGGTGTCCATCGAAAGATGAATGGATAAAGAAGATGTGGTTTATGTATACAATGGAATATTACTCAGCCATTAGAAATGACAAATACCCACCATTTGCTTCAACGTGGATGGAACTGGAGGGTATTATGCTGAGTGAGATAAGTCAATCGGAAAAGTACATGCATTATATGTTCTCATTCATTTGGGGAATATAAATAATAGTGAAAGGGAATAAAAGGGAAGGGAGAAGAAATGGGTAGGAAATATCAGAAAGGGAGACAGAACATAAAGACTCCTAACTCTGGGAAACGAACTAGGGGTGGTGGAAGGGGAGGAGGGCGGGCGGTGGGGGTGAATGTGTGACGGGCACTGAGTGGGGCACTTGACGGGATGAACACTGGGTGTTATTCTGTATGTTGGCAAATTGAACACCAATAAAAAATAAATTTATTATTAAAAAAAAGGAATGTCAGGAGACAGGCTCCAATGTCCAAAATGTGTTGACAAGAACAAATGACTGCCACCTTTCCATTAGCCAGCATCACTAGCAACAGGAATAACAAGCTCTATGCCAAATTCCTGCTCCAGAATTATAATTCCTTGGTAAGTCAGCTAAAATCGCCAAGTCTACCACCCAAGCTCTTCCAAATTAGGCTATACCCTGTCAAAATGCGTGGCTGTTGACAGGCTGATCTCCTCCTTCTAGTCCTACCCTAGCCTTCCTTGTAAGGGAACAGCAGGCCCTTACCCATTCAGCTCTTTCCTGTCTGTGCCCTCATACCATTTCTCCCACCTTCCACACCTTCCCAACCAAATTTTAGTCATGCTCTGAGTTTGTTTTACCTAGGTGTCAAGCTGGGAGTGGCATCCTGGTTTTCCTGCCATATTGATTGGCACATTAGTCAATGTCACTCTGCTCATGGAATTTCTTCCCTTTTTCATTTCTTTGCTCTAGCGCCTCCTGGACCAGACACTTAGTAGGTCTTACTGAATGTGGTTTTCTATATTCTCATTCCATGATATCTTGCACAATTTAGTGCTAGTAGAGTGAACTTCTTGGTTAATTAATTTTTACATTAGCTGGAGGTTAACCTTTGGATTGTTGAAAATCTTTTCTAAGACATCCAAATCCACTTTCTATTTTAGTAAGTAAAGAATCATGATGAGACTGAAATCTTTCTGAATTGACTGAGGATTTGTCTGGCCCTTGGGGCTGTCACCCTACACCCGTCATTTCTGAAAACTTATTGAAACAATAACTTTGGGCAATATAAGAAAAGGGCATAATAGAGTGAAGTGATCAAATCCTGGGTTCTCAGTCCACCTCTATATTTCAGAAAACCTGGGTTCTGCCTCTGCCTCTTTAAAAAGCTTTACATGACATCTGAGAAAGTCCGTTTCTACTCTGAGAAGAAATGGAGGCATTACACTAGACAAGCTCTGACCAAGCACCAATAACAGATTATCTGATGGTGAGGTCTTTGGTCAAGAAGACAATCTGCATATGTGCTAAACTGGAAAATCTCCCCCTGACAATCTTTTTGATTGTTTCCCTTCATTTCAAAACCACAGAGAACAAAAGAGAATAATGCAAATTCCCATGATTTTTACCATCCAAATTTAATAATGTTAACTTTTTCCCTATTTGCTTTCAGTAGCTTTGTTTTATTAAAGAAATAAAGTATTGATGATATAGCTAATGTCCCCTTTAACCACCATACACAGTCCCGTCCTTACCTCAAATCCCTGTCTGGACATAACCACTATTCCTTCCAACTTTTAGGTTCTTGCACACATAAATGGGTAGCCTGAAGAAAAGTTACTGTGATGACTAAAAGTTTGTCTTACAACAGAGAGTAGAGGTGGGAATAAAAGCCAGTGAACTGAGGGTTCTTGTGATGCGAGTTCCAGTCAACTAAGGTCTAAAAGAGCATGGTTAGAAGTGTGCAAAAACCCCATAGATGCGCACACTGCAACTCTCACACGCAAAGCCCTAGTGCAGGCAAATCTGAGTCTACAAGCATTTTCTGCCCAAAGTTAGTCGCTTCCATGCCATGTACTGCCACACAGATTTCAGGACGAGACTTCTTTTTTTTTTTATTTTTATTTATTTATGATAGTCATACAGAGAGAGAGAGAGGCAGAGACACAGGCAGAGGGAGAAGCAGGCTCCATGCACCGGGAGCCCGACGTGGGATTCCATCCCGGGTCTCCAGGATCGCGCCCTGGGCCAAAGGCAGGCGCCAAACCGCTGCACCACCCAGGGATCCCCAGGACGAGACTTCTGACACTGTCGAAGTTCTCCTCCATTATGGGGAGGGTTCTGATTCATGGCAGAGACACAACTGCTACTCATCAAATAGCAAGGTTCTAAAAGTTACAAGCAGAGCCCACATCTTCAATTCTACACTTGGCTGCCCCTATTGCAAATCAAATTCCGTGTCAACTAGGAAACAGAGACTCCAAAGTAAGTGCTGTTTAGGGCTTACTCATCTTCTTTAGATAACTTATTTCCTTCTCCATTTCCAAGTTTAGCACATCATTCAACTATCATAAACCCCTCATTCCTGTGGAGCTAACTAAATAATGGAATCCCTCTGCAGGCTCCATCAGGAGGCTGTGAGGATTAAATATATCAGTGCGTTTCAAGTGCTTAGATCAGTGCCTGGCACACAGACAATACTCAGCAAGTCTTTTCTATTACTATTTGGACTACTACTACTATTCCTATTAACTACATATCTAGCTTATTCTTCTACTGTACTTCCCAAGCATTTACATGCGACAATACACATTATTTCAATAAAAACTGTCTTTTATATCATCTTTATATTAAACCTAATATAATTTAGGTTATATTAAATTGATTTTTTTCAATTTTGGAGCAGAGGTAAGTCATATTACCTATAAATTTCATTTCAGGACAGTGAAGGGCCATTATGAAATATTTCCACATGATATATGTGTTTTCATATTAATTACATATGATAGTATAGAGTAATATGTGTACACTTATATATGGTGCATGCTATATTATAAAAACTGTTACAATATTAAAGATTGCATATATTTATATTTTATAAATTACATATAAATGTACAGACTGCATATCATACTTGTAGTTTATAAATCTGCAAATTTTATATAACATTTATCTTATATTTATGTAACCATAATGTATACTTATAGAATAAAATAGTTATAACTAAATGTATTTATAATTGTAAGTTGACTATAACTGAATCATGAAATTTCTGTTTTTATAAATCAAAAGGTTAAATACTGACAATTTAATGATTCATCCTAATATATGTCTTATATAAAATATCATATATTTAAATAAACATTTATCAGATAAAGTTGTAACTATCCTATAAAAGAAGAGTAGGGCTAAATAAAGTTGAGACTTCCGTGTTAGTCGGTCAATATTTATTTTTATTATTTGTCAACACAAATTGGTCTGTGCTAGGGCCCTTCTGGTAATTTATAAAACCAGCAGAGCTTCTCCTAGCTTCCAGGCCTTTGCAATGGCTGTGCCCTATGTCTAGTACATCGTTCCCTCAGATACCTACTCAGCAAACTGGCTGCCAACATTTTTCATGTATCTGTTTAAATCAGTTGGGGGTCCCGGGAGCAATTCCTGGTTCCAGGACTGGCCAAAGGGAAGGGTGGTTTGATAACCTCCGCCCATTCACATCAGCTCCAGGAGCATCTGCCAGACCCTGAATACTTTCCTTCCTTACCCCATACCCCAAGCGCATCTGATCCCCATCCACTCGTAACGTGTACATGGTCCGCACTGTGAATGCCAGGCTCATCCAGATCCGTGACTAGCAAAGGCGAGAAAGGAAGGGGGAAGCAGTTTCTCCCCTCGGCTGCCCCCAGCGGTAGCTCTGCCTGGTTCCCCCGCCTTTCCCGCTCCTCTTCTCCTGGCCTGGGGGCGACCGCAGCCCTGGGGCACCTGGAGTGCGGGTCGGCTCATGTGGCCTCGAGGAGGAAATGTCCACGACACTGGCCTGGTGGAGCGCCTCTCCTTAGCGACCGCTAGAAGGTAGCACGTCCTGGGGAGAGTTTGCAGAGGAAGGCTGTGGGCTGAGGGGACGCGGGCCGGGAAGCCAGTTCCTGGGCTGGGGGTGGGGAGACGGATCCCCGCGTGCAGCATAAGTACCTGTTGCAGGGATGAGGTCAAGACGTTGCTCAAGGGAGCGCCATCCATTGCGGAACTGGCCCTGGCCCTCCGCACCAGGGAAATGGCCCCGTTCAGACCACTGCCTGCATAGGGTCTGCATCTGCATCGCGTTAGCGCCATAGGCACAATTTCACTAGCCCGGATGCTGGCCTCGCCGCCTCCTGTCTCGGAAGTGGGTATGGTTATGGGACGTTCTGTAATGTTACTATGTGCAGCTAGGTTAACATTAAAGAACTAATATATGTACTGACTGTCCCCGTGGTAAAGGGGGCATAATTATAGCATACCCATAATATTGTCTGTAGTTAAATGACTATTATAATGTTATCATATTAGTTAACCAGGAAGCACCACCAGGAAGACTTGTGCTATGCTTTGCCTTTCACTGGGGATACGTTAATTTGGGATAATCATTGTCCTCCATTATTTGTGCTTACGTTATTATTGATTATAGTATTTATTTCACCTTTATTGTATCCATTATTATAAAGTGATTGTATCATTAATCATTATTATAATGGATACCACAATTGTATTGTTATTATGTATGCCACAATTGTATTATTTATTGCAAATGCTATAGTAAGTATAATACAATTAAATAATTTACTAATAAAAATAATACTAAATTAATTCTATACTGCTAAGAAAACCTTTTCATCTGATCAGAATCAGGATAACTAAGGTAAAACATTAATGCAGTTAATTGCATTATTATATATTTTTAATAAATCTTTTTTTTTTTTTTTTTAATTTTTTTTATTTATTCATGATAGTCACAGAGAGAGAGAGAGGCAGAGACACAGGCGGAGGGAGAAGCAGGCTCCATGCACCGGGAGCCCGACATGGGACTCGATCCAGGGTCTCCAGGATCGCGCCCTGGGCCAAAGGCAGGCGCCAAACCGCTGCGCCACCCAGGGATCCCGTATTATTATATATTTTTAAAAACTACAGTAACTACCTTTCTTAATAATGCTGGTGTGGTATTTTCCCCCTCCTCAAAATAGCATAATTATATCACATTAATTAATGTTGCTATTAATGTTGTTGTTATTATTATTGTTAATGTTAATAATGTTAATGTTGTTATTATTATTACCAATGTTATTTTAGCATCTACCCTAATAATGGGTATCATTATAAGAATAATGGTGTTATCTCATGCCGCCTCTGAAATGGAGGTGATTTTAGAATATTGACAATTACATTACATTGATATTATAATCTAATTACTGCCACTCCTGAAAATCTTGGCATGCATCTATAAAATGAACATATTTATGAAGCATCACTGACACTGTTATTTGTGTTTATATTAGTACTATAGTTGCAATTAATGCTGTTAGGAATGAATGTTTCTTGTAAACTAGGGAGAAATTCACACCTCAGAAGGTTTTTATCAGATTTAAATGAGTTAAGACTTGGAACACAGTAGTAATGATGATAATATTAACAATAGGAGAATTTCTTGACTCCTTACTGTGTATCACATGCTGCTTAAGTGTTTTATATGCATTAATCAATCTCCACAATAACCATGTAGGCAATATAGGTATTATAGACATCCCCAGATAACATTTGAACAAACTGAGATTTGGAAAGTTTAAATGTCTTGCCTGATGTTCCACAGCCAGCTTGTTTCTGGGTTCTATTCTCTTAACCACTGCTTAGATATTCATGGAAATAATTATCACATATAACTAATATTTTATCCAAGTTACTATCTTATTATTATCATTATGTATCAGAAAATAATGAGGGTTTCTTTCTTTTTCATCTTAAATGGTCATAGGCACAGGCAGTGGCTGCTGTTAGAGGTGCTGATATCTGGGATCCAGGCAGGGGTGGGGTGACCAGAGTTGGAGTGGGGGGGAGTTGAATCTATCCCTACTAATGCCGTCAGGAGACACATTTGAAGTAACCCAGGTCGAAAGCATCTGGTGAAGTGTTGGTGCACAATAAATGATTCTAAAAGTTTGGTTAATCCTTCATTATGGTGCTTAGCATCCTAGTAGCCCAGGTAAAAAGAGTAAGGAAATTTTAAAAAGGAAAAATGCAAAGAAAGATACTATTCTTGATGCTCAGTTAATGAGTGCTCTTTTTCTCTCTCCATCTGTGACACCACTGTCTCCACCATTATCCACCTACAGTGAGTTCCCTGGTCAAGGGAAGATACCTCATATCAATAGCCTGTTGTTTAGAGCTGTTTATACAGCTAGTATTTGACATCACACCATGTGCAAGGCTTGCAGCCTGCATGTGTCCAATATATACTTGGATAAGATCCATCTCAATGGATAAGGCCTGGAAGACTAGAGTCAATGGAGTAAGGGAAGTAAAGACAAGAAAGATGATGACGACTATGTAAACGCAGCATGGAAAGAAGGAACAAAGGAGATTTGTTACTGGGATAGGGGTTTCTCAGCCCTTCAGAATAAAGAATGGGAAGCAAGGGTTCCCACTAGGAGTTGTGGGAGGTTGAAAATGAGATGTAAAGATAGAATGGGGTGGAAGTCTGTTTATTTTTTTTTCTTTTACAAAGTAATATTTTATTTATTTCTTTTTTTGTATAATTTTTATTGGAGTTCGATTTGAGAAATATAGTATAACACCCAGTGCTCATCCCGTCAAGTGCTCCCCTCAGTGCCCATCACCCAGTCACCCCAACCCCCTACACACTTCCCTTTCTACCAACCCTTGTTCATTTCCCAGAGTTAGGAGTCTCTCATGCTCTGTCACCCTATCTGATATTTCCCACTCATTTTCTCTCCCTTCCCCTTTATTCCCTTTCACTATTTTTTATATTCCCCAAATGAATGAGACCATATAATATTTGTCCTTCTCCGATTGACTTACTTCACTCAGCATAATACCCTCCAGTTCCATCCACATTGAAGCAAATGGTGGGTATTTGTCGTTTCTAGTGTCTGAGTAATATTCCATTGTGTATATAGACCACATCTTCTTTATCCATTCATCTTTCGATGGACACCGAGGCTCCTTCCACAGTTTAGCTATTGTGGATATTGCTGCTATAAACATTGGGGTGCAGGTGTCCTGCCCTTTCACTGCATTTGTATCTCTAGGGTAAATCCTCAGCAGTGCAATTGCTGGGTCATAGGGCAGTTCTATTTTGAACTTTGAGGAACCTCCACACAGTTGTCCAGAGTGGCTGTACCAGTTCACATTCCCACCGACAGTGCAAGAGGGTTCCCCTTTCTCCACATCCTCTAAAACATTTGTGGTTTCCTGTCTTGTTAATGTTCACCATTCTTAGTGGTGTGACATGGTATCTCATTGTGGTTTTGGTTTGTATTTCCCTGATGGCAACTGACGCAGAGCATTTTCTCATGTGTTTGTTGGCCATGTGTATGTCTTCTTTGGTGAAATTTCCGTTTGTGTCTTTTGCCCGTTTCATGATTGGATTGTTTGTTTCTTTGCTGTTGAGTTTAGTAAGATCTTTATAGATCTTGGATACTAGTCCTTTATCTGATACGTCATTTGCAAATATCTTCTCCCATTCTGAAGGTTGCCTTTTAGTTTTGATGACTGTTTCTTTTGCTGTGTAGAAGTTTTTATCTTAAGTCCAAATAATTCATTTTTGCTTTTGTCTCCCTTGCCTTCATGGATGTATCTTGCAAGAAGTTGCTGTGGCCAAGTTCAAAAAGGGTTTTGCCTGTGTTCTCCTCTAGGATTTTGATGGAATCTTGTCTCACATTTAGATCTTTCATCCATTTTGACTTTATCTTTGTGTCTGGCGAAAGAGAATGGTCTAGTTTCATTCTTCTGCATGTAGCTGTCCAAAATTCCGAGAACCATTTATTGAAGAGACTTTCCTTTTTCCAGTGGATAGTCTTTCCTGCTTTGTCGAATATTAGTTGACCATAGAGTTGAGGGCCCATTTCTGGGTTCTCCATTCTGTTCCATTGATCTATGTGTCTCTTTTTGTGCCAGTACCATATTGTCTTGGTCACAGCTTTGAAGTACAACTTGAAATCTGGCATTGTGATGCCCCTGATTCTGGTTTTCTTTTTCAGTGTTTCCCTGGCTATTCGGGATCTTGTCTGACTCCACACAAATCTTAAGATGATTTGTTCCAACTCTCTGAAGAAAGTCCATGGTATTTTGATAGGGATTGCATTGAATATGTAAATTGCCCTGGGTAGCATTGACATTTTCACAATATCAATTATTCCAATCCATGAGCATGGAGTAGTTTTCCATCTCTTTGTGTCTTCCTCATTTTCTTTCAGAAGTGTTCTCTAGGTTTTAGGGAATAGATCCTTTACCTCTTTGGTTAAGTTTATTCCTAGGTATCTTATGCTTTTGGGGTGCAATTTTAAATGGAATTGACTCTTTAATTTCTCTTTCGTCAGTTTCATTTTTAGTGTATGGAAATGCCACTGACTTCTGGGCATTGATTTTTTATCCTACCACATTGCCGAATTATTGTATGAGTTCTAGCAATCTTGGGGTGGAGTCTTTTGGGTTTCCTATGTACAGTATCATGTCATCTGGGAAGAGGGAGAGTTTGACTTCTCCTTTGCCAATTTGAATGCCTTTTATTTCTTTTTGTTGCCTGATTGCTGAGGCTAGGACTTCTACTATGTTGAATAGCAGTGGTGAGAATGGACATCCCTGTCGTGTTCCTGATCTTAGAGGAAAGGCTCCCAGTGTTTCCCCATTAAGAATGATATTTGCTGTGGGCTTTTCGTGGATGGCTTTTAAGATGCTGTGGAATGTTCCCTCTATCCCTACACTCTGAAGAGTTTTGATCAGGAATGGACGCTGTATTTTGTCAAATGCTTTCTCTGCATCTATTGAGAGGATCATATGGTTCTTGTGTTTTCTCTTGTTGATATGATCTATCACGTTGATTGCTTTATGAGTGTTGAACCAGCCTTGCATCCTGGGGATTAATCCCACTTGTTCATGGTGAATAATCTTCTTAATGTTTTGTTGGATCATATTGGCTAATATCTTGTTGAGAATTTTTGCATCTGTGTTCATCAGGGATATCGGTCTATAATTCTCCTTTTTGGTGGGTTCTTTGTTTTATGAATTAAGGTGATGCTGGTCTCATAAAAGAGTTTGGAAGTATTCCGTTCCTTTCTATCCTATGGAACAGCTTTAGTAGAATAGGTATTGTTTCTTCTTTAAATGTTTGATAGAATTCCCCTGGGAAGCCATCTGGCCCTGGATATTTGTGTCTTGGGAGGTTTTTGATGACTGCTTCATTTTCCTCCCTGGTTATTGGCCTGTTCGGGTTTTCTATTTCTTCCTGTTTCAGTTTTGGTAGTTTGTGGTTTTCCAGAAATGCATCCATTTCTTCTAGATTGCCTAATTTCTTGGTGTATAGCTGCTCATAATATGTTTTTAAAATGGTTTGTATTTCCTTGGTATTGGTTGTGATCTCTCCTTTTTTTCATTTATAATTTTATTAATTTGAGTCTTTGTTGTTTTTAATAAGGCTGGCCAATGGTTTATCTATCTTATTAATTGTTTCAAAGAACCAATTCCTGGTTTTTATTGATCTGTTCTACAGTTATTCCGGTCTCTATTTCATTTTGTTCTGCTCGAATCTTTATGAACTGTCTTCTGCTGGGTGTCGGATTTATTTACTCTTCTTTCTCCAGTTCCTTTTAGGTGTGAGGTTAGCTTGTGTATTTGAGTTTTTTCCAATTTTTTGAGGGATGATTTTATTGTGATTTATTTCCCTCTTAAGACTGCTTTTGCCATATCCCAAATATTTTGAACAGTTTTATCTTCATTCTCATTAGTTTCCATGAATCTTTTTAATTCTTCTCTAATTTCCTGTTTGAGCCTTTTATTATTTACCAGGATGCTCTTTATTTAATTTTTTTAAGATTTTCGTTATTTATTCATGAAAGAAAGAGAGAGAGAGAGAGAGAGAGAGAGAGAAAGGTTAGAGACACAGGCAGAGGGAGAACCAGGCTGCATGCAGGGAGCCCAACGTGGGACTCAATCCCAGGTCTCCAGGGTCACACCCTGGGACAAAGGCAGTGCTAAACTGCTGAGCCACCTGGGCTGCCCAGCAGGATCTCTTTAACCTCCATTCATTTGAATTTCTTCTTCTGATTGAGTTCAAGTTTCAAAGCATTATGGTCTGAAAATATTCAGGGGACAATTCCAATCTTTTGGTATTGGTTGAGACCTGATTTGTGACCCAGTATGTCGTCTATTCTGGAGAAAGTTCCATGTGCACTTGAGAAGACTGTGTATTCAGTTGCGTTTGGATGAAAACTTTGTAAATATCTGTGAGATCCTTCTGGTCAAGTGTATCATTTAAAGCTCTTATTTCTTTGTAGATGTTGTGCTTAGAATATCTGTCATTTGCAGAAATTGCCGTGTTGAAGTCTCCCAGTATCAGTGTATTATTATCTATGTCTTTACTTTGGTTATTAACTGATTGATATACTTGGCAGCTCCCACGTTAGGACCATAAATATTCATGATTGTTAGGTCCTCTTGTTGGATAGATCCTTTAAGTATGATACAGTGTCCCTTTTCATCTCTTACTACAGTCTTTGGGATAACTTTAATTTATCTGATATGAGGATTGCTACCCCTGCTATCTTTTGAGGACCATTTGAAATAAATGGTCCTCCACCCTTTCATTTTTAGGCTGTAGGTGTCCTTAAGTCTAAAATGAGTCTCTTGTAGACAGCAAATAGATGGGTCTTGCTTTTTTATCCAGTCTGAAACCCTGCGCCTTTTGATGAAATCATTCAGTCCATTCACGTTCAGAGTTACTCTTGAAAGATATGATTTTTGTGTCATCATAATACCTATTCAGTCTCTGTTTTTGTGGATTATTTGGGTGTCCTATTTCTTTTAAAGTGTCCTCCATTAATATTTCTTGCAGAGCTGGTTTGGTGGTCACACATTCTTTCAGTTTCTGCCTATCTTGAAATTCTTTAACTCTCCTTCTATTCTGAATGAGAGCCTTGCTGGATAAAGTATTCTTGGCTGCAGGTTCTTCTCATTTATTAGCCTGAATATATCCTGCCAGCCCTTTCTGGCCTGCCAGGTCTCTGTGGAGAGGTCTGCTGTTAATCTAATATTTCTCCCCATATCAGTTAGGGATCTCTTGTCTCTTGCTGCTTTAAGGATTTTCTCTTTATCTTTGGAATTTGCAAGTTTCACTATTAAATATCGAGGTGTTGAATGGTTTTTATTGATTTTAGCAGGGGACCTCTCTATCTCCTGGATCTGAATGCCTGTTTCCCTCCCCAAATTAGGGAAATTCTCAGCTATGATTTGTTCAAAGATGCTTTCTGTCCGTCTGGCCATCTTGGCACCCTCTGGAACCCTAATTAAATGTAGATTTTTCCTTCTGAGACTGTCATTTATTTCCCTCAACCTTTCCTCATGGTCTTTTAATTGTTTTTCTCTTTTTTCCTCAGCTTCCTTCCTTGTCATCAACTTGTCTTTTATGTCACTCACTTTTTTCTTCTACCTCATTAACCCTCATCATTAGGACCTCCAGTTTGGATTGCAACTCATTTAATTGATTTTTAATTTTGGCCCAATTAGATCTAAATTCTGCAGTCATCAAGTCTCTTGAATCCTTTATGCTTCCTTCCAGAGCCAGGAGTAGCTTTATAATTGTGCTTCTGAATTGGCTTTCTGCCATCGCATTGTAATCCAAATTTTGTAAGTCTGTGGGAGAGAGCACTGTTCCTGATTGTTTCTTTTGTGGTGAGTTCTTCTTTCTAGTGTTTTTGCTTAGTGCAGAGTGGCTGTATGAGTGGGCTGCATCAAGAATCATCCACAACCTAGGTAAATTTCACCCTAGATGATTCTGCCGAAGCCAGAGACCAGAATTTGAAAACCAAAATCAAAAGGAAATAAACAAAAGGACCACTAAAGTGAAAAGCAAATTTTAAAGCAAAGTAGTAAAAAAATAAAAGCTCAGGAGTCGTAAAGAAGAAGAGAAAAAAAGAAAAAGAAAGAAAAAGGAGGGGAAAAAAGGGCGGGTATTGGGAGATGGTGGTGGTGAAGAAGTTGTAGTGGAGGTAAAATGTAATCTATCAAGGGGTTCTATCAAGGGTGATCCTTTTATATCTGAGTATATTAAATTCTGTATATTAGAAGATGCTCAGTCCCAAATTTATATAAACCAGAAATACTTGTAGAAGGCCTCAACTTTGGCCACCAAAACATAAATGAGATAAAAGAGGGGGCAGAATGGGAATGAGGAATCTCACAGAATGAACCAGCATGGTATACCAGTTGGTTCGGGGTGCATACTGGTCATGTTTTAGAAAGTAGTAACTGCCGTCATTGTAGAACAAAATGAGGCCAAGAAAACACATACACACACACACACACACACAAAACATATCTTGTATATCTCCCAAAATTAATTTGAGTATGTTGAAGGGAATCTAGAAGTGGAAAGTATATCTAGGACCTGTAATTGTAGAAATATGAAAGTAAAAAAGGAAGAATCTTAAAAATGAAGAGGTGGTAAATTATTGTAGTTAAGGTGGGAAAAGAGAAAAAAACCCTGGAAATTTAGGGTCTGATATAAAAACTAGTTGTACTGGAAAAAGGAAGGAAAACAAGGAGGGGTACCCACTGGTTCTATATACTGTAAATCCCTCGACTTCCCCTGGAGCTTTCCAGTGCTGCTTGGTCAAGAACGTGTTCTTCCCCATCCTTCCAGCTGGTCTTCTGGGGGAGAGGCCTGCTGTGCTGATTCTCAGGTGTGTGCACCTGGGGAGCTGCTCCGCCCCCTGCCAGGTGCTGGGCTCAGTGGGAGCTGTTTACCCCATGAGGCCACTGTTCTTGGCAGCCCTGCTCCATCCCAGGCAAAGGGTGACAGAAGGAGGGACAACAACACTGGCCATGGCCAGCTCTGCAGCCCTGGAGTCAGTTCCCTCCAGTAACTCCTGCAGTCTCCCAGTCTGCACCGGGTAGGAAGTGTTGATCTGCCCAGCTTCGGGGTGCCCAGAGGCAGGAGAGTCCTCTCTTTGCTGTGCCCTCCCGGCTTCCACCCGTTCCAGGGGGAGCACAGGATCCTGGGCTGTGTCCTTCGGTGCCCTGGGATCCAGGGCCTGTGCTGCTGGAATCACGCTCCCGGAGCCAGGCCTCGTGAAGGCAGCAGGGCACCGTCCCCTCCGCCTAGAGCCACCGCCTGACCCACCGGCTTCTCCCGAGGCCCCGCCAGGTGCACGCTCCAGCCCTTTACTGAGATCGCGGGTGGTGTGTGGCACGCTCTCCCCTGGGGCAGCACTTCCTCTACTAGTGATTCCAGGAGACTGAAGGCTCCACTGCCCCTCCTGTGATTCTGCCCGAATACCCTGCTGAGTGCCTTTTGACCGGGAAGAATCCAATGCGGATTTTAAAAGTTCCTGCTTCTCCAGGGCTGGGCTTTCCTGTCCTGGAGGCTTTCGCAACCCCCTTAGCCCAGCTCCTCGCAACCCCCTTAGCCCAGCTCCTCCCCCACTTGCTTCTTTTTTGTTTCTGCCTTCCTTCCTTGTTAAAAGCGAAAACTCTTCTCTCTGTAGCATTCCAGTTGTTCTCTTTAAATCTCAGGTTGAATTCATAGGTTTTCAGGATGATTCAAAAGTTATCTAGGTAAGTTAGTGCGGGCAGGTGACTTGGGGACCCTACTCCTCTGCCATCTTGCCCCGCCCCTTGGAAGTCAGTTTAATAAGCAGTTAAAACCGCAAGTACACCACACCAGCACCAATCTGCACACTAGTAGAAGGCTGGTTGAAAGATCTCTAGTGTAAAACAGAGAGAGGATGGCTTACCTGGGCATGCTTATCTATAAAGGCCAGGCCACAGTTCCTTGTCGATGATTATTTTTTACCAATGAGCTTGGGCATTTTGCAGAATCTTTGAGAATAACACAGCCCAGACTGCCACAGTGAGGGCCATTGGAACAAGGAGACCCAGATTCCACCAAACCATGGAGCCCACCAATCCATGGAGGCCTGACCATTCCCTTCCCCTCCTACGAGTCCCATGGAAAACCAAAGTTAAATACCAGACACCCTATTTTCCTGCTGGCCTTTGCTTTGCTCCTGGCTTTGTCCCAAACCACTCTTGAGCAAGTCTGCAGTTGTTAACCACCATATCTCTAAGTAATTCAGTGTGACTTAGACATGGCTGAGCCTGGCTATCAGTATGTTCCTGCCACATAAGTCTCACCTGCAATTCCAGAGGGGTAAGTAATGCCTCCATTTAGGGAGGCTGGGAGGTCGGAGGGATCCTTTTACACTCTGTTTAGGAGACTTGGGGATGGGGGAATCTTAAGTCCCAAAACTCCTAGAGTCCTCCTGACCCATTTCTCCTTCCTTCCATTCTCACTTCTAGTCATTCTAGCTCAATTTCTGGGGCCCATCTATTTCACTAGATGATAAATTGTTAAGAGATAACACTTGCCAGGGGATGCCCGCCATCTTTTCCCCATACCCATCTCTGGAACCAAAACAAGTTCCTGGACCCTGCTTTGCCTGAAGGTATGGGGTAGCTCTCTGGGGCCTGATGTTCCTGGTGAAATACAAAGTCCCTGTCACCTCACCCCCTAAATACTCTTGTAGTAGACAGAAATCCTACAGAGACCCACCAAAGATGCCCTGTCCTCATCCCTAGATCTTGTGAATATGATGAAATACCACCTCTGTGATAATGCTGTTCTATGACACAGTTGACCATAAAATAGGGAGATTATTCAAGTGGATCTTACCTAATCATATGAGTTCTGGGGAACAGAGAACTTTCCCCAGCTGCAGAAGAAAAGGCAGAGAAATTTGAATGCAGAATTGCTGGCTTTGAAGATGGGGGGCACTTAAAAAGGAATACAAGGACCTCAAGGTACAGAGATTGGCCCCTGGCCAACAGCTAGCAGGGTAGTGGGCACTTTGGCCTTCCAATACCCTGAATGAACATGGAAAGATTCTTCCCTAGAGCCTCCATCTGGGATGCCTGCAAGGCTGACACTTGACTTTGGCCTTGTGGAACCTTAAGCAGAAAACTCAGGTGAGAGGTGAGTCCACCTGGACTTCTGACCTACCAAATGGTGAGCTAATTGTTTTAAGCTGCTGAATTTGTGGTAATCTAATATAACTAATGGAAAATTAATATAACTTCTTAATCACCTTTTCCTTTTCCTTTCTCAGATTATTAGGACCCTAAGAAGGCCTCACCCATTAGTTCCTCTCCTTTTTCATCCAGGAGGATGACTGGTTTTGTCCATAAGGTAATGTTCCCCTGGCTTTTGCCCTTCCTCACTTTGCCCTGCTCAAACTCTTTGACCTCAAGCCTTCCCCACATGCATTTTGTCTGCCAAATTTCCCCCAACTGTTCTCCCAAGACTGTCAAACACAGCTGATTCTCTCTTTGTCCCAGGTCAGCCCGGCCTTCTGGTGCCAATGCTTGGCAGACTACAGGGTGTCCTCGTCAAGAAATGCATTGTGCTGACCCTCTACAGGGTCTTTGAGGGCTGTAGCTATGCAGTTCTCAAAAATGTAGTATGATGTACTTCTGTTTGAGTTTAGAGAGATAGGGTCTCCTGGAAAGGGTGTGACAGTTCTGTTAAAGTGCCCCCTCCCAAGGTGTTTCTACAGCCTCAAGGACTGCTCTCTTTGACCTCCAGCTGTCCCTGGTCCATCTGCCTCTTTTCTAGTCCCTTTTCTCTTTCCAGTCTCTTCCTAGGATAGAGGAGGACAGGAATTGTGAGAGAAAGTTCTGTGCCCCTTCTACCTCCTGGTACTGACCTGCCTCTTTTGCCCAGCCTCCTGCTCCAAAGCCAGTGATGCATGATGCCTGTGGGTAGATGTCCACATGAACCACCCCATCAACTAAACAATGCCACATGATTCAGCTGCCTATCCACGAGGTCTGGGAAATGTGACAAGATTCTAATGGATCCCACCTGTCAGCTTCACAGCTGACTACAGATTCCCCAATGACTTATTCCATTTCCAAAGATGGTCATCTTCCCTTATATCCTCAACAATGGGGTGCATTGTATACTTAGTAGTATAATTGCTGGGTCATAGGCTAGTTCTGTTTTAAAGTTTTAAACTTTTTGAGGAACCTCCACACTGTTTTACAGAGTGGCTGCACCAAGTTGCATTCCCACCAACACTGTAACAGTGTTCCCTTTCTCCGCATCCTTGCCAATATCTGTCATTTCATGACTTGTTAATTTTAGCTGTTCTGTCTGGTGTGAGGTGATATCTCATCATGGTTTTGATGTATATTTCCATGATGATGAGTGATGTTGAGCATGTTTTCATGTGTCTATTAGCCATTTGTATGTCTTCCTTGAAGAAATATCTGTTCATGTCTTCTGCTTATTTCTCGACTGAATTTTTTTTTATTTTCTTGGGTATTGAGCTTGAGAAGTTCTTTATATATTTTAGATACTAGCCCTTTATATAATATGTCATTTACAAATATCTTTTCCCATTCTGTAGGCTGCCTTTTAGTTTTTTGATTGTCCCCTTTGCAATGCAAAAGCTTTTTTCCTGCTGAAATTCCAATTGTTCATTAAATCCTCCTGTCACTTTTATCTCAGTCCTGCTGGCTCAAAGATCCCCCCACAAATATGAGCTTAACATCACCCCCTACCTGTTGCCTTGCTAAACATGGGACTGCAAGCCCAAGTCCCAGGCATATGCTTAATGACGTGTGACCTTCTGTCCAGTGTCTGGACTTCTCCAAACCCCACTCTAAACCAAAAACAAACAAACAAAAAACACACACAAAACAAACAAAAAACCCCACAAAAACCAAAAAACCAAAACCAAAAACAAAGGACCCTCACAAAGGCTAGGTCTTCTCAGACCCTTTGCACTATTCTTTGCCTAATTCCAACAAATTCTCAAATAGAATGAGATACTATAAAAGTCTGGAAAAAAATTATTTATAGCATGGGATTAAGGATTTGGGCCTTGGAACTAGGTCTAGTTATCACCTCTGCAACTCCCTATTTGTGTTTCCTTAGGGAAGTCATTTCAACATCTGTGCGTTTCAGTTTCCATATCAGCAAAACAGGGTTAATATCTGGGTCTACTTCATAAAGTCAATGTGAGAATTTGGTGATACATGTCAGGCATTTAGAACACATGGTATCTAATACTTAGTAAGCTCTCAGTTAGTATTAGTTATTATTAATAATATAGTTTATACAATTTACAACTTTAGCAGTGATAATTCTTATCTGTAATGCAATTTATGATATTAGAAATAATGTTTAATATTAGGAATGCCAACTTATGTTATTAGAAATAATGTTTAATATCAGTTGTATTAATTCAGTTCACTTTGGCAACCATAATTTAACTCATTATCCTGATAATCTCCCCTTAAGATGTTATAAATACTTTAATATACTTGTTTGTAATTTTTTTTGCTATTACCGTATTTGCACACTGCTTTGCAGATGACAAATACAAAAGATTAAGAAAACTCCTTTTGTTATATATTTCTTTGGTTGGAGTCATTACTAGCAAGATGCATGGACACTTTTTGTAACAGGGCAGAAACTGCATGTGGCTGCATATATTTTCTCCTTTATGTCATTGACATCAATATTATGAGACAGCTGGGAGAGGGGACCTGAAGCAGATACCTCATTGGAGTCTGCTGACTTTCAAAGTTGTAACATATAAAGCCTATTGCTCTTCCTGTCCATACCCAGGGACCAGCTCAATTTGTAGGAGGAATAAGCAAACCATCCCCGCCACCACCACCACTGCCATCCACCAGGTCTTGTTTATTCTGAAAGGGAATTAAAAGACTTCCCAACCAAAGGGATTTGCCTGGGTTTGCCTCCTTTGTGTCACCTTTTAGAGTCTCTGGGAGTCATGCAGTTTTTCTGAATTAGAATGTCTTACTCCCTAGGACGAGTACAAACCTCCTAGCAGAGATATTATATGTGAGCATATATTCCTTTATCTGATTAATCCGTTACTCTCTGGAGGGAAGGATCTTTTATTATACCCTTGCTACATGTCAGATATCATGTCAGGTGACTATTGTGGTTAATTTTATGTGTCAACTTAAATGGGCCACGGAGTGCCCAGATGTTTGGTCAAACATTATTCTGAGTGGGTCTATTAAGGGTTTTCTGGATGAGATTAACATTTGAATCAGTAGACTGAGCAAAACATATTGTCCTCATTCATGGGGGTGGACCTCATCCAATCAGTTGAAGGCCCAAATAAAACAAAGACTTTCCCTTGAGTAAGAGATAATTTCCTTCTGCCTGGCTGCTTCGAGCTGGGACATTGGCTTTTTTCCTGCCTTTGGACTCAAACTGAAACATCAGCTCTTCTTAGGCCAAGCCTGCCAGCAATTGGACTGGAACTTATACCATCAGTAATCTTGGATCTCCAGCTTGCTTACTGCTGATCTTGGGACTTGTCAGGCTCTGTAACTGCATGAGCCAATTCCTTATAATAAATCTCTATATATATAGGAATCAATGGATGGATGGATAGAGAGATATTCTCTGGAGAACTCTGAGTAATACAGTGACTTATGTACATTAGCTCATTTAATCCTCACCAAAAACCCCAGCAAATAAAAATGATTAATCCAACATTATAGATGACTACACTTAACAGAAGTTAATTAGTACTGCCTAAACTTTTTCATGTCATCATACACATACAACATAATAAAATATATTTGCTTATTGGGATAAAATGACAAGGTTTCTAGAAGCTCAAAATTACTAGTCACCCCAGACTTTACTGACCACCCAAGAACTGAGGATTTAATGTGTTGGCACCCCTATAGTCTATCTATGGAACACTGGTTGGGAAACTTGGAGTTAGATTACTTGTCCATGGTCATATGTTAGAGAAGCAGAAAAGGAAAAATGTCAAGAATTTGGAAAATGTCAAGAAACAAACATACCTATGTTTTTTGTGTTTTTTTTTTACTTTAAATCCAATTAGCCAACATATAGTACATCATTAGTTTCAGATGTAGTTTTCAGTAATTCCTCAGTTGAGTATAACACCTAGTGCTCATCACGTCATGTGCCCTCCTTAATGCCCGTCACCCAGTTACCCTATCCCCCTACCCACCTCCCCTTTAGCAACCCTCAGTTTGTTTCCCAGAGTTGAGTCTCCCATGGTTTGTCTCCCCCTACCTATGCTTGAATGCAGGATCTGCTATTGATTATGGTTGTATGACTCTAGGCAATTAGGATAACCTATCTGTGCCTTAGTTTCCCCATATATAAAATGGGGATTATAACAGTACCTTTCTCCTGAGTCATTAAAATGTGAAATGTAAACTATATAAAGGACCCAACAGAGATCTTGGTGCCTAGTAAAAACTCTATACATTGAAATACCACTACTAATAAAATAATAATAAAGTAGCAAAACATTGCCCTGACTCCAAAATACATGTTCTTTCACTACTTTTCCTGAAGACATACTTCCCCAGCTTTACAGTTTTGTAATGAAGCTGTCCCACTTCTATCGCAGGCAAGGCTCTTCTGGAAGCTGCTATGTTGGTATGTGTATATGGGTCAAGAGGATGGGGTAGGTTGGTACCATGCTCTCTCAGTTCTGTCTGCCACCCTTCCAAAGCAGTTTTCACAGAATTGTGTTTGTCCTCTCCTGTTAAAGTGACTGACAAGTAGACTGAATCAACTAAATCAACTAGGTAGTTTTTTGCCGCCATTCACAACTGCCTTAGAGTTTGGTGTTGCAGCTGGAGCAAATCCATAAGAAGCAGGTATAAAGAAGGAAGAATAAAACTAACCAAATAAAGGTAATGTTTATCTTCTGAAAATTTTGTTTCAGCCTATATAGCTCATTCACAGAGTTAGGAAATCATTCCTTAGAAATAGACCCATTGTGGGGGCCCAGCAAAATTGTTGGTCATAAAATGATAAATACTCCCACCTTTTCATCAAAGAGTGCTGGGCCAACCCTTCCTGCCACCTCATTATCTCTGAATGTCAGAGTTCGAACAACTATCTCACTGCTCCAGTCAGTGATCTGGGACTCCTTGATTGTATGTTCAGAAAAGAGATGAGAGAAGTTGGAGCATTAAGCCCAGCTTGCCTAGTTATCTGGTTGAAGAAAGGCAAGATCAAATCCCACAGAGTGGTAATGATGACAAAGAGAAGAGGACAGAAATAAGGTAATGATTCACAATAAGGCTTGTAACATTTGATGGCATTTTAAAAATGGTCTTGAGTGAGTTTGGACTAAGTCTTAACTATAGAAGAGTTGCCAATCAAATAGAAGATTCCTCCCCACTCCCCATGAAAAGTATCATCAAGAAGGCTCCTCTTATGTAACTGTACAGTCTCAAATCTAAGTCAGCCTGTCTCCATTTCTGTAAAGCAGAGATGTTCTTACTGTTCTATCAGTCATCCCAGTTCATATGCTTTCTGGTTAATTTGGAATCTGGCAAATTCTTGAAATCATTTCTCCAAATGTCTAGAATGAGCAGAATGGAGCAAAGCTAGCTCCATGATTAAGAGGCCTTTCCACTTGTTTTTTCCCTTTGCGATTTGCTAGGACTTCACTTTTGGGATAGGGGATTTTGATTATTTTCCCAAGGCTTAAAGTGATAATAAAGGCAAAAATTCCTGGCATTTGAAGACAGAGCTAAGCCTGTATAATTTCCCCCAATAGCGAAATAGAAAGGACCAGCTGAAAGCCCTTAGCCCCTGCCTCTTCCAGGTATAAGAGGCTAAATGGAGCTTGGTGGGTTTAGATATTAATTTTTTTTCTGGTAGGGGAAGTCATTTTATTTCTCCATTTCTTTATTTTACTTATTATTTATTCATTCATTCATTCACAAGCGTTTATTGAGCCCCTGTGTCAGGAAACAGAATAATCCCTGGGACAACACTGTCAAGTCACACGTGGTCCTTGCTCTCAGGAGGATTACAGTCTAGTGGGAATATTAAATAAACCGTTATGGTGATAATGATAATTATAAGCAACATAAGTGTTTACCATGTACCAGGAACTAATCTAAGCATTTTACATGTATTAACTCATTTAATCCTCACCACAACCCCTTGAGGTAGGTTTTAGTATTATTTCCTGATTGTGTAGGCAAAGATACTGAGGGTTAGGTAACCTGCCCAAATCCCTAAATCCTTACAATGCTGGTAAGTATGAGAGCCAACATTCAAATCCAAGGAGACTGATCCTAAGGCCATGCTTTTTGTTTTGTTTTGTTTTTTGTTTTGTTTTTATTGACGTTCGATTTTCCAACATAGTATAACACCCAGTGCTCATCCCTTCAAGTGCCCTCCTCAGTGCCCGTCACCCAGTTTCCCTATCTCCCTGCCCGTCCCCTCTTCTGCAACCCTTTGTTCACTTCCCAGAGTTAGGAGTCTCTTATGGCTTTTCTCCCTCTCTAATTTTTCCCACTAATTTTCCCTCCTTTCCCTTATAATCCATTTCACTATTTCTTATACTCCCCGTATGAATGAAACCATATGATGATTGTCCTCTAATTGACCTACTTCACTCAGCATAATACCCTCCAGTTCCAGTTCCATCCACATCAAAGCAAATGGTGGGTATTTGTCCTTTCTAATGGCTGAGGAATATTCCATTGTATATATAGACCACATCTTTATCCATTCATCTGTTGAAGGACATCTAGGCCCTTTCCACAGTTTAGCTATTGTGGACATTGCTGCTATAAACGTTGGGGTGCAGGTGTCTTGGTCTTTCACTGAATCTGTATCTTTGGGTTAAATCACCAGCAGTGCAATTGCTGGGTCATAGGGCAGATCTATTTTTAACTCTTTGAGGAACCTCCACACAGTTTTGCAGAGTGGCTGCACCAGTTCACCTTCCCACCAACAGTGCAAGAGGGTTCCCCTTTCTCCACATCAACAACAACATTTGTTGTTTCCTGTCTTGTTAATTTTCCCCATTCTCACTGGTGTGAGGTGGTATCTCATTGTGGTTTTGATTTGTATTTCCCTGATAGCCAGTGATGCGGAGCATTTTCTCATGTGTTTGTTGCTAAGGCCATGCTTTTAACCATTAGGCATCCTGCCTCTTCAATATGATACCATAGAGGAAAGAGATGTCATGGAAATTGCTAAGCCAGATTGGGAGGTTAAGGAGGGGCTTTGCAAAGGAGGTGACTATTGAATTAAATTTTAAAGAATGAGGAGCCAATAGCTAGATGAATACAGAGGAAAGGGCATCCCAAGCACAGGAAACCACACATGTGAGGTCATAGAGGCCTGAAACAATGTGACATGTTTAGGAAATTACAAGTAGTTCCATATGGCTGGAGCATATGGGTAAATGTCAGGTGATTCTAGCAGGGTGAATAAGAGATCGCAAAGAGGCTTTGTAGAATAAGCTCAGAAGTTTGAAAATTATCCTGAAAGTTATATGTAGCCATTGAAAGATCTTTAGAATAGTTTTTACAACAATCATTCTGGTTGTAGTATGGAATAAAGACTGGGGGTTGGGGGAGTCAAGACTGGGAGCATAGAGATCATTTATGGAATATTACCATACTTCAGGTAAAAAAAGATATGAAGATGAACCAAACTGATAGAAAAGAGAATGGATGAATATAAGCAATACAAAACAGGCAGAAGGATTGGCATTGAATAATGAGGGGAAGGGAGGAGTTAGTGGCTCCCCAGTTTCTGCTTGGTTGACAGTAATACCAAGCTCACAAATTCTACAGCACAATGGGTGGTACCCAATAAATGTTCTATAATAAATGAAGAATATATAAATCAAAGAATCAATGAATAGCCAGTGTTAGATATTTAGGTAGTATAAGGCATCATTGCCTGGATGTAGAGACTGAAGGAAAAAAAGGAAGTCACGAGTGGTCCAAGGTTTCTAGCTCAGGTAACTTTCTTACTTCATGAAAGCCAACAAAGGAGGATGAGCAGTTGGAGACAAAGATGAGGAGTTCAGGTTTAAATACATTAAGTTCAAGGTGCTATGAGACACCCACATGACAGTGATTCGTGCAAAGAAAGCATACAGGGATGATATAATAGCCAGCACTAAGTGTATACTAAGTTCAACACTGTTTTAAGTGCTTTGTAATGACTTGTTTAGTATTTTTCTAAATCCCACAAAGTAGCTATTGTTATTAGTATCCTTATTTATATATAGTGAAATTAAGACACAGACAGGGTAACCCATTCACACAGCTTATAAATGGCAGAGCCAGGACTTAAACCCACAGGACTGAGATTTTAAGGACTATGCTATAGTGCCAATCCACAGCAGAGACAGCACATGAATTCGAAGTACTTAAGGGAAAATATGGTTAAGGCAGGGAGCCCCTATAAAATGCTACCCATTACAGTAACCCAGCAGAGCACCTGCCCATGCCCTGTTCAGTTTGCTTCTTAGCAGATCTCACTTCTGCCACTAGCTGGCATTTGATCACCTATCTTCTCCACATTTCTTTGCAGAGTATATAGGGTTGAGGCTATTATTTTAACCAATAGTCAAATCTAGGGTAACCAACTTGCCCCAGTTTGAGACTGAAGGGTTTCTCAGAATATGGGATTTTCAGTTTTAAAACCAGAACAGTCCTGGGAAAACCAGGAATAACTGATGACCCTGGACATATTTAACCATAATCAAAAAAGGGAAGTTTGGGAATCAGTTCAGACCAATTTGAATCCTATCAACATCTCATATCCAAAGAAGGATATGTGAACTCTATCAATCATTGCTTCTGAGGCACAGCCTGATTACCAGGCAATCTGCTGTCAGCTCTTGATTAGTGAACTCCAACATAATACAAGATTTCTGTTTTGTTTTTCAAAAGTATTTGAAATCCTTTAGGTTATTTTTCACCACTTTCAGCTTTTAACAGGAAAGACGTGAATGTCCTTAACTCATTACAACAATGTCTAATTCATCAGCCTCCCAGATACCTTGTATAGGTTGTGATGCCTTCAGAAGAGTTCTCTTAAATCTCATCATTAGAACAAAGGTGGGATGTGGGGAGTCTTAATGAAATGGCAGGCCCTTAAATCGAGTTCAGTGATGTGATGGACAAATGCAAATAGGAAAGGACCTTGGACCAGTCTCTTCTTTCCTCAGGCTAAGCCTGACTGTGAGCCTTTCCTTTCTTTCCTGAGCCTGAAATGGCCATCTTCTTAGGAATGTGATGTGATGCAGGGAGACATCTGCAAAATGTAGGGATCCAGAAATAAAAGGAGCTCCAGAGACCAGGGTAGAAAGCATAGAGGGTATTTATTGTGTATCACACTTGCAGGTTCTGCTAATTCAATGTGAAATATGCATGATATATTAACAGATATATCAAAGATTCTAGAAAATGTGGTTTACCTCCCTTCAATACTTGTATGAGAAAAAAAATCTTCTAAACTTGTCAGGGAACTCCAGTTAGTAAAGACTAGCTAGTATTCTTATTGCCTATACAGGGAAAGTTGGAAAGACAATTTGAAGGAACCAAAAGCGGAAACAAGACACATGTCATCTGATCCTTGTAGCTTCCTTCATTAGGCAAAATGAGTACCTAAAAAGATGGTGCACATCATGGAAAAAGGGTGTATTTCATGTGACAAAGGGGAGGAACTTTGGGAGCAGCCTTTTCTACAATGTATAGAGCAGGAGCCAGCCAACATTTTCTGTAAAGGCTCTGATAATGATAATAATTATTTTCAGTTCTGTAGGTCATACTGTCTATCAGAAACACTCAACTCTGCCACCTTAATGAGAAAGCAGCCATAGACGATATATAAACAATTAAGCATCACTGTGTTCCAATATAACCTTATAAAAACAGGCAGTGAGCCAGGTTTGGCCCCTTGACCATAGCTTGCCTACACCTGATCTAAAGGTTAGAGAAACTTCAAGACAATTGCCTAACTCTACTGTCATACGCAGAATTTTGCATAGTGTCCCCATTTTTATAAATGTGAGTTTCCATGTGTGTAAAAGAGCAATTCTGAAGTTTCCTTCATTAAGTATTTTTTAAAACATAATTCAGTTACATGAAATAATGGATGAAACATATTTGTCTTAACATCATTTGATGCAGAGAAATAGCTGTTTAAGGAAACTTGTGTTTATTTTCTCTTCAGACAGTTGTGGCCATTGTATATATAACATGCCCTAGAATACTATGCCTAATTTGAATTCTTCCGAAAATTCCAAAGTTGTTCCTGACCACACACATTCTGAATAATATTGTGAAGCAATTGATCTTCATTTCAGAAGCAAAAGAAATATCTTCCATTCTACATCTATATTTTCCCACAAATTTGCATTTCTTCCTCACAAGTCATGGGTGGTAGACAGGATACATGGTTATTCCAAGTTACCTAGGAAACTGAGATCTAGAGAAGCTTTGCAATTTATATCAATAAGTTACAGCCCTATCCTTTTTTAAAAAAAATATTTATTGGGGTGCCTGGGTGGCTCAGTTAAGTGTCTGCCTTTGGCTCAGGTCATAACCCTGGGGTCCTGGGATCAAGCCTCACATTGGGCTTCATGCTTGGTGGGGAACCTGCATCTCTCTCCCTCTGTATCTCCCCCTGCTTGTGCTTGCTTTATCTGTCAAATATTTGACAGAGAGAGAGAGAGAGAGAGAGAGAGAGAGTAGGAGCAGAATGGGGCAGGACAGAGCAGAGGGAGAGAGAGAGAAGCAGGGAGAAAGGGAGAAGCAGGCTCCCCACCGAGCAGGGTGCCCTACCTAGGGCTGGGTCCCAGAACCCCAGGATCATGACCTAAGCTGAAGGCAGACATTCAACTGAATGAGCCACTCACATGCCTCAACTACAGCCGTATTCTTAACTACACAGTTAGTGCTCTTGCCACTGTAGCATAAGTAAGACAAACACATACTTTACATTATTATATAACTCTTGATTTATAGTATCATCTAACAATGGGGAATAGACATAGACTGGATTGCATAAGGAGGCATTTATTCCTGAACGAAGGAAGTTTATTCCAACCATAAAACTCAGTTTAAAGAGCTGTGCATGGGGCGCCTGGGTGGCTTAGTCGGTTAAGCATCTGACTCTTGATTTCAGCTCAGGTCATGATCTCAGGGTCCTGGGATCAAGTCCCCCATTGCCCCCCCAGTCTGCTTATCTCCCTCTCCCTCTGCCCCTTCCCCTACTCATGTGCATACTCTCTCTAAAATAATAAATAAATACATTTTTAAAAAAGAGGCTATTCAAAGATAAGCCTGCTGAAGACTCCTGTAACACAATTTTTAGGATCAGGGCCAGGAAAGCCACATTATAAGGGAAAGTACCTTATGCCATCCAAAAACTAAATCTCCTTGGAGAGGGTCCAAGATACACCCACCTAATAATGAACTCTAATTTATTGCAAATAATATTTTAGTGAGATTCCAGTGTCAGATTTTTCTGTTGTGGTTTTGCAAGCAACATGGTCTTAAAAGCTGTCATGAAATAAAGATTTTGACAGGTGATAAGAAATTAAAAAGTTGCACACAGACTACTATCAATGTTAGTAATTCATTTTATCATGCAGATTACATTTTCCAATTCCTAACAATTTGTATTTTTCTTATTTAAAATAAAACCACGTGGTATATACAAATTGGGTGAATTTTAGCATGAACCATAATAATTTATGAGCAATTAGAGAAGCACATGTAGTCTCTGAGTAATCTTTCTGCTTCCTGTCAAATAAATAATATTTGCATCTTGAATCTTCATAATAATTTTGCTATGGTACCATCACCTAGAGCAATTTATACTGTACAGTTGTTACACTCATTTGTCTCATATCTTGTTACCCAGAATCCAGTTTTAAGTTCAAGTAAATGAGAAAAACCATAGTAATTTGTTGATATACTTTCTAAAACAGGGTAGTGACTTAAGTAGCAGCTTATTTTAACCATACCCAGTTCAAAGTGAGCATGATCTACCTATCAGGTGACATCTAGAGTTCACTATCTAGGTGGACCACTTCAAAGAGTTTCATGTCTTGGTCAAGGAGGACAAATTTTCCATCAAATATTTTGTTGAATTCCCTTTCTTATATTTGGATTAATTGTGTAGACTTCTCCAGTTTGAAAGCAAAGCAATTGGGAAACCCATATGCCTTCTTGTTCATCTTAGATAAATTGAAATTAATCAATCCATCTCAATCAGCATACGCTCCTCTCTGTTCCTCTTTCTTCCTTCTTCTCTCCTCCATTTATGGCTTGTTTTAAGTTCCAGATGACTCCTATTTAGGAGGATGAAATGAAAGGCAGATGGATAAACTAACTTGAAAAATACATATATAAAATACTTGAATATCTAAAAATATATTCAGAGGAACTTTTCAGAACACTCGCAAAATTGAAATATGGAAATACCCTAAAGGTAAAAGCAGCATTTAAAATATATATCATTCTGGGGGGAGGGGCAAGATGGCGGAAGAGTAGGGTCCCCAAATCACCTGTTCCCAACAAATTACCTAGAAAACCTTCGAATCATCCTGAAAATCTACGAATTCGGCCTGAGATTTAAAGAGAGACCAGCTGGAACGCTACAGTGAGAAGAGTTCGCGCTTCGATCAAGGTAGGAAGACGGGGAAAAAGAAATAAAGAAACAAAAGGCATCCAGGGGGCGGGGCCCAGCGAGGAGCCGGGCTAAGGCCGGGGCGAGTGTCCCCAGGACAGGAGAGCCCCGTCCCGGAGGAGCAGGAGCTGCACCAGCCTTCCCCGCGGAAAGGCCTCCCGGGGAATTGGAGCAGGATTCCCAGAAAGGCGGGGATGCCCTCGAGCTCCCTGGGACAGTAACAGAGGAACTGCGCCCCGGGAGATGCGCCGAGCTCCCTAAGGGCTGCAGCGCTCGGCGGGACCCGGAGCAGCTCCGAGGGGCTCGGGCGGCGGCTCCGCGGAGGGGGCTGCGCGGGTCCGGGAACAGCTCGGAGGCAGCGGCTCGGGCGGAGGAAGAAGCTCCGCGGAGGGGGCGGCGCGGCTCCGGGAACAGCTCGGAGGGGCTCGGGCGGCGGCTCCGCGGAGGGGGCTGCGGGGCTCCGGGAGCAGCTCGGCGGCGGCGGCTCGGGCGGAGGAAGAAGCTTCGCGTGGAGGGGGCGGCGCGGCTCCGGGAACAGCTCAGAGGGGCTCGGGATGCGGCTCCGCGGAGGGGGCTGCGCGGCTCCGGGAGCAGCTCGGCGGCGGCGGCTCGGCAGAGGAAGAGGCTCCGCGCGGAGGGGGCGGCGCGGCTCCGGGAACAGCTTGGAGGGGCTCGGGCGGCGGCTCCGCGGAGGGGGCTGCACCACCGGGAGCGCGAATCCAACAGCGCAGGCGCCGGAGCACAGGGCGCCGGGACACAGCCTAGGATCCGGCCTCCCCCGGGGACAGGCAGAGGCCAGGAGGGCCCAGGACAGCAAGGACGCTCCTGCCTGGAACTGAGCAGATCAGGGGCCCCGCCCGGGAGCCCCCAGGCCCTGCAGACAGAGAGCCCCGGAGTTACTGCGGGGGCTGACTCCAGGGTCCCAGAGCTGCCCCCCGCCACTGTGGCTTCCTCACGGGGTGAACAACCCCCACTGAGCCCTGCACCAGGCAGGGGCAGAGCAGCTCCCCCAAGTGCTAACACCTGAAAATCAGCACAGCAGGCCCCTCCCCCAGAAGACCAGCGAGACGGACCGGTTCCAGGGGAAGTCAAGGGACTTAATAAAGTATACAAAATCGGAAGATACTCCCCCGTGTTTTTTTGTTTTTGTTTTTGTTTTTGTATTTGTTTTGTTTTGTGCTTTTTTTCTTTCCTTCTTCTTGATTTCTGATTGCTTCCCCCACCCCACCCCCTTTTTTTCTCCTTTCTTTCTTTTTCTTTCTCTTTTTCTTCACTTTTTCCCCTTTTTTTCTTCTTTCTCTTTTCTCTTTTTCTCTTTTCTTTCCTTCACTCTCTTTTTCTCCTTTTCGCAATACAACTTGTTTTTGGCCACTCTGCACTGAGCAAAATGACTAGAAGGAAAACCTCACCTCAAAAAAAAAAAAAAAAGAATCAGAAACAGCCCTCTCTCCCACAGAGTTACAAAATCTGGATTACAATTCAATGTCAGAAAGCCAGTTCAGAAGCACTATTATACAGCTACTGGTGGCTCTAGAAAAAACCATAAGGGACTCAAGAGACTTCATGACTGCAGAATTTAGATCCAATCAGGCAGAAATTAAAAATCAATTAAATGAGATGCAATCCAAGCTAGAAGTCCTAACGACGAGGCTTAACGAGGTGGAAGAAAGAGAAGTGACATAGAAGACAAGTTGATGGCAAAGAGGGAAACTGAGGAAAAAAGAGACAGGCAATTAAAAGACCATGAGTATAGATTAAGGGAAATAAATGACAGCCTGAGGAAGAAAAATCTACATTTAATTGGGGTTCCCGAGGGCGCCGAAAGAGACAGAGGGCCAGAATATGTATTTGAACAAATCCTAGCTGAAAACTTTCTGAATCTGGAAAGGGAAACAGGCATTCAGATCCAGGAAATAGAGAGATCCCCCCCCTAAAATCAAAAAAAATCGTTCAACACCTAGACATTTAATAGTGAAGCTTTCAAATTCCAAAGATAAGGAGAAGATCCTTAAAGCAGCAAGAGAAAAAAAAATCCCTGACTTTTAAGGGGAGGAATATTAGGGAAACAGCAGACCTCTCCACAGAGACCTGGCAGGCCAGAAAGGGCTGGCAGGATATATTCAGGGTCCTAAATGAGAAGAACATGCAACCAAGAATACTTTATCCAGCAAGGCTCTCATTCAAAATGGAAGGAGAGATAAAGAGCTTCCAAGACAGGCAGGAACTGAAAGAATATATAACCTCCAAACCAGCTCTGCAAGAAATTTTAAGGGGGACTCTTAAAATTCCCCTTAAGAAGAGGTTAAGTGGAACAATCCACAAAAACAAGGACTGAATAGATATGATGACCCTAAACTCATATCTATCAATAGTAACTCTGAACGTGAACGGGCTTAATGACCCCATCAAAAGGCGCAGGGTTTCAGACTGGATAAAAAAGCAGGACCCATCTATTTGCTGTCTACAAGAGACTCATTTTAGACAGAAGGACACCTACAACCTGAAAATAAAAGGTTGGAGAACCATTTACCATTCAAATGGTCCTCAAAAGAAAGAAGGGGTAGCCATCCTCATATCAGATAAATTAAAATTTACCCCGAAGACTATAGTGAGAGATGAAGAGGGAGACTATCTCATACTCAAAGGATCTATCCAAGAAGAGGACTTAACAATCCTCAATATATATGCCCCGAATGTGGGAGCTGCCAAATATTTAAACCAATTAATAAACAAAATGAAGAAATACTTAGATAATAATACACTTATACTTGGTGACTTCAGTCTAGCTCTTTCTATACTAGATAGGTCTTCTAAGCACAACATATCCAAAGACACGAGAGCATTAAATGATGCACTGGACCAGATGGATTTCACAGATATCTACAGAACTTTACATCCAAACTCAACTGAATACACATTCTTCTCAAGTGCACATGGAACTTTCTCCAGAATAGACCACATACTGGGTCACAAATCGGGTCTGAACCGATACCAAAAGATCAGGATAGTCCCCTGTATATTCTCAGACCATAATGCCTAGAAATTAGAACTAAATCACAACAAGAAGTTTGGAAGGACCACAAACACGTGGAGGTTAAGGCCCATCCTGCTAAAAGATGAAAAGGTCAACCAGGAAATTAAGGAAGAATAAAAAGATTCATGGAAACTAATGAGAATGAAGATACAACCTTTCAAAATCTTTGGGATGCAGCAAAAGCAGTCCTGAGGGGGAAATACATCGCAATACAAGCATCCATTCAAAAACTGGAAAGAACTCAAATTCAAAAGCTCACCTTACACATAAAGGAACTAGAGAAAAAGCAACAAATGGACCCCACCCCCAGCAGAAGAAGACAGTTAATTAAAATTCGAGCAGAACTAAATGAAATCGAGACCAAAAGAACTGTGGAACAGATCAACAGAACCAGGAGTTGGTTCTTTGAAAATATTAATAAGATAGATAAACAATTCGCCAACCTTAGTAAAAAGAAGAGAGAGAAGACTCAAATTAATAAAATCATGAATGAGAAAGGAGAGATCACTACCAACACCAAGGAAATACAAACAATTTTAAAAACATATTATGAACAGCTGTACGCCAATAAATTAGGAAATCTAGAAGAAATGGACGCATTCCTGGAAAGCCAGAAACTACCAAAACTGGAGCAGGAAGAATTAGAAAACTTGAACAGGCCAATAACCAGGGAGGAAATTGAAGCAGTCATCAAAAACCTCCCAAGACACAAGAGTCCAGGGCCAGATGGCCTCCCAGGGGAATTCTATCAAACGTTTAAAGAAGAAATCATACCTATTCCACTAAAGCTGTTTGGAAAGATAGAAAGAGATGGAGTACTTCCAAATGCATTCTATGAGGCCAGCATCACCTTAATTCCGAAACCAGTCAAAGACTCCACCAAAATGGAGAATTACAGACCAATATCCCTAATGAACATGGATGCAAAAATTCTCAACAAGATACTAGCCAATAGGGTCCAACAACACATTAAGAAAATTATTCACCATGACCAAGTAGGATTTATTCCCGGGACACAAGGCTGGTTCAACACTCGTAAAACCATCAGTGTGATTCATCATATCAGCAAGAGAAAAACCAAGAACCATATGATCCTCTCATTAGATGCAGAGAAAGCATTTGAAAAAATACAGCATCCATTCCTGATCAAAACCCTTCAGAGGGTAGGGATAGAGGGAACTTTCCTCGACATGTTAAAAGCCATTTACGAAAAGCCCACAGCAAATATCATTCTCAATGGGGAAGCACTGGGAGCCTTTCCCCTAAGATCAGGAACAAGACAGGGATGTCCACTCTCACCACTGCTGTTCAACATGGTACTGGAAGTCCTCGCCTCAGCAATCAGACAACAAAAAGACATTAAAGGCATTCAAATTGGCAATGAAGAAGTCAAACTCTCCCTCTTCGCCGATGACATGATACTCTACATAGAAAACCCAAAAGCCTCCACCCCAAGATTGCTAGAACTCATACAGCAATTTGGTAGCGTGGCAGGATACAAAATCAATGCCCAGAAATCAATGGCATTTCTATACACTAACAATGAGACTGAAGAAAGAGAAATTAAGGAGTCAATCCCATTTACAATTGCACCCAAAAGTATAAGATACCTAGGAATAAACCTAACCAAAGAGGTAAAAGATCTATACCCTAAAAACTATAGAACACTTCTGAAAGAAATTGAGGAAGACACAAAGAGATGGAAAAATATTCCATGCTCATGGATTCGCAGAATTAATATTGTAAAAATGTCAATGTTACCCAGGGCAATTTACACGTTTAATGCAATCCCTATGAAAATAGCATGGATCTTCTTCAGAGAGTTAGAACAAATTATTTTAAGATTTGTGTGGAATCAGAAAAGACCCCGAATAGCCAGGGGAATTTTAAAAAAGAAAACCATAGCTGGGGGCATCACAATGCCAGATTTCAGTTTGTACTACAAAGCTGTGGTCATCAAGACAGTATGGTACTGGCACAAAAACAGACACAGAGATCAAAGCAACAGAATAGAGAACCCAGAAGTGGACCCTGAAATGTATGGTCATCTAATATTCGATAAAGGAGGAAAGACTATCCATTGGAAGAAAGACAGTCTCTTCAATAAATGGTGTTGGGAAAATTGGACATCCACATGCAGAAGAATGAAACTGGACCACTCTCTTTCACCATACACAAAGATAAACTCAAAATGGATGAGAGATCTAAATGTGAGACAAGATTCCATCAAAATCCTAGAGGAGAACACAGGCAACACCCTTTTTGAACTTGGCCACAGTAACGTCTTGCAAGATACATCCACAAAGGCAAAAGAAACAAAAGCAAAAATGAACTACTGGGACTTCATCAAGATAAGAAGCTTTTGCACAGCAAAGAATACAGTCAACAAAACTAAAAGACAACCTACAGAATGGGAGAAGATATTTGCAAATGACATATCAGATAAAGGGCTAGTTTCCAAGATCTATAAAGAACTTATTAAACTCAACACCAAAGAAGCAAACAATCCAATCATGAAATGGGCAAAAGACATGAAGAGAAATCTCACAGAGGAAGACATGGACATGGCCAACATGCACATGAGAAAATGCTCTGCATCACTTGCCATCAGGGAAATACAAATCAAAACCACAATGAGATACCACCTCACACCAGTGAGAATGGGGAAAATTAACAAGGCAGGAAACCACAAATGTTGGAGAGGATGCGGAGAAAAGGGAACCCTCTTACACTGTTGGTGGGAATGTGAACAGGTACAGCCACTCTGGAAAACTGGGTGGAGGTTCCTCAAAGAGTTAAAAATAGACCTGCCCTACGACCCAGCAATTGCACTGTTGGGGATTTACCCCAAAGATTCAGATGCAATGAAACGTCGGGACACCTGCACCTCAATGTTTCTAGCAGCAATGGCCACAATAGCCAAACTGTGGAAGGAGCCTCAGTGTCCATCGAAAGATGAATGGATAAAGAAGATGTGGTTTACGTATACAATGGAATATTACTCAGCCATTAGAAACGACAAATACCCACCATTTGCTTCAACGTGGATGGAACTGGAGGGTATTATGCTGAGTGAAATAAGTCAATCGGAGAAGGACAAACAGTGTATGTTCTCATTCATTTGGGGAATATAAATAATAGTGAAAGGGAATATAAAGGAAGGGAAAAGAAATGTTGGGAAATATCAGGAAGGGAGACAGAACATAAAGACTCCTAACTCTGGGAAACGAACTAGGGGTGGTGGAAGGGGAGGAGGGCGTTTGTTGGAGGGGAATGGGTGACGGGCACTGAGGTGGACACTTGACGGGATGAGCACTGGGTGTATTTTTGTATGTTGGTAAATTGAACACCAATAAAAATTAATTAAAAAATAAAAAAAAATAAAATATATATCATTCTAATTCCATTCTCACATTTTTCTCTTAAGTGGTAGCACTGCCCCTAAACTGCAAGTCATCCCTAGATGTGGTGTAAACACATTTATAAAATTCCATCATGTTGTATAACAAAATAATATGAAAGAATGCATCCATGATGCCAGGACAATTTTCATATCTGCTTGCATTGGGCTGTGGAGTGAATACAGGGACTGATGAGACATTAAAACAATAAGCTCAGTCAGAATAATCCATGAGAAACCTAGAGCTGAATCACACACTTGTAAGTGGACTGCAAAGAGAGTTCAATTGTTCTGTGGTTCCTTGCTTTCAATTTTGTGGGAGAGGGAGAGCACAGGTGACAGAAGTTGGTAAAAGCATTCTTTGGACTTTACATAATGACAAATGTTCAAAGCAGCATGAGCCTCAGGTTGACTTACTAGGTGAGGCCCCAACAGATAATGTTCTGAGAAAGTAAACATTTTCTGAGAAAATAAACATTTTCATTATAAACAATAACAACAAGTATATTGGCTCTTTAAACCAGGTCTATGTAATCATTAACTGAATAACCTTTAAGCAAGTCACTTGCTTATCCATGTAGTTTGTTTCCTCTCATGAAAAATGGATTATTAGACCATATCACCTTCTATCTTAGCATTGTTTTTGGAGGTAGTGTCATATGGGATGAAAATGGGAGTTAAGGACAGCAAAAGATATATTCCAGTAAAGTGTGTGGACAGGCATACAGGGATTCTGACCTGTATCAAACACATCTTCCATCACTGAAACTTTATGAATCAAAAACATTATTTCTTAATGAACAATATAAAAGTGCTCTAATGAGTAACATTTTATGAATTCACCCAGCAAGTGGGAGAGATTTTTGTTGTTATTGTTAAAATATTAATTTTGATATAATTGTAAGACACACTTCAGGTTATTATTTATCTTTAGGGTGGATGAGTTTTAGTTTCCTTCTTAAAAAACAATTTTTGTTTGAGAGGTCAGAATATGGACCCTTTGGGGGTTATTATCAAATAGTTTTAAAAGGAGTAGAACCATGGAGATGCTAATGGGGTTTCATCCACAATAAGTACCTTTTTGACATTTTACTTCCGAAGTCTAGGCAAGGCTCTTGATAATGCATCTCAGTCTTAACGTATCCAAAATTGAATTCTTGATTCTCCTCTTTCCTTCATGTGGTCCTCACCACTTATTTTCTCTCAATACAGGGCAATCCCATTCATTTCCACTCAGGCACAAAACCTAAGGGTTATTCTTGGCTCCTCTATTTCTACATACCCCACATCTAATCCATCATTCAGTTCTTCAAAATGTATTCTAAATTCCATTATCTCCTCCTTTGCTACGTTAATAATCAAAACTATCATCATCTCTTACTGGGACAACTGCAAGAGCCTGTACAATTGCCTGCCTTTGGCTACATAGTGAAATAGGTAAAGCAGATTTTCAGGAGGTGGTTTGAATAGGAAAAATAACTCTAGAATGAGAGTCAGATACTATGGGCCTGATTCCATCTCTTCCATTAACTACTGTGCAAACTAGGGCAAGTCCCTTCCCCTTTCTATAATACAAAGGAGTTTCCTTCTCAGCATTGTGTTTCCCTACCTTTGCTTGCCCTCATCACCTTGATTTTGAGTACTCTGGCATGCTATCCACTGGCTATCTGGAGGAACTCTCCTTTCACAGCACCCAAATACTCTAGGCTGGTGGCTGTGGGAGAGGGAGTTCTAGTATTTACAGCACTTACTATGTACCAGGAACTACACTAGGCACTTTACATATATTATATTGTCTAAGCTTCTTCACAACTCTACGCAATGAGTATTATTTAATTCTGATTTTGGAGATGAAACTAAGTTCAAAAGACATTAAACACCGTACCCAATTTATAGAGCTAGTAAGAGTTAGACTAAGCTTTTCCAAGCTGTCTATAAGAGGGAATATCTTTCCATTCTCTAGAGACTGAAGATTAGTAGGATGTTTTGACTATAAAGGTCCAGAGTGGAGGTGGGGAAAATGTCACCTGCTGCCATTATTCCCTTTCAGACTGAGAAACTGAGCAAGCTAGAAATCCCATCTCTTCCCAAATATTTCTTTTTTAAAAAAGATTTATTTATTTATTCGTGATAGAGAGAGAGAGAGAGAGAGGAGATAGAGAGAGAGAGAAAGGCAGAGACACAGGAGGAGGGAGAAGCAGGCTCCATGCCGGGAGCCCGACGTGGGACTCGATTCCGGGACTCCAGGATCGCGGCCTGGGCCAAAGGCAGGTGCTAAACCACTGAGCCACCCAGGGATCCCCTCTTCCCAAATATTTCTACTATAGCTCTTTTTCTGCCTCTTCTACTACCAAAAGAGAGAGAAATGGAAAGATGAAAGGAAGTGAAAGAAAATGAAAGTGAAAGGAAGTGACAGAAAATGGGAGAATGAGATAGGACAGTAGTTAGGCTTGTCCTGTACCAAATCCCTTCAAGAATCTTCTTTTTCTTTAGAAATAAATGAATCTGCACTAACTTGATGGTGATAGGCTGAAAGGTTCTGCATCTCATAAATTTCCAAATGGGCCTTCTGGAAACATATTTCTTTTACACAAAAAACATTAAAATAATAGGAGGGTATTTTTAAGTTTCAAAATTGGGTGGTAGAAGAGCCATTTGGTGACAGACATGCGAAGTACTTTGGACAAAATGCTGCTCTTCACTCCACATAGAGAGCTGTTTACTCTATTTCCTGCAAGCCTTGCTATGATTTCTGACATTTGGCTTAACCCAATACCAGAGGGCAGGTGATTATTTTGCCTTCATCATAAAATCATAGACTTTGAATTAGAAGAGACCTTAAAGTTCATGTAGTCCAAGCCTCTCATTGATTTTACAGGTGGGAGAAAAAGAGACCCAGGAAAGTTAAGTGCCTTGCCTAAATTCTCACAACACTTAATGGGCAGACCTGGCATTAGAATTCAGGGCTCTAAAATTTTAGCCATAACAGAGAAATTCCTCTAACAATTTCCTCTAATGGGAAGTACTGTGAAATACATCAAATCTTATCAATATAAGTTGTACCAATCATCAATTTAAGGTAACATTTATATGTATGCTTGTAGAAACTGGCATCAGAATATGAAATATATTGGTATTTGAAAAAGAGTCTCACAGTCAAATTAATACCTTTTTTATAGAGATACTCCATTACCTGGTTGCTTTATAACATTAGGATCATAAAGCCAACTGTATTTTTCAGGCAATAGCAAGTCTCTTCCGAGATGAGTAGCCATATAGTTCCCTTGAATAAAACATATTTTGAAAATGAAAAGAAATGAGCCAAATTTTAAATAGTTTACAAAATTAAGCCAACAACATCTGTCATTTGTGCAAATACATTCACTTTGTGGAGTGTTGCTAAAAATGCAAATGGAGTTAAACCTATGTTAGCTATGAAGCAGAGCCCACACCATAGCCAGAAATGTTAGAATAAAATCAACCAACATATACCAAGCACCTACTGAAATATAAAATATATGATCTCATTCAATAAACATCATTGGAAGAAGAAAAGAGACTATGAAGAAGAGATATTAAAAGTCTCTGATAGCCTTTCAAAAACCTTATCAAATTTCCTGTCATAATGCTTCTTACATCTGTATCCATCTCACCAGTTCTGTTCCCACTACCATCCTATTGAAAGCCTTCATTAACTCACATCTGAACTCTATTACTACCTCCTGTCCAGTCCTCCTCTCTCCAGTCTCTCCTCTCACTAATCTATCCTGCACACAGCTGCCAGATTCATGTTCCTGAAATGCCAATTTTATCAAGTCTCTATCCATTTTCTACAGGATACATTTTATGTTTCTCTCCATGGTATTCAAGCCTCCCTACAAGCAGAGCCCAGTCTACATTTCCAACTTTATTTTTCCTACAATAGCATTCTAGTTCAGCCAAGCCTACTGTCACCAAACTTGTTTTTTTAAGGACTTGGTGTCTTTTTAAGATTTATTTATTTTAGAGAGTGAGAGAGAGCGAGAGGGGAAGGGACAGAAGGAGAGGGAAAGAGAGAATTTCAAGCAGACTCCACACTGAGTGCAGAGCCCAATTCAGGGCTTCATCTCATGACCCTGAGATCATGACCTGAGCCAAAACCAAGAGTCAGACGCTTAACCCACTGAACTACCCAGGTGCCACTCACCTAACTTTTTTTCTTACCTTTTCATCGCAAGCTTCTATTCCCATAGTCCCCCAATCTTAAATGCTTCCCCTAGTCTTTTTTTTTATTGAAATAAATTCTAAATTCTATCTCCTTCATAAGGCTTTCCCTGAATACCCCAACCAGCAAAACGAGTTTGCTCCCCTGACTCCAAACTATTCTGTTGGCACTTATTTTAACTCTAGTTTATTATGGGTGTATTCCTCTTGCCTAACCTCAGCAAACAGGTTATTGGGATATGAAATCTTAAAAGACACAAGGGGGTAAGCACCATGGAAGGCAGGAGACCAGAAGGTTATTGTACTCTTGTAGCCAAGAGATAATGATGCCTGGAAAATATTCAGGCCCTGGGAAAACAAAGGATTTAATGGTGAGATACATTACAAAAGAAGGGTCAACAGGATTTGATGATTGAGGATATAAGGAATCAGAAGAATGAATAACAAATGAATTTTGAGGCTGAATCACACCATTACAATTAAAAAGGGATAGTCAAACTGGTTTGGTTAAACAGGTAATGAATTTGTTCTTAGGCTAATTGAGCTCATGGCAGGTATAGTAGATGGTTAAAAAGAAAAGAGCTTGTAAAAATCATAAGGCTGGTGATACAGGTTTGAGAGAAAGCTTAGATAGAGGTAGTATTTGGAGTCATGAAAACAAATGCATTTATAAAGAAAAAAATGAAGGAAGAAGGAGAACAGAAGGAGGAACAAGAGCAGGGGATCCAATGAAAGACACAGGAGCAATACAAAGAGTTAAATAAAGAGTTTGAACACAATAAGGAAGAAAACAAAACTAAAGCCATAACAACCTTTATTCTGATCTCAAAATTCCAAATTTGGGGACCAAAACTATCAGCATAAGATGTAGGATGCCCTGAGTAGTAAGGCAATGGAGACAATGGGTGTTTGGCACTGAGATTAAGAGAGGAAAAAAATGGGACAGAAACTAAAGGGCACAAAAGGACAAACCAATAATTTTGGTGCAATAGGACTCTACCATATCATATGCAGACATCAGTGAGTTGAATAGTTTAGCAGTTAAGAGTATGGATATTAAGTTCAGGCTAATGGAGTTTGTATTCTCGGTCTGCCACTTTGAACCCAGGCAAAATTGAGCAATTTTTTAACCCCCTTGTGATTCACTTTCCTCATATATAAATAGGGGGAAATGAAAATATTATCTCCTTGATCGTTGTCAGAATTAAGTAAGTTAATATAGTAAGCTAATATAGGTCATGTGATTGGAATATAAAACATGTTCAACAAATGTTAGCTGTATTATGATGGTGTTTATCATTAGTACACAACCCAGTTCATATTTTGGCCCTTTGCAGACATACCTGAACATTTGCCCATAAGAACTCCAAGTTGGAAGAATTATTCTAAACCCTGGTGTTAATGCATGTTGAAAGAGGACTAACATATACATGTCAAGTTGTCTCAGAGTTCAGCTGAGCTAAATAAAGAAAATAATTAACTGATTAAATTACATTTGTCATGTTCAGAAACTGAAAAGTTTTCTATCTAGGCTTTAAAATGCCCTTGAATAGGACCCTATGAATAGTCAAAATTTGCATATAATCACCAACATGTATGATGATTTAAATGAATTACAGGGCACATAAAATGCCTCATTTAATTTGATTACAGGATTTAGTAAACAGTAAATGAAGCACTTGTTGCTATGCAGTGGCTCCTCAGAATAATGCTGTATCGCATAACAAAAATATTCCCTGTTATTTTTATGGACCATAAGGCACATTCAGTGAACTATGAATAGGATGATAGTCAACTATTAGAAAATTCTCTTTTATAAGATGAATTGTCAGCAATATATACCTGAAAAAGCCATTTTTATAGGAGTGAAATTTTTTCATGTCATCATATAGCTCATTATCTAATATATTAAAATAACATAGGCTGTGGGTACTATCCCAAATTTATTATTTGTGTTTATCATCCTATCCCCACTCCCAATAGTCAGTAAGATAGAGGAAGTAGAATTTTCCTTCTAGTTGAATTTTCTCCTGTTCACTGTGATAAATCTGCAAATCTTTAAAAAACCTACATTGTAAATGTGTTCATCGAATGGACACCATTTTGATTATTGTAATCTCAATATCTCTTTCTCTCTCTGTCTTTACCTCTCTCTCTCTCTCCCCCTCTACTAGAATAGAATCTGAGTTAGCTAGATCACAATTATATAACAATTAAGAGAACTCTCAACTCACGATTTGAATACTCTTCTTAGAAAAGGGAATGGCAAGTCACATGGAGGAAAAAAACACAATAGTAATTTCATTAAACATATTTCTAATGAATGAAGAACTTAGTGCAATTCAGCTCAATCTCCTAAACCATCTACATCTCCATATATAACTATGAACATCATTCACTGATTGTCAAAGCAGTGGTCCAGAAACACTGGGGACCATAGTTACACAACAAACTTGTTCAAGGACACTCTAAGTGTTCACATCATTATAGGAAAGTTTATTTTAACTTGATCAACTTTTCATTAACATAGGAAAGTAGACACTCATTAACTTAGGAAAGTAGACACAATTCAGGAAGTTTTTCACAATGTGAAATCAAAAGCAAACTTTTAAAGAGTGACACATAATTGAAATAATCTCTTTAGAAATACAGATACTATATACTTTTCCCCACAGAAAAAGTTATTTTCTCTGTTTCTCCACAAATACAGGATATTCCTATCACTTGATTCATTTGCCATTTCCTCACTTTCCAAGACAGGTCAAGGAAGTAGTGGGGCAAATTATTTAAGCTCTATTTGTCACCTGTGGTGATTTACCTCGACATTTGGTTGCAATATTAGTAATACAAGTGTTGTTTCTAAGTGCATAACCAAAGGGTAATTTATTAAGATCCATGACAGATTGTGTGCCAGACCCTGAGCAGTTATAGATGAACCAACCAACAACAGAAGCACTCCATGAAAGACAAACCACTTAGTTCTGTCCCTTAAGGCTGAAGCAGCCTGAAAACTGTCAGCCTAGACCAGTCTGAGACAGACAGTAGATCTACTTTCTACTGAGACAGCTGTTCATTTACTCAAAGGAATGAAGATGTTTAACAAGACTGAGAAGTAAAGAAATGTCAAAAAGAATGCACTGTGTAGAGAGAGAAAGACACCTGGGGGCCCTTTAAACAAGCAGTTTCTAGTGTCAGTGAAATATTTGAACAAGTGGATTTTTCACCCTAGTGGAAATAGATTAAGCTGGGGCCTGACTTGCACCTCAGAACCCTAGAGTTAGAAGGTGTGCCACCTTGTTATCACCCTGCCCCTCTGGCAGACAAAATTAAATGTTGAACTTGGACTCAATTACCGAAGAGTACCCGGAATCAAGTCCTGATAGTACAGTGTATCTTTTGTTAACAGCATTTGGATATTTTAGTGCTCAGTTACTTGAGTAGTGTTTGGTTTAATTGTGCTTTGGTGTTATTTCCCGGCTCGGCTGATGATTCTATATTAATGTTAAACTAATCTGATATCTGAGTATCTTCATTTCATATATTTAACTGTGATGAAGTAAAGGGAAATAGTACAAAAGCCTAGATTTTGAAAGGAACATGTGTTAACTGATGAAAATTTAAATTCAGGGATCCCTGGGTGGCTCAGCGGTTTGGCGCCTACCTTCGGTCCAGGCGTGATCCTGGAGTCCGGGGATCGAGTCCCACATTGGGTTCCCTGCATGGAGCCTGCTTCTCCCTCTGCCTCTCTCTCTCTGTGTCTATCATGAATAAATAAATAAAATCTTAAAAAAAAAGAAAATTTAAATTCATGTAAATCTAGTCTCCCCTTTCACTTCATCCAGATACCATAGGATAACCTTTCTATGAAGAACAATGTGTTATTATCATTATTAATTAAAATTTAAACTGATTTTTTAAAAAACAATTATTTAAATGCATATTTGTCTTATGACTAACCATTTGCACAGTGCATTCATAGGCATGTCCTCATTTGATCACCACATTATGAAATAGGTATTATTACTCTTTATTCCCATTTTACAGATGAGGAAACTATGGCACTGAATGGGCACAGAATAGTTAAGCAATGTACTCAAGGTTATATACCTAGTAAGTGGCAGCAGTAGGACTGCAACCAGATGTTAAGTCCACTGCTTTTTCTGCCCCATTTCTGCTACTTTTTACATATTTTTGCAGATCTTTCACTTAAGGACTGTCATTATGTTCCTTTTTCCTGGACTTCAGATCACTCAAGTGAAATTTCAGTCTATGGATATCATACATACAGATATACCTTAAATATATATTTAGCATTTAAAAAGAAGATGCCAGAAATTCTCCCCACCAAAAAAAAAAAAAAAAAAAGCTAAGATAAGTACTTCAGACTAAAAGAGCAGCTTGGCTTTTGTCCTTAAGAGACATGTTTGGCATTTTAAAAGAGATTCCATAGATTCTCCCTACAAAAAAATCAATGCTAAGGCTTCAGACTAATATAGCAGCATGGTTTGCCATCTGTAAAAGTCTCAGTCTCAGTCTCTAAGAAGTTGGCTTCGGCTGCTGTCATCTTCTCATCCCTTATGAATGTACTGTTTTTTTTTTTCTGCCTCAAAAACAGAGCCAAAGACTGCACATCCAGTGACCTAGGAGAATTTCCTTGCTAATATGGAAACGTTCTTCTAAGAATGTCTTAGATCCAGGGGCAAACTTGAACTTATTTGTAGATGTTAAAATGGCAACTTAGAATTCCCTTTAAGAGAAAACTAAAAATACTATCTTCACTACCCTCACGTGTGCCTATGAGAGATTATATCTCTACTTCCTTTGCACTAAAACAAATTTCCTAGATTTCAATAAAATGTTGAGTAAATTTAACAAGAAAATATAGGCTTCATCAGATAACACATTCGCAGCATACTATTTGCAAAATACAAATAGTACATTTTCAAATGAATTCCTTTGGATACTGTCAACCCAATACTGCTGTTCAGGTATGAAATAAAAATTAGGACGTTACATTGGCCATCAAAATTGTAATTTGTACAGATTCCTGAGAATATAGAATTTGTGTTAGAGCTTGTAGGTCTATTTCCTAATTAGCTTCAGCCATATGTAGAGAAAAAATATTTTCCTAAGAGAAGGCTATTTTACCACTTTAAATAGGATGGTTTGTAATGCAAATGTTAATATATCATTGATTTTGATAAGCAGGAAAAAATAAAACAATTACCTCATTACATTTTAATAATGTAATACCCTGTTATGAATATTTTGAAGGCAGGAAAAAGGCAACTTGTTTTAATAATTAGGTTTGTTTACTCTAAGGATTTGGAGGGCAACAGTGGCAATGCCATCCTCCTCCCACCTTCATAAGAGAACATACTATATATTAGTGTTTCTATAAAAGTCTGAAGTCTTAATATTAAAAGTGAATTAGCAATTCTACTCATAGGTATATACTGTTTAAAAAAAAGAAGAAGGAAAAAACAACAGTTCCAAAATGGAGTCAGTGTGCTGAGCCCCACATCAGCAAAACAAGACTTAATACCTAACCCTATTGCAATTTCAGCCTCACCCAGGAATGTAACTACTAACTAGTCAATATGGAATTAACTGGTCAGCATTAGTGAGGTAATCTGCCTGAAATACCCCCCACTTCCCCCAAAGGAAGGTGACTTTGCCTGAAACAACCCACTTTTCACTAGAATAACTTCCTTGCCCTGCTGCCTTTTGCCTATAAAAGTCTTCCATTTTCTACAGCTCCTCAGAGCTCCTTTCTATTTGCTAGACAGAATGGTGCCTAATTTATGAATAGTTAAATAAAGCCAATTAGATCTTTAATTTAGTCAGTTGGATTTTTTTAACAATACCCACGATAAATAAAAACATATGTGCATGCAAAAATTTGTTCATGACTGTTCATAGTAGCATTATTCATAATAGCTTAAAAGCGAAACAACTGAAACACCGATTAACAGACAAATGGATAAACAAAATGTGATATAGCCATACAATGGAATATTATCATAAAAAGGAATAAAGTTCTGACACATGCTAAAACATGGCTGACCTTTGAAAGCATGATGCTAAATGAAAGAAGGCACAAAAGTCCACATATTATGATTCCACTTGTATGAAATGTGCAGAATAGGTACAAAAACAGAAAGTAGACTAGTGTTTGCCAGGGGTAGTTGGCCAGATGGGGTAGGGTGTGGCTGTGAAAGGGTCTGGGGATTTTGAGGGGCTGGTGAAAATGTTCTAAAATTGATTGTGGTAGTGGTTGCAGAACTCTATGAATACACTAAAGACCACGGAATTGTATACTTTAAATGACTCTTGTGTATTATGTGAAGTATATCTCAATAAAGCTGATATATATATATATATATATATATATATATATATATATTTAAGGAAGTACAGTTGAAGTCAGGAACAAGAGCTTCTGAAATACAAAATACAAATGTAAGATCTATATGATCGAGATAAGAGAATTTGGAAAACACTAGGCTGCTCAGGTAGAAAGAATAGGTGGGGCTGAAATCTTCTCCCACCCTCTAATAGGCCAGGGCTGCAGGATACTTTCTCAGGCTTTCTAAGACTTTCTCAAAAGAGCAAAAACAGGAGGTAGAGGCTCTGTGAAGCCCTAGTGTACAAATTCAGAGCCAGAAGAATATGGCATAAGATCAATATGAAAGGGAACAGAACCCTTTTGGACCAGCTGGGATGAAAGGTAGAACAGAATATATCTACTTTTCAGGCAGAGGCAGAACAGGGTTAATTTTTCACATAGCCCAAAATGGGTTTCTTAGGAGTGAGAGCTACCGTATAGTCTTAGCAGCAAAGGAGATGGCTCTGGCATCAGTATAGGCTGGATAACTATGATAAGCCTGGGTCCCCAAAAGAAATGACCATACTTCCACAGGGACAAAGACAGGGACACCCTATACCTCTCCAAGACTGGGAAGAAGATTAAAAGGAGGCAACCATGCTGGAAATGTCTGGTGAATATGTCTAATATTACTTTGAAATCCAAGTCTGCAAAGCTATTGCAGCAGCTGGGTAATTTTGAATCTAAGAAAGGAAGACCCTAACTAATGCTATTCTTTGTAAATAATCCCCATTCTGACAGTTCCTTGCCAACATGCCTTCTGTGTACTGAACTACTGCAGGAAAATCTGAGGGTTTTAGGGATCAAAACTAACAGAGGAAGGCTGAAGAAGGAAAGTGCAGAGCCCTGCCTTTGACTGAATGTGGTCCAAATAATATTTTTCATTTGATATGTACAAAACAGATAATAATGCATCTCATCACTAAAATACTTTAGGATTCGTAAAGCAGCTTTATATGTACTATCTCAGTTTAATATCCAAAACACTGACCGCTATTAAAAATATTTAAGAGATACTCTGTCTTCTGGGGGCTAGATTGGTAATAGAAAAGGAGAAATTAGGATTCACTTGACCAAAGATTTGCTGATCCTTACTCTCCAAAATAAGAATTGGGTTCAAAAAACATTTACTGAACACCCTTCTCAGCCAGGTCCTTTATCAGGTGTTGGGGACAAGGAACATAATAAAAAATGCAAGAACTTTGCATTTAGAGAAGGTAAGTGTTATGATGGGGGTGGGTATAGTGTGCTTTAGAAGCAAGAGGTTTCTGCCCAACTTGGACTGGTGGAGAGGGTATATCGATGTAGCCAGTGAAAGAATCTCTAAGCAAAGTCTTGAGAGATGTATAGAAATCATTCATTCATTCATTCATTCATTCATTCATTAAACCATACAATTTTAGCAGCTGCTATCTATCAGGCTCTGTGGTAGATGCTGGCAATGAGCAGTTAGCCAAAGGATAAGAAAAAGAATGCTCCTGGTACAGGGAACACTGTGAACAAAAACAAAGACAGGGAGTTCATCAAACCACTTGGGGTGCATAGGTAAAATAGAAACAACTCTGCAGGACTAGAAAGCAAAGTGAGAAGATAGTACATGACAGTGAGAGATAGAAAATAGATTCTAGGGCCACGTCCTAAAGGATCTTAACTATACTAAGGAGCGAAAATATTATACTGTAAACAGTGGGAACCATTACAGTTTAATAGGACATGTGAGTTTTAAAAAGATCACCCTGGGGCACCAGGGTGGCTCAGTTGGTTAAGTGTCTGACTTTGGCTCAGGTCATGATATCAGGGTCCCGAGATGGAGCCCCACATCAGGCTCCATGCTCAGCAGGGACTCTGTTTCTCTCTCTCTCTCTCTCTCTCTCTCTCCCCTTTCTCTCTCTCTCTTAAATGAATAAATAAATAAATAAATAAATAAATAAATAAATAAAATCTTTTTCAAAGTCAAATAAAAATACCACCTGGCTAGAGAGCAGATGATGAATTTGAGGGATAGACACTGGGAAAGCTGCTGAAAAAAAGAACTTGCATAAGGACAGTAGCATGAGGAGACAGACTATACCCTTCATGGAAGATCCCATGTACTGGCTCTTGACTTCGCTCTTAGCACCCCAACTCATCTGTCTCAGGCCCCACCCCTTAGAGGCTGACTAATAATAAGGCTAACCTCTAACAACCTAATTAGTATATAGGAGTTAATGGCTGACACTGGTTTAATGCACAGCCTTCCCAAGATTTACATTTGAAGTAAGAGTTTGAACTGTCTGTGATTCAGAGGGAAAAGAAAGAACAAACTCTCCCAATATATTGATGGTAAATCTGTCCTAGCTCAGAATCTTCCAATATTGATGGTAAAACTGCTCATTTCTCTATTATAGGTAGTTGGAAGGAAGAACTTAGACAAGTAAAAAATAACCCAAAGAAAGTGTTGCTACCAATACAGCATTGGTGTAAGTGGTTGCTTCCATGAAGGGGAGAAGGAAAGATAGGAGCACAGGAAAGATGGGCAGGAGCAAATAAGGGAGGCAAAGAAATGGACGGAAGGCAATAGACTCATACACCCTCCACATCCATCTGTGGAAAGGAGACTCTGGCTGCAATCTTTTGAGTCTAGGAGGTATACCAAGACCACTAAGCATTTAATGTTCTGAATAAAATGATCTCTATGTGAGAAAATAGAGAAGTCCCATATACGGGGGAATGTCTTTTGAAAGTCAGATTTAAACAACCTTCACTGAAGCTGCAAAGCGGCTATTTCCTCCCCTTCTCCTCACACATGTGCTTAATTATGGGATAAACACAGATCTATGAAGGGCCTCTTCAGCTAGGAGTGAAAGATGAAATGAGCCCAGGTGAATGAAGCTGGAAAAATGAATGGGACAAAACAGTAGTCCTATTTAAGTGATAAGGAAATGATGAGACACCTGGGAAATTAAAAAAAAAAAACAGTAAATCAAATAGTACATAAGAATAAAGGTAGTTTACTGCAAAGTCCCCTTCAAGTGCAATTTATGTTAGTGAAAGTGTTGTGCACATATAGGACTATTGGGATATAGATGAAGGCTAAGGAGAAAATCTGTATGTCAAAATTTTTCAGTGATTAGCTAAACTCTTTTTTTTTTTTTTTTCAAGGTTGGGGAAAAGAACACATCTAAGAGAAAAAGAAAGCAACTTCAGGGAAAAAAGAATTTGTTCTTCCTCTCGTAAACTCAATAATGAAAGCAGTCCTTTCTCTTATTTTGTGTGATGTGCCGGGTTGTAAAACAACCGGTATTTGAGCTTACATTTGACAGTGTAATAAATGCAATTATAATCATTTGCATATTAAAGGCATTATTATTACTTCATGGCAAATATTTCCAACAAGATGGAATTGAAAAGAATCCCTCCTCCCAAGCAGTCTACACATGCTTTTGTAGGATTTGACATAATCTGAAATCATGCTGTGTCAAACTGTCAATTGCAGGAATTCTCCAAAACTACCACAAATCTTGCTCTAATCTCTTTTAAGACTCATTTGATGCTACATAATTGAAAATAACCATTGGTTGTGATGTGTTAATTTTATGCAAGGAAAATAATAGAGTACCGATGTTATACTTTCAGCCAACTACTTTTGGGGGAAAACTGTACTGAATTTTTAGTCTCTATGACAGCTCAACTTAGGCTACATAACTTTTAATTATGTCATTTTGGGGCCCTATTTAAAACAAAATATCCTGAAATATGGCATCCAAAATGATGAGATCTGAGGTTTCCTTTCTCTGAGACATATATTAACCTGCCTTAGGAACTACACATAAAAAATTGCGACCTAATTTGCCTTGAGTTTCAAACTTTACATGGGAAAAGGATACATTCACCCCCATAACCTATGACACCATCATTTACCCTTACTTGCCACCTCTTAAATGACCTATAAAGATAAACCTCATACAAAGCCTTGCAACTCAAAGCCTTCTTTTTTTAAAAAAAAAAGTTTATTTATTCATGAGAGACACACAGAGAGAGGCAGAGACAGAGGCAGAGGGAGAAGCAGGCTCCCTGCGGGGAGCCTGATGTGGGACTCCATCCTGGGACGCCAGGACACCTAGGTGGCTCAGAGGTTGACCGTCTGTCGGCTCAGGGCGTGATCCCCGGGATTCAGTAATTCAGTAAAATTACATATAGTCTGTAGCTTAAAATCTAAATGAAAGTGAAAATTTAATGGAATATAAATTTGTAACAGCTAAAGCTTTCCCTTAAAGAAAACATTATTGATTTTAAAGAACTTACTAATGAAAAAGAATGGTATTCATTTAGGCTTGGCCAGAGACAAATCATAGATTCATTTATAAGAGTAAATTAAGACATGGATAGATCCCAGGGAAGGGGCTTTGCCTTCGGACTGGGTCACTTCTTCAGATTGGGTCACTTCCCTGCAACCTTTTTTTTTGGGGGGGGGGAGGCCAATTAGACTGGAGGACTTTCTATTTATTATTTGAACCTCATGATTTCTGATGTTCCTCCACACCACTTGCACCTTTTTTTCCCCACATACCCACATACACGTTTCACACCCCTAACATTAATTTATTCCACCGTTGGCTTTCTTTAAATTCTTTCCTCTGATGAACGTAATTTTATATTACAACTCCATATTTGCATTTGCTACTACTGAACATATGGAATTGCTCCTTTAATCCTCCAAAGTTTACATCTAAGCTTAAAAACAAATTCATAAAGCCTTCTTAGGGTGTTACCGTGTACATATTCATTTGCACTTTGGGATAGGCTACTCTATGAGTATTGTATCAATTGGGTTTGCATTTGACTTTCAGTAGTAATAGAAGACCCAACCTCAGTGCCTGAAACAAATGGGTGGGTTATTTTTCCTCTCACATAATGAAAAGGCCAGAGACAAGCAGTCCAGGGCTGGTACCAGCAGCCCAGGTCCTTCACAATGTCATCGACATTCCACATTATATCCTTGTATTTTATCCCTGACACTTGATTTTTATGTTTGTGTCTTGGCATTTCATGGTCCCAGGATGGCTGCTCCACCTCCAGCATAATAATATCTTCATTCTAGTCCAGAAGGGAAGAAAAATAGGAAGAGGTGGTGTCTAATCTCAGCATAGGGGCTGTTCAGTAGAATTTTGTCATACAACTACCAAAGTTGCAAGTGAATCTGAAAAGGCAGGTTGCTTCCAACAACAAAATTGGGGTGCTGGAGAAAGGTAAAAAAGAGAATAACTATTGAGATTTTATTAGCATTTTCTGCTCCAGCGTTCTTCAGTCATTTTGAATGTGACCACACTCTATTCCCTAATTAAATTATAAATCCTCCAAAGTCAGAGGACATTAATTAATTTTATTTCTTTTGGGTCTCCCTCCTCCCCTTAGCATACCTGTACCATTCCATGTCTGATGGTAATTGAATGAACCAAGTAGGCAGTTCTACCACATGTTCTTTACTACCACCTAGCTAGATGACATTTGTGTGTGAATATGAGTTTAGTTCATAAAAGAGCAAAGCAATATGTATCACTTTTAGACAGCTGTATTCACATTAGATGGTGATTTGGCTCATTTTCTCTACCAAATAAATTTCAGCCACTAAGCATATGAGACTCTCCACAACCTAGTCTCTCCCCATCAACCTCTCCAGCTTTATATCCCACTGGTCCCTTTCATATTTCATTCTTTCTCAAACTGAACTCCACATTGTTTTGAATTCAATATATATATGAATTATTTTGTCTAATATGATGAACTGAACAACAAAGAAACAAATAAGCAATGGCAAGAAGAACAAAACCCTAGCACTTGAATTTGTTCTTTTGCACACAGGGTCCTCTTACCATATTCAAAATCCAGATTCTTCAATGTCTTCCATAAAATTTTTCTTGATTAGATGAGATGAAGTAAGCATGTGAGTATTGGGACAGAGGATAGGATGAAGTGTTATGCCCCTATAGTTCCTTTCCAACCTCACCCCTTGTGTATAGTAAGGGTTCTTCTCAGCATTTTAAGCAAGGTTATACACAAAAAATTATTAATATTAGCAAGAAAGAATTGTATTTATAATACTCTAACATCAATAATCTAAATAATATTTAACCTTATCTCTATAGATGTCTAAAAGTCCAGCATAGATCCAAGAAGGATAGTCTAACAGGCTTCTACCATATGGGCCACTAGCATGATGGAGCCAGGCTTCTGGGGAGAGCGTGGAGTTGTGGAAAGGAGAGGGGGAAGCTTTCAAGTACTTATTTGAGGCTGATTTTCTATGGACTACAAAGTTAAGAGATGCTGTATACTATCCTATAGATGCTAACAGTATTCATAGTTAGCTGCTGCTGAAAATGTACTATTTCTATAATAGAATGTGCCTTTCAGACATGCTGGTGCATAACAATAGGGTTACATAGGTTAAAAACTTGGCATATAGTAGGTACCCAAGAAATGGCAGCCACCCTTTCCATTTCTTACTCTAACTTTTCATAGCAACTTGCCTATACCTCTTAATGATATCCACTTCCTCCTTTTTTGTAGTAATCTTTTATTGGATTATAAACACCTCAAGGGCAGGGAATGCCTAATTTAACCTCACAAATGTCAAAAGGCCTTCTAACTATGCCTCAAAAATGGTAGATGCTCCATTGTTTAATGAAAGAATGAAAAAATAAGCTAATGGAGGGTATTATGCTAAGTGAAATAAGTCAATCAGAGAAGGACAAACATTATATGGTTTCACTCATACAGGGAATATAAAAAATAGTGAAAGGGATTATAGGGGAAAGGAGATAAAATGAGTGGGAAAAATCAGAGATGGTGACATAACATGAGAGATTCCTAACTCTGGGAAATGAACAAGGGTAGTGGAAGGGGAGATAGGCAGGGGGATGGGGTGACTGGGTGATGGGCACTGAGGGGAGCACTTGACGGGATGAGCATTGGGTGTTATACTATATGTTGGCAAATCGAACTCCAATACAAAAAAATACAAAACATAACAAATTAAAGAAAAGAAAAGAAAAGAAAGAATAAACTAAATCCTAATGGGCAAATATAACAAAATAACATCTGAACCATCTAAATGAATTTTCTTGCTGGTCAGTGGAGGCATTTGGAAAGGGTGTAGGGAAAGACTTAATACTAGTGGCTGTCATCTGCACAGGCAGTCATCCTTTAATTCCATAAGCACTAACTGAGAAGAACTGCACCAATTATCTTTGCCCATGAGGACATTGTATTTTGAGCAAGGTACAAACATAGGTTTTAAATAGAAAAGTCACAGAAAACAATGCAAGTGAACATCTTTTCGATATCAAGATGTGTGTATCCCTTCAAGTATTATGGGCAGTATAACAATAGAGTTTTATATTTGATTAGTACTTAATGCCTATCAAAAACTTTCTCATCCCCTATCTCCTGGAAACATACAGTAGAGAAAAGACAAATAATTATCCTTTCACAAAATGTAACATCCCTTTACTACTCTGTTTATATACTGGAAGTATACTCAACAACAGTTTGGTAATACCTTGACATCAAAGCAATGGACCAACACAAATTAGGAATTGGGCCTAAACATGAAAAAAATAGGGAAGATAACCTGTAAATCCACCAGATACCTGTAGTGAAAAATATCAGACCAATCAACCCAAAGTAAAAGAACAAATTTTCAATCACTTTGATTTAAATATAGGCTAGATTTATCTTCCAGTGAAAACCATCACAGATGTACATTTGAAATTTCCAGAAGCATTAAATATACACCTATTTGTGGCTTTTGTTTCTTGCTTTGTCACTTAGAATCACTCGTGTTTTTACCCACTCTCACAAAATTTTTTTTTGTGGTCACTCTGTCACTCAACTCTGTAGAGGCCTCCTACCAATTGATAAGTCAAATTCCTGCCCACTGCTTTAGAACAGTACAGCTCCATAGAACTTTCTGTGGTGGTAGAAATGTTCTGTATCTCTATCTAATAGAATAGTAGCTAGTCATATGTTGCTACTGAGCATTAGTAAGGTAGCTAGTGTGACTAAGGAACTGAAATTTTAATTAATTTACATTTTATTTTTTTTAATTAATTTACATTTTAAACAGACCCATGTAGTTAATGGCTATTGTACTGGATAGCACAACTCTAGAGTGTGTGGAAAGACAGGACTTTCTTACAGTGCTATCTACTCTCTCTACCTGCCTCAGGCCATCTGGTATTCTTTCTCCATTCATCAAGTTCTACTATTTTAAGTCTTCATTTTTTCACTAGAAAGCACACAATGACTCAGATATCACATTCCTAATTTGGCTTTCTTGGCAGGGCAGGAGAGGGCTCACAGTGGGTGTGGAGGCCGAGAAATTTTTTTTTTTTTTAATGATAGTCACAGAGAGAAAGAGTGAGGCAGAGACATAGGCAGAGGGAGAAGCAGGCTCCATGCACCGGGAGCCCGACGTGGGATTCGATCCCGGGTCTCCAGGATCGCGCCCTGGGCCAAAGGCAGGCGCTAAACCACTGCGCCACCCAGGGATCCCGAGGCCGAGAAAATTAAGGCCATTCCACTTTGAGTTTAGCCTTATCACAAGTGCAGCCATCCCAGGCCCCTGTGAATAAGAGCTGAACTTTACCTTACTTCAGTTACAGGAAGAAAACAGCTTGCAGCTTAACGTCCTAGAAAGCCCCGTATTAGAATGAGAACAGAGTTCAATGCCCTTGAAAGCCCCATATCAGAATGTAAACAGAACTTGAGAAATTCCTCCACCCCTTCTGAAGATCCCCTAGACCAGCCTATAAAAACTAAGCTGAAACCCACCTCGGGGTCCAAGTCCCTGCTCCGCTGTGTCGGGTATACTTGGACCCAAGCTCCAGCTTGTAAATAAACCTTCATGTGTTTGCATCGGTGTCGGCTCCTTGGTGGTTTCTTGGATTCGCAATCTTGGGCACAACATGGGGAGACAACTCTATCCAACATGTATTTATACAGCTTTATCTCTGCCCAACATCTCTCTAAGCCAGAGCATAAGAAAACCTAGCAGGAAATTCTAATTTGGTTCTATTGCCCTCTCACGCATATCCTTCTGAAGAAAACCCCCCCACACACGCACACACACCCCGCCCCCGTGAGTAGGACCAGGCCTAACCCAGAGGCAGCCCATCCAGGCGCCTTCCTAGAATTTAAGCAACAAAAACATTCTGTTTTTCCGAGATAAGAAAACCATCCCCCCCCTCCCCCAACGCCCTGACTGGAAAGTCCCTGAACATGTTCGTGTTGACCTTCAAAGAAATCAATCATGTCATAACCCGAATGCTATGCTACTCCCGCGGTTTTTTGCCTTTAAAAGATACCTGTAATTGCTAATCGGGGCTCTCTGCCACCTCTGAGGCGGAGAGCCCGTTTGCGCAAACGTTCAATAAACCCTCTTGCTAGTTGCATCTGCCTGTCTGGGGTCTGAGTCTCTGGGGCGTCCACCGGGACACGTTGGCACCCGTGAGCCAGGGTCTAACACTTCCCCATTTTACAAAGCTAACTTAGAATTTGACTCTTTCAGAAAATGTCCCCACATTTATCCTGCCCATTCTCTATTCCTATTCCACTAATCTCTTGCTACTCTATTTTAGTATACAATGCACAAGTCAGTGATGCAAGGGTGGGGGTGCAGTTAGAAGAAAATGGGAGTTTGTTGTTACAACCTACTGTCAACTAAAATATTGAGATAATACTGTAATTTTCTGATGATGGCTTCAGTTCTACAAGGACATGAATACATACACCATGAGCAAATTATGATAACACTCTTTAAAGTCAATTAGTGAATGTAAATAAATACCATATTTAAGCACAGCCTCCTTAACTGTGTAACTCACTACAGTCATCCAAGTGCTCATTTATCCATAGCATTTGTACATTGCATATAGCAGGTGACAGAAAATACAGATCATATTCGCATATGCCTATATGGAGCATATTTACTGCACCCATTTGCAACTTCCCAGGAAGGAGGCTGTAGAAAAAAACAGTCAATAAGGATCAAAGAAGGCTAAATGAGTACTAGGGAAAATATAATGCAAGCCTGGGACTTCTAACAGTTGTTGGCTATAGAAAAATCTATATCACCTTCTGAAGTCAGCTAGATCAATGTGAATAAACACTATCTGGATGAAATCTCCTTTCAGTAAGAAAGCATTAACCTGCATGCATATTCAGGTGCAATGAATAATCATCTTGTTAACACTTGAATACATTCAAAAATGCATAAAGTCACAAAATACTATCCTCCCTAATGCTCATGGTTAGTCTTAATTCTATGCTTTATTCAACATATATGGATTCCATTAAAGTTGATGATACCACCTTCTAGGCCCTCTGTGGAACTCTTCTCTCCCAGATTTCACTGTAGTGGAAATCCCAAGAACGTGCTATAAAGTGTGGAGTTAGTTCGAAATCCACAGCTTGAAATTTTAAAACCTTTGCTTAAGGTTTCAATGCAGCAGAAAAACAACCAGTAATTAAAAATCCTAAACCCCTTCTGAAACAGTGTGCAGAGAAAGTAGTCTTTAGAAGAATCTGGCTATCTGCATAACATATTTCTTTATGGAAGACTATGAAAGGTAAATATTTCCTGTGCTTCCTCTGAAATCCCTAAACTAGATCCTTAACAAATTATCAACTCAATCATTTTGATATTATAAAATCATAAAATAATTTTTGAGCATTTATTGCCCATCATTGTGTAGTTACTAAGGATTAAAGATATGATTTAAGATACAGCTCATATCTTCAAGGACCTTACAATTTAATTCTCCACTCAAGTTCTATTATCATGTATTAGTAATGCCAAAAATATTTATTTAGCAATTATCTGTACTATGCAAAATGAAGCTTTCCATATCATGCAGCTTACAAATGGATAATGAAATGCTTGAAAGGCATAAAGATTTGCTTTTGAAATTCTTTTATTTGAATCTACATAAACAACCAACTAATTTAGTGTTTTGCCAGCCTTTGAAAAAAAAAAGAAACTCACTAAAAGTAACATGTTTATAGAACTCTACAAGCACACCAAATCATTTAATAGCTGCTCTAACTACTAAACCACCAGCAACCAACTATAGCAGTTAAACTGGGAACTACTGAAATGAAAAGCACCAGAAGGACTTTTCTCGTGCTAGTGTAACCCACAGTGTGTGGCAAATCTTATTTATTAACTAAGTTAAATAGTAACTGCCATTTCTTGGAAATGTTTGTGTTACCCAGAAGATGGCATGGACAAATAGCACCAATAGTAACAAGTGGGGGTTCCGTTTTTTAGGTTTTTTTAGCTCTGAATCCAAGTAAGATATGACCTTTCCAAAGTAGCCCTCCTCCTTTTTTCTTCCCCATCTTGGTCCCAACCAGAAGAACAACTCCAGTAGACAGACTGAAGAGATAACAAACTCCAGTTAGAGATGCAGGGGTTTACAATTTCACAATAATTTCTAGGATTATAGACCAAAGATTAAGTGTTAAAATGAAGGGTCTTACAAGAAAAAAAAAAGCAGAGATCAGACTCAGTGGGAAAGGCACAAATATAGGGCACATATAAGAAGATCTGTAGTTGGCCAGGACTAGTACTAATCCTTTCTGAAGAATAAATGGAGGCTGATATTAGAATTCATTGTATAGATTTGTAAAATGATATAGTTCTCATTACAGACTGTGGGTCCTCATAATTATCAACTTTTTCTTTCATCGGTCATAAAGTTTCTCCCAGCCCTCAGATAAAGAGCCCCTGTGGATAGTATTAAACATCTGATACAGTGAACACTAACTACTTAGCTATTTGAATCACAATATTGATACCACAGGTGGGAAAAACTAAGTAAAGCAGCTGCTCTTGAATAATTCTGTCTGTAAGCACCCTGAAGAGAGGGACACCATCTTATTCCTCATTATATCTCTAGAACATAGCAAGAAATTAATAAATATTTGTTGAATGAATGAATGTGCAACACATTACACTAGTTCAATGATGTGGGGTGGGGGATGAAACCCCGTAGTACAGCTGTATCTACATGAAACTACTTTTTCTAAAATGTGGATTTAATTGACCAGAAATTTCATTCAAGCTGTTGGCCAATTCTATCAGAAAAGAGGTTAAATTGAAATTGCTCACTGGATTGATTAGGTAATTAACTAATATGAATGAATAGACTTTGGATTATTCTGGCATCACAGATAAATGTTTACAGTTAATAAAAGCAGTCTGTGGCATCAGAAATCACCCAAGCTAAAGAACTCAATCAGAAAATGGAATTAAGTGAAGTCCAAGATTAGCAAGACAATTTTACAAACACTAAGCTCTAATATATCTTACAGAAATAGAAAAGCAGTAGAATGTGTCATTTCTGGTAAGAATACAGCTACAGGTCTTTCTATGACGGTGCAGTATAAATAAATAATATAATTTGGAATAACTTGATTGTTGGTCCTGAGAGAAAATTTATATGAAAGACACTTGGGGTGTATACACACACACACACACACACACACACACACATGCTCATACACATGCACAAGTAGAATCTATTATTTAAAATCCTAAAATTAAGAGCAGATACATTGAGATGGCTATTTGTATAAATCTTGTTTTCACTATACAGAAAATATTAAAGTCAAATTGTCTTAAGTTACAAATACATTTAGATCTATTTATATATTGCTATTTGACATAAGCTAAGAATAGGGGGAAAAGAAAAAATGCTAAAGTGTTAGCAACCATGGTCTACTGAAGATCAATAAAAATAATATTAAATATCTCTCCAAAATCATGAAACTTAGTGGGAAAATAGAATTTGATTCAAAGATTCTACTTACACATAATATTTCTAGTAATGTGTTTACAGGACAAAGTGAAGTCTATCTCTAGTATTTTGATAGATATTTAGATAAATACAGATATCTTTAGATTTATGAATATGTTGATATTTATAAGAAAAGAAACAATGGTGGTGATTCTGAGGCTCAACTGCTACCAGTGAAATAGGGAGAGCAATGTAACTTTGTAGAAACATTTATTGAACAAACTTCAACCCCACAAGGAACTCTACACATAGCATGCTTTTACTGATTCAAGTTGCCTCCATTCAAGCAGCACTTTTTACTCTTTGCTTTTTTCCACATCAATTTCAATTAAGTTTCACCTCTGAAAACCCGAGGAACTACAAATTGTGCTCTTCTCCCCCTAGCAAGTTTGCCCAAAATGTCTTCGTTCTGTTTTAATCACAATACAGGGAATACAAGAAACAGCATGACCTCTTCTTAGTATATATTTGGAGAGTTTAATTCTTTCATGTATACCCCTAGCAAGAATCCTTTTCTAGATTTCCTTATGGGAAAATTTTTTATGAAAAAAGTCATCAGTTTGGGAAAGGAAGTAGGGTGGGAAGCCAGCCAGGCACATCGTCCTCTTTTCTTGGCCATCTTCCTATTGCAGCTGGCTATTCGAAGGCTGGGCAGTCTGCAAAAATATCATGCTGGAATGGTTAAATTTGTGCTTGTGTTTTCAGCCTGGAAGCCATTTTTTTTTAAAGAACTCTGGATTCTACATTGATTATTATTATTATGAGGACCCTTACCAACTTAGAAATGCTGGAAATTATCTTAATTGAAACTTCTTGAGAAGAGGCAACCCACCCACCATTTTGACTGAAGTGTAAAAAGGCTAATGGCATTTGACAGTATTCTGGTTGGATTTCCAACTGTGATTTTTCTTTGATTAAAATAAATAAGTGGTGGAGCACCAACTTTGTCACCTGAGCATTGTTAAAACTGACATTTGCAAAGCAACTATGCTAATATGACATTTTCCTTTTTTTCTTGGTACTTTGGTATGATCTGACAATGAACCAAGAGGACTTTCCTTGAAACCTTTAGTATTTGACCAAGTGCCACCTATACACGATTTGCTTTCAAACTGCTGTCATTTTCTTGCTGCCTTGCCATGAATTAAAGGAATAGACTGCATTAAAACTTCAGCAAATTCCTCATTCCCTAACTGTAACACAGACCATAGACTGCTTTAAAAGAAATGCACAGTCCTTTTTTTTTTAAAAAAAAGATTTTATTTATGAGAGAGAGAGGGAGAGAGAGCACAAGCAGGGGGAGAGGGAGAAACAGGTTGGGGTCATGACCTAAGCCAAAGGCAGACACTTGACCAACTAAGCCACCCACGTGCCTCTGCTATGTCCTTTTAGTAACAAAGACTACTATGGCTATGGTGAAGCAAATTGCTTTTTAGCATGCCTACCTACTTGGGCTTTCCTTTATCCCTAACCCATGGAGATGAGAAATAATCTAGCAAAGCAGAGATGTCCACTCTTAAACTACCATGGGCTTCTTTCTGTTAGCTTTCCTTTTTCTACTCCTGAAACTTAAACAAACAAATAAAACTCCTATAACACTACTAACACTATAAGTGTACTTTGAAAGGCTAACTTATTTTTTGTGTGATGGTCAGGAAATAAATACCTGCTGAACTTAAGGAAATATTATATTATCATCTGATTGGAAGAATGAAACTAATTTATAGGAGAGGTGAGCAAATTATGGCCATTGGGACAAATCTGACCTGCTTCTTGTTTTTGTAATAGCTTGTAAGCTAAAAATGATTTTTACAGCTTAATTCAAAATTATTTTTAAAATCAAGAGTGAAAATATTTCATGACATATGAAAATTCAAAATTCTGCATCCATATCCATAGTCATTTGGGTTTATATATATGTATATACACACTATATATATATATATGTATATATGTAATGCAGATGTATATATACATGTATGCATGTATATTTATACATGTATAAATATATGTATATATTTATATATAATGTATATATACGTTGTATATATACATAATATGGCTGTTACATGTATATTACATATTATATATGGCAGTTTCCATGCTAAAATAGCAGTTGAATAATTGTGATAGAGACTATATGACCCACAAAACCTAAGATGTTTACTACCTAGACCTTTGCAGAATAAAAGATTCCTAAACTTTGTCTAGAGTCATATTTAATAAGAAGAAAAACAGTTATAATTGTTGAACTCTTTCCTCTTACATAAAACAGTAAAAATATATTTCTCAAACAGTTCAGCCAAGATATAATTGAGGATACCCTTTGAAAATGAAAACAACCAGCCAATAAGGACAATCAAAACTCCAAGCAGAATAGGGTTTGATTCCAGCTCTGTCACTAATTCTCTGAATTTAGTCATACTATCTTCCCTTTCTCACCTTTCTTTTCATATCTTTCAAACTAGAAGTTTGAATAAAATGATTTGTCTCATCATTTTCAAATCTAGGAATCTAAGATTTTCTTCTCTTTTTTAATTTCTTATTTACATTACAAAAAGATCATTCACTTTACTAAAGGAGTCACTATGGGTTTCTATATCTAGTTAGCTCTTGCTTCTAAGTACTTGAGTTTTTGTGTAAGATGTCATTCCTTAACAAATACTTGACTAATAAAATTTAAGTGGTCAGCTGTTGGAGCTGTTAGAAAAAAATAATGGCAGTAACTCTCTCATGATCATAAAAGTCAATGTGAAAATGAAATCTACGTAATATAAATTAGATTTACATATGAATTTTCTGGAATATATCTATTGTATAACATACTATTTGACTACAATTAAACCCATGTTTATGCTAAACTCACATTCTGTCTTGGTCCATGGACTAAGGCATACTGTTGTATAAGACTTTTCTTCCTCAAGTCCAGTCTGTGGACCAGCAATATTTGTATCCCCTGGGAGCTTGTTAGGAATGCAGAAAGTCAGGCCCCACCCTAGACCTTATGAATCAGCATCTACAGTTTAACAAAATCCCTAGGTAATTCCTATGCATAATAAAGTTTGAGAAGCACTGTTGTAGGACAGTACTTCCCAAACAGTGAGCTGTTATACATCAGAATCACTTGCAAGTACTAAGTAAATTTGTGGATTGCTTAACCCAGACTCTAGACCTATTGAATCTGAATTTCTATTGTAAGGTCTAAAAATCGTTTTTTTTTTTAAAGCACTCTAGGTGATTATTATGCATAATAATATTTGAGGAGCACTGAAATAATGGTTAGGAACGTGATTTTGTTTAAAGGACCATTCCTAGTTCTCTCACTTAATAGCCCTGTGATATAATGTTACTTAGGAAATGTGAGATTCAATGTAGTCATTGGTAAAATAGAGTTAACAAAAATTCCTACCTTGTATGGTTTTGTGAAGATTCAACTAGAGAATGAATGTGTCTAGCATATAGTATGCACTCAATAAGCATTAGTTATTATCAGGATTATCATTACCAATACCACTAACATCATCATCAACATCAGGAGCAGTGAAAAGTTAAGCTCAATATGTAGGTGAGGTGAGAAGAGATCATGTGGGATTTTGTTTTCATACTAATTAACTTGTATTTTAATCTGCACATATTGGAGTACCATTGAAGGGTTTTAAACAGAGGAATTACTCAAGCTTCAATGAACTTGCCTTGATGGATGGAAATAAACCAAAAGGATCATCTAGTTCTCGTGATGTTTGGTTGCATACAAAGAACTCTAATCCTAGACCTCCTCAATATGTAGTTTAGATAACAGTTGATCTGGGGCTCAAAGATACCTCTAGGTAACTCAGAGATATATCCTCAACAATTCCAGAGTTACCTGAGATTTGGAACAACCTCTAGATCTAAAAGTCTTTCTATTCTGTCAGTAAATCAATCACATTGGCTAAAAGTCAGCAAAGAGATGAAAAAAAAATCAAAGGTCTAGGAGGAAGTCATAACTTCATCGATACAAAAATGCACAGAACTAAGCAACTTCATAGAAGAGATATACTTTAAAGCAGCTTTAGAAAAGAATTAAATGTCTGGCAGAAATTACAGTACAAAGAAAATTTAAAGGCTCTGAGATTCTTCTATCCTTCTGTGGTCTAGACTTACAGCTCTAACACTTCTACTCCATCATTGCTAAATTATAACTGATGTTGCTCTGTGAATGCACCTTTTTTTTTTACTGTGGTTAATATTAGACAAAATCCATGTATGTCCTTAAGGAGCTTACAATTCCTTTATAGAACTAAGACCTAAATATAAGAAATCACTAGAGGGCAATGGAAGACAGACTAGAAACAAGTGCTAGAAGAGGTGGTTTTAATCAGGGCAATAGCAGTAAGAGATGTGGAACTTGGAAAATATATAGAATCTGAAGCAGAAGTAAAAACAGGGTGGGTCAGCAACATTATCAAATGTTGGAGGCAGGAAATACTGTAGGAATGGATGAATAAATTATGATTTATTCACACCTTACAACACTATAAACTAAATTAGAAACTAATGAGTTAAATGCATCATACCAGCTTACTTGAAGGGATTTCCAAGATGACCAGTAAATGATGATGCAAACAAGCATAGTCTCACTTGCATAAAACAGAAAATCTCCCATGTGTGTGCTTATGTGTATAGAAAATTACATAATAATATACACAAGGTTGTTAATATTGGTTTGAGGGTAGTGGTAGATAGGTGGTTCTGATAGAGGGTGTAGTAAATTGTAATAGGAAGAGGGAAGAATAAGAAAAATACATAACATTTACAGTCCATGTTTTCAGCAAGTGCTTTTAAAAAAAAAGAAGAAGTGCCTAACGGTGAGTAATAATGGTCTTAGAAGCAAAGAGATACTTCACCAAAACCTGGCTGAAAGAAGTCCAGGGACACAGAAAGGAGAATGAAGAATTCTATTAGGTACTTCGCTTACCCACTGTTTAATGGTTAGTACAAGTTTCTTAAACAGAAGGAATTAGAGATGGATAGCAAACTCCTTTGAATATTTAGATTTTTTTAAAGATTTTATTTATTTTTGAGAAAGAGAGAGAGCAAGCAAGAGATAGCACAAGGAGGAGGGGGGAGGGGCAGAGGGAGAAGTAGACTCCCAGCTGAGCAGGGAGCCTGATGTGGGGCTCAATTCCAGGACCATGGGATGATGACCTGAGCTGAAGGTCGAGGCTTAACCAACTAAGCCATCCAAGTGGCCCTGTTTTGATTTAGTTTATGTAAATACGCACACCAAAGCATAATGCAATTTCATTTTAAAAATCTGTTTTTGTACTATATGTACATATATAGTATATATATATATATATATGCATATATATACACATACGCTTATATAGTATATATATATATAACATTTCCTATATCTCTAAGTGGAAAGAAGTCTAGGACATTCGACTGGATATCTGTGAAAGCAGTACACTCTGAAAATTGGTTGTTTTCTATTTACAGTCGTTGTTTATTTTACATTTTTCAATAAAAAAAATGTTTTTATTTGTCTAGAAGCATGTTTGTTTGAGTTTTCCTTGCGGTATCCCTAGGACCTATCATAGCTAGTAAGACACCAAAGGATGTTCTCTATAAAGTCTTTGGTTCAATACAACATATTTGTCAAAACTGAAATTTATTATAAAAACCTGAAGGGATCCATACTGTTTTCCACAGTGGTTGCACCAATTTACATTCCCACTAACAATGCACAAGGGTTTCTTTTTCTCTTCATCCTTGCCAACACTTGTCATGTCTTTTTTTTATTCTAGTCATTCTGACAGGTGTAAGGTGATATTTCATTGTGGTTTTGACTCACATTTCCCTGGTGATTAGTGATTTTGAGCATCTTGTGACTTTTGGCTATCTGTATGTCTTCTTTGGAAAAATGTCTTTTCAGGTCCTCTGCCCAACTTTTAATGGTATTATTATTTTGGGGAGTGTTGACTTATATAAATTCTTTATATATTTTGGATGTAAGCCCCTTATAGAATATTTCTAATATTCTACTACTGGGTATTTACCCAAAGAAAATAAAAACACAAATTCAGAAAGATATATTCACCCCTATGTTTTTTGAAGTATTACTTACAGTAGCAAGATATGGAGGTAACCCAAGTGTCCATTGATAGATGATGGATAAAGATGATTCCATGCAATGGAATATTATTCAGCCATAAAAAGGATGAGATTTTGCCATTTGCAAAAACATGGATGGAGCTAGAGGGTATTCTGCTAAGTGAAATAAGTCAGATACAGAGAAATATATGATTTCATTTATATGTGGAATCTAAGAAACAAAATGAATGGATAAGCAAACAAAAAACAGAATTGGACCTGTAAGTTCAGAGAACAAACTGATGGTTGCCAGAGAGAAGAGGGGAAGTGGGATAGTGAAAAGTGAAGGGAAGTAGGAGATACAGGCTTCCAGTAATGGGATGAATAAGTCATAGGGATAAAAAGTAAAGCACTGGAAATATAGTAAATGGTATTGTAATAGCTTTGCATGGTGACAGATTATAGATATATATGTGGTGAGCAGATAGCATAATGAATAGAGATGTTAAATCACTGTGTTGTATACCTGAAACTAATGTAACATTATATGTCAGCTATACTAAAACAAACAAACAAAAACCCAAAACACTGAAGGAATTGGTCTGTTAGCTTTTTTCCATTTTTTGTTTAAGGATTTCTAAATAGTTACACAAAGATATCTATCACTGATTCCCATGACCCAGTTATGTTACTTTGGACAAGTTACCCTATTCTTTCAAGTGTATCATTGTCCTAGTCTAATGTGGCTAGAAGCTCAAAAGATCTATTTCTTTTAATCCTAAAAATCTATTGTCCTACAAAATCACCATACAACTTACACTCATGCTCAAACTAGACACGATAGTCCTCGGTCACATGAGTTATTTAGGATATAATATAGATACTTACCCATAAAACAAAATAAATAAGCCATAATAAATATACTGAACAAATATTTGGTCTACAGCCATTGGAGAAGTAGTTAGCAATACAGTTCTTCCTTTGCTAGGATGAAAAAATTTGTCTGTGAGGCTCTCAGCCTTTCAAATATCAAAACAATTGATTGGGAAAAAACCTATTTGTTTCTTACTGCTTTATAGCTTCACTGATTACCCTGTACTTATCAGATATCTTACTCAAATGCATCTAGCAATTAAATTCCTTTCCTTGTTTGCTCTTTTGGAAATCTGAATAGCACTTGTGTAAACACTAGTGGAAAATCATCAAAGCCAAATTTTTTCCAGAAATAAAAAAGGAAGCAAAGATGAAGCTTCAGCTAATGCTCATAGTTTTTTGCTATACTGCAATTAATTTCCAACTCTCAAGAACATTTCTGGGAAAAATATCAAAGGTCATGGAGAGGAGGGTTATCCTCATTATTATATGTGGTGATGCCCTTTTGTCAAAGGCTTGCAGCAACACCTGACCAAGTTGGGAAAAAAACCTGAACCTTTGGTATATTGCCTTGTTGTATTTGTTGCTAAGGAAATGTTCTCTGGTATTCAGAGAATATTAATACAGCTGACACCTACATCATGACATAAACCTTTCCTGCCCAGTCATCTGTAATGAGAACTAGGATAAAGAGAATGGTTTCCACAATTAAAATTTCTGGCCCAATTCAGAGGTATTTCAGAGGCATATTAATTCACTTTGGCACACCTGCTATACTTAACTTCAACCACTAAGAAAAATAATTTCACCTCTTTAGCAAATGGCTAAATGGGGAACTTATTTAATCCTTAGCAAAAACCACTAAGAAAAATAATCTCTTTAGCTAATGGCTAAAAGAGGAGCTTATTTAATCCTTAGCAGAAAAAAATGGCATTACAATAATACTACATAGATAGCACTAGCTTGGAGCTATAACAATTCAGAAAGGAACCTTGATGAAGTTTGCTTTTCAATATATGTGGGGAGAAAAAAAGGAACACATAAACCAATGAATGGTAGTCATAAGCTTATACCCAATGTCAACTATGCAGGCATGTTTGCCAACATGATACCATATCCACGTTCTCATAATCAAAAAATCTTGAGAAGTGATTCCCTCTAGAGAGGGGGTAGATCAGGGAGGAAATTGTGGATGTAACCTCTATTCTCCAAATGGCTTCTTCTAATTGAATCCTTGCTTGAAATTTCTCAGAAACTAGCTAGTACATATTGGTATAGAGTTACCTGCTAGGTCAATAGGTGAATCTGTCAGTCCCATTTGATGTCATAAAATATGTGAAGTATTTTCATGTGGAAGAGAAAGTAAACTTATTCTGTGTGGCTATGGAGATTTGACTAGGACAATTATGGGGAAGCAGGATTTGAGTCGATATTAAAGAAGAACTTTTTAACGATGGAATAGACTGCCTACAAAAATAGCATGCTCTCTGTCACTGCAGCAGGGTATTGTCAAAGGATTTCTTATACTGGATGGGAATTAGAACTCCATAGTTTCTAAGGCCCCTTCTAATTCTGAAATTATATTCCTAGGCCTATGTTTATCCTTCTTGAGAGAACTAATTTTAAGTATTTTGTAAATACCTACTGGAAAAAAATTAATACATTATTATTACCTATTTCTGTAATGCAATCAAAGAACATCTGCTTGGAAACAGTTTTTGTATGTTTAGTTGGAACTTCGGTACCTGAGTTAAATAAAATTTCATTCGCTCAAAAGTGTTTTGTTATTTTGGCGGGCCTTCCTCCCATATAACCACCATTTGGCCAGAATTAGCAAAGAGTTAGCACGTGACTTTGAGAAAAATGGATGAACACTGAAAAAACTTGCAGAATTAGAATGATTAAATCATTTTTAAAACATTAAGCTTTTCCAAATAAGCAAGCTTTAGTGCCTTGTTATACATTCCACACACATTTCTTAAGAACCTTCTGTCTGCCAGCCACTGTGCTAAGCTCTGGAAATAGATACAAAGGAAAATAAAACAGACACAACCCCTTCTCTCTTAGAATTTATGATATGAACCAATGTAACTTTAGTGAAAAGGTGTATTTGTATTTACAAACAGTATCCCTTCTTCTAAAGGCCTAGAACTCAATAAGAGCTGGAAAAGAAAGTAACCCAAACTATAAGTCATTGGAACAAGAAATGTTCAGACTATCTATAGATAAATATATGATTGTGTAAGGCTCAGGGTATATTAAAATTCCTTCTCTAAATAAAAATAAGACAACAAATAAAAAAATAAAGCAAAATGATACATTTAGGAATCATAAAAACATGCTATGAATATTTTATTCAAATTTTACATACTTGTAACTGTGACTACCTTAATAAAAAATCAAGTCTTTTGAAGCAGGTGAACAAAGTCAAAGGGAAATTCAAAAAGGAGAAAAACAATTAGGCACATCTTCTTCTAACAAAATAGGTTTTAAAATATGATAATATAAATAAGCCTATAATTAGGCATAGGCAGTATTTATTTAAAATAAATATCATATAATCTTGACAATGCAACTTTATAATTTGAGATCTATGGATGATGGGCTTCACAAGTCTATAAATCCCCCGAAAATGCATGTAAAAACCAGTGTGCATGTGCATTTTTTTCTTGTGGGGAAATTTCACAGTTTTCTCCAGATCCTCAAAAGTGGCCTATGACCCCATTCTACCTCCCCTACCCACTCACTACAAAATTTTAAAAATCACAGTTTTAAAGGTAACATGGTGAGTGATACCAGAAAGGCAGAATGGGCTATTGGCAGCATAAAGGCTTTGTAGTACAGGGAGGAATAATGACTAGTTAAGCACTTAAGCAGGGTGCCAGGGCTGTTATGAGCCAATTTACAAATGACAGGAATTCCAGGTTGTGCCTTAAAAAAAGTTGAAATTGTCCTAATGATGCTACATTTAGATGCACAATTAATAGAAGTGATGTTGATGAGAATTTGCTACATACAAAAGGAACCATAAAAGATTATAGCACTGAACCAAGCCAGGTTTGAGGCTACTTAGCTCTAAATCATCTTGGAGAGGCCCAGGAACAGATATGTTTGATTAGTTAGGAGGGTCTTTGTTTAAAAGCCTGTAGGTTTTGAGGACCATAGAGGGAGATAAAACTAGAACTTTGATATATGTAGCCCTATCTCAAGGTCACTTGAAAGAAAAATCCTAGTTCACGGACATATCAGCAAATATAGCTTTGAATGTTTAAATATGTATTTAGGGATCCCTGGGTGGCGCAGCGGTTTGGCGCCTGCCTTTGGCCCAGGGCGCGATCCTGGAGACCCGGGATCGAATCCCACATCGGGCTCCCGGTGCATGGAGCCTGCTTCTCCCTCTGCCTGTGTCTCTGCCTCTCTCTCTCTCTCTGTGACTATCATAAATAAAAAAAAATATGTATTTAAATAATCCTCTTCCTAAATAAAATAAAATAAAATAAAATAAAATAAAATAAAAATATAGTCAATCCTCCTCCATACTGCCATAGCCATTACCACCCACAAAGAAATCCCATTTAGTATTCTCTTTGTTCTGAAAGCTCTGGCAGATTCATGGTTCTAATTCACCACCTAAATCTCAGGTAATCTATCTACCAATTATTCACATGAATCATTGATCATATAGAAAGAAGATATGTTTCATCCATTATCTTTCCAGTTGTGGGGAATATGTGCACCTGCTTATAATTTGTGGCTTGCATTTGATGACTGGTTGGGGTAAGAACATGGAATAGATCTGAGCTAACTGGTTCAAACAAAGACTGAATCTTTAACTATAATGCCATCCTAACATAGGGGTCCCACTAAACTGTGCTACTTGGATATTGTCCCAATGTGAAAATGAATCCTTAAATATCACAAGAGTAAAGTGTTCTCAAACCTCTCCCCCTATCTTCCTTTCTCCAGTTCATTCTCTTGTTTTTATCCTTGTTTCTTTTTTTTTTTTTTTTGCTTTGTTTTGTTTTGTTTTAGCAATTGTTGTTTTTCTCCACCAGAATATAAGTACTTAGGTAAAAGTGTCTTGGCAGAATCTAAACCTGTATTCTCTCCACAGCACTATACTATAGTACTATATTGATAGTACTATCAAGTACTATATTGATTTGGGTAAAACAAAAGGAAAATTTTCAAAGTGAATAGCTAACATGAACATGATTTCATTGAAGTGAGTATCTATGTTCCATTCATTTCATTTCGTTCATCAGGATGCATTTAGGTATAAAGTTTGGACTTTCAGGAAAGGATCATAAATATTTATATTTGAACCAACATGCAAATTAAAGACTAATTGATGGGTCCTTTGCATTGTACAGAACAGATAACAGGTTTATTTGTTTATTGCCTGCCTTCCCCCAACCATAATGTTAGCTTTATGAGAACACAGACTTTGGGTTTTTTCACTAACACATCCCCTGAACCTCAAACAATGTCAGGAACCTATGAGATACTTGGCAAATGTTTCCTGACTGCAGAAATGAATGAATGTGATTCCTGCTTCTCGCAGACATACTCAAATACGTTTTCTAGGAAATTCAATTTGGATTTTACTTATAAGTAATATCCCATATATAATGTGACATTTTTCACATTGGCAAATTAGGTTCTCTGATTTGATTAAGAGGTGACTATGCCAGGGTCACATTTCCCCAGACAGCAATGGGTATTTGCCTGATTATTATATTTTTATAATTCTCTAGCCTCTTGTGTGAGTTAGTCTGATTCACTCCATGGATACTGCCTGTCCCTGGTTATGGCTCAGATTTTATTTAAGAAACTTTTACTGATGTATATTTTAAACCTCAGTTTTTCAAGCAGCCTCTATTATATTACATTAATGTCATTTCTTTCTTTTTTCCCCTCCAAACCCAAAGAGGAAACATTTAAAAATCCCCTCCAGTAAGTTGAGACTTTGACTATAGCAAATCCTCTCATGAGAACTTGAATTGTTTGTTCAAAACAAAACAGAAAACCTAATTTTCTAAAGGTCACCCTAGTTCCAAGGGTTACCAATCCTCTCTTTGTGCAGTTCTAACATCAACAAAAAAAAATGCATGTACTCATGAAATAGAGACACTCCAGGGACCACAAATTAAATAGACTATCACAAGGTAAACTGGATGCAAACAGATGGATAAATGCTGTATCTTCAGCTGCACTGTTCAGTGGGGTTTCCTTTAGCCAATTTGAATGTCTCTGAGGATGAGAGCCTTTACACCTGACACATCTGTGTTCCAGATCCCCTGCCTTTAAAATGTTATTAGAAACAACCTACCTTCTGAATGTTATTAGAAACAACCACATTAAGATGGTGGCAATAAAGACAGTGAGGCATGCACAAGAGAAGCAAAATAAATGAAATTGATTAGTATTATGAATATTGGTTCCTCATTCACATGTCTCTCATGTCAATTACATAGATACAATATTTGAGGCCCCAAATAGGAACCCCCTTGCTTTTATTAGATAACAATAACTATGAAGAAAAAGACGAGTGCCTCTATTTTGTTAAACACTACTGCTTTCTAATGCCACTTGAATTTATGGAACAATTTTTTTAAACCTCCAATACAATCTACTGAAATTTATTCAGAACATAAAATAGCAGCTTAAAAAACTGTTTAATGGAAAACCTTATGCTCCATTTTACTCAATGTAATGGAAAACCACTCATGGCCCAGTACAAATGAAGACAAAATGTGCGTAACCATCAGCCCTATTAAAATGAGCAGTAGCAGAATGTATCATTTTGAGGTCAGCTGTCATTCTGTTTGAATGGGTCCCTTAAGAGATCACAGAGCAGATGGAAAAGGCCAGTATGACACGGCCAACAAGCACATGAGAAAATGCTCCACATCACTTGCCATCAGGGAAATAAAAATCAAAACCACAGTGAGATACCACGTCACGCCAGTGAGAATGGGGAAAATTAACAAGACAGGAAACAACAAATGTTGGAGAGGATGTGGAAAGGGGAGCCCTCTGGCGCTGTTGGTGGGAATGTGAACTGGTGCAGCCACTCTGCAAAACTGTGTGGAGGTTCGTTAAAGAATCAAAAATAGAACTGCCCTACAACCCAGCAATTGCACTACTGGGGATTTACCCCAAAGATACAAATGCAGTGAAATGCCGAGACACCTGCATCCCAATGTTCATAGCAGCAATGTCCACAATAGCCAAACTGTGGAAGGAGCCTCGGTGTCCATCAAAAGGTGAATGGATAAAGAAGATGTGGTCTATGTATACAATGGAATATTACTCAGCCATTAGAAACGACAAATACCCATCATTTGCTTCAATGTGGATGGAACTGGAGGGTATTATGCTGAGTGAAGTAAGTCAGTTGGAGAAGGACAAACATTATATGGTCTCATTCATTCAGGGAATATAAAAAATAGTGAAAGGGATTATAGGGGGAAAGAGAGAAAATGAGAGGGAAAAATCAGAGAGGGTGACAGAACATGAGAGACTCCAAACTCTGGGAAATGAACAGGGTGTACTGGAAGGGGAGGTGGGTGGGGGGATGGGGTGACTGTGTGACGGGCACTGAGCGGAGCACTTGACGGGATGAGCTCTGGGTGCTATACTATATGTTGGCAAATCAAACTCCAATAAAAAATATACAAAAAAAGAAAGAAAAGACCAGTATGACATGACTCTCTGCTTTAATTATAGCATTACCAAGACAGTATATGGACTTTGCATGTACTGGATAATTTTTATTCAGTGAATTTATTTGCACATAAATTCTGTGATTTGCCTCATTTGGTTTTACGTTACCTTCAATATTTATATTTCACTTTAATTGAATCATTTTTATCTATGGATTAATAGGTCTGGCTGTTCTAACGATTACAGCTGACACTTGTTGAAGCCCATATAAAAAAGGTGTGAAATTTGGATTTATGTCTTATTCAAGATCCCTCAATTTAGAACACTATTGCAGCTCTGCACACAGACCTCATTCCCACAATTAGAGAGAAGGGTCTTAATGCACCAGGCATTTGACATCTCCTAAGATCCAAGAGAGAGTACCTATCTTTTGCTTTCAATAAGCTGATTGGTCTGCCAGATGGTAAAATGCACAGCAGGAGGGAAAAAAACATGAAGAGAACTCAATCAGTTTTGTGGGAAACACATCACTTTACAACCCATTCCAAAGTCAAATCCATGGGAGCTACTGATCTAATTTATTAAAAAAGAAGTCAGAGCTCTAAGGCTGTACTGCAAATCTGTCAGATGCAACTCTGCATGGACACAGTATGCATCACTGGAAAATAATTTAAAACTTCTGCAGACATAGAGGAGTATAGTCTAAGTGCTAAATTTAGGTGACAGCACAGATAAAACAGGAGGTGAAATACTGCCCAAAGAAAGCAGCTCTTGACTTGGTCAAAGCCAGAATTTAGATCCACAGTCCACAATATATCAGCAGCTGTAATTTAACTGGATTCCCAGAAGAGCAATAAAAGGGTAGCTCGGGAAGAGGGCAGTAACATCACATACACCAGCTTCAGCTTCCACTCCAAAGTGCTGGATCTTACTCTTACTCCTGGCTACAAGGCAGACTTAATTTGAATTCAAATAAATATTAAGGCAAAGAGACAAATAGGTAATGCTCCAATCACGAATATTTAAAGGCTATTTCATTTATCTGAAAGAACTAGAATTACCCAACAAGAGAGTATTTCTTCTCTTTCACCTACATAGACACAAATATTTCTTGAGGTTATCTAATGCCTTTCTCCCTATGTCAGGACTTGAAATCTATATCTATCTATCATCTATCTATCTATCTATCTATAGAGAGATATACTATGAAGACTTTACTGGTTAAAATGAATTTCACTTGTTCTTCACAAAGAAGCTACTTTGCAGCCTACATTTTACAAATTAATGATGACTGGTTCAGAATCATCAGTTAAGCACTGAAGGCCATAGTAGTTAAGAAGAGCAGAGCTTTGGGTCTTAGACTGTCAGTGTTTGAGTCTTGCTCAATCACTTACTATAGCTGTGTGACCTTGCACATATCACTTACCTTTTTGTGCCTTAGTTTTCCTGTCAGTAAAAAGTGGAATAGTAAAATCTGCTTTATAGGGTTGTTGTGAAGATGAAATAACAATGTAGGTAATATGCTTGACAAGAGCTCCATAAATGTAGCTGTTTTAATTACTGTAGTAATTTAATTTACTATAGTCATCATTATCATCATTATCATCACAATAATGGCTGCATCAATGCATTAGTCTATTTGTCTGCAGTACCCAATGAACTCTTTCAACTTAAGCAGCATTGCTCACACCTATACATTCTTTGTCACCAACTTTTCCCCACTCCCAACACTGCCTAGTTGGACACACATGCTGGAAATGAGCTAATTTATTGACTGGCAAAAGACCATCCAATTCTCTTAAGAAACGGAACAAAGAGAAACAAAGACTAAATAGGTCAGAAGTTATTGGGCACTGGAAGTATAAGGTCAAAAACATTTGAAGGCAGAATAGGTGCAATGACAACCTAAAGCCCCAGGTGAGCAGGAGTTATGGGGAAGTCGAAATTAAGAACCAGATGGAGGAAGCCATTATGCAGAAGGCAGGATGGCTGAAAGAAGCAGAGATGACAGATTGTGTGGCTACAGAAAACAAGAGATGGATAGATGAGCTGCCTGACAGTTTCTAATTCCCAGTGAGGTAAGGTTATATGAGAGTTCCTTTACCCTTAAAATGCATTTTCCTTTACTCAGCTGAGCTTGTAAGGGTTTCTGTTCCTTGTAATCAAATAACCTCTAAGACGCAAAATGATATACTTCAATTTGTATCGAAATCCTTCTTGTTTGCTTCCTCATTTCTTTCAAACTTGACTTAAGTTCTTTCTCACATGAGACATAGGTGTACAAATTGATTTACTGAACTGTGTAAAACACAACAGAACCCTGCTATGACAGAGCTTGTATCTAAATCCTTGGCTATCTCACAGGTCAAAGTGGATCCTATGAGATGTAACAACTGTACTGAGCTTGCTTCCTCTGTAAGACTAACGCCCATAAGGCCTGTCCCCAAGTCACTGGCTTTGCTACCAGTAAGTCACTTATAAAAGCAAGCATTTAAAATTTATATAGTTGTAGATAACAAGGAAAAAGCAGAAACACCCATCCATTTTATTTTTTGCATCTCATTTTTATTAGGGTTCGGTGACATATTTGTAGAGGCTGCATTGAGGTAATAGGCTTGAGCAATGGAAACTTTTAAAAAAATATTTTATTTGTTTATTTGACAGAGAGAGAGCACGTGCACACAAGGCAGGCAGAGGGAGAGGGAGAAGCAGGCTTCCAGCTGAGCAAGTTGCCTGATGCAGGACTCGATCCCTAGGATCAGGACCTGAGCCAAAGGCAGACATTCAACCACTGAGCCACCCAGGATCCTCAGAGCAATGGAAACTTGAGCAAGGCAAAAGGGCCCACAGTGACCACTGAGCTGAATGCAAACAGGTTCATTAAGTGACAAACATCAACATAGCCATAGGCTCTGACCAATTGCAACTAGGCACAGTTCCTAAGATTACCAGAAAGGGGACAATTCCATATATCCCATATGCCCTCACTCCACCCTATAACTGTGGCCCCTCACCACCACCTTGTCACAGACAGTGTTTCCTTTTCTGTCCTGCCCACTGCTCCATTGCAGAGTATTAAATAAACTTCTACCTCTTTTGTTCTACCTCAGATAAATTCATTCACCATCTTCAGTGCTGGCCCCCATCCAATTGGGATGCCCCCAAATCTGGTGGACTCCCCACCTGATTGGAGTACCCCACAATAAATTTTTGAAGTATTACACATGATGGACACTTTTTAATATGTATATACATCTCTGCTCATAGGTGAATACCTGTCTCTGTGTAAGCTTCCCCAAACAGGAATATTCATCTTTCATTTAAATGCCAAATCAGAGAAATGAAAAACAATATATTTCAGAAGAACAATAGAAATTGCATTTAGGTCCATGGAGATTTTAGGCTTTTGTAGTGTGGTTTTCTTTTTCTTTTCTTTCCTTTTCTTCTTCCCTTTCTCTTCTTTTCCTTTCTTTTCTTTATTTGGTTAATTTGGCATTCCTAAACTAACAGAGCTATAGTAGCTAAAAGGCTGGGTTGCTCGACCATTCAAGTGAGCCACCTTTGTGGAGCAAAGTTATTCCTAATACAAACTGGTTTCAATTTACTTGCACATTTGTGAATGGAGTTAAAAGTGCTAGTGGGTGTTACCAGCTGCCATTGAGACAAGAAAACGGGACAGTAGCTGCCTAGGGCTTTTCTCTCCTATCATCTCACCAGCCCCAATGCCAGGCGTCTGCACTTTGCACTGTTACTTTCCTCCAGCTATAGGGGCTGAAGGCTCCGACCTTTGGTGATAACACACAATAACTCATGTGGTGACTTTTTGTTTCTGGATCACCAAAGGCCTCATTTAAATTGTTGGATAATGCCACCTCAAATATTTTATTGAATCAATCACAGTATCCATAGATTTTGTTCTCTACAATGAGGTAGAAACTTAGTTACTTTCAGCAACTATGTTTGAATTTCCATTTGAATATTTGCTGAGGTTTACGGATCCAATATTGAATTTAAGGCTGTCAGGCATCAACTAATAGAGACAGTTTAAAAGTGGGGTTTATTTCTGTCTTTACTCTGCACAGTTCTGCAAGGTAGAAAGTGGGTCACTTACTTCATGTGCTTAAATTATGTTAATGCTCTCAAGAAAAAACTTTAAACTTCAGCTTGTTTATCCAGTAGTGTGGCTGGGTTACTCTTCATCAATCCCTCTTGGGAGCAGCCTAAGCATTGGAATGAATGGTGCAAAACCTAGCGTCAAAAAACAAACAAACAAACAAACAAACAAAAAAAAAAAAAAAAACAAAACCTAGCGTCCATTCAGTCCTGTGTTGACAGCCTGTGTCAACTATGGAAAGGTAACTTGTTCTTTTTAGGGTCAACACCATTAAAATCAAGATGGTAGGAAAACAACTTCTAGAGACTCTCCTGTAAAAAACTAACCCCAAAACAAAATATCACAATCTCTCTTCTTTTTTTAAAGATTTTATTTATTTATTCATGAGAGACAGAGAGGGAGGAAGAGACACAGGCAGAGGGAGAAGCAGGCTCCATGCAGGGAACCTGACGTGGGACTTGATCCCAGGTCTCCAGGATCACACCCTGGGCTGAAGGTGGCGCTAAACCACTGAGCCACCCGGGCTGCCCCACATTCTCTCTTCTATACCAGTTTCCCCACCGTACCCCTAATCAAACCTATTGATTTCCCACAAACAACTGGACAATCGGTCTGGACTCTCAGATACTGAATTTTCACATTTGCACTAAAATTTATAGGAAAAAGTACCATATTCTTTTTTTTTTTAAAGTACCATATTCTTCAAAAAATAAGCTCTTACTTTCAAGTCACAAAATGTTCTAAATAGTGATTTTGATGTACAAGGTACATCAGAGAAACACAGAAATGAATCATGATAGTAATAAGTTCACCAAACTAGAAGATCTAAAATAGTTGCAAATGATTGTTTTAAAAAGATGCCATTATACTGGATCACCCTCTAGGGAAAAACTTAATTTTTTACAGGGAATTTTCTGCAATATCTTGGCAATTATTTTCTGGACCTAGGTGAAATTTAAGTTGTCGTACAGGCACATTTGTCAGCAATGTTAAGTCATCCAAGAAGAACCAAAGCCCCAGGTAGAAGATGTTTTATGACCCTGGAGTGCCTGGGTGGCTCACTTGGTTGAATGGCCAACTCTTGATTTTGGCTCAGGTCGTGATTTCAGGGTCCTGGGATTGAGCCCTGTGTCTGGCTCCACCTTCTGCAGGGAGTCTGCTTGAGGATTCTCTCTCTTCCTCTGCCTCTCCTTCCACTTGCATTCTCTCTCTCAAATAAATAAATCTTTTTTAAAAAGACATTTTTTATTGAAGTTCAATTTGCCAATGTATAGTATAATATCCAGTGCTCTTCAATAAAAAAAAGATATTTTACGACCCTGAATTGCTCTGCAACTCTAAATCCCTACCAAAATTAGTTCTATAATGAAATAAGTGTTTTTGGCAATTTTTTTCAATTTTCAAAAGTATATTTAAATAAAAAATGGACACTTCATACTTCAGTCACCTCAAGTATTAATATGTAAGTCTGCTGCTCTGTGAAGGAGCCACAGAAATTTTTGCAGTCTCAGAATTTCATCCTTGGTTCCTGGTCTTATTTCTCAGCCTCTTCCATACCCATTCACCTCCTGGCTAATTTCATTGTTAAGTATGAGTACTGTAGCTGCCAGACCATATAAGCCTAGGACAAGAAGTAGAGAAGGAACAATTCTGGCCTTTCTCCATCCCTCACCACTCTTGCCTAAGGGAGGAAGGAATACCTGCTTGGCAAAATTGAAAGAAGGGACTGGGCAGGTATGAATCATTCACTTCTGAGTTTCCAGTCTTTCTTCATTCCCAGCTAAATCTTTAGGAAAACTTTGGGGAACAGTTTTGCCTTGAGGGAAAAGACTGTGGCTGTCCAGTTCTGCCTGTCACTGCCTGGTTGGGTAAGTGTAATTCAAGGTATAGGTATAGGAAAGTATTTGCAATAATTAGTCTCAGATTTAAATCAACTTTATTAATAATGAGATTGACATTTTGATATCCATTTTCCTAACTCAAAGAGTGGAATATAGAATATAGAACTCAGAATATGGAGAGGAGAATGACTTTTCGTCCTAAAAACCCAACAATAAATACTCTTATTAATCCCGTTTTCTGGAGGAAGCAATGGAGGTAGGCTAAGAGAAGTATGTGCCTCAAATAAGGTAAGTAATAAACGGTAGCAATAGGGCTTGAATCTAAGTCTCTTTCATTCTAAAGCCTTCACTCTTCCCATACTGTACTTTTTTTTTAGGTTTTACTTTTTTAAGATTTTATTTATTTATTCATGAGAGACAGAGAGAGAGAGAGAGAGGCAGAGACACAGGCAGAGGGAGAAGCAGGCTCCATGCAGGGAGCCTGACGTGGGACTAGATCCTGGGTCCCCAGGATCAGGCCCTGGGCTGAAGGCAGCCCTAAACCGCTGAGCCACCCGGGCTGCCCCCATACTGTACTTTGAATTAGTTGCATTCATGTGCCTTACAATTATTATGAATTATCAGTAAACAATCCTCAAATCTGAAGTCAGGATATAAAGAAGGAAACAAGCAACAACAACAAATGGAAAAATTGGTTAGTTTTCACTTTTATATATAAGCTACAATATGTTGAGTATCAGAGAGGATTCAGGGAAGGTAGACGCAGATTGAAAGAGAAGTGGTAAGGATAACAAAAGCATAGCTAGAATTCAAAGCAAGATGCCAATTGGTGGAGGCAGAATGATCCACTGTGAGAAGGCCTGTTGTGAGGCAGAGTAAATGGGAATATATTTCTGGAAAACTAGCAACACAGAGAGCCTCATTTTGTTACACATAAGCTCTTGGTTAACATATTTATGAATTTAGCTAGATTCTCTCACCTCCAAATCTCTTTGCTCATGCAACAAACACACACGCTTGGTCCTATAAGACCTCATCATGCAATTATTTATGGTAGAGAAAGTGAGGAGAGAGGGTAGGAGAACGTCATTCCCACTCAGCATAAGCGACAGAGAGGAAAGCCCAATAGTAGCACTCCCTCTGCCTATGTCTCTGATTCTCTCTGTGTGTCTCTCATTAATAAATAAATAAAATTTAAAAAAAGATTTGGTGCCAATAAATAAATAAATAAATAAATAATTTTATGTCATCCCTGTATAAATTCAGCCATCCCCCCCCTTTTTAAAGATTTTACTTATTTATTCATGAAAGATACACACACACACACAGAAAGGCCGGGACACAGGAAGAAGGAGAAGTAGGCTCCATGCAGAGAGCCTAATGAGGGACTGGATCCTGGGACTCCAGGATCATACCCTGGGCCTGAGGCAGGTGTTAAACCGCTGAGCCACCCAGGATCCCCTACCATTTGCCCTTGTATCAATTGCAACAGAAGCCAGGTTTTCTGCTAAAATGCTTGCTTTTGGTTACCAGAAGTGAGATCTCTGCAGACTGTCTTTTTCTTTTATTTATCTGTTAGGCCTACCCATCTTTTAAAAGCCACTTCTAATATAGGCCTGAGACCAATAGGGCCCTTTAACTGATAATACAATTGCTTTAGAGGAACATGCATAATTTCCTCAAAGAATAACTTGCTGCCCTCAAGGGCATCTAGAAAGCTACAAGCAGAATTAATCTATTTTAGCAATCTGTTTCTTTTGTAGCAACTTTGGATGCAGAGGATTCCTGCATCTGCAACGGTATAGAGTGAGGATATGGGACTTGAGTCAGAAAAATTTCAGGCTGACTCAAATTTGGAAATGTAAGTTGATATGTATTCAGTGAGCTTGTGCTTTTGACTAAGACTATACACCTTAAATTTCCCAAAATGGAGTACTCAAATACCTTTCTTTAAAAAAAAAAAAAAAAGATTTATTTATTTGTTTTGGAGAGATTGAGAGCGAGAGTGCACAAGCGAGAACAAACACTGTGGGTAGGGGCAGAGGTAGAGGGAGAGAAAACCTTAAGCAGACTTAGTGCTGAGCAGGGAGCCGGATGTGGGGTTTGATCTCATGACCCTGAGATCACGACCTGAGCTGAAACCAAGAGTCAGAAGCTTAACAGATGAGCCACCCAAGCGCCCCTCCCCCAAATACCTTTCTGTTCACTTTCTCATATAATGTCTTTAGGTGAGGCATTTTAATTAGTGCAGAGTATAGTGTAAATCCAGTTCCAGAGTCTTCTTTCTCTTTTTGACTTATAAAAACCCTACTTGAATTGTTCAGAAAACCCATGAAAAGATCCATCAAAATTTAGCTAAATTTCTGTACATATTTGCATATTTGTGTATGTATGATCTTTTTGGCAAAAAAAAAGCAGAAAAAAAGAGCATTTAGTCAATCAAAATTCTTTAAGCAAGGCTCTGTGGCAACAAAGAAATTTGGAAAGTCCCCCAGTGACAGCAATATAGTCACTTTAAACAAAATTAATGGCTTTCCTAGAGGCAAGTGTTCCTGTAGTTAAATTGTCTACAGACTAATTTAACTTGTCCCAAGCTTCTGGGTAATAGAATTTCTTATGCTTCAGAAAAGGGTATCCTTTCAATGCAGTGGATATAGACAGTAAGATTTGGGGCCAGAATCACTAAAATTTAAACAGTGCCATTTGGCAGACTGAGTTGGTTCATTGGCCTGGGAGGTGGCTCAGTAAAATACATAAGATGCCAGAGCTGGAAAGCTCTAGATAATTTTGATCAAAAATGAATTCTTCCTATAATAATTAAATAGCATCACTGTCTTAATTTCTTTCTTTTCATGCACAGGAGCATGAAAAATGAGACCAGCCATTAATTTATGTCATCTAGAGAGATTCAGAAAGAATGCATTTGCTACCTACCATATAATTTCCTTCCTTCATTCTCAGTTTCAAAACAACAATAGCCAAAAATAAAATAAAATGCCCAAGAAAACTTTCTAAGTTAATTAAAAGTCAGAAATACTTTGCTGAAGACTGTCGTTGCTGCATGGGTACTCATTAAAATGCCTCAGAACAACCGGTGCTAATATCATTAGTAGATCAAGGCACTTGAAGCATTCTTCAAGGCAGATAATTAACTTATCTGGAGGAATTGTTGTCATTGCATGCTCTTTCCTGCAAATGGACAATATTACATGACTCTTGGGGTTGATATGAAACTAAGTCAATAAAGTAAAAGGGATTCTGCAGATCTGGTTTCTTAATCAGGACACAGTGTATAGGCAAGAACTAGCCACCCTTTCCTTTTGTCTTCTAGACTTCAAGCTTCCAGGTATTTTCAGCACCTCTTTCCTGCAAATGGACAATATTAAATGACTCTTGGGGTTGATATGAAACTAAGTCAATAAAGTAAAAGGGATTCTGCAGACCTGGTTTCTTAATCAGGACACAGTGTATAGGCAAGAACTAGCCACCCTTTCCTTTTGTCTTCTAGACTTCAAGCTTCCAGGTATTTTCAGCACCGTTAACATTGATTTCCTCTGATTTCCTCAGGGGGAAGTTGCTGCTAACTGTAAGAGAAAAGAGGCCACTATACCATCTGAACCTAGACCTCCCTGATACAATTTTATTTTAGAAAGGTTGTTTCCAACAAATAGGAAAAAATGCGATAAATGTCGTCAATCACTTCTTATTAAAACTATCACTACCATCAAGAGTAAAGGGATGATTAAAAAATATTTAAACTTCTGCAATTCTTGTTACACTCTAAAATAACTTTAAGTATAAATATTATCCATTTTTGTCAACCCTTTCCCATAAATTGATGTAATTAGATGTAGCAGAGGAATATGTAAGAAAACACTTTAAACCTTCATTAAAAAAAAAAAAAAAGACAACAAATCACCCAGCATTTTTACCTTCCAGGTGGCAATTTGCATTCAAAAAGTGTCTTTCACCTGTTTCCTTAAGTCAGGGTAGTGAGTGTTGCCTTCATTTGTTTCTAAAGCAAAGTTTCATTTGAGCCATTCCGCCTTGCAGCCAGTCCCTGCCAAATACAATTTACTCAGGATCTGCTGAGTCTGTGGACTGGGGCTAGAGATGTTTATCATGAAAGGGGTTCAGTGTGTGACTATTGTATTCATACTCTACTGGAAATGTTGCTGCTGACTTCAGAAGTAACCTCAGAGAATACTAGATTCTTCCGGATCTAAATGCTGGCATATCCAAAATTATCAGAAGAATCTGTGGCAGAAACTGCAAGTTGCCTCCCCCAAATCCATTGCCTTTTTTCCTTATTAACAGAAACTACATTTCTCAGCCTCCCATGCAGATAGGAGTGAACAATAATTTGTAAGCACCAGTTGTTGTGAAAAGCTTCTGGAAAAGCTCTTAAGAAGGCTGACTTGGCTGGATATAATGGAAGGAATCCTGAAATGAGACTCAGGAGACAAGGGATTTAGTATAGATTTGGTTACTAATTTGCTGTGTGAACTTGGGGAGTCACTTTCTGTCTGCCTGCTCCATTTTCTCACATGTAGAATTGTTGTAGGAAACAGGTTAGGGTTCGAAGCTGGGGGTCAAGAAAGAAGTCTTGAAACGCCTTTGATGCAAAAAAAAAAAAAGGTAGTTTTATTAGAGCACAGAGGACAGGACCCGCAGGGCAGAAGAGTTGTCCTGGGGTTGTGATGGGTGACCAAATATATGCTTTCAAGTGGGGAGGAGGTTAGGGATAGCGGTAAGGAATTTTGGAAGCTAGGTTTCCAGAACCTTTTGGGGGCTAGCTATTGTTGGGAAAAGGTCATTTATTACCATCTAATTAAACCTTAGTCATGAGAGCCTTTGGATGTATATAGGTGGGCCACATGCTTGGGGGATGATTGCCAACATATATCTTGGGGGATTTAGAGATAAGGGAATTTTCTAAAGGAACTTTTAAAAAAGATTTTATTTATTTATTCACGAGAGACACAGAGGCAGAGACACAAGAAGAGGGAGAAGCAGGCTCCATGCAGGGAGCCCAATGTGGGACTCCATCCAGGGCCTCCAGGATCACGCCCTGGGCTGCAGGTAGCACCAAACCATTGTGCTACCGGGGCTGCCCCTAAAGGAACTTTTAAATGTTAAAGTAGAATTACAGAATCCTGGGGGTAGGACTAAGATTGCCTTTTGCCTTTAACAAAGTATAAACATTGAAGCAGTTGAGTCTGTAGAGGAATGTCCCTTTGCCTGCTTCAAGGACTTGTCAATGTGCTGCCCTGGGCTCGTGCTTTGTCCTCAGCTAGCCCTGTGTTCCCCCGTCACTTAGACAAAAGAGATTTTTAGAATGTGGTTCAAGATGGTGGTATAGGAATATCCTGAACTCATCCCGTTTCATGAATAGAACAAATTCACAATAAAATATGGAATAATTTCCTCTGAAGAAGACGTGAAAACAGGTTGAATAGAGCCTCTACAACAAAGGATAAAAAGACAGCATTGAAAGAGATGGAAAAGGTAAAGAAAGTTCTCACAAGTAGTTGAGTCCCTAGAGGAATGTCACTCTGCCTGTTTCAAGGACTTGTCAATGGGCTGTAGGTAGTAAGAAAATTTAATAATTTCTCTTCTCCTTTGTTTCCCACATCACAGGTCCTTTCCAAATGTAGGATTCTATGCTTCCTCTCCCAGTTGCCAAGTCCCCAGGTGGTAAAAACAGAGGCATAAAATGGGTGTGTGTAATTCGTAAGAATTTCCTGTTTCTTTACCCACCAGTAAATTAAAAACCACTCAGTATTAGTTTACAGTGTTTAGTTTTACACTGATATGTAACTTAGAGTATATTAACTTGCTTTTAATAGCTTTATTGAGATGTAATTTACATACCATGAATCTCACATGACGTGTGTGATTTAGTGCTTTTTTATTGTACAGATGTACCTCGTTTTGCACTTCACTTTGTTGTGCTTCACAGACATTGCGTTATTTTTTTTTAATAAATTGAAGGTATGTGGCAACCCTGCATGGAGGAAGTCTGTCAGTATTTTCCAACAGCATTTGCTCATTTTGTATCTCTGTGACACATTTTGGTAATTCTTGCAATATTTTAAACTTTTTCACTACTATTATATTTGTTATGGCAATCTGTAATCAGTGATTACAATTTGCTGAAAGCTTACGTGGTAGCATAGAGTTTTCTAGCAATAAAGTATTTTTAATTAAGGTATGTAGATTGTTTTTTAGACATAATGCTATTGCACACTTAATCGACTACAGTACAGTGTAAACATAACTTTTATATACACTGGGAAAACAAAAAACTCATTTGACTTGCTCTATTGCAATATTCACTTTACTGTGAACTGAACCCACAATATCTCCAAGATATACCTATATTCATAGACTTGTGCATCCATCACCACTATCTAATTTTAGAATATTTTCATCACCCAAAAATGTAACCCCATACCTATTGGCAGTCACACCCCATTCCCTCCTTTTCCCAGCCTCTGACAACCACAAATCTACTTTCTGTCTCTTTGGATTGATTTGCCTCTTTTAGCTATTTCTCATCAAATAGAATCAATACAATGTGTGGTCTTTTGTGACTGGCTTCTTTCATTTATTATAATGTTTCCAAGGTTCACTTGTCCTATAGCTTGAATCAAAAAATTTTATTCTACTTTATGTCTAAGTAATATTTCATGGGATGGATATACTACATTTGCTTATCCATTCATCAGATGGTGGAAATATGGGTAGTTTCTAATTTTTGGCTATTATGAATGATGCTGCTATGAACATTTATGTAAATTCATTTTAACAGTTATCTGCTTACATGCCAGGTATTGTGCTTAATAAATAAGAGAGACACATCTTCTGTCTTTATAGAATTTATCTTACACCATACACAAAGATAAACTCAAAATGGATGAAAGATCTAAATGTGAGACAAGATTCCATCAAAATTCTAGAGGAGAACACAGGCAACACCCTTTTTGAACTTGGCCACAGTAACTTCTTGCAAGATACATCCATGAAAGCAAGAGAAACAAAAACAAAAATGAACTATTGGGACTTCATCAAGATAAGAAGCTTTTGCACAGCCAACGAAACAGTCAACAAAACTAAAAGACAACCTGCAGAATGGGAGAAGATATTTGCAAATGACGTATCAGATAAAGGTCCAAGATCTATAAAGAACTTATTAAACTCAACAGCAAAGAAACAAACAATCCAATCATGAAATGGGCAAAAGACATGAACAGAAATCTCACAGAGGAAGACATAGACAAAGCCAACACGCACATGAGGAAATGCCATCAGGAAAATACAAATCAAAACCACAATGAGATACCACCTCACACCAGTGAGAATGGGGGAAATTAACAAGGCAGGAAACCACAAATGTTGGAGAGGATGTGGTGAAAGGGGAACCCTCTTGCACTGTTGGTGGGAATGTGAACTGGTGCAGCCACTCTGGGAAACTGTGTGGAGGTTCCTCAAAGAGTTAAAAATAGACCTGCCCTACGACCCAGCAATTGCACTTTTGGGGATTTACCCCAAAGATACAGATGCAATGAAACGCCGGGACACCTGCACCCTGATGTTTCTAGCAGCAATGTCCACAATAACTAAACTGTGGAAGTAGCCTCGGTGTCCATCGAAAGATGAATGGATAAAGAAGATGTGGTTTATGTATACAATGGAATATACATGATGTTTCTAGCAGCAATGTCCACAAAAACTAAACTGTGGAAGGAGCCTCGGTGTCCATCGAAAGATGAATGGATAAAGAAGATGTGGTTTATGTATACAATGGAATATTACTCAGCCATTAGAAACGACAAATACCCACCATTTGCTTTGTCGTGGATGGAACTGGAGGGTATTATGCTAAGTGAAATAAGTCAATTGGAGAAGGACAAACATTATATGTTCTCATTCATTTGGGGAATATAAAAATTAGTGAAAGGGAATAAAGGGGAAAGGAGATAAAATGAGTGGGAATATCAGAGAGGGAGACAGAACATGAGAGACTTCTAACTCTGGGAAACGAACAAGGGGTGGTGGAAAGGGAGGTGGGCAAGGGGTGGGGGTGACTGGGTGACGGGGCACTGAGGGGGGCACTTGGTGGGATGAGCACTGGGTGTTATGCTATATGTTGGTAAATTTAACTCCAATAAAAAAATAAAATAAAATAAAATAAAATAAAATAAAATAAAATAAAGAATTTATAGTATAATGTGGAGGAATAAAACTGAAAAAGTAAAGAAATGGGTGCTGAATAGGAAAAAGGGAAAGTGCAGGATTCTATGGAATACAAAATAGGTAGACTAACCCAGGCTGGAGTCAAGGGTTAGGCATGAAATTCTTCCTAGCAGAAGTGACATGGAATAATATCATTTATATTTGTGAAAGGTCACTCAGGCAAATGGATTTGGGGTTGAGGGAACAGTATATATGCTGGATTTTGTTAAAAGAATGTTTCAGTGTTCTAGCACAGACACAGTTGAGGCTTAGAATAAGGTGGTGGTAGAGAAGATTAAGAGACTTTAACATAGACAACATATATTTTGGTTTAAAAACTAACAGAACTTGCTGACGGATTAGATTGGGAAGGGAAGGAAAAGAATACTGTCAAGGGTCATATCTAGGTTTCTGACTTAAACAAATGGGTAAATAGTCTTACCCTTTACTGGAATAGAGAAGAATGGAGTAGTGGCAGAATGGGTTTCAGAGAGGAGGTTAGTCAATAAATTCATCTTGTGACATATTGAGTTTAAGATGCTTGTGGAATATGGGTATCCAGATTCAGACATTGCCAAGGTAATTGGCTATGTGGGTCTGAGCCCAGAAGAACTGGGCTAACGATAAATAGATCTGGGTCATATTTATGTATAGATAGTAATTGAAGCCTAGGAAGGGTAGGATAGACTGGTAAGAAGAAAAGAGGGTCCAGATTGAGGTTTGAGGAGATATAATTTTTAGATAATAGAGGAAGGCCTCAAAAAAAGATTGAGAAAGAGCAATTACAGAAGAAATCAGGAGAGCATATCACAGAAACCCAGGAAAACACTCTATTAAGGACAGAGTGGTCAACTCTGGAGAAAACTGATGAAAAGTCACATAAAATGAGGATCTAGAAGTGACCATTGGATTCACTGACAACAAGGTCAGTAATAAACTTAGCAAGAGACGAGTTTAATGACATGGTAGGGGATGAGATAATGGGAAGTTTGTTATGGCATTCTGTCTCTCTAAATTTTCTCAAATAGAATTATTTCACTAAAAGCAGAGACCCTTGTGTCTTCTGCTAAATTAATGAAAGAGTGAAAAACTGGATAATTCTTGAATCCAGCTGCTTTCCTCTTTTTTAGTTCATTTAATATTCCCAGGAACACAGTTAAATGATTCATCCAGGGTCACTTAACTGGTCAATAGCAAAGCCCTGACTCAAACCTAAATTTTCCAACTTGTAAGTCTTGTGCTTTTCCCAAAGCCCCACAGCTGCATTCCTTTTTATATCCTTCTCAAGGTACCCACTAAGAGTAAGTACTCCATAAATGCTTTGTGAATGGTTTTCTTATTAAGATACTGTGTTAAATGTAAGATAAAGAATGAAATTTTACAACTAGTCCTAAAATAGGCATTTTAACACCATCTGGTCTTTAACATTCTGTATACTGAATAGCTAAGTGATAAAGAGAAGGAGATAAATGGTGGCAAATAATGCCTGTAGTGGGAAATGCTTACTGAGAAAAGAAATGGCATTACTGTTAGTCTATATCCTCTTAGACTGGATAGTCCTTGAGGGCAGAGGATGCTTCTCATGCATCTCTTCTGTGGTTAGCACAGTGCTTGGCCCAGAGGGAAGGCATGATAAATGTTTACTAAATCACATGTTATAGTGTAAGGAAACAAGTTATAATTTTCTTATCTTTCCTCCCATATAAGAACTATTACCATTTACTATTATGCCAGACACTATTCTGAGTCATTTATTTGTTTACTTATTTATTTATTAAAGATTTTATTTATTTATTCATGAGAGACACAGAGAAAGGCAGAGACATAGGCAGATGGAGAAGCTGGCTCCCTATGGGGAGCCAAATGCCAGACTCAGTCCCTAGACCCCAAGATCATGCCCTGAGCCAAAAGCAGATGCTCAGTCACTGAGCCACCCAGCTGTCCCCTGAGCCATTTATTCATATAATCTCAGTATTTCCAAAAACCTTAGGTTGTGGGTACTATGATTAGCCACATTTTATAGATAGGGCAACTATCTATAAAATAGTCCCTCAAGAAGGGACTCCTCCATGGCTGCAAAACTAGCAGATGGAAGAGCCAGGCTTCAAATGCAGGTAGAATGATTCCAGAGTCCAAAGTTTTAACCATGAATTCTTTCTCTCATCTGAATTTGGTTCTTCTGTCACATTCCTTCTACTTTTCTTTTTTTTTAAAGATTTTATTTATTTATTCATGAGAGATACAGAGAGAGAGAGAGAGAGGTAGAGATATAGACAGAAGGAGAAGCAGGCTCCATGCAGGGAGAGTGATGTGGGACTCAATCTCGAGACTCTAAGATCACACCCTGAGCGGAAGGCAGGTGCTCAACCACTGAGCCACCCAGGCATCCCTCCTTCTACTTTTCTACATGACAGCTCCACTGATAAATGAACTAGTGACAAATGATTCCATTACCTTTTTTTGCCCTTATTCTATGTAATCTTATATTTCCAAATTTAATGAAAGTCATATACAAATATTTTTAAAGAGCAAATGATGGAGCTGTCATGCTTTGAGGTCCCTGAAATCCACAAATAAGAGGCTGCTTACTTGTTGTATCTGCATGGGTCAAACTTCAGTGAGCTCATTCCACCTAGTTGTCTTTATTCTGAGTCTTTTTGATCACTTCTCTTCCCCAAATGTGCTATGAATTTATTTTGAGGACTATAAAGCTAAGGATAGGTTTTCAGACTGAGGAAACCTGAGATTCTACTTTGCTCAGGCCATTTCTCTCCTCCTTAATTAGAAGCAGAGTGGGAGGCCACCCAAATATATGCAATTGTCACATATGTACCATTAGTTTCAAGGTTCTGAAAGTACAAGGAGCCTTTAATATTTGCAGCCCTGTTTGGAAAGCAAACTTTCTTAGGAGAGGTTACATTTGAAAACCCCTGAGACAAGGGAGGAAATAACATGGTTGTGTCAAAGAAAACTGAACCAGGAGTCAGGAACCCTATTTCTGGCCTTAGCTCTATTACTAGAAACTATAACCTTGAGCAAGTAACTCTCCCGTTCTGATTTTAGTTTCTTTCTTTGTATTCAGACTAAGCTAATGAGCCCAAATGGCAGTGAATTAAGTAAAAAAATACACTATATGGCATACTCTTATAGCACAGATAAAGCCCAAGCATCCCTCACAGCCAAAGGTGAGCACCTTGGTGTAGTGGAGAGAGCAAAGGCTTTGAAAAGAAACATGGGGATTAATTACACACCCCTGGCTGTATGATCTTGAACGAATCACTTCATCTCTCTGATCTTCAAACTCCTTACATATAAAAAGGGAATAATAATAGTACCTACCTCACAAAATTATTGTAAAAATTCAACAATATAAGCCATATGGGGAATCTAGCACACTGCATTATACATAGTAAGCATTCAATAAAGCTTTAATATAATTATTATTAGTAGTCATATCTTTATTTGATTCTAATTCCCAAGTCCATTTCCATTCCAGAGCGTCATATCCTTATATATAGGATGGGTATGATAATTTATGTACTTGCCATCTAACAGGGCTAACATGAAGATAATATGGAATTCATCCATTCTATCACCTAACAAATAATTATTGAATACTCTGCAACACCCAGCAGATACAGCTGTGAACAAGACAGGCAAAATGCTTGCTTTCATGGAACTTTGAATACAGTTGGGGAAAACATAAAATAAATATAAATGAGGAATTAAGATAATTTCAAGTAGTAACAAGTGCTAAAGAGTGGCAAGATCCATTCATGCCTTGAGTAAGAAATGTAAATCCCTTTGTACAGTTTCTGTTGCATAGTCAACCCTCAATAGCATTCAGTTTTTATTATTATATTTATTTCCTTGCATATTTGTCTCCAACTTAACCACAAGAATAGACTGTGTTTGTTTGATTAATTAAGGCAAACTAAGGCATGCACATTCTCACATGCATTCGCACATACAAATGCATATATGTAGGTGCATGCTCATAACCAGAAATTACATAGTGAAATTTTAGAACATGAAAAACATGGCAAGATCCAACAAACTTCCAAGAAGTAAAAATTATTTATAAAGATGTGAGAATTATATATTATCAAATTCATTAGCAACACTGGAGTAATATAACAAAACATGAGGAAATCTGCTATAAAATAAATACCAAGTAATATATAATAGGAATCTCATATCAGGTAAATGTTACTCATAAATATTTTAATTGTTTCACTATATGAAATATTATATATTGCTGTAGTTGAAAAATTTTGCTAAATAAGATCTATCCACATTTGTGTCCACTGTCCATCCAGCTGTATTTACCGGTTTCAAAATCAATTTGTTCCTTACTTTCCATTCTTATCTTTTTAAATTTGATTTTTAGATCTTATATTACTGCTGCCTACACACACACACACACACACACACACACACGCACGCACTACCACCATCACCAACAACAACCTCTGCTATAAAGCTCCCTCACTGGGCTTTTTATAATTTTTTAAAAGATTTTATTTATTTATTCACAAGAGACACAGAGAGAGAGGAAGAGACACAGGCAGAGGGAGAAGCAGGCTCCTCGAGGGGAGCCCAATATGGGACTCAATCCCAGGACTCTGGGACCATGCCCTGAGCCGAAGGCAGATGCTCAACCATTGAGCCACCCAGGCATCCCTAAAGGGACATGTTTAACCAACTGGGCCACCCAAGCACCCCTCAGTTAAAAACATGTATTGAATGCCAACCCCATGCTTGGCACTGTTCTAGGCACCAAACCATATAATTGTATCTTAAAATGATATCTATCTAGATACCACCAGATCTATATCTTCATCATCTTCTATTCTGTATTATTGCAATAGCCTGTTAGTTGGTCTCTCTCCTACCCTTGCCCTCCTACTGTTTATTTTCCATCCAGAAATTAAATTGATACTTCTAAAACATATAAGTCATATTGCTCCTCTATTCAAATTGATCCACTTGGTCTCCATGTAATTTAGGAGGAAATCTACAGACCTGGCCGTGGCTATCACCCACATAATCTGGCCACCCCTCCTCAAATTACTCACTCTGAGCTCACCTCCTTCTACTCCCAGCCTTACTCCACTCCATTCACTCACACTACTCAGCCACACTAATTTCTTGCTGTATGCTTGTCCTATATCTGGGCATTTATACTTAGTCTTCCCTCCAAAATACAGATAGTTCTACCCTCATGTCTTTACTCAGATGTCCCCTTTTCAGTGAGGCCTTTCTTGACACCCTTATTTAAAATCATAACACACACACAGACACACACATACACACATTCACCGCCACTACCATTGCCATAGTGCATTCATTACCCTCCCATACTGCTTTTCATCATCTGTTATATAATAGAGTTTACTGTTTATTTTCTTACTGTCCATTCAAACCTAGTAGAAAATCAGCTTTAAGAGGGCAATGATTTTTATCTGTATTATACAATATAATATCTCCCCTAGAACAGTGCCTGGCACATAGTAGGCTCTCAATAAATATTTATTGAATGAATGAAGTAGTGATCAAGGATCCTGCTGTCATGAATATTATATTCTGGTAAGGGGAGACAGACTCTAAACAAATAAACTAGAACCTATAAGAGTGATAAGTGCTATGCAAAGAATTTAAACAGGCCGATGGGTAGGTAGTGCCCAGGTGGTTCTTTCAGAGTTGGTGGCCCAGAAGGCCATACTGGTGAGACAAAATGACAAGGAACAAAGCCATATGAAGATCAGAGATAAGACTGTTCCAGGCAGAGAAAATACCTTTATGCAAAGGTTGTAAGGCAGGACACTTTTATGTGATTTCAGTAACAGCAAGCAGCAGGCAAGCACAGCTGAGGTTCAGTGAGAAAAGGGTGGGGAGTGGTAGGATACTAGATCTAAGAGGGAGGATGTGTCAGATCATATAAGCCTCTATAGATCAGGGAAAGGAGTTTGGGCTATATTCTTAGTGTGAAGGGGAGCCACTGAAAGCTTTTAAATAAGAAGATACCTTGATAGGATTTATGTTTTAAGATTATACTTGCTGTACTGCTGAGAATGAATTTGGGCAAAAGGTGAAAGTGACTTGGATTATAGTAGCAGTGAAGACAGTTAAAAGTAGAGAAGGGGATTTGGGCTTTATTTGGGGGGTAATAATAAGAACTAACATTCACTCAATGATACCTCTATCTCAGATGCTGCTCTACACATTTTACATGGATTAATGTATCTAATCCTCATGACTACCTTATGAGATCCATATTGTCATTATCTCCATTTTACAGATTTGGATACAGAAACAGAGATTTTAGTAACCTTGGTTCCATGATTCAAACCTAGGCCATGTGACTCCAGAGCCTCTGTTCCTAACAACAACAGTACCCTGTCTTGTAGAGTAGAAAAAGAACATGATTAGGTCCTTTGAATCATCTACCTCCCCTTCCCTAACCATGCCACTTAAGTAGTAATGCCTAATTTTCTTCAGGTATGCTAGATAAAAGGTCAAAATCACTAAGGCTGTTGGAATGGCACAGTCCTTACCAGTGCTAGAGGGAGAAACAACTATTGTCACACACATCTGTGCTCAGATAACCACAATACATTTACATATGCAGTATATTGATTATGCAAATATCTGAATATGCCTCAGATTATAGATGTTTAATATCACAAATAGAACAAGTAGATACTAGTGAGAATTTAATGTGCAGATGGAGTCACAATGACCCTGCCTCCTGCAATGTTATGTAAAATATACCAGAAAGATTCTATGTGCCACTTATTATAAAATGGGACTAATCATTAAAATGCAGCATCCTCGGGCATAAAGGTGTACGTGCTAGTCAACTAGCATTTGGAACCTGTCTGACATAGATGCTAGGTAAACTCTTGTGATTACTTTAGGCTTTTCTTGCCCTTTCTGATATGAAAAGGCCTTGGTTTTTAAACTTGACTTATCTAAGTTTAATGAGGTAAGGCCAAGTAAACTCTGTCTAGATTTAAAACCTAACCTTCTGGGAGCCCACTGAAGCTTAGGTCTGTATTGAAGGCATTTTTACTATTAAGCCAATTAATCATATGCCCATAGGGAAGAGAAAGGGGCAGTTACTCATTCTCTAAGTTAAGTATGATTATACTTTATTGAGTTATGAAAACTGTGAGCACATTTAGGCTGGGATCATTGTATCAAATATAAGTAATGTCCCTGTCTATGTGACATATACATAGGAAGGCCCACAGAACTAAGAATAAATTGGCGCCAGTGAATGCTCTTTAAATGCACATTTAAGGAAAGTGGAATTGGCATTCAGCCATTCTTATAGGAGTGCTAGTACCTCAGCAAATCAAACTTCACAAAATCCTATATCTGAAAAGATCTGCTCTGGACCCTCGGCCTTCCAATTGATGATTCCTATACTATCCAGAATAAAGAGAAACCTATTCACTTGTTGAAGTTCTCCAGCCACCCTTTTTCAATCTTTCTGATATTTTTTTTAACACTAGGCAATCCTGAAGTCTTTTCTATTAGGAATACCTCTCTGCCAGAGAATTTGGTCTATCATTACCCCCCCCCACACACACACACACAAGCATTTATTAATGACCAAAAGAGCCTATTCTTGATCATTATTATCAGCCAGTCTTCAGGCCATGTTCCAATGAGGACTACTTCTCACCAGGTAAAACAAGCATCCAGGAAGTTGAGATTGCACCTGGGTGACAAGCTGCCTCTACTGAGACGTGTTTTCTGATACTCTAGACCACAAACTGGAGTAACCTAGACCTCTCACTGCATCCTGAGAAGGAATCTCTTTATTCATTATTTACTTATATCCTTAGCCTTTATGGTATACAGAAGGCCATAGAGACCTTTCAGGATGTTTCCTGACTTTAGTTTGAATAGTAATATTGGGGTTGTGGAAAAATCCGGCTACACAAGGTATACTCTTGTAGCCCTTAAAAAATGTAATTAATGAATTATGCGTGTGATTCTGTTTAATGCCGGCCTCCCTTTTCAGACTCTAAGTTCTCTCAGGGACCACAGTGTTCTTGTAAATAGCTTTAAACCTAGTGCATTGGACAATGCCTGGCATAGAACATTTGCTCACTAAATGTTTGCTGAATATTCAAAAACTGAGAGCAATGCACAGAGAACAAAGTTGGCTTCATCATACCCTTGCCTACACATGTGGAGAGAACCTTTTCCCACACTACTTTGCCATTGTATTAGCATTATCTTGGAAATAACTTTTCCCAAGTTACACCTTCACCATGTTAAACTTATCCCACAGTTTTCTGCCATAACATTATTTTCTGCTAGTCATTCATTCTAGTCACATCAAAAGAACACAAACCATAATTGAAAATGGACAACTTCCCAAATCAAACACAACTCTGACCCAAATCAGGAGGGGAATAAACAGTAATTCATTATGGTACCTTAATTAATTATCACACAGATTACTTATTGATTTTCTTGTATTCAGTCTGATGCTTCATGAGGCACACTTTTTTTTCAAACAAAATGTGGACAGAATAAGGAAGGCCTGCAGATCAAAATATATCTAAATATTTGGGAACAAAATTCAGAGATTTTCCTAGGAGTTGTTTCAAATTGTGCCTGATGCCAAAGATTCAGATGCAATGAAACGCTGAGACACCTGCACCCCGATGTTTATAGCAGCAATGTCCACAATAGCCAGACTGTGGAAGGAGCCTTGGTGTCCATCGAAAGATGAATGGATAAAGAAGGTGTGGTTTATGTATACAATGGAATATTACTCAGCAATTAGAAACGACAAATACCCACCATTTGCTTCGACGTGGATGGAACTGGAGGGTATTATGCTGAGTGAAGTAAGTCAATCGGAGAAGGACAAACAGTGTATGTTCTCATTCATTTGGGGAATATAAATAATAGTGAAAGGGAATATAAAGGAAAGGAGAAGAAATGTGTGGGAAATATCAGAAAGGGAGACAGAACATAAAGACTCCTAACTCTGAGAAACGAACTAGGGGTGGTGGAAGGGGAGGAGGGTGGGGGGTGGGGGTGAATGGGTGACGGGCACTGAGGTGGGCACTTGGTGGGATGAGCACTGGGTGTTATTCTGTATGTTGGTAAATTGAACAACAATAAAAAATAAATTTATTATAAAAAAACAAATTGTGCCTGATGGACACCTTGTTAAATACTTGAAAATATATTTCCTTTACTTAAGTGACTAATTTTCTGTGGTTCTGAAGCAAGACAAAAAACATTTCAAAATGAAAGATGCCCCAATGGGATTTTTCCTGGTAGGTTATGAACAGTAGTAGGGTCAAGTGAGCAATCCAACCAGAATCAGAGAGGAGATGCATGAGATAATAAAGCAGCAAACTGATTAAGTAGGCAGACCTAGTTATAAAAATCCTAAGAAAATAAAAATGAAGGAAATATAAGCTGTGCTTCATCAAGAAAACAGAGAATAAAAAAGAGACAGAAAAACTGAAAATAAGGATTGAGGGAAGGAGAGAAGGAGGAAATTGGAGGAGCTAGTAAAGAATAAAGATTCTATAAGAGATAAATGGCAGCATCACATAATGAGGAAGGAGATGACGTTAAAAATCAGAATTGTCCAGCTTTAAGGACACTTTGCCTCTCAGGGCCTTAGTGAAGGTGTAGATACTCCTAGTATATGCTATTGTAGAAATATGTTTCACATATCTTTCTGGAATGAGATTTGTGTTCCATTCTTAGAGAAAGTGAGAGGGACAAAATGAAGATACTAGAACACCTTTTCCCTATATGATGGGCACATTTCCCAGCCCTGTTCCCCACAGTTTCAGACACAAAGTAGTTGCATATCTCAAAGATAGCTTAGACAAGGAGATTTTGTAGGAGAATCACCAATGTTAAAATTCTGTGCCAGATAATTTAGTCAAATTTCTTATATTTCTATCAAGGCAGTTTGTGTGAAGGGCAGGGGAATAATAAAGTTACGATTAAGTGGTCAGAGTTAGGGAAGAGGAAAGAAGGAGGGGGAAAGATCACTGAGAATTCAGAGAAACATAAAATGAGATATTTTCTGATTACGGTTGATTACTGCTACACAACAAACAGCATGTGCATGTCAAACTTTCAAACTTGAACAGTGTATGCAACTAAATAACTTGGCTTTTTGTGTCATCTTAAGTGGAGGAATTTTATAAAGTGTAAGCAAACAAGTATGCAATTCCAGATGAAACTGAATGCTGCTTAACCATGAGGCTGAACTTTCATCTCAGTTGACCTTAGAAGTGTATTAGGATAGATATATATATATTACCAAATAGCATATATCTTGCAAGTAATGTAAATATATATCTCCTACTGCCTCTCCCAGAAATGGGATATTCTTGTTTGTTTCTTTAATGTAGGAAGAAAAAAGCTCCACACAGACTCTGGACCTGAGTCAATATCCTGAGGGGGACCTGGCATCTTTAAGTTATTATAGCTTGTGAATGACTGGTTGGATAGATTGAAGTGTCATGGAGACACCTGACAAAGTTAGGGCAGGTGGCAGATTTTTGTATTGTTTGTATATTTATTTATTATTTTATGACTTATAACAGGTTTTAATTTTTTCTCAAACACCTTTTGGGATTAAAATATCAATGTTTTCAACATACATCCACATCATAGTATGCGTGAGGTATTTTATTCCTTTTTATGGCTCAATAATACTTCATCGTACTGATATATTTTCCCCCATTCCTCACTTAATGGATATTTGGCTGATTCCCAAATTTTGACTACTATGAGAAATGTTGCTATGTACATTCATGTATGAGTGTTTGCATGGACATATGTTTTTATTTCTTTTGGGTATATATCTAAAAGCACAATTACTGGGTTATATGATAACTCTAAGTATAGCTTTTTGAGGAAAAGATGAACTATTTGCTGTAATGCCTGTACCATTTTACATTCCCATCTGCAATACATTAGGTTTCTAGTTTCTACATATCCTCACGAACATTCATTTTTGTTCCTTTTTATTTGTAAATTATGGCCATTCTAAATGATGTGAAGTAGTGTCCCATAGTAATTTTGATTTGCATTTCCCTAATGATGGATAATATTACACATCTTTTCATGTGCTTATTGGCCATTTGTATAACCTCTTTGGAGAAATGTCTATTCATATACTTTGCCCTTTTAAAATTTGTATTGTTAACCTTTTTATGGTTGATTTAAAGAGTTTTTTTTTTATGATAGTCATACAGAGAGAGAGAGAGAGGCAGAGACACAGGTAGAGGGAGAAGCAGGCTCCATGCACCGAGAGCCCGACGTGAGATTCGACCCCGGGTCTCCAGGATCCCGCCCTGGGCCAAAGGCAGGCACCAAACCGCTGCGCCACCCAGGGATCCCCTAAAGAGTTTTTAATATATTCTAAATATATGATTATAAATTTTTCTCAAATTATTTGGGTTGTCTTCATTTTCTTGATAATGTCCTATGATGCACAAAAGATCATTTTGATGAAGTCTAATTTATCTAGCTTTTCTTTGGTTGCTTCTTCTTTAAGTGTAATATCTATGAAACAATTGCCTAATCCAAGGTCACAAAGATTTACACCTGTGTTTCCTTCTAAGAGTTTTATGGTTTTAGCTCATATATATGTATATATCTGTGATCAATTTTGAGTTAGATTTTTGTATGTGGTATGATCTAGGGGTCTGAGTTCATCCTTTCACATGTGGATATCCAGTTTTTACAGCACCATTTGTTGACAAGACTATTCATTCCCCATTGAACAGTTTTGGCACCCTTGTTAAAAATCAACTGACCATAGATATATGGGATTTTTTCTGGATTTTCAATTTTATTCTATTGAATTTTATGTCTATACAGTACCACATTATCTTATTTACTGTAGCTTTGTAATATTAATAAAATAAAGAAGGGGAAGCCCATGATCATCTCAATAGATATAGAAAAAGTATTTGACAAAACCAAACATGTTTTCATTATAAAAACACCCCCCCACACAAAATAAGAATACAAAGTAAGTTCCTTAACATGATAAAGGTTCCTAAACATGATAAAGTTCCTTAACATGATAAAAACCGAGAGTTAGAAGCATACTTAATGATGAAAGACTGAAAGTTTTCCCCTGAAGATCTGGAACAAGACAAGAATGTCTACTCTTTCTACTTCTATTCAACATTGTACTGAAGGTACAGGGTAATAGGCAGGGCAATTAGGCAAAAATGAAATAAAAAGAATACAAATTGGAAAAGAAATAAAACTACCCATTTCTAGATGATATAACCTTGTATATTGAAATCCCTCATGAATACACTAAAAATCTGTTTGAGATAACACATGAATTCAGCAAGGTGTTGCAAGATAACAAGATCAATCTACAAAAATATAGAATAGCAATGAACGATCCGAAAATGAAATTAAGAAAACAATGCCAATGATAACATCATAAAGAATACTTAAATTTAATCAAGGAAGTGCAAGATTTATACACTGAATGCAATGAAACATTTCTTAAACAAATTAAAGAAGATCTAAATAAATGGAAAGACATACTGTATTTATGGATTGAAAGACTTAATGTTAAAATGGCAATATTCCCACAAAGTGACCTACAGGTTCAATATAATCACTATCAAAATTCCAACTACCTTTTTGTTTTTGCACAAATGGATAGGCTAATTTAAAAATTCATATGGAATTACCAGGGACTCTGAATAACCAAAATAATTTTGAAATCGATGATCAAAGTTGGAAGAATCACACTCCTGATTTCAAAACGTACTACGAAGCTAACATAGGGATAGACACATAGATCAATGGAATAGAATTGAGAATCTGGGAAAAGAAAAATATACATTTATGATCAATGATTTCAACTAGGGTACCATTGTCATTCAGTGGATAAAAATAGTCTTTTCAGTGTATATATATATATATATATATATATATATATATATAAAATATATATTATATATATATATATATTAAAGATTTTATTTATTTATTCATGAGAGACACACAGAGAAAGGCAGAGACTTAAGCAGAGGAAGAAGCAGGCTCGCTGCAGGGAGCCTGATGTGGGACTCGATCCCAGGATCCCAAGATCATGCCCTGAGATGCTCAACCACTGAGCCATTCAGGCATCCCTATATTCTTATATATACATGTTGTGTGTGTGACAGATGGATTGTACAAAAATATTTTATTTGATCTATCAAGTTATTAAGATGCTCATTCTTGAGGGTGCCTCAGGGACTTAAGATCAAGCCCCATGTTGGGCCTAATGCTTGCTTAAAAAATGAGTTGGTTGGCAAAATATGTGACTGAAGCAAACCAAAATTTTTAAGTTTTTAAAAAAAGACATTTAATTCTTTAGTCTTCAGAAACACTGAGGAGGAAAAGAAAGCAATACATCATGATAGGTCCTTTACATTACTTGCAAGATAAATGCTATTACCTCATTTTATAGATAAAAATACTGAATCTCAAAAAGTCTAAGCATTTTTCTATCAGAAAATGTATAGGTCACACAACTTGGAAGTGGCATATCCTGAATTTCAATCTGTATGTATGACCTCATAATGCAAGATGTTTCCATTGCACCAAGCAGGATAATAAGACTTTATTTTTTTATCACACTTGAGGGAATGGCTTAGCACCAGTATGCATTCCCATTAACAGTGCATGAAGATTCATTTTACTCAACATCCTTGCCAACATTTCTTGTTTCTTGTGTTTTTTATGTTAGCCATTCTGACAGGTATGAGGTCATATCTCATTGTAGATTTGATTTGCATTTCCCTGATGATGAGTGATGTTGAGCACCTTTTCATGTGTCTGTTGGCCATCTTTATGTTGAAGAGGCTCATTTTAAAAGCAAATGGCCCCAGGAGGAATTGTCAACTCTTATTTAATACTTAAAATGGAATTTCTTGAATAGACCATTTAGAATGAAGTCCATTGTGAGTAAAGATG